>NW_026555343.1:17675713-18875713 GCF_029017545.1 Prosopis cineraria | reverse complement strand
CATAAATATTAAAAGTAACAAAATCCTGACCACACCTCAGAGTCAATTTACCTTGTTCCATATCAATTAAAGTGCAAGCAATTCTCATGAAAGGTCTACCAAGTATCAAAATATCTTCCCCACCACTCTCTTTAGACATGTCAAGCACGTAGAAATTAGTAGGGAAAGGCATATTTCTAAGACCAACCAAAACATCCTCAACTTTTCCATGTGGGTGCTTAGTGTAATTAGCAAATCATTTTTGTAAAGTGCATACAATTCAAACTAAGGGCTTTATAACTAGATAAAGGCATTATATTAATAGCAAAACCCAAGTCAAATAAAGCATGTGAAAATTGCAATTTACTAATTTTGCAAGGAATTATAAATGTCCCCAGATCTTCACTTTTAATTGGTAATTGGGGTTTCATTATGGCTTTAATGGAAGAAAAAATTTTCACCATAGTATTTGGAGTAAATTTTCCTTTATTAGTACAATAATCTTTTAAAAACTTAGCATATTAAGGGACATTTTTGACCAAATCAAGCAAAGGTACATTCACATGAATTTTATTAAAGAGCTCATATGCCTTACTGTCTTGTCCTTTTTCTTTCCTTAGCATCTTTATTGCATGAGGAAAAGGTAATCTCTTCATTAACTTAAGGCTCGGCCTCTCCTTTTCCTTCTTGTCCTCTATCTTCTTCTTTAAAGCTTTCTCCTTATTTAGCACAAGCTCATTGCTTGGTTTATTCACCTTGGCTAAATAGGCATGCTTCTCTTCCTTACTTAGAGGTGGCTCACAAACAATCTCTTTAATGGTATCATCATCCATACAATAAGAGGGCACATCATTAGTAACAAAAGGAGTAAGGTTAGAAGTTTTACCCATGAGGCTCAACCTCTTGAAGCATAGGTTTGGCCTCTTCCTCTTCTTGGCCTTGGTTAGATGATTCTTTTACTTCCTTGCCACTTCTTAATATTGTGTCATTAATGTTAGCTTTAGGATTAGCCAGCATTATTAGGAAGAGTGGGGTTCTTTACTTGAGCTACCCTAAGAGTATTAGCAAGAGAAGCCATTTGATTGATAATAACATCTTTAAGAGCATCAAATTTAGTATTCATTTCATTTCTCAAAAAATCAACCTCACTAAGTCTAAAAGAGGAAGTAAATTCAATTGGGACTGATTGCTTACCAAGAGATAAGATTGAAAGAATTACCTCATTGACCAAAAGTAGAGCTTGGTCTACCATGGTTGAAGTTTCAGTCTTGTGAGTTAGAAGGTTCTCTTCCTTGGTTCTCCTCTTGCAAAGAATTCCCCTTATTAGTATAAGAGAAATTTGGATGGTTCCTCCAATTGTGATTGCATGTGTTTGAATTCATCCTTTGATTTTGGAATTTCCTTTGACCATATTGTGGTCTCCTATACATGGCATTTACCTACTCAACTTGATGAGGGCAATCAAATTCAAGATGCATAAGGAAATCACAAATGGTATAAGAATAAGGGACTAATGTATTAGATGTACCAACATTATGAACTTGGCCATGAGATGCAAAAGACATAGGAGCTTGTGAAACATGTACAATATTAGCATGGTTATAAGATGATGCATTCAAATTGGGATTAGAGAGTTCAAGCAATTTTTCAAGTTTCAAAGTAAGCAAGTTAAGTTGACTCTCACCCAAGACATTACTCACCCCATACATAGGTCTCCTTTCCCTATTTGAGTACTCCCTACTACTTATGGCTATCTTCTCTAAGAGCTCCTAAGCTCTTAAAGAACTTAAATCTATGAGATAACCCCTACTAGCAATAATAACATTGACTTTTTCCCTAGAATTAAGCCTATCATATAGTTATTAGATCAAATTTTCACTTGTAATATCACGTTAAGGGTATTTAGCCAACAACCCTTGAAATTGGTTCTAATACTCATATAATGTCCCATCCTCCCCTTGCAAAACACTATAAATGCTTTTCTTGAAATTTGAAAAATTAGAATTGGGGAAGAACTTTTCAAGGAATAAATGTCTCAATTCAGCCCAAGTATGAACCCTAATATATGAACAGTAGTTAAAGTACCATTCCTTAGCATTGCCTTTAAGAGCGAAGACAAAAGCCTTGGCTTGCACTTTGTCTACTTTAATATGTCGAGGTTTCATATTATTGCAAACATGGAAGTCAGATAAGAGGAATCTATGGCAATCTTTACTAAGAAGGCCATGAAATTTAGGTAAGGCATTTAAGAAAAAGGGTTTAAGTTTAAAATCTAGACCATAAGAAGCTACATATAAACCATAGAAATTTTCATCCTAATGTGATTATGTAACTTGTCTAACTAATCTCTCTTCATTATTTAGCCCACCATTATTCCCATTATCCATAAAATTCTCACTATTACTCTCACTATTGCCCCTGCCCTTGTAATATCCTAAATTTCTTAATTATAAGTTTAGAAGTTAATCGAGGGTGAAATGGAAGTTAGTATAAGATTAGAGATTCAGATGATAAATTGGTATTTTGACTTGTTTGTGTGTTGTATGAATAGAAATGGGTGATAGGAGTGCATTTCAGGTCAAAGTAAGTACGTGTGGTGAGAATAAATCTCACTATGCCACAAGTTACGCCTTGTGCTACATGCGCCATGGTACATAGACCAAAATTTGCCTTTATAAGTCATGAAATTTTAAAAATTTTAAAAGAGAGAAATTGAGAAACACAGGAGATAGAGAGAGGAGAAGGCCTGAGAAGTTAAGACAAGTTATTTTGGAGCAGTGAAAGGTGATTCGGATTGGTAACTTGCTAGGTAAGCTATGTATAACTCTTACCTTCCATTCTACACAAATTTTTCTAAAAATGAGTTATAGAAAAATTGAATCGGTGGAATTTGAGGGGTTTAATTCTTGCCCAATAGTAATAGAAAGGTTCTCAAAAGTTAAATTAGAGTTTTGCTATTGGTTTATAGCTGAACGGTAGAGCTTTAAACCCGTAGGCTCAATTTTAGCCTTTAGAAAGAGAAAGTTAGGGCAAAAATTTATTTTGAGTGAAATAAGACTGATTGAGGTAATGTAAAGTAATAATTGGGTAGTCATGGACTTAGAATGGATAAATAGAAAAGAGTTCATGGATGAATATAGCCCTAAGTAGTAAAAATAAGTTTTTGGTCAAAATGGACTAAAAGACTAAAATGTGCCAAATGTGTTCAGATTGGCCTATTGGATGCGTGAATAGAGAAAGGAAGCTTGAGATAAGCTTGTGTGATAGTTAAAATCTATGGGTAACCTTTCCAGTGATGGAAAGGGTTGAGGTAACTGAATAACTTCCTTTGTTTAACTGTTTATTATAACTGTATGTTAATATGCTATGTAGTGCATAAAATAGTTTTGAAGTAAGCATGTTTTATAACATTGAGTGATTGTTGTGTGTGAAATGACTTTTGGTTGAAATAAGCATGGAATTGTGTGTTTTATAATGTAAAGTATTATTTGTATATATAATGTAAGAAAGTATGAAATGGTAAATGAGAACTTTAAATAGTTTGAGAAAGTATGATCATAGGGGTGAGAGTTCACCTGAGTATAGGAGATGATAAAGACCATATGGTAAGGTTTCCTCAGTACCCTTTAGGTTGCAGTGTTGGAACTAATTCTCCTTAGTGCCTTAAAAGGTGCAGTGTTGTAGAAGATCTCCTTAGTGCCTTTTGAGGTACGGTGTTAGAGATGAGAGACTCCTTAATATCTTTATGATACAGTATTGGAGTCAATGATGCTCCATCATGTGTATTAAGAGAAACCATAGTCTGTATTATACGTTAAAACATCTTTGGTCAGGTGATTCTATCACTACAAGGGAGCTCAAAACTAATAGAGTGTACATTAGTCTAAGATGAGCCTATAGTTTTGTGTTGGGGTGATTTGGAGGTTTGGTTGGTAAAGATCATGCTAGTATGTTATGTTATATGATGAAATATCTTGAGATAACATGAAATCCTATGTGATATGATGAAATGTTGAGAATGAATTGAGATATGTGATATAAATGCTATTTTATAAGGTTTTAATGATATACTATGTTTAATTTCATATTGTTGCATGTGATAATCAATAGGAGTAAGTTATTCTATTACTGAAATTTTTATCTCATCCTGTAGTTATATGTTTATAAGATCAGGAAGTGATCAGGGTAAGGGAAGAGAGTCTTGACCGACTTGAGTGTGAAGCCATGTACTCTAAGGTTGTGTAATGAACTGAACTGAGATTATATATATAAGTGTGTATGAGTTTTCATAGAGTTGCATGCATGAATTGAAATGAAGATTTTGTGAAATCTAGCCTGATTATGTGTATATATGTTGCAACAAATCAAGGGGACTATGATTAAGTATGTTTGTGTTGAAATGGTTGCTTGTGTTAGCGAATCTTAAGCTAAAGGACAACTTATGATGAAATGAGTAATTTAAGGGCTAAGATTGTATTGTGAATATGATTATATATGTATGTGTGGAAAAAATAGCCAAGTGGGCTAAGTTATGCCAAGAAATGGCAAGGTGTGAAAAGTTAGTGAATTGTGAAAATTGGTCGTAAAAGGATCAAATTTTGATATATGAGTATGATTGTGATTAATTGAGGTCAATTAGATGTATTAGATCCTTTTGGACTTAGTTCAAGGCCTAGTGTGGTCTACTAGGAGAAAGGGACCGATTTGAATGCTTGGGTGCACAAAATTTTTTAAAAAAGTGACTTTTTGCAACCCGAGTGTCCAAATTTTGATTGGACTATTAGATCATATCCAAACTTATCTCATTAGTTAGTATACGAGCTAAGCTTCATGTAGGCACTTAAATCACTCCGATCAAATGTCGTATGTGAAAATGGCGCACGCCAAAAGTTCATCATTTTTGCTATCAAAATGACAGTAGAAATTCGGACAAGCGCACCGCGGTGCATAGTGATGCATACCACGGTGCACAACATAGAAAGGGCAAGTGTGTGGCTTTGTGCCACATGCCGCGGCACATGGACTGCACACCGCAACGCACGACCCAAATTTTAGTTTTTATTTTGTGTTAAAATGCATGCAATTAGGATAGAAATGCTAGTGGGTTATATCCACTATGTATTTGAGGAGTGTATGATTTATTTCCACTATGTTTTTCTCTGATTGTATTGTGAGTTGATTGATTTTATAAAATAAGTCTTCGGCTTAATCTTTTAAAATGAAATTTGATTATTATGATTGTAAGAGGTAGTGGTAACACCATAATCTTCTCTTATATTGAGTAGATATATAAGAGGAGGTTATAGCCCTCGTGTACATGATTATGATTATGGGGTGGATTTTTATCCTTAACTTTTGTAAAATTTTCCATGACTTGATCAAAGACTATATGATTGTCTTGATGAAAATATAACCTCCTAAGTTGCCTAATTGTATGCTCAATTTCAGGATCAAAGGGAGCTAAAAGGGATGGGTTGCCCTAGGTCATGCACTAAACAAATGCCCCAAATCAAAGAAAATAAGCAAAAACAACTCAAGCAAATTCAAGCAATAACAAAAATGTGACAAAAATGCAATGAAAATAGAAACTAAGAAAATGACTAATCTTAAGACAAAACTTGAGTTGGATGCAAAATATAAGCACTTAGGAATGCAATTAAGCCTTTGATGGCCTTAATCCAAGCAAAACACTCAAAACAAAGAAAAAAAATGAAAAATAGCTAAAAAATTAAAAACTCACTGAAGATGATCGAATTTGGCCAATTTCCCCAAAATTAATAGCTATAGCTATTAAACAAGCTCAGTGACCCTAAGAAACTTGAAATATGTGGGTTTTTAAATTTTTTGGGAAAAATTCAAAAAAAAATATAGCAACAATAAAATTAAAAGACAACTGTCAAAATGAAAATATTTTTGTAAGTGTTTTAGTTAAAAAATGTACAAAAAAATTACCTAAAAACAAAGACACAGAGAGGACTCTAAAACCAAGAATCACAGCAAAATCACTCAAATTGACTAAAACATAACAAAACTCAGACTCAAAATAGGGAAAACAAAGTAAAAGTGTGAGGAAATGAATGGAAATAGTGAAAATGAATGAAGTGATGCAAATGTGATGATAAAGAAGTAAGATGGAAGAGATGAAAATGAAAGTGAAGCATCAAGAAACACAAAAATTCAATCCAAAAAATCCTCCCTGGCAACAGTGCCAAAGATGGAACCATGCAATCGCACACTTAGCAATTTAAACTAGATTAACCAACTATATAGTACAATGGCAACCAAGGTCATCTCCCAAAGAGGTGTTTAAAAATTAAATCTAAAGCTTCTTAATGCAATTAAATTAAAATAAAAGTCCTAAGAGTTGATTGATTTTAATTGATTAAAACTAAAATACTAATTAACCTAATTAAAGCCTAAAGACTTGAGCTAATGAGTTTGTGAAAATGAGATGAAATAGGGTACTTGGAGTTAGATTAATGCTCAAATCCTAACTACTCATGTAATCTAAATTAGGCACCCTTAATTCTCTCTAGCAACTTAACTTGACTGGGGACCTTAATTAAGCCTAAGATTCTAGAGTTCAATTCAACTCTCTGATTTAGTTTTAGGCCCAAGTTAAGTGATTAATGGCAAATTCCAACAAGTATTTTTAACTCCTTACAACCCAAATGACCCCCAAAATTATGGTAGATAACAAGTAAGCCTAGCAAACACTCCTCAAGATTACGATAAAGTATAAGCTAGGTTAAAACACTCAAGAATATTCAAAATTATGATACATAAGTCAACATGATCCTTGACTAGTTGCAAAATGTCCAAGTCAACATGTGCTACTTAAGTCATAAAATGTACATAAAATGAAAATTAAATATTGATGTGACCTAATAAATAAATCCTTGCACATGGAATTAATTAATTATCATGGAAGAATATTAATAAAGTAAAATTCAGGGGTTATAACACGTGAAAACTCATTCATGCACATAAAACTTTAATTCGATCAACAAAGTCAAGAACCCCTAAAATGTGATTTTTATTTTATAACTCCCAAATCAAATTGAATTTTTGAAAAACTAATTTCATATTTATTCTTCTAGGCATAAAACACATGGAACACATCATTAACTTAATTTTTCATTAAAAGTGCAATTTTGAACCAAAATACCCTTAGTGTACAATTTTGCCCCTTAGGCCATTTTTTTGCTTTTGACACCATGACTTCACCAAAATAAAAAGTAAAACATATAAATGGGTCCTAAATGAATGGATAAAGTGTATAAAATATGAATTTTATCATTAACACAACTAGGGTGGTTAAGGGTCCGCAACGCCCTAGCCAAGATATCATCATGCTTATGAAGTTTGCCCTATGAGACTTCCTTAAAGATGAAATCTTATGCAAAGTAGATATGATTAGTATGAATTTTCATAATCAATTATTAATTCATATATAATAACACTTATAATTTTTTTAGTAATCTCCTTCACATAGAAGTTGTTAATAATTCCATCTTTATTTGTCCATGCCAATGACTAGAGTCTTTGGCGAGATATGGTAATATCTAATCCCTCTGTCTCCACTTATTTCTACTCCACACCTCCATACCCCAACCTCCTTGCTTTGTAAGTATATTTATTCTTGGCTACTTTCTCTTTATTCTGAGCACTCAATACCTTGACAAATAATAAAAAATTCGTGTTAGTTCACATATTCAATAAAAAGAACCAAAATTTAAACTTAAGAAACAATAATATCTTGAATTCCTTCTAACATTATGAGGCAACAAAAGCATCTCAATCCTCCTGATTACTAAAGCTTGTAATAGGGAAGGAACTTAAGTGATAAATTTAGCATCAGGATCTTTCAAATATTTTTGTGTGATGAAATGTTTGAAAGACCATAGTGCCCTCCTAGCTTTTTGAAGAAAATCCTTCTTGCTCTCCTATATTTTAAATCTTGACTATGAAAATAAAATAAACATGTTAGGTGCATCAATTTAAAAATAAAACCATAACAAAATATAACTTAATAAAATGCAACTTACAGCCATAATCTCCCAAACAACATCCTTTATAGCATGATCAACTTTGCATTATGATTTCATAGTGATAGGCATTGTAATCTTTGCCATCACTTCAATATCATTTATGAACTTTGAAAATTTGATGGCTTCCCCTTTCTTGATCCATTACATAGCTATTTTTTTCCTATAGCTCTTGCTTTTGTAACCTCTTCCATTATTGTTAGGTCCTGTTGAATGTTATTGTATTCCTACTCTAGTTTCTTTGTGAGGGGGAAGCTTTAGTAGAAGTTGTTATCAAGATCTGATGGAGAGATTTTAGGGGAATCAAAATCAAATGCCCTTTATCTATGACACATTTCAAAGATAAATCAACTTAGAAAAAAATAACTCAATTAGTTCAAAGATTACATGTCCAAGTTACTCTTTCATTTTCTTGACTCTTGTTTTTTACTTCCCCTTCCTTGAAATATTTTCTTCTAATATTGTAATAATTTACTCCTCTTTGAAATTGAAATTCCTTTATTGTGATCATTTCTCATGTATATAGCATCATCTGTAGTGACAATGTTTTGATTTGATATCCCTTCAAATGGGTCATCCTCTACTTACTTTTTTGTTTAGCATAAGAATAGACTATCATTTATTAGTAGGGTTAGAAATATAGAATACTTGTTTAGCTTGTTGTGCTAAAATAAAAGCTCATCTTTATACCCTTTGTTGCTTAAATTCACTTCTATTAAGGTTATCCCTCTTAAGTTTAGCCATATGGTTGTCTACATATTCTTTAACCTCTTCGATATTATGCAACACATGTAGGTGGAAATAATAAACATTTGCAAATTCAATAAAATCAGGATAATAAGCATTCAATCAATCAAATTTCACATTCAAATAATCGAACAATTTTTTTCAAATTATAGTACACTCAACACAACAATTCATCAAGTTTTTAATTTCAAGAAAGATCCAATACAATTCCCAAGAGTCAAGCATTCAAGAAATTAAGCATTAAAGTTCTTTTACACATTATAACAAATACCTTATGGGTATCAACAACCCAATCAAGTTCAAGCTCAATCTAAGAACAAACAGCCAGCTCCAACCTAAAACAAATCATCTAAAGTACACATTTTCATCCCACAAATTCAAAACAAGAGTTTCATAAAGTAACCAAAATCAAAGATGACCCACAAGCACAACTAAGTGCACCCACACAAGCAAACAACAATGAATGATGAAATGACCACCACCCACGAGCCATATTACGTGTATAGAACGTGTGGAGCTAACATTGAACCACAATAACCCTTTTGTATGATAAAGGGTTGAGGTAACCATATATTTTATTGTGTTTATTAACTTTTATAACTGTGTAAAAGTAAATACAAATTGATGAACTTGTGGTTTTAGAATTTTGTGCATGATTTGATGTTGAAATTTTTTTTTAGCATGAACATTAGTTCGTGAAATGGATTTTTGAAAAGTCATTAATTCTGATTGATATATATACATATATATACATATGATATGATATGAAAGTAAATGTGGTGGAAATGTAGATAAGTAGTGATGAGTGTGAAAAAACATGATCATAAAAGGTAGGAGTTCACCCAAGATCTGTGGAGATATATGTGTGTGAAGATATGTGGGTGAAAAATCCATATGGTTCGGTTGGCACCATAGGACATCCGGTGTAGCATTATATGGGACTGTTATCATAGGACATCTAAGCAGTCTGGTAACTCCCTAGTACCCGTTAGGGTGCGATTAGGAGTCAACGACGCCTCTATCACAAGTGTGTGAAGAGGGAAAAATCATAGTTTGTAGGTGGGTTAAATTACCTTTGGCCAGGTGTTTCTACCATTGAAAGTGTGCTCGGATCAATAAGTGGTTGACCAAGGAGAGCCTATTGTTTCATGTCGGGGAGCATTGGAGGTTTAGTAGTTAGATGATCATGCTAGTGTAAAATTGTGTGGAATTGTTGTGAAAAGATGCACTTATCTTATAAATATGGTATACTTAATATTACCTTAGTCTTGATACTTTATCATGGTTATTTATGATAATAAACATTTAATGGACTATATTAGTTACTGAGATATTTATCTCACTCCATGGTTATATTTTACAAATGAGGGCTCCGGTAGGGGCAAGGGGAAGGAAGGAACAATTGAAGAGTGAAGAGCATAGTTGTATAGCTCTTTACTGTCCTCTTTTTAGGTATTATAACAAATATTGCCAATATATAATGCCAACTCAGGAATATGACATTAATTTGGATATTACTTGTATGTATTTGTGATAAGTGTGTGTATCTTGGTCAAGGTTAATATGGTGGATTATGTGTGTGTGTGTGTTCCACCTAGTGGGATAAAGGCTTGTTGTTATTGTTGTTGTATGTGTGTGTGTGTTAGGCCAAGTTACAATTACAAGTGATGAATTTGAAATGAATTATGTGCCTAAAATGACCAAGTTAATATGTGTGTTAAATTCAATCTACCCCTTTAGTTATTGTCAAATGGGGGTTTAACGGTCATTTTGAGGGTGATTTCTTATTTTGATATGAATGAATTGTCATGTTGTGTGTGGTCCATTTGAGATAGTCAAAGTGTCTCTGGGGCTAATGGCATTTGGTATTGTGAGTTGAACACCATTGTGTGTGTTTTAAAGTGAAAACAATCTATTTTGGGTTTAGATGTTCATCTTTTAAATGGATGGTTATTTGAGTATGAGATCAATACCATTAGCTAGAGGGCTTAGAGAGCTTTGTGTAGACACTTAAACCATTCAAATCAGACGTCAAATGGCAAAACAACATACTCCAAAAGTTTAGAGGGCTGTTATGAGAGCAATCTGTTGCCATAACAGTAGGTGTGCATTGCGGCACGTGGTTGTTGCGTCACGGCACAAGGGGCGGCAGATGGGCCAGATAATTGCAAAATGGCTTGTTTTAGCTTGTTTTGAAGTGATTTGATTTCCATGCTTCCTGTGAACACCATATTTTGTTTGGGCATTTTTTAATTTAATAATAAATAATCAAAAAATATAAAAAAACACAAAAATGAAATTTAATCCTTTTTTAGGATTATATTTTCAAAAAAAAAATCTTGCTTAAATTTTTTTAAAAAATCTCTCTCAAATTATCCCAACCATTCAAAGATATTGAGAATCAATTTTTTGAGACTCAACTATTTTTAAATTTCTTTCCTTAAATCTTTTGTTTTCCATTTAAAAATATATGTTTTAAAATTAGACTTTTCTTTCTCTCCCTCAATCTAATTAACAAAAAAAGGCATTAAAGAATGGCTAAACAAATGAAACAGATACATGCAGCATCAAAACACATGAAACACACGTACACACACACTTTCAGCCATGCAGCAGAAAAAGAAGAAAACAACAGAAACAGAGACATGAAACAGCAATAAAGAAACATGAATGACACACGCAGAAACACAGAAAGAAGGAATACACATGCAGAAAAAAAAGTAGAGACGACATACGCAGAAAAATGCACAGAAAGAAAGTAGAAACAGCACGCATGAAGCACAGACCATAGAGAAAAGCATAGAAACACAGAAGAAATTTTAGACGCCTGCACACAGCAGAGCAGAGTGAGAAAGCACGTAAACTCTTACCTCACACGCAAGCTCTTCCCTGTTTCTACTTTAAAAGGGATGAAGGACTGAAAGAAGAGATAAGAGAAGATGGTGACAGTGAAGAGATGACCGAAGGACGTGAAACAGAGAGCTAAGATGAGAAGGAGAGAGAGCTGAGAAAATAATGAAGGAGGAGGAGTTTGGAGAGGAACAGAACATGGTGACAGGGAAGAGAGAACTCAAACAGAGGAGAGAGAGGACCAAAAGACGTGAAATAGAGGCTGAGACGAAGGAGAGGGCAAAAACAGAGACAAGAGAGGAGGTGACGAAGGAGCTTTTTTTCGAAAAAGCTAAGAAAGAGAAGAGGGAGACCAAAAACTAAATGAAAAAAAAGAGACTAAAGGACGGAGAGTGTAACATCCTAATTTTTAGATAAAAAGAAATTTTATGGAATTTAAGTTTTTTTTTAAAAATGATGATAATAATAGGAATTTATATTATTTGAGGTTATTTGAAAATAATAATATGGTTTGGCATTTAATTATGAATTAAAAACTTAGATTTAAAATTATATAAGAAATATTTTGTTAAGATATAATTTTAAGATTTAAAAAAAATTAATGTGTGTGTGTGAGTTAAAAAAAAAAGAAAAGAAAAGAAAGTAAAAAAAAAGGGAGGGAGTTTAGTCCCACATCGGTTAGATGTGGGAATGAAAGGCACCTCCTCATGTATAAAAAGAGGAGGTGCATTGTGGAGGAAGCATGAAGAAATTTTTGTTGCAATTTGTGAAAATTGCAACTAAGGGCCCAAGATGCAATTTATGAAAATTGCAAGTAATGGCCCAAAGGTTTGAATAATTAAATTCAAACCTATAGTTTTTTTAATATAATTTTGGGACCACAATTCCATTTTTATATTATTTTTCTCTCTTCCTCTCACGTTACTCAGTGTTTTCTCGTAAGGAGGGATTATTTTCTTTTTCTTCAGGTATGTTCCAACTTTCCTGTTTAGATTAGCATTTAAAAAAAATTATTTAGTTATTTTCTAAATAATATTAGCTTTCTAGTGATATGATTATTTTGTAGAATAGAGTAAATATTCTGATTAGGATTTTTCTATAGGATAGTTAATCTGATGATATGATGGATTAAAAATATAGGTTAAAGCTCTTAGGGATATAATAAATATTATAGAATATTTTTTTGAGGTTGAAACTCATGTTTAAGAAATTTTGAGTTAAAATCTAGATCTATATAGTTGAATTTATGTGGAATCTGAGATGTAAGGATGAACCTCTAATTATTAAATATTTATTTAAGTATGAATAGATATTTTTGAGGTTATAGAAAGGTGATTTGAGGCTTCAGGATAATTCTAAAATTTTCAATTTATTTTTAAACGAATTTTTAGAATATAGATGGATAAAATTGTGATACTAGAAGTAATTTGAGGCTTTAAAATAGTTTATTAGGGTATGAGAATTTTAGAAAATAATTTGAAAAGTTAAATGAGGCATAAATCTTAAATTAGTGTCAATATGGATTTTAAATCTAAGACTTTCTAACTCTTTAATTTAGAATTATTTATTAATTTTAATATAAAATTAATATATAGTATTATGAAATAATTATGTAGATTATATTGACAAAGATAGTGGTGAAAGAGGAGTGGTGAAGGGAAACTTGTTATTCAAGACTCAAGGTAACCATTATTAATGTGTTGTGATGGGTGTGTTTGTGAATGGTTATGTGTTGTTTTGTTGTTTGGAAAAATTATGAATTATTGAAAATAAATACTGTTATATACTTATTTGAAATCATTGCCAAGTGGGTTAAAAATTTATTTTTATTTATCATGATGAGATATTATTGTTCGGATATATTTCTGTTTGGATATTTGAATGATGCATGACTTGTTAGGGTATTTTAATATATGGTGTTAATGGAAATTTTTGTTCGGTTAATTATTATCACGTGGTAAGCCCTCATTGGACCCAATGAGTGGCGTGTCGCTTGGTCCCACTCACCTTTAGCCGGGTGATTTGGCGTCCGAGCATGGAGAAAGGAGGATATAAGGTGCAGTCATGCAAATTAAATACTTATTCGGTTTGTTTGAAAATATGGTTCTGTTAAATGTTTTGTGTGCCCACCTAGCAATTGCATGATTAGTTACAACCGCATGCATCATTACATATTACTTTTTGGTTACTGGGACTTTTAAGTCTCATTCCCCGTGGTTAATATTTTTACAGGAGCGAGTCCGGCCAAGAAAGCACCAGAGGTGTAACTATGGTGTATGAGACACCATCTTTTACGTTGCCTCTTATTTTGGATTATACAATGTATCTTGTGCCAACTCAGGACATATCTTCTTTGTGAAGCATGTAAACTCTAATCCTTTTTATTAAAAGTATTTATATGACCAAGAGGATTATGTCTGTCCCTCTTGATTTATGATCTGATTTGAATATCATGCCATGAGGATTATGTCTGTCCCTCATGGTTTTAATTGCCTTTTTAGATATTTTAAGACTTGTGTTATGTCTTGGATGTATCATGGTAAGAAAATTTTCTACCATGATAATGGTTTTAATAATTTGTGAAAAATCGGTTTGTAAATTTGAGAGTGTTACAGAGAGAGGTGAAACAGAGGCTAAAGGAGAAAGACTATTCTGACTGGAGAAAAGTAGAAGGACCGAGAGGGAGGAGGAGCTATTTCGACTAGAGAAAAGGAGAGAAATTAAGAGAGAGTTGAGACGAGAAGGGAAAGAGGCTATTCTGGCAAAAAAAAAAAGCAAAATAGAGATGAGAGGTTAAAAAAATAGAGACTAAGAGGACTATAGAAAAACGCAGAGAAGAAAGCAAAGATAGTGAGAAGGAAGAAACAAAGAGAGGAGGAAAAGACATCATTCGGTATAGTCATTCTTCTTCTTTTTCTTGATGATCACTGCCAGTTTATTATTGAATGAACAGAATATTATGCATATGATTTGCCTTGCTTTCTTGATTCTGAATTTGAAATGAACATGTTTGATTTAGATTTATTTTTTTCAAATAAATTTCATGTTTAAATATCTATCCCACATTTTTTTAGTTCTTAAGTTAAAATCAATGTAATTGTCATTTTTTAAAAAAATAAAAAAAGAGTGTGAAAAAGAAGGATAAAGAGATTGCAAATAATAATTTTGCCTGCTATCATAACTAAGCTTAATGCAATTTTAGGCATAATCTCATTTCAAATAAAGAAAGAGTTAGTGCAATTATTAGGCAGGGTCTTTAAATATGTGTTTAGCATGAAAGGGCATATTAATATGTGTGGGCATGTTTTTTTCATCTCCATTAGTCCTAAGGTCCTTTACTTGTCAATAATATTGTTATACTCATATCGTATGGCACTTTCTATAATGATCACATGTACGATTTCAATTATTATGTCGAGCCTATTTTATAAAAGGCGGAGGGGAGAGAATTTGATTCTTACCCAATTGAAAAAACATGAAATGAATAAGAGAAAATTTATTTCTAATTATTTACTTATCATGTGAGATTTTAAAAATTTTCGCAGACATTTAAAGTGATCTCATACCGTGTAAATCAATAAGATTTCGTAGGTATAGAGATTCAATTTTTACGTATAATCAATGGTTTTCAATGACCAACTGTTAAAACTAAATATCTTTTTATAATCTAAATAATCCATTTAAGTTCCATGTGAGATTTCAAGAATCTTTATAGGGACTTAAATTAATCACATTATCGTGTGGGATAATAAGTCCTCACAGATGTAGTGATTATCAATTTTTATAATAAATAAATAATTTTTGTAAATAATGATATAATACATAATTTAGAAAAATTAATTAATCAAATTAATATATTTAAATTGTAATCATATTCACCAATTATATCTTTTAGTCATGCGAGATTTTTGAATCTCCGTAGACTGTTAAGATAATCGTATTATCATCTGAGTCAATAAGACTCTATAGATATAACGATTAAGTTTTTAAAATATATATAAATTATATATTAAATTAAAGATGTATTTAAATTTAATTCCTTTATCGTGTGAGATTTTAGAATCTCTGTAGATATTTAGAATAATCATATTACCGTATAAGCTAATAAGGCTATGCAGGTATGATGATTAAAATTCTTTAAAAAACATGTACATACATGCTTAAATAAATTATTCTAGCATTTAAAAATAAATAAATTAAATTGCTAAATTCTTTTATCATGTGAGATTCCAAAATCTCCACAGATATTTAGAACAACTACATTACTGTATAAATCAATAAAGCTCTGCAAGTATAGCAGTTAAAATTTCCAAACATAAAACGTAAAAGAAAAATAATTTTAAACTCTTTTCTTTCTTTATTCCAAAAATTCAAAAAATTGAGAAAATAATTAAAATTAAATTACTTTTTGCAATTTAAAACACACATATCAATGTTTCAGAAATTGTTTTACTTGCAAAATGGTGAATTATCTCTAATTAATTTTTCTTCAAAAAATATTTTCACCAACAAACTTTTAAGCCCGAACTACGTGGACTTTGATCCCCATTGTAGGGTACGTAGGCCTCAGAATCAGATTCTGAGTCAAGTCCTCGTTGTAAATAAATAATATTTCTCACTTAATTTTTATCATTTTTATATCAAAATACATAAATATAAAAGGGATAATAAAAATAATTTTAAAATCATATTAATAGAGCACAACAAACTTTAGTTAACCATTCTGACGAACGGGTGTTGTGGGGGTGCCTAACACCTTTCCCACACTCAATTGACTCTCGAATTTATTCTCTGATTTTGCAGACCACCCTTATCTTCCTTTTAAATGGTTTCCTGAGATTTCTCTCAAAATTTTGGTGGCGACTCCTTATTCTGTTAAGTTCCCACCGTGAAGGTCGAGACCTTCGCTCGCGCGCCGTTCGCGTTGCATTTTTTGAGTGCAACACTTTTGTATTTGCTCTTAATTGATTTTTAATCATGGTTTGAGCTCAAACACTATTTTAAAAAGGGTTTTCTTGAGATCCCATTATTTAAACTTATTATCTTTTAAGTCCTTGGGTTGTGATAACTCTTTCTTGAAATTTAACTATTCCTAATTATCACAACAGCATATAAGAGTGTTGTTCTAGTAATGTTAAGGTGAATATTATACCAATCCTTAAGTCCTCCTTGAGATTTTTCCACTAACTTTGCCAAGATTAATTCAGGCTCTTGGTAGCTTCAGTATAATTCCATACTTAAACTAAAGTCTATCTCACTATCCTTTACAAAGGTAATGAAGTAACCCACTTAAACTCTTTGAGTTTAAGTTGCTCTGTTATTAATCAGTAAAATAGAGGCAAATAGAATATGTTCAAAAGTGAACAACAACTATTAAGTACTCTCTCTCAGAGTTGATATTTATAATCAATGAAGCTTACTAGAAATAAATATATGTTCAAAAGGCTAGTGAACAATAAATATGAATAACTTGATCTTTCTCGTATTTCTTTATATATTCTCTATTTTCATAAATGTTTGCATTTATAGTTAAAGCTCGTTAAGGATTTGTTACTCTTATGAATATAGTTGTTAAAGTCGACGGCTTCTTTTCTCTGAGATATTTGAACAATCATTGAACTGGGATAACGAAATAGTGCTTTTCGGCAAAGTTTTCTTTGTTATGGAAAGTAAGGAAAGTTACACAACTTTTCATTAAATATTTGGACAAGGTAGGTTAGAATGCTATTTCAAAAGAGAGAAGCTTATTTAGGAATAACGATTTTATGGGTAAGATCAAACCAAGCTCAACTGATCCCAAGAATACATTTAGAATGATTCTAAAGACATTATATGGTTAACATAACACTCAAAACGCGAAAGGGAATGATTTAGCAAAGGTCACGAAAAGCTCTATTTTTCTCACATGAAACAGAGTATGAACTTGTGTAATTATTTTAGAATAGGCGAGACTCTTCAGGAATAAGGAAGAATAAATTGAATGAAAATGCAGAGAGGTTATTTCGAAGTAAATAGCATATATTGGAATAAAGTTACGGGACGATAATCTGAAAGACTTTATTTGAAAATAGAGAAGCTTATTCCCAAATAAGCTATTATTCACCAGACTATTCTCAAACAAGCTAAACTTCAAAAAGACTCAATGTATAGGCTTATGAAGATCATACCACTATTCTAGAATAAGAACTACTATTCCGAAATAGGCTATTCTTGAATAGGCAGAAAGGATGATACTTAGGAAGAAGGGAGTCTTATTGGGGAATAATCTATTCCAAAATAAGGTTACTATTCTAAAATAAGGACCAAAGACCAAGAAAATAATAAAGGTGCACAGATGATGAGATTTTGATCTAGGAAAGCTTGAGACACCATTTAGGCAGTATAAAAGAGTAAGATTAAGTCAAATACTTAATCTTTTGTGAGAAACACGACTTAACAAGATCAAAGAATATTTTACATGTTTCTGCCTATTTGGGAAGAAGAAAACTATTCTAAAATAGTGAGTTCTTACAGAAATTTAATTTTAAGTTGATTAATTTCCTTACAAGCTATTGATTCATGATTATTGAACTTGTCAAAACCTTCTCTTATTTTGTAATCATCAAAACTAGGGTTCAACATTTATCCCTTATTTTGATCATGACAAAACTAGATGCACTACGAGAGAGTTTAACTCTCCCTTAAACAATTAATAAATAGAGAAATAGATTAAGTCATGAACTAAATAAGCACATGTATTAAAAAGAAGTATAAACAATACATAGTTATGACTAAAGAGAACAAAAATAGGCTACTAAAGTATAAACTCATGTCTAAACAAAAGAAGGCTAAGGTTTGGTGTTTTTGGATTTAGAGAAGATAGGACCCTTCTTGATCTTTATTGCATCAACTCTGGCCAAAAAATTTTCACCTAATCATTCGTGAGGATATTAAGGTGAGGCAACGAAGGTTTCTCAAAAATTTTTGAGAGAGATAAGGCTAGAGTCTTGGTCACAAGGTCTTCTTCCTTGACAACTTTGGGTTTGAATTTCCTTGCACTTCTCTTCTTTCTGATCACAAGGAATCCTTTATACTTATCTAACCTTAAATCCATAACTACTTTTTCCTTTGGTACTTTATACACTAGAACCACTCTTTAAACTCTCTAACTTATTCTCCCTTTTTTTGTCAACATCAAGGGGCTAAGGAACTGGGGAAATTGGTGTAAAGAAATGAAAGGGTAGTGTGATGGGAGTGATTAGACTAGATGCTTTAATCTTTTCTTCTAACTCCTCCTAAGTAGGCCGAGGGGAAAATTAGGGAGAGAGTCTGACAATCTTACCAGAGGCCAATAAGGTGGTTAAGGGCTTAGGATTCAGAAAAACTTGTGAGTTCTTCATAAGGTCTTGGAAAAGAGCTATAGTAGGAATACTTGGAGATATGGGTGAAGATTTCTAGGAAAAAGAAGTCCAAGATGTCACCTCTTCTTCATTAGAATCCTTATTGCCATAGGTTTGAGCAATAGCCATAACAACTTTCAGAGCTTCATCTGCTTAGCCCCCTTTCTGTTTGGGAGATTGACCTTCTATGTCAATTGGAGGACTAGGATCAGACTAATGCTCAGTGCTAGGAGCTTCTGGAATGCCTAAGGTACTAGGACCCTTAAATTCTTCAAAATCATTCTTCTCTGTGCCATGGGAAGATGTATCAGTAGTGTGCACAGAAACATGTTCAGGAGTAGATAACTAAGTATAGTTCCTTTTGAGTAGACTTTTGATCTCTTCAAGTAAATCTCTAAGGCTACTGACTTGAGCCTTAAGTAACTCAACATCTAGCCTGAGATTTTGCAGCTCAAGTTTATACACTTCATTTTGCCTTTCCAGACACATTGTGAAGACTTCAAATAAGGTCTTGAATCTCCTAATTAGCTAGTCACCATATGTGTATCTATATTAGGTAGAGGCTTATCTTTCTGAATAGGCTGAGAAGAGCCAGGCATAGGAGGATCAACTCTTCTCTTCTTACTAGCAAATGACTACACAAAGGAGCTACGTACAATTTAAGGAGCAGAAGAGGAGGCTTTACTATGTCCTTCTTTTTCTACAAGAAGTTGCATCTTCTTTAGAGTTGTATGTCCTATGATGTCCACCTAAGCAATGTTCTTCCTATTCTCCAAGTATTTGATTTTTTAATCTTCTAGAATCTTAAAGATGAGAGACCGATACAGAAGAAATTTACCAGCTTGCTTGTGATCTAGTGAGACTAATAATCTCATTTTTTCAAGAATGATTGCTGCTACATGGATTTTCATACCTTTGATCATGGCAATTAGATAAGCAAAATCTTCTTAAGTTAGAGCATTGAATCCAATTTATTTACCCAAGATAACTCTAGTTAAGATATGATGTAGAATCCTATGCTCTGGAGGCATAGTGGCTAGCTTGGTCACAAGTAGATCAATTAGTTCCCAAGAAGGTACCAAAGTCTTCTGCATAATTGGCTTTGTGAAGTTGAAATTAGAAAACCTTAGCATAGAGCCATTAGGTGGTAATTCTAATAACTCAATCAAGTAATCTTTTATGATTTCAAACTATTAGTCTCGAATTTTTGCCTTCAATTTCTTCCCATTATCAACAATTTAAATAGAAATATAGAAGGCTCGTACAACTTCTTCACACATAGGGAGTTTGATTTCCAAAAATTTCTTGTATGGTTCCACATATCTATTTAAATCTAGACAATTGTCATGTAGAACTTTAAAATCTACAAACCAACTTAATCCAAGACTTTTGGATTGCATCTTGAGGAGTTATACCTAAATAACCCTTTCATTTAGGCTTCCACAATTATAATTGGACTAGTCTATATTGGCTTTCTCTTTTCCTTTTTGCTTTCTTTGATTTTGGACACTGGTTTCTTCATCATTGACACCTTCAGTTGATCTTTCAACAGTTCTAAAACTTTCTAGTTTAGAAATACAAGAAGGAGATTGGATTATACCTTAAGTAATATCAAGAGTGCTTTGATGTTCTTCAGCTTCTTGAGCAAGCTTTTGAATCTGAACTCATTTTCTAAAACCCTTTTCTTTTATGCCCTTACAAATTTCTCTACTTTCTTTATAACATCATCATGTTTGCTGCCAGTAGAGGTGCTTTGACTTCTACGCTGTCTTTTAATCATAACATCCCTTGGTTCCGTAAAACACCTATTTGATTCGAACATAACGATTGAATTATCCAAAAATTGGAACCCTAGCTTCAGTTACTAGGAAAACATGCTAAATGAGAGGAGTAGAAGGTAGAGAATTAATTAAATGTGCTTACCTTAGTTATTAGAGAGCTAAAATTGTGCATAATGAATGCTAACCACTAGACCCTAGTAGAGGGAATTAATTTTGCATCCACCTATTCTATTATCTCTACTATTTTTGAACAAACCCTTTTACATATCCCTAACTATTTAAGCCTGGATTGACCTAATACCCATTTTGGACCCTATCTAAGCTTAATATATCAGTCTAGGCCTAATTTTAGTCATAATTTGAAGCCTAAGCATATGATTGACCTTAAATAACCTCAATTACAATTGATTCCTCAAGAAATCCTTAAATCTCACCCACCATTTTATCATCTTAACCAACTTCAAAATGACTAGGATCCTCACTTATTTTCTCCAATAGAACCATAATTTCCACAATTAATTAAAATTTAAAAATTAGGATGACACACACAAGATATTTATCTAATATAAAATAAGAATTGATCATCCTAAGGCCTTGTTACTACATAAATTCTAAAGTGAAACTTGATGTGTTTGAATATGATAGATAGAATAATGAAAATAAAGGGCATTATGAAGAGGTGAGAAATAATATGAAAGCAATAAGTGATCAAAGGAAAACAAGAGTAGAAATTAAAGAAGAGAAAATGAATAGGGCCCTCATTTTGCCCTTTTGTATCATCAACCTTGTATTTGATTATTGTCTATCTCTCTCTCTCTCTCTCCCTCACCACTAATTACTTGTTTGCATTTAGTTTTAACCCACTTTTATAGCTATCTTCAATATGATTGCTAATGTGCGTGCATGCGTGCGTGCATGTATGTTGATAGGAAATTAGTCGCTTATCCTCAAAATTACACTAAAGCTAACCCTAATGCAATATAGGGCCAACCCTAGGTCATCTCCCAAGGAATGGTTTTAAGTCTAATTGAAAGTTATCTAGTGAAATAAATCAACCAAAGTTTGTAGGAATTTAGTTATCTAGCTAATTATCTAAACTAATTACCTAATATGCAAGTAATTAAAATGCTAGTGAAAGTGAGTGAAATGAACTTCCCTTTTTACAATAATGGAACCCTAGAGATTAGTTGATTTTGGACTCATTATCTTCTCATGATTAGGCTAAGTTTAGCTTCCCTTTCCTCTTGACTAAAGCTGTCATGACTTAAGAAAATTATCCTAAGCCAATTAACCTAATTAGCTAACCTCCCTAGGTCTTAGATTAAAGTCCCTAGTTCAATTAACCAATTGGTGAAGACATTAGCCAAGTGATTCATTCAAAATCCTCTCTCAACAGCCATGGTCAAACACATAAATTGAGCAACCACAAGATTATGTCAAGCTACTCAATAACACAAGCATTAACACCACAAGATTATGCAATATTAACACAAGAAATTCACTAATTGAAAAACACAAGATTATGTGCCAATCAAAGAGTGGCAAAATTCAGTCATGGCTGTCCAAGGAAGAAATTAAATGAAACAATCCTCTCTCTTTACATCAACATCAAATTCAAATTAGAATTTATAAGCTAAGATGATTAGACCCTAGATTAAGGAATCTAACCATCTAGTAAAAAGAGAAGAGGATAGGAAACAAAAGAACTTAGCCAATTTGAAGCTCAAGACTCATCCTCCATCTTCATCTCTCTAGGATTCCACAAAGAAACTTAGCCAATCTTCATCTTCAAGAACCCTAGTGATTGCTTGTGAAGGCCAAACTCTATAGCTCTTGAATGATGGAAATGAGCTTCAATCCTTGTGAAAATGGAAGGGATGGAACGAAAATGAAGAGAGGAGAAGAATGGTATGAGTTTTGTGGAGGTTTGGTGGCTGAAAATGGAGGTTAGGGTGCTGGAAAATGAAGAACAAAAGAGAGAAAATGAAGAACACTATGAACAAGAGAGAGAGAATGTGGAAGATGAATTAGATATGTGTTGGATCCCATTTGAGACTTAAAATGGCGTGCTCCTTGGTGTCTCCCATCAGCTGAAGCTTAATTAAAATAAGGAAAAAGAAATTAAAATGTAAATGGGAGCCTTGTCACACTTGCAAGGTGGCAACTTCCTATTGGTTTGTAGATGATTCCAATGTGTGCCTAATTTCCCATGTGTCATCCACATCATTTTAGCTGATCTAATCCCTCAAAATAATCATAATTCACGTGCAAACCATCAGCCATTGTCCTCAAGGAGTGTTGACCTCAATTGCCCAATTGATGCACAAGTCACATGCCACCTATGTCACATAAATCACATAATTCAATTAAATAGCATATGATATAATAAAATATAATTCATGTCCAGAATTAAATTCATAATTAGAAGGGAGAATTTATTAAATTAACCAAGTTTTAGGCTGCACAAAATTATATAAAAATTTTCACACAAAGGCAAACCAAAAACTAGGACAAACTAAGACACTTAAGAAAGTGTTGACTTTTTTATTTAATTACTCCCAAACTAAAATGAATTTTAAAAATATAATTTCACCATTCATCAACTGGACATAAAATGCACTTTGTCAATTTTTCTTGTACATTTTCTCAAAAGTTCATTTTTTGGACCAAAATGCCCCTAGTGCACTGATATTAGAAACTTAGGCAAAGTTCCAAATCTAATGCAATGTGTGCACTTAAAGGTGATAAATCATTAATAAAATGGTCCTAATTGACAAATAAAAGTGGGTAACAAATGTGTTCTATCATATGTATACTTGTATATCTTTAATTATGTGATGTTTGTAATGAATGTGTATAGGTGGATTTTTAAATTCTTCTTTTTAATCCAATTCATCAATCCCCTTTTATCTTATTTGTCTAGTATTTCATGTTTCATTTCTCTTCATATCCTTAATAACAATAGGCCTAGACGGAGTGGCCATCGATGTTGTCCTACTCATTAGGGCAAGTGCTAGGCCTTAAAAAATCAAATACCAATCTATATCTCTATACGTATAATAAAAATTCTATTCAATCATACTATATCATGTACTATCTTTGATGCTAATTATATGGAAAAGTTTTAAAGCCATATTTGATCCTAAATAATGGACAAAGATGTCATGGTTAACTTTTTCCAAATATAGATCATACACTCTTGACTATTAGATCAATACGTACAACTTAAATAAAGACCAATAGTAATTTTAGATGAGACGAGTAACTTGCCGATGGGAGGTAATAAGGACAATTTCGACACGATATTGAGTAATCTTGAGGAATATGGGCATGACAAGGTTGAAGTATAGGTGTAGGAGTTTACATTATCCACTATTGTCACTCTGAAGATCAAAGTTTTCAAGATCTAGAACTCCCTCAATTCAAACTCCCTTCAAGCCATAACTAATAAAAGAATTAAGAGGAAGAAGAACTGTGTATATGAAAAATCCAATGGTGTGAGGTTCAAATTTGGTAACTCATCTACCAAAATAGGAAGAATCCATTTAGGAAGCATTGGATCTATTGTGTTGGTTATAGTGGATTGAACTCGTGTTCATCTTATGCTTCCTTCATTAGTGGCAAGAAGAGAGGATGGTTATAACATCATAAAAATCTAACCTTAATTAATTAATCTAAATGGGGGTAATTGGGTAAATTAATGTGGTTTGTGGTTAGAGGATGGTTAAAGAAGGCTAATAGACTTATTGGATTATGGTTGCAAACTTAAGATTAGGCTTTAAAGTAGAGTTAGCCACTTGGACCTTGAAAAGGGAAGAAAACATAGAACCATCTTTGTACCACGTATTATGGCTTATGCAGTGTGTGTTGTAATGCATGGACCCACATAAAAAGGAATGCTCTATGTATCATATGCCATGGCAAGTGCAGTGTATGGTCAAAATTTTGATTTAAATAGTGCTTGGTAAAGTTTGAAAATAGGAGAAGAAAAGGGGAGAAAATGAAAGTCATGCCATATGCTTTGCTAGGGCTTGGATTCTTGAAGATTTGAGAGCATTTTAGAGCTTGTAAAGATCAAGGGTAAGTTTTTAAAGCCTTCTCCTTCCTTTGTCTTCCATTTTCATCAGTTTTTGAGTTAGGGTTTGTAGAGGAAAGATGATTTCAAACCTTAGGATCTTTAGGTCCAAACCCATTAACTTAGATAGAGTTAATGAAAGTTTTTTGAGTTATCTACACCAGGGGTTGGTAGTTTTATGCATTTTTGATTGATGGGTGGCATTGATGCTTGAATTTTGTAATATTTGGGATGATTAAATCACAAGAAATTTTATGTGACAAACTTTTGAGAATTAAGTTTCTTCTCTAGTTATTCCCTTTTCTAAAAATTCCTTTTGATTAGAATATGATTTTATTACTTGTTCCTTAAGTATATATAGATTGATCTTGAACTTTTGTTTATATAGGGACTTTCTTCTACCATAAAAGAGTTTAATTGCTTCCTTGATTAATTCAATAATAGAGTTAGGAAGCTTTAACACTTCTCTGCCTTCTTTGATGAAAAAGCAAGTTAGTCTTAAGCAAAAGCTTTGGAAGATTGAGCATATCTATTTTGCTTAAGATACAATAGTACATATTTGGCCAGGGATTTGCTTATGATATGATGAATATCCTTTAGTAAACCACCATATTCATTACCTTTCATCATTTCTTCTTAATCTCGCTTCAGTTTAATTTTCTACAAAACAAAATTTAGATATGGAGTTAAAGTTTTGGGTACCTAATTTTCGAATAAAAGCATGGTATGTGCATATTTTTCCCTAATTCAACACCCTAAGATCAGTCTATTCAAAAAATTTTATCTAGATATCATGTTTTATTGGAGAACTTGACTGCAAATATCTAACTAATTTTGTTCTTTTAAATCCAACAAAGTTTTCTAGGTTCATTATTGATTTTATACTAAAGCTTCTATAGCATTTATCTAACCAATCTTCCAGTTTTCTAGCAGCAAGACTAGTTAGAGTGAAATGAGAAGAGTTAGAGAGTATGTTGAGCAATGAGAGCATTGCACTGGATGAGCAAACTTTAGAGGAAGAGCTATATAACACCATTATAGAAAACTATGCTAGAGTAGCAAAAATTAGAGATGCTCTGAAGAACCTTCATAAAGACATCAAGACCATAATATTGGGAGCCAACAACTAGCTTTACAATTTATTTAAGACTGGGGATCTTGTTGTAATGCAAACTCTTTAGGCTAGAAGGGATGAGGTATGCCATGTCCACCCTAGTTTAAAATGAATCTTTTAGTTATGATGATGTTATAGAGATATGCAATTTTGTTTAGGAAAACCATGAATTCCCATTGGAGATTAAGCTAGAAGACATCAAGTTTCATACTGGAGGGGACATGGTGTAATGTCTACCTTAACATTACTAATATATAACCACACAAATATACACAATAGTAACTAGGAGTCATTGTACCCCTAAGCTTACCTTAATCAAGTTAAAAATATAAATAAAACTTTTAAAATACTTGAGATCCTAAAACCTTTTCAAAACATGTTTAAACTAAAAATAATAGGTTTTTATGCACAACAAAAGTAAAGAAGAAAGTAAAATCATAATACATAATGAAACAAGGGCCAAAAGGTCATTTTCACCCATATAGGTTCATATGTTGGGCTTGTGTGCTATATGGCATAAAGAACTAACTTTTGGTTCTGTGCCATGTGTTGTAGCATATCACCATACGTCATAGTCCACATGACAACAATTGTTTGTTGGAAATTGTGCTCTAAGGCCAATCATTGTACTATGCACATTGTTATTTAATAAATTTCTCTTTTGTTATCATAACAATTGCATGTTTAATATGATAACTGTATCCCTGGACAAACTATAGTGATTGTCTAAATGTCCCTGGTCGGTCATCTTTAAGGGATCATAGATAAAACAAGACTAGTATGATTTTGATTAATTATACAGATACAAATTAAAGTCATAAGCACTCGAAAGAGTACTAAGTGTTAGATGGACCTGCTATGGGAAAGATGCTGGTACAAGCCATAAGCTTATCTCATATATAACTATATCACTAAGCCCTTTGACCTGGGATCATTATAGATTCCTACATGATGACTACTGAACTTTGACCTAGTTAAAAGTCACCTTTAATCAGGTGATCATAAAGACTATGATTGAGTTTAGTAATATTCATGCAGAGGAATATGAGTGGTCAAAATGAAATTTGTCCCTCACATTAAGTGAGAGATATTATTAAGCACCTTGATGAGTAAGACTGAGAAAATGTATGGCCATACTACAATGGAAAGAGTTTTCTTTTTATTACTACTGTCAGTCTACTCAGAGATCGAGAAAGTAACGATCAAGTAAAGGAGAATGACAATTCCATGTCTCGTACTTGACTGAAATATCGCATGACAAAAGAGATGTGATATGGTTGCATGATAGGTTATATTGAATCATCGATCCCCATGTGAATTAGGTAGTTGTAATGTCTTGCTAAAGGCCACTTGTGACTTGTGAGCTAATAGCGTAATTAGCCTACTGCCAATTTCATATGGGCTTACAAGGTTGCACACAAGAACAGCTAAAGCCGATAATTCGAGCGGGCCAAGCTTATTCGGGCCGGGCTCAATTCAGGATGGGCTTATTCGGATCAAGTTTAAAGCATCCTAACCCTTCTAAAAAGCCCATATAGCTAAGCTTGGCCCTAACACCTTCAGGCTTTGGGCTTATTCGGGCTGGCCTGAATACCCGAAACTTTTTAAAAATATTTTTTCTTTATTTTTTGAACCAATTTTAATTTTTAAATAATTCTATTAAGCATAAAATATTATCTTAATTTTAAAAGAATAAAATAAAAAATAACTTATCAACTTTATATTTAAGTAGCTCTGCTACTATTTTGTTGTATTATGTATAATTTATTCATGAATGTTTCCTTTACTTGTAAATTAATATCTTAGTTGTTTAAATATTGCTCTTATCATAGTCATATATAAATATTTTCTATATTTTAATTTAATTATATTATTTTAGTTATGATTAAACTGATCTCAATTCAATCACAGTTAGACTACTAACTTAAAATTATTATCCCAATTAGTTCAAACTTTTTAATAACTTTTAGGTAAATTGTACTTTTCATTTTTTTGAATATAAAAAAAATTGCCATCAATATATTATATAAAAAAATTATTTAATTATGAGTAAAATATTATTTTTTTGAAATCATTTTTCTTTAACTTTTTATATTATTTAACTCTTAAATAAAAGGAATTCTTACTCTAATTTACTCTTTATTTTTAACCAAATCTAGCATGGACAATAACCAAGTAATTATTCAAGAATATTATTCTATTTATTATGTTTATATAGTAGCAGAGTCGGAAATTTTTACATGCCTAAATTTTATTTTTAAAATTATTTTTAATTTTTTTCTTTAAAATTAATTATCTTAATTTATAAAAAATATAAAATTATTTTTTTATATGCAAATGATTTATAGGACTCAAATTTTTTTAAGAAAAATTGGGTCTTAAAATATTAAAATCAATATTAAAATATATTTTAAATATTATTTTGACATATTTTATTGATTAAAAATAATAAAAATATGAAATATAACTATTTTTAATTTTTTTAAAAAATAACTACATTAAAACACTTATATATATATATATATATATAGTATTTTGGTATAAAATGATATAAAACTTAAAAATTAACTAATATTTATCATATTTTTTTAAAATTTATTTTTTATTTGAGTATTTGGGCCAAGTCCGAACCCTCCCGAATAGGCCCGAACAATAAAAAAATAATCTTTTTGGGCTTGGCCCTAAATTTTTCGGGCGGATTCAGGCTGGCCCATCGAGCTCGGCTTAAATTACCGGTTCTAAAAATAGCCTAACTTGAGCTATAATGTCTAAGTTTATTGAATTTGAAATATGTTTTTATTCAATGAATATAATATAGAGTGAATGAATTATATATATATATATATATTTGAATATTTATTTGATAAATATTTATATAAAATATAAAATATAAAATATAATTTTATATATATATTTGATATATATATATATATATATTTTCATATATGTATATATATAAGATATATATATATATATATGATATATAAAATTAAATATAGATAATATAATATATATATATATATATATATCTTATATATATACATATATATATTCGTATATATATAGGTATATAATATAATATGTATATGTGATATAAATTATATTATATTATATTATATTATGTTATGTTATGTTAGTTTTAAATTTAATTTTATATGATAGATTAAATTTAATAACTAACATGATATGAGAGAATATCATGTCAGTTTTATAATTTAAATTTATAAGATAAATTTGAATTAGATATGATATTATGGATTAAATTTATGAGATAAATTTAATTAAATTTTTGTGGGCTTTTAAGTGGAAGATGAAAACCCTTATCTATATACTATATATAGATAGGGATGTTCTTTATGAAGGATGAGAGAGTGAGAAAAGTTCTGACGGCAAAAACACTCTAAGAACCATGAAACATCCTACAAAAAGGAAAATTAACGTTTAAAGGAGAACGGACGCTGAAAGCGCTAGCGCACTGTTCGAGTTAAAGTGCTATTCATGTGGATACCGATAGCGAGAGTAGATCTACGTTGTTAGCTCTTGAGATCCAAACTCTTGAAAAAAACGTGCGACAACTTCAAATAATTAAAAGGTGACTTTTCTATCCACCTTGACTTAAACGAGTTCATTCGGTCCATATCAAGATAGAGACTTTAAAATTTTAATCTTCCATAGTGCCTCCCTATCCAACAATGGTATCAGAGCTAGGTCGATTTTCATTTAAGTTGGGTTTTGGTTAATTACGTTCTTAAATCTTCATGTGATGAACTTCTTTGGATGAATGTTGCTTTAAGATTTTTTAAAATTTATATGTGATATTTTTTAAATCTATATATATGTTTTTCATGTGATGTTTTTGAAACATATATATCTATAAATTCAGTTTATATATATTCAAATTTATATGAATTTAAATAAATTAATATGATTAATATTTAGCTATATGATGTGTGTTCTCAATATGACTAATGTTCGTCCATATGATGTTCATTCTTAATGTCATTATTATTCATTCGTGTTCGGCTAGATTATCAATATGATTGATGAATTTGAAGTGGCTAAGGCAGCAACTCATTCAAAGAGAATAAGCTTTTCGAAAGCTTTGTGTAGAGCAACCTAGTTTATAATTTATAGCCTTTCATTATATATAAATTGTTTATTTGTTGTGTTTTCTTTGCCTTGAAGTTGTTTGGGTATAGTGACACATATGGCTCTAGTTTTACAAGGGTTATAAATTTTAAATATGGCCTGCATGTCATGCCTCTCTCTATAAACTCTGAATATACATTTTCTTCTCATCTCAATCTCCTCATATGAATAAATGAGGTTTCTTGATGTAATTTATCTTCTTCGAGAGGTCTTCTCATTGGCTTGGGATGGACATAGGTTAGGTGAGCCATATTGTGTCACGTTTAATTATGCTCTTGATTAGATCATAATATGCATGATTTTGTATGAGATACAACTACTTTCACTTTACACATTTATTAAATTAATAAATCAAACCCTCTAATCAAAATATTAAGTCATAATGCTATCAATGAATGAATACTCGTCAAAATCTAGATCATTCAAATGTAGGATCCACCAAAATGGATACATTTGGGTTATCTTGATGAGACAAGTGTGAGTAATGGTGCTAGTCACAAAGATTCGTTATTGTTTGACTTAATTGAGATTATCAAAACTATTTTAGATCTCAAGGCATTAGATGAGATTGAACATGCCGAATCATATGATGATTGAATCCCATAGAGATCTAAGAGTTACATGTGATGTAATTGGTAAATGAGTCACCTACCTAAATAACTTAATTTTAAGCGTCCTACCAAAGCGGACTTAAATTTAAGTGAAATATGAGTCTTAGCCCACTAACCAAATTTGAGGGTTGTTAGTTTTAGTGGGAGATATAAAATTAACTTTATATATTTTATTGCAAAATTATGTCGACTAGTAACACTGCTATACTATCATTGTGATCAGTCCTTAAGAAGGACAAACTCAATGGGATGAACTTTTTTAACTGGTTTAGGAACTTAAGAATTGTTCTCAACTAGGAAATAAAGGCTTATATCCTGAATGAACCCATTTCTGAAGAGCCTGCAGCCAACACTTCAAGAGCTTCAAGGGATGCTTACACAAAGAACACCAATGACTCAACAGATGTAGGATTCCTAATACTAGCTACCATGGTTTTAGAACTTCAAAGAGATTTGGAACACATGGAGGCTTATGAGATGATTGTACATCTTAAGGAAATGTTCCAGTAATAGGCAACGCAAGAGAGGTATGAGACCACAAAGGCCTTACACTCCTGCAAGATGGTTGAGGATGCATCAGTTAGCACTCATGTTTTAAAGATGAAGAGCTATATTGATCACCTTGAGAGGCTCGAATTTCCTTTAAGCCAGGAGTTGGCTACAGATTTGATCTTAAACTTACTCTTGAAAAGTTATGACTAGTTTGTTATGAACTATAACATGAATGACATGGAGAAATCCATTTATGAATTGCATGGGATGCTTAAAACTATTGAGCAAAACATTAAGAAAAAGCCTAGCACTATTTTGATGGTTCAGAAAGGAAAGGGTATGAAAAAGAAAGGCAAAGGCAAAGGCAAGGGCAAGGGTAAAGGGTAAAGGGTTGGAACACACCCGCTATAGAAAGTGCTCCAGTTTTTAATTTCTTAATTGTTGATCCATTTTCTACATCAGTTATGGTTAGCCGATGTAAAATATATATTTTTTACAGCGGTCATATAACCGATGTAGAAAGTTAACAACATCACCTATTTAACCGCTGTAAACAGTCATTTTTATAGTAGTGCATGCCCTGCAGCGCGCCTATCCAAATTTTTGCTATCATTTTGACAGTAAAAATGACAAATTTCTAACATGCGCTGTTTTCATATACAACATGCAATTGGAGTGATTCAAACACCCTCACGAAGCTTAGCATGTATACTAACTAGTGAGATAGGTTTGAACATGATCTAATAGTCTGATCAAAATTTACATAGCTGGGTGCAAAAAGTCATTTTTTTAAAAAAAATTTGAACCAAGTCCAAAAGGATCTAAGACACCTAATTGACCATAATTAATCATAATCATACTCCTATATCAAAATTTGACCCTTCTATGGCCAATTTTCACAATTCACTAACTTTTCCCCATCTTGGCATAAATTAGCCCGTTATACAATCATATTCATAATACAATCTTATCCCCTAAATTACTCATTTCATCATAATTTATTTCTTGACTTAAGATTCAGCAACACAACCAACCATGTCAACACAAACATACTCAAATTATAGCCCCTTTTGTCTCAAACAACATACATACACATAATCAAGCTTGATTTCACAAAATCTCAATTCAATACATGCATGCAACCCTATGGCAACTCATATACACTTAAATATAAAATTTTCAGTTTAGTTTATTACACAACCTCAGAGTACACGGCTTCACAATTCAAGCCGATCCAAACTCTCTTCCCTTATCCTAATCACTTCTCGATCCTGTAAACATGTAACCACAAGGGTGAGATAAAAATCTCAGTAACAAAATAACTCACTCTTATTGACTATCGCATGCAACAATATGAAAGTAAATATAGTATATCATTAAAACCTCATAAAACAGCATTTATGTTACATATCTCATTTTCATTCTCAACTTTTTCTCAATCACAAAGGATTCTATGTTATCTCAACATATTTCCTCATATCACATAACATGCTAGCATGATCTCTACCAACTGAACCTCCAAATCACCCCGACATGAAACCATAAGCTCATCTTAGACTAATGTACACTCTTATTAGTCTTGAACTCACCTGCAGTGGTAGAATCACCCAGCCAAAGATGTTCTAATACACAATACAGACTATGGTTTTCCCCAATACACACAATGGGGTGTCGTTGACTCCAACACTCACTACTACAAAATATATCTTTAGGAATGCTTTTTAAATAAGCGCTCTAAAATGTGAATGCGGAATTTATCAGAGCGCTTTTTTAAATAAGCGCTTTTGTATGTCAGGCTTCTCAATAAGATAATGCTCCTAACTAATATATATAAAATATTGTAAAAAATTTAAAAATACCTTTAGGAACGCTCGTACTTAAGCACTCCGGAAGAGCTAGCTCTTCCGGAGCACTCGTTCACGAGCGCTCCAAAAGAGTACTCTTTCGGAGCGCTTTCGAAGAGCACTCTGGAAGAGAGCTCACTCTTTCGGAGTACTCGTAGAAGAGCGCTTCGGAAGAGCTCATCCTTCGGAGTGCTCATTTACGAGCGCTCCTTCATGAGCGCTCTAGAAGAGTCTTTCCACCTTTACTTATTGTCCATTAGTTTTCTTTTCTCCATTTAGTTTCTTTCAAACCTCTCTCTCTTTTGTTGCCGCCCGTTCCTTCTCTGTATCGTGCTTCTCTCTCTGTTTCTGTGCCGCATTGCCGTTCGCCTCTGCATCGCCATCGCCGTCCGTCTCTGTGTCACCGTCGCTGTCTGTCTCCTACGTCGCCGCTGCTGCCACCCTCTGGTCTCTGTGTCGCCATCGCCGTGCCGTCCATCTGTTCTACTGTTTGCTGTCTGCTGTTCCAAATCTGCATCTCTGTTCCAAATCTGTATTGCTGTTGTAGATCTGTGCTGCTGCTGTACATCGGAGGAAGCGATGTCGTGAAGACCTCCATTGCCACTGTGCATCGCTGCTGTATAGCGGAGGAATCAACGTCGCTGTTGCCGTGAATATCGCCATTTTCTGCCGTGAAGACTACACTTTGAAGGTATTTTTTTTAATAATTAGTTTATATATATTTGAGAATAAATTTTAAATATTTTTTCTTAATAATCAATATTATAGATAATATATGAATTGAAGTTATTTATATTAAAATTATGGAGTATTTGTAGTTGATAATTTAGATTAAAGTTGAGGAAACTACTTGAACATTTTTATTTTATTTATGAAATATACTTTTAAGGGAGATTATTGTTATTAATTAAATTACAATTGATTGATAGAATTTAGATGCATTATGCTACTAAAATTTTATTTAGATGAATTAATTTTTTTAGTTTAAATGTATTGTGCTGTGGAATTCGATTGTTTGATCATTTGGGAGGTTGTTCTTTTAAGGAAGATGCTATTGAATTTTTTTTATAGAAATCTAAGTCTTTTGTTTATTGAATTTTGGTAATCATATTAGTGATATGGATCGTAAGTGGATGTCGGCTAATCGACAATCTAGAGAATATTGGGATGGTGTGGATGAATTCATTGAATTTGTATTTTGTTGTGATCAAGACCCCCGTGGAGTCATATGTCCTTGTTTGAAATGTTGCTATGGAAAAAGAGTAAAGCCAATAGAATTGAAAGATCATTTAATATGTAATGGGATTGATCCAACTTATACTTGTTGGACCATGCATAGAGAGACAAGGAATAATGCAAGTGATTGGAGGGATAGTGCAAGCTACTCAACATTTGATCGTGATAGTGGGATATTGGATATTGACCGTCTTGATAAAATGATTGATGTGATTGAAGAGGATCATAGAGACTGTCCTGAGATGTTTAAGAGATTGAGGAGTGATGCTGATAAACCATTATACCCCGGTTGTAAAAAATTCACAAAACTATCAATTATTTTAAAACTATACAACCTAAAACCAGTGAATGGATGGAGCAATAAGAGTTTCATGGATTTGCTTGAACTCTTATATGAAATGTTACCTGAGAACAATGAGCTTTCACCTAATACTTACGAAGCTAAAAAAGTTCTCTATTCTATTAGGATGAGCTATGAGAAGATACATGCATGTCCAAATGATTGTGTCCTCTTTCAGAAAGAGTATTCAACCTTAGATAAGTGTAAAAAAATGTGATGCATCATGGTACAAAAGAAATGGATGTAGCCCAGCTAAGGCATTGTGGTATTTTCCAATCATACTAAGATTTAGACGCCTATACAGCATTGCAAAAGATGCTAAATACTTAACATGGCATGTTGATGAGAGAATTAAGGATGGCAAGCTACGGCACCCTACAGATTCTCCTCAATAGAAAAAGTTTGAACCCTGAGTTTAAGGTTGAAGATAGAAACTTATGCCTTACACTAGCCACTGACGGAATGAACCCACATGGTATGTAAAGTAGTACTCATAGTACATGGCCGGTTATTTTGATGATCTACAACCTCGCTCTAACATTGTGCATGAAGCATAAATTTATGAAGCTGTCATTATTGATTTCTGGGCCTCAACAACCAAGAAATGATATAGATGTGTACTTAGCTCCTTTGATTAAAGATCTGAAGATTCTATGGGAGACAAGTGTGGAAGTTTATGATGGGTAACATTTCATCCTGTGAGCAATGTTGTTTGGCACCATAAATGACTTTCTTGCCTATAGCAATTTATTAGGATACAGTATCAAAGGACGAGATGCATGTCTAGTATGTGAGGAGCACACTTGTTCAATGCGGTTGGAACATTGTAGGAAGAATGTCTTCATTGGTCATCGATGATTTTTGCCGTAAACACATCATTATTGATGACTGAAGAAGGCCTTTAATGGCTACCCGGAGAATGATAGAGTTCCCATGCCATTAACTGGTGAGCAGCTCTTTGAAAAGTCAAAGATTTAAATATTGAATTTGAAAAACCATTTGCAAGTGAGATTGTTAAGAATAGTTGGAAAAAGAAGTCCGTATTCTTTGAGCTACCATACTAGAAGACCCTAGATGTTAGGCATTTCCTGGATGCAATGCACATAGAAAAGAATGTCTGCAATAGTCTTGTTGGCACATTACTCCACATTTCAGGAAAGAGTAAAGACGGTATTAATGCAAGGATGGATTTGATTAGCATGGGGTTAAGAGAAGAGTTAGCACCAAAGAGGAAAAGAAAATGCACTTTTTTACCTCCAGTAGCTCACACCTTGTCTAGAAAGGAAAAATTAGCTTTCTGTAAATTCTTGCATGAAGTTAAAGTGCTAGAAGGATATTCTTCAAATCTAAGTAGCCTCGTATCCATGAAAGACCTCAAACTAGTAGGTCTCAAGACTCATGATTGTCATGTCATCATGGAAAATTTATTGTCGATTGGTATACGATCCATTTTACTGAAGAAGGTGCAAGCCACAATTACTAGATTTTGTTTCTTCTTTAAGGCAATTTGTAGCAAGGTGATTGACCCGAAAAAATTGCCAAAGCTAGAACATGAAATAGCTAAGATTTTAAGAGCGGGAAATGTATTTTCCCCTTCATTCTTTAACATCATGGTTCATTTATCATTTCACTTAGTTAGAGAGATAAAGTTGTGTGGCCCTGCTTATTTGAGATGGATGTACCTAGTAGAGCGTTACTTGAAAGTATTAAAAGGATATGTCAAAAATTGAAGTCGGCCCGAGGGGTATATTGTTGAGAGGTACATCATGGAAGAAGCAGTTGAATTATACACTAGATATCTCTCTAATATGGATGCCATTGGGTTGCCAAAGTACACAAAAGACACCATAGGTGAACAGGGTAGAATCATTGGGAAGAAACTCATTAGCATAGACAAGACACAATGGGAGCAAGTTCACTTGTATGTTTTACACAACACTGAGGAAGTTCAACTATATATCAACAAACACAAGGCAATAGTTAAGAGTCAGAATAAAGGTAAAAATGAAACATGGCTAGCAACATATCACAATCGACACTTTATATATTGGGTTAGAGCTCGCATCTCTGAGGAGTCTCACCCATCAGAAAGGTTGAGCTTTTTAGCTAGGGGTCCCAGATTTGAAGTATTTTCTTATACAGGTTATGTAATTAATGACTTTACATTTTATACGAAAAGCCAAGATGCTTGGAGCACTATGTAAAATAGTGGTGTAATGCTTAAAGCTCAATCAATGCATGTCTCTAGTTTTAAAGACAAGAACCCAATCTATGCAATGATGTCATATTTTGGGATTATAGAGCACATTTTGGAATTGGATTATATCAAGTTTTGCGAACCTGTCTTTTGTTGCATATGGGTTAACAATAAAAACGACTTTCAAATTGATGAGTTAGGTTTTATTCAAGTAGATCTTAATAAGGTGGCTCATAAAGATGAACCATTCATTTTGGCATCACAAGCTCGACAAGTGTTTTATGTGTTAGATCCAGCGCATAAAAATTAGTCGATTATTCTTTTAACAAATAAAATAGTAGGTAATGAGGAGGATGAAGATTTCAATGTTGAGGATGACCTTTCATGGGAACATCAAGGACATTTGATGTTTCAACTGAGGATAATGCCTTCTATATTAGAGAAGATCACATGGAAGGGATTTGGATTGATGAGGGATATGTAGAACAAACAAAAGAAAAAAACAAAAAAAGAAAAAATAAATTTTAACACTTGTAAGTTCTTTATTTAAATTTCCTTTTAATTGTTAAAAATTTATTTTTAGTTGTTAATTTTTTTTGTTGTTAAAAATTTACTTTTTTCCTTTCAGGTATATGGCTACCCTACCTGAGAACAGTGGTGATGCTCTACTCATTGAAGGAGAAGCATTTAAGGAAGTTAAATGGGTAAAACTGTTATGAAAGCAATAATACGAGCTCAAACAGCTGGTCGTAAATTACCAATAAATTGGAATAATAGGGGCCAATTAGTTAAGTCTCCTCAGTTGGCCAGTTACATAGGGGTCTTAGCTCGTCATTATGTTCCCTGTTGCATTGCAAACTGGAGAAAGAAAAATGACCCACAGCTTGAAGAAGCAAAAAATAATATATGGAAAGATTTGTGTATATCTTTTGACCTGGATAAGAGTCATAGGCATTATATTATGAGAAAAGCAGCATATGCTCATAGAAAGTTTCGAGCTACCCTCACAACATATCATCTAAAAGATGTAAATGAAGAATTCAATCCTTATCCTCCTAAAATGTATCCAGAGATCTAGCAAGAGTATTGGGATGAATTTATTAAAATGCACCAACAGCCTGAATTTTAACAGATCAATCAGGTCAATCGCTCTAGAGCCGTAAGTACTCCTTTTCAATATAGAGTAGGAAGAAAGAGCTATCTAGATATTGAACATGGTTTGGTAAGTTTCAATTAATATTGTTTGTTGATATTATTTATATATCTATAAGGAAATGTTTTTTAATTATTCTAATATCTTCTTTAAATAGAGGGAAGAAGTTGGACCTAATATTCCAATTTCTCGAGCTCTTGTTTGGAAGACTACTCGAGAAGATAAAGAAGGCAAATTACCTGATGAACGCACTAGAAAAGCCTGGGAGGATTGTGTGAGTATTAATATTTTAGTGTATTACTTCATTTACATTATTTACTTAATAATTAGTTTACAATTTGTTCAACAGGAAGCATTATCACAATCAACATCACAAGATGATGTGGGGGAGCATATGGATGTCCTTGGTAGGGCATTGGGAGCTCCAGAGGTCTCTAGTCGTGTTAGAGGAGTCAGATTTGGCATTTCTCAGGGCATCTACTTTGGACGTCGATCCAAATTTTTTACTAAAGATGATTTTAATGCAAGGATGGCAGAAATGGAGGCGAGAATGAAAAAAGAATTTCAAGCTCAAATGGAAAAGAGATTTAAGCAAATGATTGAAGTTATAAATATGCAACAAGGTAGCCCCAATAATAAAGATAGTTGCTCCTTCCATCCTAAAGAAGACTTTCCTAAGGTTATAATTTTTCTTTCTATTATCTTCTCTTTATTCACAAATTATGTTTCACATTTTTTAACATATTATTTTTTAATTTTTAGGGCAAGTCTCAATGTTAATTATGGTTAGAATTACCACATTGTCATGTTGTGGCACTCGGATCTGTGTATAATGACAATACTGTTACTATACATTCCAGACTGTTGCCTGCTGATCACTTAAAGGTGACTATAACTATTATAATAGAAAATGATGTTGAGTTGCCAGTGCAAATAGAAGATGAGGATATATTCACAATTTTTTATGCCGTTGGAACTTTTGCGGCTTGGCCTTCAAAGCTCATTAAGTTACAGGTATAATAATTAATAGTTCTTTAAAATTATTCATGTTTTCTTACGGCCTTACTAATCCATTTTACATCTTGTAGTCCTCAAAATTTAAAGAAGTTGTAAAGAAGCCAATCAAAGCAAAAGGAAAGCCATCGAAAGGATCTACCTCTGTGACTAAGGCAGGGAAGACCAGTACAGAATCTACTCAGTTGAAATATCCTCATCAAAATGCACTTGAAGTGATTATGCGGACAATATTTAAAAATGAGATCCGTGAAGTAGAATTTGAAAAGGAGATTTATGGTGAAATAATTAGCGAAAAATTAGCAACTGAAAATATTAACGAGATTCTGACTAAGGATTGGCTACAAACCACACAAATTAGTTTATACATCAAGTACTTTCTCAATTTTATTACTTATTATGGTATTTATTTAATTTTAGTTGTGAATGATTCTATTTGTTTTCATTTTAGGTACTTATATCATACTTTTGTGGTGCCGGGCTCATCAATAACAAAATTTTCATTTATTAGCCCGCACAACACTAGTACCTACAGTGTTGAGTACTATTCTCAAAAGATTACTGATGCATTCAAAGCCAAAGGCAAAAGAAACATGTTATTTTTAGCTCCTCACAATCCAGGGTAAATTGTTATTATTGTTTATTTTTAACTTTAGTTGATATTTTAGTTAATGAAATATTTTTTTTTCAGGCAATATTGGGTGCTTGTTTATATCAATCCATTTGTCCCTATGATTTATTATCTTGATTCATTAAGAGAAAGTGACTTTAAGAACTACAAATCTATGAGAATATTATTTAATCAGTAAGTTTTTAGTTCTATATTCTTTATATATGTTTATTATAACAATTAATTTTTACTTGGTATGCTTAATCATTATATAATAAGGCTGTAGCACGTTATCGAGGAGGTGAAGGTCTCCCTCCAAACACCGAAAGACCTGATCCTATTGAGTTTTATTCATGGAAAAGAATAAAGGTTTGTGTTATTTTCTTAATAAAACAAGTTGGTACATATCTAAATGATTGTTTGATTGATATTTTATGTTTGTTATTCTGAATATGTTGTTCTGGATTGATGTAAAATTTTTGCAAAATTTTGGAACTTTCAAGTTATAGGGGAGACTCTGCCGAATGTTTGATAGCAAATACTTATATCATATATATAACTTCATCACTGAAGTATTTTAGATTAAGTTAGAATTTATTTCTATCATATTTTAATAATGACATCTTTTATTTTTTTATAAGTACCTACACAATTACAAGGTTGGGAGTGTGGATACTATGTTATGAAGTTTATGAGAAGTAATCACACAACAAGAGTTGATCATTCCTGAAAATGTAAGTCAAAAGCTTTGAAATTAAGTTAATATAATGTTAATTACTTATATATTGCTTTCATATCTTGTGTAGTATTTTGTTGGAGCAAGATATTCGCATTTTACTATAAAGCAAATAGAAGATTTAGTTGAAAAATGGTCAGAATATATTATTGGCTGTTTGTGATAGGAAGTTAGATTTCAATGTTAAAAAAATAACAATAGTTTCATTTATTAGGCTTGTTAGAAATTAAATTAGATTAGTTAGAAAATTGAAATTGTTGTATCAGTTTCAAATTTTTTTCTTGTATATAAATTTTTATGTTGATATTATTTTTAAATTAGTTTTTGATATTATGATTTGCCATTGTTAAAGATATTTAAAAGGGGAAATTTGAAAATTTTGATTTTAAAAAAATTAATATAATATATGGGAGTGCTCATTTGAAGAGCACTCTTGTAAATTAACTTACGGTAGCGCTCTTTAAAAGAGCACTCCGGTAAGTTGTCAGCATATGGGAGCGCTCCTATAAAGAGTATTCCTGTATGGGGGCATACAGGAGCGCTTTTCTAAAGAGTGCTCTGGTAAGGTGTCAGCATATGGGAGTGCTCCTATAGAGAGTGCTCCTATATGCATCATACATGATGTGTGCTCTTAGAAATCGGAGCGCTCTTACGAGAGTGCTTTTCTAAAAGTGCTCCTGTATAGCGTACATACAGGAGCACTTTTTGTAAGCGCTCCTGTACATTTCAAAGCGCTCGATACAGGAGCGCTTCAAAAGCGCTCCCTAAGGTCAAAAAAAAGTGCTCATGTAAGCTTATTTTGTAGCAGTGACTACATCACAAAGATACTAAGGAGTCTCTCATCTCCAACACCGTACCTCAATGGGCATTAAGGAGATCTTCTCCAACACCACACCTTTCAAGGCATTAAGGAGAATTTTTTCCAACACTGCACCCTAAAGGGTACTAAGGAAACCTTGCCATATGGTCTTTATCATCTCCTATACTCGGGTGAACTCTCACTCCTATGATCATGCTTTTCCAAACCATTTAAGGTTCCCATTTACTATTTTACACTTTCTTAAACATAATATATACAAATAACACTTTACATTACAAAATACACATTTCAATGCTCATTTCAACCAAAAGTCATTTTACACATAACAATCACTCAATGCTATAAAACATGCTTAGTTTAAACCATTTCATGCATTACATAACATACTAACATATAGTTATAATAAACAGTTAAACAAAGAAAATTATTTAGTTACCTCAACCCTTTATCGCTAGAAAGATTACCCGTGAATTTCAACTATCACACAAGCTTATCTTAAGCTTCCTTTCTTTACTCACGCGTCCAATATGCTAATCTGAACACATTTGGCACATTTTAGTCATTTGATCCATTTTGACCAAAATCTCAATTTTACTACTTAGGGCTATATTCATCCGTAAACTCTTTTCCATTTATCCTTTTTAAGTCCATGACTACTCAATTACCACTTTACATCATCTCAACTGGTCTTATTTCAGTCAAATTAAATTTTTGCCCTAACCTTCTCTCTCTAAAGCCTAAAATTGAGCCTACCGTTCAGCTCCAAACTAGTCGTAAAGCTCTAATTTAACTTCCAAGAATGTTTTTATTACTATCGGGCAAGAATCAAACCTCTCAAATTCCACCGATTCAATTTCCCTATAACTCATTTTCAGAGAAATTTGTGTAGAATGGAAGGTAAAAGTTATACGTAGCTTAGCTAACAAGTTATCGATCTGAATTACTTTCCACCACTCCAAAATAACTTGTCTTAGCTCCTCAACCCTTCTCTTCTCTCTATCTCGTGTGTTTTCTAAATTTTCACTTTTGAAAATCACTCAATTTCATGACTTAAGAAGTGATTTTCTGGTCCATACGCCGTGGCACATGGCATATTGAGATTTATTCTCACCACGCATACTTGCTTCGACTCGAAACGTACTCCTATCACCCATATCTATTCATACAATACACAAATAAGTCAAAATACTAATTAATCATCCAAATTTCTACTTCCACATTAACTTCCACTTCACCCTCGATTAACCTCTAAACTTAGAATTAAGAAATTTAGGATGTTACAACTCCCTCAGGTCCAAGATACACTTACAATTTACAATTTGTATAACACAAGTAAAGAACAAATGAGAATTCCTAATTGAAAATTGAAATTGTCATACACATAAGTTTACTCAAAATAAGGAGGCCTACTATAAAAGGATCGCGGTCCTAAGCCTCTGGATGTTTTCCTCTATCTACACCTCTTGAGCTATTCCCTATAATATTAAAGATAATGGGATGAATACAACTACTCAGTAACCAAGGTCTGACTAACCCATACTAATGCATATTAATTAGTTTAAATGCAAGTGGCAGTTAATGTTAATACTTTAACCCATGTAAAACATTTGAAAATAGTTATTCACAATTCCACTCACATAATAGCATTTACTTGAGAAACAATGCTTTTTAACACTTTTCATATAAAGAAAGTTGGTCACAATTCATTGACAAATACATTAGAAGAAATTAAGACTCAACTCATGATATCATCATTAAGGACACAATATAAACAACAGGTGCCTTTACTCATTATATGTATGATCACACCTCCCTTATATTCTCCTTATTCCTCTGACATGAAACTATGGGCTATAACTTAATAGGATAGTCTATATTTCATGACTTCCCTAGCCTAAATACATGTGAGGTGATTACCCAACCAAGGCACACCTAACTCACTTATGGAATACGGTTTCTCCCATTTCTCACACATTAGGGTGTCATACACCCTAGACTAGCCTTTTTATTGAACTGATAGATAGCTAGTTAGGTTCGTTTGTTGAACCAGTGGGACAGTCCCTCATTGAGCAAGTGAGACAATATAGATATAATCAATCTAGACAAACCATCACACAGATGGGGCTTTATTACGTGGATTTTATCATCTACTCCTCTTCCTAGGCGAAACCCCTGCCTCTCAAGATCATGCAATGCACATTCATGTCATAATTCACATATATACAGTTTATAGCACTTTACATTATCAATTTTCATTGAACTTCAGCATTACAAAAATTATTGGACTTCTTAAACACACTTTCATGAAATTTCAAACCAATAAGTCATTGAACTCTAACTTCACAATTATTAAACTTCACACTTTCAAAATCATTAAACTTCACTATTTTAAACATCATTAAACATCTCATAAACAAAGATTCATGTTACTTCTCAATTTTCAAAATCATTAAACTCCCAATAAAGATAATACGAAAATCCATTGATATTGTTCTACAAGGAATTTCACATCACAAGGTATAAAATTCACAAATTTGATCTAGTAGATTTTCTAACAAACCAAGCCACACTTGCATTTCTTTTTAATTTACACATTTCAATGATAAATCATAAATCCATAAACTAATAAACACATAAAAGCATAAGATAGAATTTCCCCAGTTACCTCAAAACTTTGAGAGGTCAAAGGTTTCACCCCTCAATTACTTACTCCTAAGGCTTTCAAGAAGATTGAATGGTGCCAATGATAGTTACTCTACAAGCATTTATCATGCAAAACATCAATATCTATTTTTGAGCTATTTTTCATTAATACTATCATTTCTTAATGCTCAAGATTTATTCTTGACTTATGTAAAGGTACCCATAAGGCTTCTTAGCTTCCTTTATCTCTCATTCATAACATTGAGCTCTTAACTGGTCATTAATGAAATCACATTGTTCCTAACCACCAAACTTAAGAGAATTTCAAACATTTAATGTTCTCCAACTACTAATCATCATAAAATCATTAACACTAAGTTTACTTAGCTCAATCTATCCTATTAACTTTATTTAAGTGAATGGGTTCGGACCTATAGCTTTAATGGACTGAAAATCACCATTAACAATCAAACCCTAACCTTTACCATCAAGAAAATGGAAGAAGAGAGGAAAATCTAAGTAGGAAGGTTTACCTTTGATGTTTAGGAGTTTCAAAATACTTCTAATACTCAATTCTCTCAAGCCCTAGCATTGCTCTCTGTCTGCTCTTTCGTTTTCTTCATTTCTCTCTTCCTCTTCTCTCTCTCTCTCTCATAGATATGAAGTTGATATATCAAAATTTTGGTTGTGCACCACGATGCACGTTACCCTCTGCAGTGGCGTATGGTATAGATGAGCCTATTCGATTCAAATCTACGTCTGTGGCCTACTGTGGACTAAACACGCACCACAACATGTGGCACAGAGAGTAATGCTTCACTTTTTCTTCCTCTTTCCTTACTCGAGTGGCTCACCATCGATTCGGACCCACTTCTAGGGTTAAGTTCATAATGATTACACCAAGTTATGCCCCTCTAGCCACACACCTCACTAATACACTTATTTAGTCTATTTGAACTTAATTAATCTTGATTTAAAATTGAGGATGTTATAGATACTACCTCTCTTAATATTGAGGTCTTTTTGTATTGACCTTTGTCTAATTGGAATGATCTTCATTTCTTCTCCTTGAGAATTTTTTTCTTCTTAATTTAGCATGACCATTCCTCTATTTTTTTGCACATGTAAATTATTTTTAGGCACCCATTTATTCTTGGCTCCTGACTTGTTAGTTGTAGTTTTCACTTCACCCTTAGGAATCCACTTATTGGCAGCTCTCTTATAGAGATTCTTTCTATGATAGCAATCTTGAGAGATATGATCACTTCTACCACAAAAATAGCAAATGACAGAATAATATGCATGATATTTAATTTTGCTATTATATGAGTTTCTTTTATGAAAGTTCTTCTTCTTGTAATTACTCTCATTATTAGCTTTAGGAACTTTATTTTTCAAACCTTTTCTTTTAATATTTCCAAATTTAGTTATAGGTTTAATAGATGAAGAGTGAGGTGTTTCACAATCATGAATATCAATGTAGAAACACTAAATTACCTCAGAGTCATCTTGCCCACTTGATTCAACAATTTCAGTTATGTTGAAGAATGACTCATAATTAGAAATCTCCTTCTCAAATTCTAAATACCTTAGTTGCTCAAGGTTAAGATTTCTAACTTTCACTTCATGCTCTTGGAGAAATAATATCTCATTATCTCCATTTTCCTTAGCATCTCCTTTTTTGATTGAGCTTTTATGATTGATAACTTCTTGCTCAACAAATGGGGTACATGTGTCGCTCCCTATCACTTTAGTAAATTGATGCATTTCCTCTAATTTATCTTAGATATCCTTTGTAATGGTGTAATATCTTACTTCTATAAAATCCTATTTTGTTAAAGCACTATGTAAAATTTTGACAACTCTAATTTTGAAAAGAAATATCTCTGTTCTCTTACAGGCAAGTCTCTCTTGGGTTTTATGTTGAAATTGGTTTCAAATACATCCCATAAATCTAATTTAAGAGATTCAACAAACAATTTCAATCTAAATCTCCAAAAATCAAAACTACCATCTTTCAAAATATGGGGAGATAGAATGTCAAAACCTTTTATAAAATGTCCTATTGTTGCGATTATCACTTGAGTCTATTAGGACCTTTTAACAAGAAACCTACTTTTATGCCAAATATTAGATAAGGAAACAACACCTAAGAGGGGGTGAATTTGGTATTAAGAAAATTTTTGACCAACTAAAGATTTTTGTAATGTCCATTTGATATTACCAAATTGTAACTCTTAACTTCACAAAATCATAATTAGAGGTTACACAAACCTCTTGAAATTATCAAAATAACAAATAACTATAATATTAAAAATATTTTTTAATTGTTTGGGATCCCAAAACCTTTCAAACCTATTGAAAATCATTCAAATACATTTTAATAATTAGCAAAAGCCTATAAGTTGCATGAGCATCCTTCAATGTGAAAACCAAAGCCAAACAATCAATTCTAAAAAAGGACCATGTATAACAGCTTGTGCCACATGTGTTGTGGGATGTAGTGCAGGGCCACTAGATCTCATTGTATGTCATGCATCATGGTATGTACACCATGCATTATGGCGCATGTATCATATTTTTTATACTAGTGACAGTTCACTGATCTATATCTTGAAATCTATTTAGAGTGATTTAAACATTCACACAAAGCTTATCTCATAAGCTATCTAATGACATTGGTTTTGTTTCAATCTAATATTTGATTTGAAAATTGGATACCAAAATTTAAAAAGACACTTTTTTATCATTTTCACCCAACCTGAGCATCTTAATTCCAATCCACATGTTATTAGCCATACTTAAGTGCCTGACCACATTTAATGAGACATATTACACTTGATTAAATAGGAATATTCATGCGAACACATGTTTACACAAGTTTGGCCCTCAAAACACCCTTTTTAATACAATAGGGCCTATATTTCTCACACATTCACTGCTTTATATACATAGACCCACATGTAACACAATCTTAGCCCAACCAGTCATATTTCACTACATGTCACACTTTTACTACAACATCCTAAATTTCAATCCATGGAATTAGTTGCCAATCAAGAGTAAATTAGTAATTAGTGAATTAATTATGGTTTGAATGTTGGACTAATGTATGAAGTTGTTAGATTAGTATGGAGACAAGATCAAATGGTGGAATTGCAAGATGGGATGAAACATACAAGAATAAGTGAGATTAACCTCATTGTGCCACGCGCCGTAGTGGGTGTTGCATGTGCCGCGGCATGTAATGTCCTCACTGACATTACCAGACACTCCACCACTTATATTACTAATCAATCCAAATTCATTTAATTTGAAAACTTTGGGATCCTAAAATAAGATATTTCTAAAATCATATAATAATATCTATATGAGTTGTAAAATATTACACAATAAAAGCATCACCAGATTCATAAGAAAACATATGCATTATAATAAAATTAGGTCAAAATAGAGGCCTTGTGCCGTGGCTTGTGCCACATGCACTATGACATGTAACACAGAGACCACAATTGCCTACTCTGTGCCATGTGCCGCAACATGTGGATATATGTACCATGGCACACACACTTGAATCTACTATTATATTGTAAATTCTAGTGCGAACTTTGGAGGTGCGCCATTTTTGCATCCGATGTTCGATTGGGGTGATTCAATTGCCCACATGAAGCCTGTTTCAAAATCTAACTAAAAACACTAGTTTTATTTTAATCCGATATTCCATTCAAAATCTAGCATTTTAACCGTTTTAAGTCAAAATTTGCCACTCGAGCATCACAATTTGCAACCATACATCATTAGCCACTTTTTAGGTCTTGATCACGTCCAAATGGATAATACACACCTGATTGACCAAATAGATAGACAATATACTATACATACACACATTTAGCCTATAAACTACCCATAACACATAACTTGGGCAAATTCTCATTTTTTATTCTCAATCTCATACAAGGCCCAATTTCACATACACTTCACATATTTATCATATCTTCACATAATATGCTCCATCCACTAGGCCACATTCTTGTTTCCTCACATACACACATATACACAGGGCTAGGGAGTTTAAAATCAATGAAACACAATATTCATCATATCATGCACATGTTTTGAATCCTAAGACAATTTATACACATTCTTATCTAATAACATACAAGTTCATTACACCAAAATCTTATAAAGGCTTTAATGAGAGATTCAACTTAGCTAATGTCTTTCCCCTTTGAACCACTAGTGCTAGAACCTGAAAAATATAAATAACCATGGATGAGATAAAAATCTCAGTAATTAATATAGTTCATTGAATATCTATTATCATAAATAACCATGCCAAAGTAAGAAAACTAAGGTAATATCAAATTTATATCAAAGTATGAAGAAATTTCATCTTTTCAAAGTATTTCCACATAAATACACCTAGCATGATCATCTAACCACCGAACCTCCAATGCTCCCCCGACACAAAACCATAGGCTCGATTGCATCAATTACTCATTGACTCAAATACACTTTCAATCGTAAAAACACCCAGCTAAAGGTAATATAACCCACCTATAGACTATGATTTTTTACTTTACACACTTATGATAAAAGCATCATTGACTCCTAACCACCTCCTAACAAGTACTAGGGAGTTGCCAAACTGCTCGAATGTCCTATGGTAATAGTCATATAATATGCTATATCGGATAACCCATGGTATTAGCCCATATAATGCTGCACTGGATGTCCCATGGTTCAAGCCCGACCATGTGAATTTTTCACTCACATCTCCACACACATACCCCTATATATCTTGGGTGAACTCCCACCCCCTATGATCATGCCCTATTTCACAATTCACTGCTCTTTCACATTTGCACACCATATACTTTCATAACATATATATATATATATATATTCATTCATTTAAAGCTAAAAATTCTAAAACTTTCTTTTTGTAAATCCATTTCATGCTAAACTTATTTTTAATACCAAATTCATGCATAAAAAACCAACTAAACCACAGTTATGTAATTTCTTCTACACAGTTATAATATTAATAAATATAATAAACTTTATGATTACCTCAACCCTTTTGTTTTCTAAAAAGGGTTACCTGTATTCCAATAACCCTATTCAAGCACCTTTTCATTATTTACGCATCACACGTTAGAATCTACATAAAATTAACAAGCCAAAGTCAATCTTACTATTGACAAAAGTGCTAATTACTACAATTAGGCACCTAATCGCTATCATCTCCCTCAATCATATTCATTCACAATCACTGTAGCCAATTTTCACTCACATGTTCCATTAACTTCCTCATAATTAACTTTATTTCTCTACTCTTTCTCTAAATTAGAGCAAATCATGCTTATAGCTTTAAAGCTTTATCATCATTCTAACTCAAACTAGTCACAAAGTACTAGTTTATTTCTGAAGAACCTTTGTTATTACGATTGGGTAAGATATCAACTCTTTAAACCTTTTGAATTCAAGTTCTTACTAGTCAAAACTAAGAGAAAATAGGGTAGAATCATAGGTTAAGGTAGTATGAGACTTAGCTGATAAGTAACAGATTTTTGGGAATCTTCTGTAAAGGCTCCTTGAACTTTATTAGCTTGTAACATTTCCACAAGACACTTCCCATGACCAAAATTGACCAAACCAATTTTAAAATGAGGCTAAGATATAGAGCTTTCAAATGAAATAAATTTCAAGTTCAGATGCCCTCAAACTCATTTCCAATTAATTTTTTAATTTCAGACAGAGATAATAAAAATAGAGTACTTTTAGCTCTACACTAAACCAATGAAAATTGCACTAAAGTTTTTTTTCTCTTTTTTTAATTTTTCCAAAAGAGAATATAAAAGACTCAAAACACACAAAAATACTAAACAAAACAAAAAAAATTTATGACTTTTTAAAAAAATTTCAAAAACACAAAATAAATAAATTAAGCACTAAACAACCTTAGAATTAAACTTAAACACATTCCTCAGCAACGGTGCTGGAATTTTGATAGGAATTAGTCGCTTATCCTTAAAATTAAACTAAAGCTAACCCTAATGCAATATAGGGTCAACCCTAGGTTATCTCCTAAGGAATGGTCTTAGTCTAATTAAAAGTTATCTAGTAGAATAAATCACACAAAGTTGTAGGAATTTAGTTACCTAGTTATCTAAACTAATTACCTAATGTGCAAGTAAATAAAATGCTAAATAAAGTGAGTGAAATGAGCTTCCCTTTTTATAAGAGTGAAACCCTAGAGATTAGTTGATTTTGGACTCATTATCTTCTCATGATTAGGCTAAGTTTAGCTTCCCTTTCCTCTTGACTAAAGCTGTCATGACTTAAGAAAATTATCCTAAGCCAATTAACCTAATTAGCTAACTTCTCTAGGTCTTAGATTAAAGTCCCTAGTTCAATTAACCAATTGGTGTAAAAATTAGCCAAGTGATTCACTCAAAACTCTACCTCAAATGCCACAGCCAAGACAAGGAATCAAGTAACTACAAGATAATGTCAAGCTACTCAACAACTCAAGCATTAACATCATAAGATTATGCAATAATAACACTTGTAATTCACTAATTGAAAAACACAAGAATATATGCTAAACAAAGAGTGGCCAAATTCAGTCATGGCTGTCCAAGGAAGAAATTAAATGAAATAATCTTCTCTCTTTACATCAACATCAAATTCAAATTAGAATTTATGAGCTAAGATAATTAAATCCTAGCTTAAGGAATCTAACCATCTAATAAAAAGAGAAGAGGATAGGAAACAAAAGAACTCATCCAATATGAAACTCAAGACTCATCCTCCATCTTCATCTCCCTAGGGTTCTACTAAAGAAATTAGCTTATCTTCATCATATTCAAGATCCCTAATAATTGCTTGTGAAGGTTAAACTCCATAGCTCTTGAATGATGGAAATGATGATCCTTGTGACAGTGGGAAGTTAGGATGAAATTGAGGGGAGGAGAAGAATGGTGTGAGTTTTATGGAGGTTTAGTGGCTGAAAATGGAGGTTAGGGTGTTGGAAAATGAAGAACAAAAGAGAGAAAATAAAGAACACTATGAACAAGTCAGAGAAAATGAAGGAGATGAAATGAATGATGTGGATGATCTCAAATTGGGGTAAAGGGACGTGCATATCTTGTTTCCCATCAACTTAATTCTAATTAAAAATAGGAAAAGAAATTAAAATAGAAATGGGATCCTTGTCACACTTGCAAGGTGGCACTCTCCTATTGGTTAGTAGATGATTCTAATGTGTGCCTAATTTTTCATGTGTCATCCATATCATTTAAAGCTAATTTAATCTCCTAAAAATATCATAAATCATGTGCAAATATTGAGCCATTGACCTCAAGAAGTTTTGACCTCAATTTCCTAATTGATGCACAAGTCACATACCACTTGTGTCATATAAATCACATAATTCAATTAAATAACATGTGATATAATAAAATATAATTAAAGTCTAGAATTAAATTCATAATAAGAAGGGAGAATTTGTTAACATAACCAAGTTTCAAGCTACAAAAAATTATATAAAAATTTTCATATAAAGGTGAACTAAAAACTAGGTCAAACTAGGACACTTAAAAAATGGTTTACTTTTTATTTAATTAATCTCAAACTAAAATTAAATTTAAAAATATAATTTGACCACTCATCAACTGGATATGAAATGAACTTTTTCAATTTTTCTTGTGACATTTTTTCAAAATTTTTTTTTTTGGACTAAAATACCCTAGTGCACTAAACTTAGAAACTTAGACAAAATTTCAAATCTAAAATAATGTGTGTACTTTGAGGTGATAAGTCATTAATAAAAGGGTCCTAATTGATAAATAAATGTGTTAACAAATGTCTTCTATCAGAAGGTAACTTGGAGCAATTTGAGTTAATTAAATTGAAGTTTTTTTCCAACCTTTAAGTAAGTGTTTATGTTGTTAATGCTTTAGGGCTGTTTAAAAAAAATAATTGTTCTTTTAAGAATTATAGTCATTCCAAGATTGACATTGGAAAATTTTGGGAAATGAAATTGAATAAGAGGCTTGGTAATAGTTTGAGGTTTATTGCCCAGAAAATGTTTGATAAAATGAGTAAGATAGAGTCTTGTTATATAATGGTATGATATATATGATGATTATATATTGTTGGTTGGTGGTGTTGAAAAAAATGGTGGGTCTATGTAATTTAGATAGAAGAGCATACACTTATGATTTAAAGATTAGTGCCTATTAAGATGCTTGATGCTTGTTTACAAATTCAACCTTCATGCACCCAAGGTGTTTGATAAACTTTTTTAAAGGGGAAATTGATAGTAATTATGATTGTTCAAACTTTATATTTATATCAAAACGTAAATGTTGTTGGGTGTGTGTGTATGTGTGTGTGTGGATAGTGTAGCAGGAAGTATGGATATTGTATATATACATGTGTTATGGAAAATGATATACCAAACTCATGGTGTCATCTTATATACAAAAAGATTGATGATAAGAATCCCTTTCTCATTAAAAGAGTATTTGTATGCTTTTACAAAGTTGTAGATTGAAAATGTTAATGGTGTTACTTTGGGTATCAGGGAATCTTCGAGTGAAAGTTTTACAAAAGCAGCCTATTTGAAGTACATTGTAAGATTTGGGAGTGCACCAGGCAAGTAGATAGCATCGCAACTAATTTTCCAATCAAATTTATCTTTACTAAAATATTACATTTTTATGTAAATCATTTTAATAACAATAATATGATTTTTGCTTATTTTGATACTTAAATTACTTTATTTTGTGAAACTCTTTTTACTAGATTTGATAATTTTAGGTAATCAATAAATACTAGTTTGGACTTTGATTATAAAATTTCATTCTATCAAATATTGGATTAATATAGAGAATGATTCATGCAAGTTCAACTTTGAAAATGAAAACTTTATTTATTATTGATTATTTTCTTGCATATTTGAAATTAGATTTGAAAGGGACTTTGTATCGGACACTAGTTGCTAACGGCAGTTCCGTTAGCCCTTATCGCCTTATTCAATGACTAGCTAGTTTAAATTTCATGAGCTTTGTTCTCATGTTTGTTACATGTGGGTTTAACACCTACGTTTGATTTTGTACCTTTGAGCCATGTTTGATTCGTATTACTCACGTGAACTATGTGTCTACATTTGTTTCGTAACTCAGGCTATTTGGTTACTTGCCCTCATGAGCTATGTGTCCATATTTGTTTTCATGGTATAAGCCGTATTTAGTTATTTACCATTGTGGACTATGTGTTCACATTTGTTATTTCTTCTTATAAGTCCCTATAATTGTAAATTTGATTAATTGGTGATTTTTTATCCCATTGGTTTTTATTTAGTAATTTATTTACAAATATTTATTTTATTTATGTGCTCTCTTGAAATCAAGTGTTAATAACAACTATTATGATAGTTTAATGGTTTAAGATTTTATTTCAATTTTATAGAGCCATATTATTCTAAAACTTATTAAATTTTTTTATGAAAATTGTTGTCTCTTTAACTTACATAATTATTTAGAACTTTCCTTTTTATTCATGATCCATTATTTATTGTTGAGACATTATTCACTGAAAAATTATTTTTGACCTCAGATACCCAAGTTGACATTGATCCTCCTGCTGACCCCTAAGAACTTATAGATGTGCTGGGTGAAGAACTGATCGAAATTTCCCTTTTGATGTAATTATAAATTCTTATGTATTAAATTTTTGGAGAAGTTTGGTTAGGTGCTCCACATAGGCTATATCTAGGTCTTCTACTTTAGTATATATGCTATATGTTGGCTAGAAGAAGCTAAGCTCCTGATTGACATGATATTTTGTGAATATTTTTATATTGTAGAGTTTTGGAAGATCTTATTTAGAGGGGAGGTTTTGCCAAAATTTTTACAAAAATTTTGAAACTTTATTATAATGACCAATATCAAAAGTGTTAAAATTTCAATATAAATTTGATTACAATTTCAAATGGAATGAATTTAAGATTAGAGGCTTATAGAGATGTGTTATACGATTCACATCCCATCTAGTCACCATCTATTTTTGAAATGTGACATCAAGGTTCTAATATGTGTGGATTGTTGTAAGTTATGCATTGATTGAGTGAAAGGAATTTGAGAAAGGGTATTATGCCATGAGTAACCTTTTTTAAGAATAGAAGAGTTGAAATGACCAAATAGTTTATTATTTTTATTGGCCAGTGTAACTATATACAAGTGAATGTAAAAATGTGATTTTATGGTTTTTGATTTAGTATTTTATTCCATATGCATGTTTTAGCATTCAAATTATTTAATAATGTGGATTTAGTTAAAAAATGGTTTTAAAGGAAAATGGAGTATGTGTATATATAATATATATATATATATGTAAGCACTTGAAGTAAATGATTTCATGTGTGTGATGGTAGCATGATCATGACAGTGGGTGGGAGTTCATCATATATGTTTCTGATGGAGATGTGTGTGTAAAGAAATCTATATAGTTTGGCTAACACCACAAGAAATCTGGTATAGCATTATATTTGAGACCATTACCATGGGACATTTAAGCAATTTAACAACTCCCTATGCTCATGAGGATGTAGTTAAGAGTCAACGACATGCCCATTGTGCTTGTGTGAAAGGGGAAAATCATAATTTGGAAGTGAGATATTAGATTTAAGTAAAACTAGTATCATTAGCTAGATTTTGAAATAAGCTTCATGTGAATGCTTGAACCATCTTAATCGGACATCAAATGTGGAAACGATGCACGCTAGAAGTTTACATCAATGAACTATTATGACAATAAAATTTTGTCATATGCACCATGGCACATAGTGCCATGCTACTGCACATGCCACAAAGCAAGATGTGGTGGCTCTATACCATATGTCATGACACATGTATCACATACTGCGGCATATGGCTTTGTTTACCTAAAATTTTCATTTCATCTTTATTTTCTTCTAGAGTGATATGTATATAAACATTATGCTTCCATTATGCAGAAGAGAGATTTATAACCTATTTGAAATAGTTTACTAAGGAATTTCATGTGGGTTCCCAATCTCTTATGATTTTCTATTCTAAGTCTTAGTGTGTCACATGTTAGTCTATAAGATCAGAAGGGCATTACACTTGACCACCTCTAATAGGATATTGTCCACCTAATATCATCACATACAATTTTAGCTAGTTAACCACCCTTCTCACACAGCAAGGCCTTGAAACACTTATGCATAAGTACATATTCATATGGCTAAAAACTCATATAAACACATCAAAACACACAATCATGCACTTGCATTGGTTTCTTAGCCCTCCTAGCCTCAATTGATGTGATTTCACAAACACACACACACACACACATCCAAATTTGGCTACAAGCATGCCCTTCACAACATTATAAGGCTACTTTTTCTTAAATTTACATAAAAACACATATACGATCAACCAACACCAGTCTCTCAAAGAGAGTCTTCATTTTTGAAAGATAGTTTTACATTGAAGAAGATCCCTTCCTAGTACATTATAGCTCAAAATGAAGCATAAGAACCCTAGCTTTATTCTAAGCACTACATATTTCTTTTGCAACACACTATAGACTAGTTGAGGCAAAGGCACCTATCATTTCAAAGGAAACATCAAGAGTTATAGTATTAAGGAGCTAACCAAAGACAAGTTGCTCAGCTACAACCTAGTACTCAAACTCAAGGTTGAAGTTTGTTTGATTGAGCTTCATAAAACAAGTCTGTAAGAGACTAGTAAATCATGCAAAGATTTTAGGCAAGTTAGAAGCTAAGGAAGAGAGCTCTAAGTAGCCGTAGGGGTTTTTAATTTTTTTTAAGAGCTAGTGTTAGCCATATCAGCAATGCCTATATAAGCTCTGATACTAAGAAAATAAAATGACAAGGGAGTTAATAACATAATGAGGCACATAAGGCTTGAGGTCATTTATTTTCCTTACATAGTGTAACATCATAAATTTCAAATCTGGAACTTTTAATGATTAGAAGGGTATACTAGTAAGTTTAAGTGAATTTTTCATTAATATTATTTTTGGAGGAATAATGTAGTTTTTGGACCATTAGACAGCCTTGGAAGAGAGCTAAGTTAGAGTTCGAGCTGACCATAGCAAGGAGAGTAACCCAAACAGTGTTTGAGCATCGCGGTGCATATGCAAAATTTGTACTTATCATATTCACAAACCATACCAAAAATTAGAAGAGAGAAAGGGTAAATGTGAGAGAGACAAATTCTTGACTTTGGGAGGGTTTTAGGGCTAGAATTTAGGAGCAATTTAGAAGTATTTAGAGTAAGATTCATCCTTAGGTAAGCTTCCTATACCTCTCCCTCTCCCTTTATGCAAATTCTTGATAGTTTTGGCTATAGTTGAGGCTTGGATTTGGTTGTTATTGGGTTGTGACCAAACCCATTATCTTAGTTAAAGTCTTGGAAAGTTAAATCAAGCCTCTAAACCTATATTTATGGATTACATAGTGATTTGGAATTTTTGGGTAGGGTTTGGACAAAGCCTAAGTAGAAATTAGGAGATTAAGAGAAATGTAGGTAATGAAATAGTGTTAGTTAAGTGTTTGAATGTTAAATAAAATTAATAGAGTGTATTAAGAGAGTTAAAAGGGTTTAAATTAAGGTTTTTGGTATAATGGGTACCTAAAATTATGTTAAAAAGGGGTTAATTAGTGTGTAGATTAATGATTAAAAGTTTAATCTTGTAGATTAACTATTGATCGAGCCTTGTTGTGCTAGTGGACATGTGTAAAGCTAAGTTTGACCATGATAACCCTTTTAATGACAAAAGGGTTGAGGTAACCTATAACATCTTAATTTCTTAATCTTGCGATTAACTGCTAATCAGGGGTGAAGTGGTAATTAGTAAATGATTAGAAGTTTAGATAGTTGTTTGATAATTTGAGTCTTTTAGATGTTGAATGAATAGATATGAGTGGAAACATGAGATTTTATATTTTGGATGTAGAGAAAGACCATATAGTATTATTCTCCTTAATGCCCGATAGGGTACGGTGTTAAAGAATTGTATCACCTTAGTGCCGTTTGAGGTGCAGTGTTGAAGATTACCTCCTTAGTGCCTATTGAGGTGCAGTGTTGGAGATTTAAACTGTAATATCCTAAATTTCTAATCAATGACTGATAAGAGATTGTATTAGTGATTTAATATGGGATTAGGGTTATGGTTAGTGGAGTGTTGATGTTATTTGAACAAATATGAGCGAAAAAGTAGAATCCTGAAGCAAAGCGTGTAAGCATAGTGAGGATTTTCCTCACTATGTCACACACAATGACTTATGGTGCAGAACTTTAATAAGTTAGGACGTGTCCAGCTCATGAAATAGAAGGTAAGAAAAAGAAATAAGGGTTCTAGCATGAAGAAGAGAAGAACATCTGTTAGGGCTTTGATTTTTGGGAGCAAGATTGACATTTCTGACCTCTTACTTATCAAGTCTTGCACTGCTTTAACCTATGATTCTACCTTATTTTCTCTTAGTTTTAACTAGTGAGAAATTAAATTCAGGAGTTTTAAGGAGTTGATTTCTTACCTTATAATAATAGAAAGGTTCTCTGAAACTAAACTAGTAATTTGTGACTGGTTTAAGTCAGAACGATAAAACTTTAAAGCTATAGGAACTATTTGACCTAATTTAGAGAGAGAGTAGTGAGAGAAATTTGGCTAGATAAAGGTTAAAGCTTAAAATGAAGGGGTAATTAGTTGTGATGCACATGACCGAGTGTGAATTGTGAAATTGATAGCAATTAGGTGCTTAATTGTAATAATTGACACTTTTTGTCAATAGTGAAATTGACTTTGGATGCTAACTTTGTATATATTCTAGTGTGTGACACGCAAATAGCAAAGAGAGATTTGAGTAAGGAAATTACACAAGCAATCCTTTCCATCGGATAGAAGGGTTGAGGTAACCATATAGTTTATTGTGTTTATTAACTATTTCAACTATGTATAAGTAAATAAAAAATGAGAAATATGTTGTTTTATGAGTTTTATGCATGACTTGACATTGTAAACTGTTTATAACATGAAAATTGATTTGTGAAATGAAATTTGAAAGGTTATTGATTTCGATTGCTATATATATTATGTATAAAAGTATATGATGTGGAATTATGAATGAGTAGTGAAAATTGTGAAAAGAGCATGATCATAGGGGGTGGGAGTTCACCCAGGATATGTGGGGATGTGTCTATATGGAGAAGTGAGTGAAAAATCTATATGGTCGGGCTGGTACCATGAGACATTCGGTGCAGCATTATACGAGCTGTTACAATGGGTAATCTAGTACAACATATTATGGGACTATTACCATGGGGCATTCAGGTAGTCTGACAACTCCCTAGTGCTTGTTAGGGTGTGATTAGGAATCAACGATGCCTCTATCACAAATGTGTGAAGAGAGAAACCATAGTCCATAGGTGGGTTAGATTACCTTTAATTAGGTATTTTTACTAACCAAAGTATGCTCATGTCAACAAGTGGTTGATCTAAGATAGCCTATGGTTTTGTGTTAGGAAGCATTGGAGGTTTAGTGGCTAGATGATTATGTTAGTGTGTGTTTATGTGGAAATACTTTGAAAAGATGAAATTTCTTCATACTTTGCTCATATATTTGATATTACATTAGTTTTATTACTTTAGCATGGTTATTTGTGATAATAGACATTTAACAAACTATATTGGTTACTAAGATTTTTATCTCACTCGTGGTTATTCATATTTTTAAGTTCTAGTACTAGTAGTTCAAAGGGAAAAGACATTGGCTGAGGAGATATACCTCACTAAAGCCTTTCTAAGATTTTAGTGTAATAAACTTGTGTATTATTAGATATGAATGTGTATAACTTACCTTAGGATTTAAACACGTGCATAATATGTTGAATGTAGTGTTTTGATGATTTTGAGCTCCCTAGCCCTGTGTACATGTGTGAATGATGAAATGATAGAATGGGCTAGTGGATGAATGTGAACATGTGTGAATATAGGGTGTACTTAATGTATATGTGAAGATCTGGCCTTGTACGAGACTAAGAATGAAAAATGAGTTTTAGCCTAAAATGTGATATATGCGATTTACAAGCCAATTATGTATATGTGTGTTATATTATGCATGTGTATGGTCAATCAGGTGTGTATTGTCCATTTGGATGTGATCAAGGTCTAAAAAGTGACTAATGACATTTGGTTTCAGATTAAGATACTTGAGTGATTTTGACTTCAAATGGTCAAAATGCACTTGAGTTTTCAATTTTTGATAGACATATTTGATTAAAAAATGTTACTAGTTAGATTTCAAAACAAGATTTGTGTGGGTGCTTGAACCACCCTAATTAGACATCGGATGCGAAAATGGCACACGTCTGAAGTTCACATCAGAAATCTGCATAATGACATCAAAATCAGGTGTGTGTGCCGTAGTACATGTATCCACATGTTATGGTGCATTGCATAAAGTGGGCAACTGTGGTCTCTGTGCCACATGCTACGATGTATGTGGCACAAGCCGTGACATATGGTCCTTCATTTTCTCTCACTTGTTTATAGTGTTCTTCATTTTTCCTCTTTTGTTCTTTATTTTTCATCACCATATCTCCCATTTTTAGCCACCAAACCTCCATAAAACTCACACCATTCTTCTTCTCTCCTCAATTTCATCCCACCCCTCCCACTTTCACAAGGATTGAAGCTCATTTCCATCATTCAAGAGCTATAGAGTTTGGCCTTCACAAGCATGTTCTAGGGTTCTTGAAGATGATGAAGATTGGCTAATTTCTTTGATGTAATCCTAGAGAGATAAAAATGGAGGATAAGTCTTGAGCTTCAAATTTGCTAAGTTCTCTTGTTTCCTATCCTCTTCTCTTTTTACTAGATGGTTAGATTCCTTAATCTAGGGTTTAATCATCTTAGCTTGTAAATTCTAATTTGAATTTGATGTTGATGTAAAAAGAGAGGATTGTTTCATTTGATTTCTTCCTTGAACAGCCATTACTGAATTTGGTCTCTCTTTGTTTGGCACATAATCTTGTGTTTTTCAATTAATAAATCCTATATGTTAATGTTGCATAATCTTGTAATGTTAATGCTTGAGTTGTTGAATAGCTTGACATAATCTTATGGTTACTTAACTCCTTGTCTTGGCCGTGGCATTTGAGGGAGAGGTTTGAGTGAATCACTTGGCTAATTTCTTCATTAATTAAGGACTTTAATTTAAGACCTAGGGAAGTTAGCTTATTAGGTTAATTGGCTTAGGATAATTTTCTTAATTCATGATAGCTTTAGTCAAGAGGAAAGGGAAGCTAAACTTAGCCTAATTATGAAGAGATAATGAGTCTAAAATAAACTAATATCTAGGGTTCCATTCTTGTGAAAAGGGAAGTTTATTTCATTCACTTTCACTAGAATTTTAATTACTTGCACATTAGGTAATTAGTTTAGATACTTAAGTAACTAAATTCCAACAACTTTGGGTGATTTATTCTACTAAATAACTTTTAATTAGACTAATACCATTCCTTGGGAGATGACTTAAGGTTGGCCCTATATTGCATTAGGGTTATCTTTAGTTTAATTTTGAGGATAAGTGACTAAATCCTATCAATTTTCTTAAAAGAAAGGGGTTGCGGTTCTTGAGAATTCACAAACAACCCCTAGCTCAGCTCCTTTCCCCATCTACCACTAGATCCTTTGCCTGGACCTAGAAATATTGAAAAGAAAGGGATGAGACAACCACAGTCTTAATAACAGAGAAATCTACATTTGTTATTATAAAGTAAGCTATAGTCGAATAAATGAATAATAGATTAAACATAACATATAATTTAATCATTTAAAAATGCATGAATGTATGACATAGGCCGATATGACCTTTCCTCACCAATAGAATTCCCCCCAGTAATCTTTAGCTAGTAGGTAAACTTTATATCCACTTGTACCTCCACATGCACAAAACATAATTTAAGGCATGATCGATCCACCTAACCACCTGTGCTCCTTCAGTGTGAATCCTGAGCATTTGAAGGTAATTCCTTCCCAGAGCCAGCCCGACTTACTCTTCATGTGAGGGCTATCTTGGCTTAGGCACTCAACCTCACACTTCATATGTCGAATTCCTCCCCTACTAAGAGGTGTTGAACACTCAATCTACTAATCACTTTAGTATACTAAGTCCACAATACAAAAGTCAACACTGAGTACTGAAAGTATGCCATAAAATATCACAAGTCTACACCTCTCCGTTAATGAACTCCCACCAAGATTATGCCTTTCACTCTTATCTACCTTTTCTGAGTATTAACCATTTCAACACTTTAAGGTAGTATAACAAATATCACTCCTCCCTTAAGCAGTTCCTTAGCCTATGTAAGATACCTAACCTAGTTATACTTCCTTAAATGCAACTTCTATTCTCTATAATTACAATGCATGCAAACAACCTCGCTTTCATAAAAATATTATTATTAAACAAATAGAAAACATATATACAATTAATTTCATTTAGTCATTTAAAACATGTAATGCATGATAGCTGGTAATATTTATTCAAAAATAGCTAAACAAAGCAATAAGAAATATAAATTCCCCTATTACCTCAACTCTTTCATACCAAAAGGATTTTCTCTTATACAAAATGAAACTTGATTTCTTCCTTAACTTCTCAATAAGTTCCACCAACAATTTCCTACAACATATAAGTGATCCACATTACTTTTCATGGCAAATAGCATTAATGAAAACTATAACTCATACCACACAGCTTGGGTTCATGAGCCATAATCCATCCTAATGGTCTATATATTAAACCAACCATTCACATAGTATCACTTAACTACCAAAACTATTTATTAGCCACCACTAAGCTAATTTTCAGATCATATAATTTTTAATCAATTAAAAACCTTCACTTAGTGTTACTAACTTTCATAATCAGCCTTTATAATGAAAATCAAATCTTAATTTAAATCTTATTGGATTCAAATGGTACAATTATAACTAAATCAATAGGTTTAAACTATTAAAGAGAAAAATCCAGTCCCTTGGGGTTTGATTTTTGCCCTAAAACTCTCTTTTTTATCCAATTGCCCACTTAAAATAATAGAGTATCATATTGAAACTTAAAACAACCTCCCAAAGACCCAAAAAAAAAAACCAAAGAGTATACAAACAAAGCCTTTGGGATTAAAATACAAGACTTACCTCTTCTAAAAACTCAAAAAAACTAAGAGGGAAGGAAGATGATTGAAGTAGTGAACTTACCTATTGTGTAATCAAGCTTGCAACTATCACAAAGCCTTCCAGATCTAAGTCTAACTCCCTCTCTTCCTCCTCTCTTTTTCCTCTCACTCTCTCGTTTTCTTGCTCTTTGCTTGTTTACTTTCTTTGTTTCATTTTCCTTTCTGTGTGCATTTCCTCTTAAAAAATTTAACTTTAGTAATTTTGAGAAAATTACAAGAAAAGGCCCAACATTTTTTATTATAGCACAAAAGCCCCTGGCAACTTTGATAATTTTTTTCATAATTAAAAGTAAAATAAAAATAAACTTTTTCTTAGTGAAATTCAAGTTCTAGACCTTTATCAAATTAGTCTTAATTTTAATTTAATTATAGATATTTTATTTTAAATTAAATTTGGGTTTTAAAATTTTCGGGATGTTACACCAAAGGCCAAGTGGGCCAAATTATGTTAAATTATTGAAAGTTGTTTTATGGAAATGGGCTGTTGAGTGGCCAAATTTTGATACGTGTGTATACATATGATATATTATAGTCAATCAGGTGTGTTAGGTCTTTGTAGACTTGCTTCAAGGCCTAGAATAGTCTAGTAGGATTAAAGGATTGATTTGAGCACTTAGGTGCATTAATTTCTTTAAAAAAAGTGTCTTTTTACACCTCAAGTATTCAAATTTTGATTGAACCATTAGATTATGTTCAAACCTATCTCATTAGTTAGCTTATGAGCTGAGCTTTATGTGGGCACTTGAATCACTTTGATTAAATGTCATATGTAAAAACAGTGTACACTAAAAGTTCATCATTTGAGCTGTTAAATGACAATTACAGAATTTAGTTTATGTGCTGTGGTAACATGACATATCATGCTGCAGTGCATGGTACAGAGAAAGTCAGGCGTGTGGCTCTATGCCACATGCCATAGTGCATGGCCCTTAGTTTGACCTGTTTTCCTTATTTTAAAGGCATGTGGGAATTAATATGAATGCATATGATTTATATTCTGTTGCATATGGCTTTAATATATTAAGATTTCAATATTTTGTAAACTGAGTCTTAGACCCAAGCTTTTCAAACAAAGTGATGAGACCTCATAATGGTGATTCTTCTTTCTTGCATTCATATATACATTTGGAAACTTATACTTTTTTATTATAAAACTCTTTCCCTAATGCTCACTTATCCTTCTTATTTTCATTCTTAGGAAGGGAGAAAATAGTAAATTATGTGGAAAGGCACTTGTGCTAGAAGTACTATTTCTAAATGGGTAGTTAAGGAGGAACAAGAGTCAAAAGTTCAATTGGTTCAATCCCAAAGAGATAGACATGATAAGCTACTTGAGATCTCAGAGATATGGTGGTGGATATAAGGTAGACAGTTCGAGATCATGATACAATCCTGAGAGGTAGAGAATAATAGGAGAGAGTTGAGGCTCAAGGCATTCCAGTACAAGAGAAAGCACAGAGCAAGCCTGGACCATCTCAAGGTTCAGGTAGTAGACAAGAAGTTCCCGATACTGATCCATCAACCGATCATACTTGAAAAACTTTTATTCAATTCAACCCACTAACTTTTGATAGCGGTATGAGAGATGGGGAAGCGAAGTTGTGGATAAAGAAACTAGAAATGATCTTCAAGGTTGTAGTTTGTATGTTGGAGCAAAAAGTTATACTGGCCACAATGCAATTAGTTAGAGCTACCAAGAGGTGGTAGGAGTTTGTAAGACTAATTGATGGTGTTCAGTTAAGCTGAGATGAGTTAAGAAGGTTTTCCTTGATCAATACTTTTTAGTCTTATTCAGAACTAAAAAAGAAGAAGAATTCCATGCATTCAGGCAGGGAGATCTGGATGAGGAAGATTTTATCCAAAGGTTTAACGACTTATCAATCTACTCTACTTACCTCTAACATAATAATGATACTAAGTGGAAAGCTGAGAGACTGTTTAAGAAAATGAGACCTAAATATTACCAACAGATTGCCCTATTTGATATGACAATATATAACAAGATATGCCATAAGCTGAGAGTCGTAGCTTGGTGTGGTAAAGAGGTAGATGCTGAGAGGAGACGACCCAGTATGGGGAGATTCTCATCCCCTTTAGGTCTGATGGGTGAAGTCTCAAAGAGGCCTGGATATAATACTGGCAATTCTAGTTCTTCAGGAAGAAAGGTATTTGTCAGAGGATCCTAGTCTCAGTCTGTGTAGAGAGGATTAATGCAAAGGAGTGGGGGTGTGAGAATTGTTGGAATTAGGAGTAAGATTATTTGAATTAGAGGTAGGATTCTCAATCCCATCACTGCTAGAATTACTTCTAATAACCATGTTATAACTTTAACATGCAAGTTGCAATAATTTCAACATAAATGAACATCTAATGCAATAAAAAATTATGACAATGAATATGTTAAAATAAGAAAACATAATTAAAGCATGCATCTAATATCAAAGTGTGTAAATTCAAGAAGTGAAGCTCGAAGATGCCAACAGAGCAACAACTAAATGTGTGATTTCAAATCATGCCAAGTGCCAGCACATGAAGATTAAAGGTGTAATTTTAGCTAAATTACAACTAAATGTGTAATTTAATTTCAACTACTCTAAGTATGCAAAGCAACAGATTTGGATATATTAGGATTATATCTAGTCATTGTAATTTAAAATTTGATATTTTTGCACAATTAAAGCTTGAAGATATACAAGTAGGATTAATATACTCAGAAGTCAGATATCAAAATACAATACACAACTGAAGTTCGAAGATATAGAGCAACAGCACAACAACATGAAGCTCGAAGAGGGGAGAGAGAGAAGCCATACCTGAATCAAGTGGGAGGAGAGAGAGAGAGCAACTACCTGACTATGGGCCATCAAAGCTCCCAAGGATAATAGATGATAGTAGACAAGATGAGACCTTTCAAGCTTGAAGAATGCACAATGCGATAGAGAGGTCCGATAAGAAGAGGTTCAAGCAAAAGAAGATCCGAGAGGCGAGAGATAGAAAGCAATGAAGAGGAAAGGAGGAAGATTAAAGAGGCAAAGACGAGACATCAAATTCAGACCAGAGGTTTTGCCTTCTCAGTTCACGAGTTTAGACTTTTGAGTATAAAGACAAGACAAGCTGAGACAAATTTGATTAGCTAATTAAGGCATCTATTTTTTTCATTTTTAATTTTTTTATATTATGACCCCTAAAACAACATCATTTTAGGGGTCAAATTTTTTATTAAAAAAACAAAAGTAACTCGCCCAACCCACCTGACCCCAGGCGGTTAGGTGGGTTACCCCGGGTTAACCTAGGTCAATAAGGTCCAGTTTGCTCAGCTAAACTAAATCAAGCTGAAGGTTAGGTCGAACCAATCGATCTGATTTGGTTTTCATTACCATGAGATTTTGAGAATATTCGCAAGCATTTAAAATGATCTCATATCGTATAAATTAATAAAATTTCACAGATATGAGGATCAATCTTGTATATATTAAGAATGAGTTCTAATGGCCTATCATTAAAATTAACTCTCTTTTATATAATTTAAATTAATAAAATATTTAAGTCTTACGTGAGATTCCAAGAATCTTTGTAGAGATTTAAATTAATTGTATTATCTCTCAATTTATATAATAAATAAATAAATGGATTTTGTAAATAATAACATAATAAATATTTAAAAAATAATTAATTAAATTAAATAATAACCATGTTTACACAATCAGATCTTTTCATCACGTGAAATTTCTAAATCTTCATAGACCTTTAGGATAATCATATTACTGTGTAAGTCAATAAGATTTTGCAGCTATAATAATTATGGTTTTTCATAAAATATAAATTATATATACCTACATAATAAAACAATTAAATTAAAAAAATATTTAAATAAATGTTATCACGTCAAATTTCTAAATCTTCATAGACCTTTAGGATAATCATATTACTGTATAAATTAATAAAATTTTGTAGCTATAATAATTATGGTTTTTCATAAAAATATAAATTATATATACCTGCATAATAAAACAATTAAATTAAAAAAATATTTAAATAAATGTTATCTAATCCTTTTGTCGTATGATATTTTTGAATCTCTGCAAACATTTAAGATAATCATATTATTATGTGAGTCATTAAGACTTTGCAAGTATAATGATTAAGATTTTATATATAATCTATTTGATTCTTTTGTTGTGTGAGGTTTTAGAATCTCCATAGATACTTAAATTAATCATATTACTATGTGAGTCAATAAGGCTCCACAAGTATAACGGTTAAATTTTTAAAAAATGTTAAAAAAAATTAAACTCTTTTTCTTCTTATTTCAAAATGTTAAAAATTGAGAAAATAATTGAAATTAAATTACTTTTTTGCAAGTTGAAACACACACATCCAAATTTCAGAAAATTATTATTTTTGCAAAATAGTAAGTTATTTTTCAATAATTTCTCTTCAAAAAATAATAAAATACTAACAAATAAAATTACAATCTCAAACTATGTAGGCCTTGATCCCTCTAGCAGGGTATGTAATGTCTGCCTTGATATTATCAGGACAACACTCACACATCGTTGTGATAACTCGGGTTTAATAAAATCCACTGAAGAAGTTACCACAACTCAAGGGTTTGAAGATAATTAGTTAAAATATTGAGATCTCAAGAAAACCCTTTTTAAGATATTGTTTGAGCTTAAACCGTGGTTAAAAATCAATTAAAAGCAAATACGGAAGCATGGGAAACAAACGGCATCAAAATCTAGCTTAAACGCCATTTTTCAGCAAATACTAGTCCGACATGGCGGCGGATGGCACAAAGGGATGAATCACTCGAGGGCCTCTTACGCCGTGGCGCAATAATCATGCTTCTCGACACGCACTTGCCATCATTGCTGTCATGACTTTTCTCCAAACTTCCGGAGTGTGCCGTTTCGCCATTTGACATTTGATTTGAGCAGTTCAAATGTCCACACGAAGGTCATTGAGCCCTTTAGCTAACGGCACTGGTCTCACGCTTAAACAATCATCCACTTAAAAGATGGATACTCAAACCCAAAATGGTACGTTTTCACAACAAAACATATAGTATGGTGTCCAACTCACAATACATAATGTCATTAGTCCTAGAGACACCTTGACCACCTCAAATGGACCACACACCACATAACAATCCATTCATATCACACAATTAAACAATAACGTTCAAAATGACCACCAAAGCCCTATTGGACAAAAACACAATGGGGTGAACAAAATTCAACACATCAATCAATTGTTCATTTTGACACTCAAAACACTTGCAATATATATATATATATATCACTTATAAGCAACTTGGCCAAGCACACACCTAATCCATAACAACATTCTTGGACCAAGATATACACACTTATCACAAATTCATACAAGTGATATCTAAATAATGTCATGTTCCTAAGTTGGCAATATTTAGTAACAATATTCAGTGACGCACTGAGTCACCCGTCACGGCGTAAGGCACAAAAAGCCCCACAAAATTTTAAGCTTTCTTTCATTCCATGGCCCGTTTGAACCTCAACCTAGCCCTCTTCTAAGGCTGTCCAAGAATCCAAAAACGATATTAGTTATCATAAACCTTACTAATTAACAATTTATCTAAATTGACCAAATTACCTCTTGAAAACACTGATAATTACTAATGAGGGAACTTAGGATGTTACAGGGTACGTAAGCCCTATGCTCTCATTCTAAGCCAAGTCTAACTTTTAAATAAATATTATTTTTTCTTTTCATTTTTTAAAGTTAATTTTAAATTTTTCTTTTTAAATTTATTTTAGCAGGTGAATAATCAAAAGAGTAGTTAAAATAATTTTAAAAGGCTATACTAATTGAATAATTAACTACGGTAACTGTTCTATGCAATGGGTGTTGGAGGTGTGTAAAACCTTTCCCACTCACTATTGACTCCCGAACTTATCTCTAATTATGAAGACCATCATTATCACCTTTAATTGGTTTCTTAAGATTTTTCCTTAAAATCTCGGTGGCGGCTCTCTTCCTCTTTTCCCTCACAATGAATGGGTGATTGCGTCACATGGCGAGCGCAACAATTGGCACTTGGTATATGAGTTTGGACACCTTGGCTGTTGTTTTGAAAAGAAAATGTACCATTTTGTGTCCAAATGTTTAATTTTCAAATGGTTGAGTTTTTGAATGTGTGATTAGTGCCAATAGCTAAGTGGCTCTAAAAGGTAGTGTAGACACTTAAATTGCTCAAATCGAATGACAGATAATGAAATGGGCGCTTTGAAAGTTGGTTCGGAGTGTTGTTATGACAGCAGATGCACACTGCTATGCATGACAGTTGTGCTATAGCACAAATGCTTAGCGCGAGCCTTGGCTCTCTATGCTATTCGCTGCGACGAGGAAGGCTTACACTCCGATAGATAGGGTTAAATTTTCAAAAAATTTCTAGATTGTTTTAATATTGTTTTTAAGTATTGTCTGTTTATTTTCATACTTCTGTTATCTTATTTAATTTTCTTTAAAATGTAGTTTGAGCTCAAACATATTTTAAAAATTTTTTTCTTGGGATCCCAATTTCTTAAACCTTTTTTATAACCCTAGTGTTATGATAATTATTTTGTGGGATTTGATTAGTCCCAATTATCATAATGGTGTCTTATGTGTTTGGTAATATCGAGAATGACGTTACACATAGTGTACATGGAATTGTCCTCTGGCAATATAGATAAGAATTGAATGTAAATTTACGATATTGTACAAGACTAACAATATATGGGTTAATGTAAACAGATGAGATTTTGGGCCTTAGCTTTAGTGGAATCGAAGTCTCGGGCATTGGGCTCTAGTGATCGACACTCTCATGCTCAGAACTCGCTCATTTTTTAGGTTAGACATGTGTACTGCATACATGATCAGTTGATAGTTGTGATATTTTGATGAATAAATGAATCCAAGATGCTCGGGAAATTACCTCGTACATTTTTGCCATGTCATGCTAGGTGTTTACTCAGTGCAGCACGTCTTGGAATGAAGTCTAAGGGCCTATTTGGATTCTATTATCATTTTGTTTTAAAAAATTATTTTGTAATGCAGTTTTTATTTTTTTTCAAAACAAAACAAAGTGAAAATATGTTTGGTTATATTAATTTAAAAGTAGTTTTAGAATTAAAAAAATAAACTAATAATGATAATTATAGATAGTCAATAGTAATGATTTATAATAAAAATTGATCAAAGTAATCGTAATTTTCAATAATCAAACCTAGTGTATTTTGAAAACAAGAAAAAACTTAAAAAAACTTGATATTTTTCTATTTTTTATGTTTTTTCTATTTTTAAAAACTGCTTTTTATTTTTCAAACAAGAAAAAATTAAAAATTTGTTTGGATAAGTGTTTTAAATAAGTTTCAAATAGTAATAAATTTAACAGTGGGGACAAAATTGTTTCAAGTTTAATTGTTTAAGATTTAAAATATATCCAATAAGAGTTCAAAATTCAAATCACATTTAAACATATAATTCATAATCCAAATTGCATATTAACCTTACTTTAAAAGAAAATAAAATATTATGAATTAAAATTTTCATGCAAGCATAAAAAGATTACATTGTAAAATTTAATAATTAGATAACATAATACTTCCTCTGTTTACCATTACAAGTCAATTTTTGAAGATTTTATTTTCCAATTTACAAGTCATTTTGTAGATTATTGCGAGTAATTAATGTATTTATTCTAAAAATTCTCCTGATAAATAAAAAATTAGTTAATTCTTATTAACGTGGTTCATTCTTCATCAAGCGAGTCAGCTGTGGTGAATGAAGGGGATATTTAGACAAACAAAAATGGTTTAGCAACATGAACTAATTTCATTAGTTTGTTCTAGTTAAGATGTGAAAATTTCTTTTAATAGTAAACAGAAGTGTACAAAAAAAAAAAAAGTTTTGATAGCTTATCAGCCTTATCTCAATACAAGTCTCTCGGGTGATGATTGACACAAAATTCCTCTCAAAGAAATGGGCATTTTGAGCCAAGGTTCTATCGGCATTATTCTGTTTCTGTTCAAGTCCTTTATACCATACCATACACCCTTCTTGGCTGCAAAAAGATAATTAAGATAGACTCTTTCAACTTTATATTGAATCCAAATCTAATAATTAATACCCTCTTTCAATCTTATTCATAAAACATCTTTTAAAATTAATTTTTAATTTAAAATATAAAACACCTTATAATAATTAAATTACTTTTTTTAATTTTATTTTTTCTTAATTAACGTGAAAACATTTAATATAATTCTATTATTATTAAAAACCAATGATAAAAATAAAAATACCTCACTTTTTTATAATATAAAAAAATTAACTTTTTTTAATATGCGTAACAGTTAAAAGTATTCTATAATAAAAATTAAAAAAAAAAGTACATTTTAACCTTGCAGAGACATCATTTCAGACAAAGTCGGGAGGCTATGTAAATTGAAGTCGATCACTTAAAAATTAGCGCCAACCTACCGAGTACACAGCTTATACAACTTTGAAGACATGGTATGTCAAAACCGATCTTCAGCTTCTTCAGCTGCTATTTGGTAACTATTACCAACATTGAATTTTTGCTGAGCCATGAAACCACGGGAAATTTTCTGTTCAGCTACGTAAAAATACATTTAACCTTATCAATGGCTTAGGATAAAGGAGTGGAGGTAAAGTTAATCATTTAATAAACTAATTTTCCTAGTTTGTCATGACTCGTCTTGAGCTTCAGCAGCAGCTATTTCTGAATCTAACTTGTTAATTAGCTGCTCACTCACATGCTTGGCCACAGATATCATATCAAGAATGATGCTAGGATCCAACCCTGCACCCCCTCGTTTGGTTATACCACAGATGTTCCATTTCCTATTAACAGAAATAGATACAGCAGAACTCATTTGTGATTCCTCTTCCGAAGTGGCATCAACAATATAGTGCCTACCAACCTGTTACCAAGGGCCACTGTTAGAATTTTTGTCAGAATATACAGGGATGGGAGAACTATCAAGCATGGACATGGGACACGCCACTAGCCGAACATAATATGTTGATCATGTAAGTTAAAGTTCCATGCTATGTCTAATATGAGGATTAGAAGATGTGCGAAACTAAAAACAACTATTTTTAAGTGGTCATATTTCATCATAGACGACGAGAATACAACCTTAGTCAGGGTAACTATAACAGGGACTGCAGATGTGTCAAACTGCAGAAACTCTTCATCGCTAATGTCAACTTCTGGTTGCTCATCACTAGATGCACCAGCAGAAACACGGACTCTTGGGATGCCCGTATTGCTCAAAGCAGCCTTGAAGAATAACAACAATAAACTGTCATCAAGTCCTCCATAAAGGCCTCGAGCAATAGTATTGGATTCTTGAAACCATAAAAAAGAAAATCAATATAGAAAAAAACAAGTCTAGTAAAACGTTTTCAGCATTGCATGTTTTTTGGAAACTTCTGAGCTACTTTTTTTTTTAAAAAAAAATGTTATTCCACAGCTTTTCCCCCAGCCCATATATGTGTCCCTGTTATCGACAGCTCAAAATTGACGCATGGAAAAAATTGAGAAGTCATAAGCATCAATTTTATCAGCATAAAGGGGCAACATGAGAAATGCTAATTTGCAGTTCTGTGACAAAAAACCCAATATAATCGTCTTCCAAGCTAGTAATAGTTTGAACAGTAAAGGCTGTTACCTTAATGGAAGCTCCTAGGGCATCTAACAAATTTCCATCTGAGCTAATAACCAGCCCATCAATGTAAAGATCCCAACAAATTTTTCCCTCCACAACAACCAGCGAAGAGAGATCAATTCCAGCACCTAAGAAAATAGCCTAGCGGTTAAGAGCTAGAATTTAAATTTCAATAGAAAGAAACAATGCAGAAGGGAAAGTATGTGGTAAAATTAATGCAGACCTGCCCCACTTTTACCACCCAAGAGACAACGCTGAAGAGCAACTGACAGTTCTGTTGACAATTCCTCACCTCCTTTACCCTATCGTCAAGTATAAATGGATAAACACATGTAGCCCAAAAAGATACGTATATTTAAGTTATTAGCTGAATAGTGACCTAAAAAATGTTCCTCAAGTCTTGCAAGCTTAAAACCTATTGCTCCGTATGGTAAATTTTCAAGGATGGTTACTTTGCTTTGTTAATAATGCTCATAGGAATTGAAGTTTAAATTATGAGGAAATAACCACCATATCCAGAAGACTTCTCTAAACAAAGAGGTTGAGAAACTGGCAGAGTTAAATAGGAAACCTCAAAAGCTGGCTCAGCAGTTGGGCTGCAATCAATACGTATAGAGACTTTCCCTTTGTTAGGTTGCAATGAGTTTGGCTTTCCTAATTCAGCCTGCACTTAAAGCCAATATATATCATGATTTAGTCAAATGGCCAACAAGAAGTTTAAGTAACTTATACAATGATACAAAAGGAAGCTAGTCCTAAACCAAAAATATGTCCTAAAACCATAAAATACCTTCACACTGGCAATGACATCCGTGGCACCCATTCTGACTCTTGCTGAACCATTTGCCTGCATGAAGTCCATGAAACGCAGAAATTAAAACTACATAGAGAATGCAAAATCCACATGGTCAGGTAGCCATGAAAAACCCTGGGTGAAAATGTCAGATTACTCTTTCAATTCATTCGTGTACTACCTGAGGAATAACACCAGTTTCAACATAGATGGGCCGATATGTCAGTCTCTTCCTACCATCAGAGCGGAGGTCCTGAGCAATACCTCCTTGTATAAATTGCTTTTCTCCAAGGGATAAACCCACCATTCTTGTACATGCGAAAATCGTGCAAAATCCAAAGCTTTAAAAACTGAACTGGCCATCGAACCGGTCAAGTTAGTGGTTTACAATTCAATGGTCAGACCATGGTAAAATAGGTCAACAATAAATTAGTATATTTTAAACTTAAATAATATACATTTAGAAACTATTAATTAAATTCCTATGTGAGCATAAAAATGTCATTTAAAATTAAAAAATCACAAATATTAATATCAAATCCATAATATAACAGCCAAACCCATAACATAACAATCCAACATCGAAGATAAAATCATCCAACATCCTTACACATAAGTTTAACCCATAATTAATACATTCTTCCCAAGTCCAAATTGATGACCAGAAATTATTAACAATCACTAAAAATTTAAATTTAAACAAACAGAAATTGAAATGATAAAATCACTAAATCAGAAACAATCAACCATGAAAATGGAAGCATGTCAGGGTGAGGACGAGTTGTTTTCATTTTATGCTTAAACGAAAGAATAAACATGCAATTTTACCACCAAAAAAAAATATTAAAGAAAGAATAAACATGCAACTAGAGATGAGACAACAGAGTGAGGACGAGAGATTTGGTCTTTAAGATGTGTATGTTGACTTGAAGCGACAGAGTCAAATATGTGCTTCCAGATGAAGATTAATAAAGCAAGACCACAATTTTAATTATATGCTTCCGGATGAAGATTACTAAAGCAATTAGAGAGACAAACCTAGGGAGAAGGGTGAGACTGTCAGAGACGAGCACGGACCCAACAGGGGAACTGGGTCTGGATTCTGGAACACCGAACTCGACCTTGGGGTAGAGAGAGACGACGATGGAGAACGGGTACCACTTCGGAGTTCAGGCTTTCAGAGCTTTGGATTTCAGATGGAGGTGCCGAGGTGCCCAGGAGCCGAGTTCAACCTTTGCTCCAGAGTTCAGGGACGCTCGCTAACACCGCCGTCGTCCAGGGAGAGATTCCAGAGCCAGATTCGTTCGACAGGGCGGGGCTAGGTAGGGCAACATCTAATTAGAACGATAGATCACTGTAGAATATAAAAATATATTTAAAATTTCTTCTTTTAAACACAACATTTTTTTTGTCTTTGAAAATTAAATTTACAAATTTGGTCAAAAAAAAATTAAATTTACAAATAGTCATATTAAAATATTTTATTTTTTATACTTTTTACTTGGTAATGAATTGTGAAATAAAATAAATTGTTTAAATTTACGTAAAATTTGTGTTTTTATTTTTCAAAGTACTAAATTTAACGTTAAAACACTTTGTATTTTTAAAAATAAACTATGTTGTTTAATTTTTTAGAACAAATTTAGATACTTAATCTAATACATGTAATATATTTTAATTCAATCAAATCAAAATAATTTGATTTTAACGTGTTAATAATATTAATAATAAAATTTTATTATAAAATAAATAATTTATAAATAATATAAATATTATTATTTAATTAAAAATAAACACCTTAAATGTATAAGGTTAAATATATAATTTTTTTTATTTTTTTAATACACATGGAGCAACAAATTATAAAATAGAATAATTTATTATCTTCATTTTATGATATCATTTTAATATATTTTTTATTTATGTACGTTCTGTTGGAAATTGTGCTTTAAGGCCAATCATTGTACTATACATATTGTTATTTAATAAATTTTTCTTTTGTTATCATATCAATGGCATGTTCACTATGATAACTGTATCCTTGGACAAATTATAGTAATTGTCCTAAATATTTCCAGTCGGTTATTTATGACGGATCATAGATGAAGCAAGACTAGTATAACTTTGATTAATTGTATCAAAGTCTTAAACACTTGAAAGAATACAAGGTGCTCAACCGATCCATTATGAGAAAGTTGCACGGTATAAATTATAAGCTTATCTCATATGTAAATATATTACTAAGCCCTTTAACCTAAGATCATCTTGGATTCCTACATAATGATCACTAAACTTTGACCTAGTCAAAAGTCACCTTTGACCAGGCGATTATAAAGGCTATAATTGAGTTTAGTAATATTCATACAGAAAAATATGAGTGGTTAAGATAAAATTTGTCCCTCACATTAAGTGGGAGATATTACTAGGTCCATCAGTGAGTAAGATTGAGAAAATGTATGGCCATACTACAATGGAAAGGGTTTTTCCATTAATACAGTCAGTCCACTCAGAGATCAAGAAAGTAATGGTTAGGTAAAGAAAAATGACAATACTATTGAAAATTGTGTCATAGGGTCAATCATTGTACTATGCACATTGTTATTTAATGAATTTCTCTTTTGTTATCATAACAATTGCATGTTCAATATGATAACTGTATCCTTGGATAAACTATAGTGATTGTCATAAATATCCCTGGTCAGTCATCTTTGAGGGACTATAAATAAAACAAAATTAGTATGACTTTGATTAATTATAGAGATACAAATTAAAGTCATAGGCACTTAAAAGAGTACAAGATGTTGGATCGACCTGCTATAAGAAGGCTACATGGTATAAGTCATAAGTTTATCATATGTGTAACTATATCACTAAGTCCTTTGACTTGAGATCATGATGGATTCCTACATGATGATTACTAAACTTTGACCTAGTCAAAAGTCACCTTTGATCGGGTGATCATAAAGGCTATGATTGAGTTTAGTGATATTCATGCAGAGGAATATGGATAGTCAAGATGAAATTTGTCTCTCACATTAAGTGAGAGATATTACTGAGGCCCTCGATGAATAAAACTGAGAAAATATATGGCCATACTATAATGGAAAGGGTTTTTCCATTACTACTGTCAGTCTACTTAGAGATTGAAAAAGTAACAGTCAGGTAAAGAAGAATGACAATTTCATGTCTCATACTTGACCGAAATATCGCGTGACAAAAGGAATGTGACTTAGTTGCGTAATAGGTTACATCAGATCATCGATCCCTATATGTCTTCCTAATAAGCAAATACATGTTGTTGGGCCAGTGAAGTATGTCCACTGAGCTTCATCAATATTTATTGTCCTATTTAGCTCTTGAAAAATAATGTTCACTTCCTGTGCTTTGATAATGGAGATCTTATATCTGAGGTCTTCATCGCTCATAATGTTTTCTTTTTCTTCTTGGTCATACTCAAATGGTCTTCTTGTTAAACTTGTAAAATCTAAAAAACAAGAAAAATATGCTTGTATAGTATTAGAAAAGAAATACTCTATAGAATCCACTTTAACAGAAGGAGTATTAAGAATACTTTTAATAAGTAAAGCATTAATAAATGCTGAAATTAATAAATTATCATTTAAAGATGAAGTAACCAAAATATATACTAGTGAAAAATTTAATGATTCTTAAACTAGATATCATTCTAATTGGAAAGAATTTTTAGCAACAGTAAAAGCTTTACAAAAGTTTGAATTATTTATTGTAAACACTAGATTCATTATAAGAACTAATAATACTCAAGAAAAATATTGGTTGAATAAAGGAATAAAGACAACTCAATTATGTAACAAAATATTAATTAAATGACAATCTGATATGTCTTATCATGATTATGAAATTGAATATATCAAAGGTAAGAATAATCTTGTTGTTGATTATCTGTTCAGATGAAGCCAAATAGAAAAGAGACAAGTATGATGACAAATAATAGTGGTGGTGGTTCACAACCAGGACCAATAATGACCCTATTAAATTAAGTAATCATGAAGGTAAATATTTTGGAGATGAATATGAACCTTCTTGTTGGACAACTAAATACAAGTATCTAATCATTATCTGGAATAGTAGCTCATCTTAGAGATGAGGTGAATGTTTTGACAAGTAAAGTAGAGGCCTTAGAAAAATCTAAGGAACCATTATCTCAATCCCCTGAAAGACAAGTAAAACAAGTAATTGAGTCATCTACTCAAACTCTTGATTTTCTACTCCAGCCTCATAGTCCAACTAGATTTGGTCCAATAATTCCATTCACTGAAATAGTAAAAGAAGCCCAAAAGTCTAAAGCCCAAATAGTGACAAAAACACCTCAAAATAGTCCATCTACTTCTACTTCTTCTAGAAGAAGAAGTCCAAGCCCAATAACTTCTCCATCTTTTAAAACTCTAGACCAATTCAACCACTTTAAATCCTGATTAATAAGGCCAATCATTTTGCCCTTCCTAACACCAATAACATCAAATATGTTTCCCATCATTCCTTTAATAAAGTTATGTTTATCCAAACACTAACCCTAAACTTATAAAAAACCTTTTTAGTTATGGCCTTATTCACTCAATATATCCATCTAATGATATATCCAAAATATCAAAAATTCCAGAGTCTATCAAAGAAGCTGCCAAACACTATTTTGAAATTGTAACTCAATATTGAGTTTTTAGCTGGTATTACTTAATAATAGTAGAAATAACTCTTGACAAATTTTATCCCCCAATTAATCTAATTAAATTTGGGACAACAAGAAGACCATTTGAGTATAATCAAGAAGGAAAAGAATAACAGGTATGGTTGAGTAATTTTTTTTTAGGGCTTAAGGGGGATTATTATCTAGTACTTAACAAAGTTTTGAATTTTCGCAATGATCCTATAAGGAGAATTACTGGTTATGTGTTGTTGTGGCTACGCCTCTAGTAGGAAATGAAAGAAGGCTGTGCTGTGCTAGTCTGAAGAAAGTGGTTCTGTAAAAGATCTATAGCTAGATTTGAGAGACTGCCGGCTTGTTAATCTTAATATGAAAGAGGACTGAGAACCTTTCATGCTCTGATATGACCCAGATCAGTATCAGTCAAACCTTGTAGTAGCATATAGCCAGCTGTTTAAGTTATGGTATCATATATATATATACATATATATATATATATATATATATGTATATGTATATGATATATAAAATTAAATATAGATAATATATATATATATATATATATATTCAAAATATATGTGTGTGTGTATATATTCATTTATATATAATAATATAATATAATATCATATAGTACATCTGAAGGATTGTATGAATGGAATGTATTACCTATAGGATTTCATAATAGTCCTAGTATATTTCAAGAGTATGTGACAAAATTATTATTACCAATAAAAGATTTTCCTGTAATATATATAGATGATATTTTAATATTCTCAAAAGATAAAGAAGAAAATGAAAAACACTTAGAGAAATTTATAGATCTTATAGAAGAAAAAAGATTAAATATATCACCTAATAAAGCTGAATTAAAAAATAAGAAAGAATAGAATTTTTAGGGCAGTACAAAACTAATAATGGAATAGAGTTACAATAATATATTAATAAGAAAATATTAGAAGTTGATGAAATTAAAAATAAAAAAGAACTTCAATCATTTTTAGAATTATATTCTAAATTTATCAAAATTAACAGCAAAAGTAAGTAAACTAACTGGAGAAAAAATAGTATGGATATGGGATAAAGATAAAGAAAAAATAGTAAATCAGATAAAAACTTTATGTCAAAATCTACCTAAATTAATTATCCCAGTAAACAATGATGTAATATGGATAATATATATAGATGCTAGTAAAAATTATTGGGGAGCAGCTTTATATCACATTAATGAAGTAGAAGAAGAAGTAATAACCAGATATGCTAGCAGAAAATTTAATGATTCTCAAACTAAATATCATTCTAATTGGAAAGAATTCTTAGCAATAGTAAAAGCTGTATAAAAGTTTGAATTATTTATTGTTAAAATTAGATTTATTATAAGAATTGATAATACTCAAGTAAAACATTGGTTAAATAAAAGAATAAAGATAACTCAATTATGTAATAAGATGTTAATTAAGTGGCAATCAGATATGTCTTATTATGATTATAAAATTGAATATATCAAAGGTAAGAATAATCTTATTGCTGATTATCTGTCCATATAGAGCCAAATATAAGAGAAACAAGTATGATGACAAATAATAGTGGTGGTGGTTCACAACCAGGACCAATAATGACCCTATTAAATTAAGTAATCATGAAGGTAAATATTTTGGAGATGAATATGAACCTTCTTGTTGGACAACTAAATACAAGTATCTAATCATTATCTGAAATAGTAGCTCATCTTAGAGATGAGGTGAATGTTTTGACAAGTAAAGTAGAGACCTTAGAAAAATCTAAGGAACCATTATCCTAATCCCCTGAAAGACAAGTAAAACAAGTAATTGAGTCATCTACTCAAACTCTTGATTCTCTACTCCAGCCTCATAGTCTAACCAGATCTGGTCCAATAATTCCATTCACTGAAATAGTAAAAGAAGCCCAGAAGTCTAAAGCCTAAATAGTGACAAAAACACCTCAAAATAGTCCATCTACTTCTACCTCTTCTTGGAGAAGGAGTCCAAGTCCAATAACTTCTCCATCTTTTAAAACTTTAGACCAATACAACTATTTTAAATCATGATTAATAAGACCAATCGTTTTGCCCTTCCTAACACCAATAACATTAAATATGTTTCCTATTATTCCTTCAATAGTCCAAGGCCTGTAACTTCTCCATCTTTTAAAACTCTAGACCAGTATAACTACTTTAAACTCCTGATTAATAAGACCAATCATTTTGCCCTTCCTAACACCAATAACATTAAATATGTTTCTTATTATTTCTTCAATAAGGTCATTGTATATCCAAACACTAACCCTGAACTTGTAAAAAGCCTCTTCAGTTATGGCCTTATTCACTCAATATATCCTTCTAATGACATGTCCAAAATATCAAAACTTCTAGAGTCTATCAAAGATGCTGCCAAACACTATTTTGAAATTGTAACTCAATATTGGGTTTTTATCCAGTGTTACTCAACAATAGCAGAAATAACTCCTGATAAATTTTTTCCTCCAATTAATCTGATTAAATTTGGAACAACAAGAAGACCATTTGAGTATGACCAAGAATAAAATAAAAAAGATTGTAATAAAAAATTAGATGAAATAAAACATGATATAGAAAGACTAAGAACTAAACAAAGTATGATAAGTCATAATATTTATAAAATAATAGAATATTTAGGAATAAACCCTCAAAATAAAGTAGAAGAAGAATGGTCACAAGTAAATATGATGAGAATAGTTGAAGAGGATTATATGACTAAAGAAAAAATAAGAAAACATGACATGCATGAAAATATAAAACAAACAAGAATAGAAATAGAAAAAATAAGAAAAGGTCAAGAAATAATGAATAACTATATATGGCTTATACATGCACAAATAGAAAAAGTAGAACTAGAAATATTCGATAGAGAAAATAGAATTAATTATGCAAAGAAAAAAGAAAAAGAAATAAAAAAAAATTAGAAATAGAAGTAGAAAGAGAATTAAGAGGAGAAAATGAAATAGATGAAGAAGAATGGGAGAGTATAAATAGAGCTGCAGAAATAATGTTAGAAAATTATAATTATAAACCTAGAAAGAAAGCTCAACAAAAACCACAACAAAAAGTAAGTATAAATATGGCATAAGCAATAAATGAAATAAAAGATGAAATAAAAAGTCAATCTGAAGAATTAGAAATAGAATTACAAAAATTATTAGAAAATGAAGAAAGAGAAGAATTAGAAAAAATAAAACAAGAATATAAACATTTGATAAATAATAATTATGATGAAGCACTTATAAATATGTAAAATTCACAATTAGTAATCCATGAACAATCCTATAGAATGCCTCAAGATTTTAGACCACCAAATTTAGATGGTCCATCTTATAATAATAAAAATGCAGAATCCAGTAGAGTATTAGACGAATTAAGAGATGAAAGAATGATGGAACCACATGAAAGAGAAACAGATTATCAAAAAGACTTTATAAAACCAAATAAAACAAAGTGTAATAATATACCTTTTCAAACTTTATTTAATGTACCAAGAAATAATGAATTTATACCAACACCATTAGCACAATATGAAAATAAATAAATATCAAATTCAGGAATATGGTTAGATTTAGACTGTAATCTAGATAATAATAAAATAATAGATGAATGGGCAAAAGCAACATTAATAGTATTAATAGAAAAAAATGTAGACATACAAACTGCAACTATGTTAATAGAAACAACATTTTTAGGAAATATACAAAATTAGTGGAATAGTAAATCTCAAGAATTTAGATAAAAATTTAGAAAACCAGATAAAAATTATAATAGTAGAAGAGAATATTATGCAATGATAGTAGATAAATATCAAAAAAATATTGTTAAATGAATTTGGAGGATTAGCCAAGGACGTATATGAAATAAGTAGACAAAAAGATGTTATAAAAATATCACATGAAATATAATTATGTTTATTAGAACCAAAATATTTAAATACTTTCATATGTGAATATAAAAAATATTATTATAAAGCAAGATTAGAAGACTTAAAAGAAGAAAGATTCTATTTAGATTTATTTTATAGAAAACTACCAAAATTATTATCAGATACAATATTAGATGATTATTATAATACTTATCAAATAACTTTAGAAGGAGAAGAAATAATAGATGATATAAGACAAGGTTCAATAAATGTTTTAAATAAGGTAGATACTATTTGAAGAAGAGAATTATTTTTAAGAAAGTATATAGCTGATAAATATAGAACTGCATGAAAAAATATAAAATATTATAAAACTAATAAAACTATATTAAGATGTGGAAAAGTAATGAAAGGACATAAATGAGGATGTAAACCAAAAAAATATGAAAGAAAAAAGAAGAAAAGAAAATTGAAAAGAAAATTTAAAAAATATTCTAAAGAAAAATATTATAAAAAACATAGTAAATATAAACCAAGAAAATTCTTTAAAAGAAAAGGAAAAAGGAGACTAAATTATAATAAAAAACCTAAAAAATATTAATGTTATAAATTGTATAGAATTAAGACATATATCACCAAACTGTCCAAGTAAAAAAGATAAGAAAATTATGAAAATAATAGAAGAAGCATATAAAGAAAATTTAGAACCTATAGGATGTGATGAAGAATTATCTGAAATAGAAAATAAATTAAATAATTTAGATATAGAAATTTATAAAGTAAAAATAATTAGTGAAATTGAAATTGAGAATAGTGAATATGAAAAAGAAGAAATAAGTTATATGTATATGATGAATAAGTTAGAAGATGAACTTAAGAGTGGTAATCAAAATGAATATGATGAATATGAAGAAGTTTTAAGTGCATAAGAAGTAATAGTTCAAAAAAGAATGACTTTTAACCAAAAACAATATGAAAAGATAAAAGATTCAAAATTAAATTTAAAACCTAAAAAATTAAAGAATGAAAGTTTTATGAATAAAGTAGGAAAATTTGTAAAATCTAAGAAACAAGAAAAATATGCTTGTGTAGTATTAAAAAAAACACCCTATAAAATCAACATTAATAGAAGGAGTATTAAGAATACCATTAATAAGTAAAGCATTAATAGATGTAGAAATTAATAAATTACCATTTAAAGATGAAGTAACAAAAATATATATTTTTGGAGTATAATTATTAGTAAAAGCTTATTTTCAAGAAGGAAGAAACTCACAAATAGAATTATTAATAACTGATGGAAGGATAATAAGTAGTATGGAAGATAGTATTTTAGGAATATTAACTAAAAACTTAATATATCAAAAACTAAAATTTTCAATAAATACTAACTTTTGTATATCAAGAGAAGATGAAAAAATATGAATAAAACCTTGTTAATTTATCATAAATTTAGAGAAATAAAATTATTACCAAGATCAAGAACAATAAGTATAACTGCTATTGTCACGCCCAAATTGTGATCTCCCTGAAAGGGAAGGTCGATAAATGTAGGAGTCGCCACCAAAATTTAAAAGGATAATTTTGGAAACCTTTTAAAAATAAGATGGTCTATAATAACCAGAATAGGATTCGGGAGTCGGTTGTGTATGGGAAAGGTATTAGGCACCTCACAACACCCGTTCATAAGAACGGTTACCCAAAGTTGATCGTGTAAATTAATTAGTCTTTTAATAATATCTTAGCTATCCTTTATTGCACATGAAAAAAATAAAAGAAAATAAATTTTTTATTTACATGGAAGAACTTGTCCTACGATCATAGCCTGAGATAGGGATCAAAGTCCATGTAGTTCGAATGTTATTACTTAAGTTTTTTTTTTACATTCTTTTAATTAATTTCTTTTATGAAGAGAATGATATTTTGGGTTATATTTTTATTTATTATTTTTATAAAAATTCATTCTTTGAAAATACCTTTGGGTAGGAAGAAAATAATCAGTGTTGGAACCTGTAGTGATTTAGTACTGCTTACGGTCCATTGGTTGACACTTTAAGTACGCACGGTGATTTAATATTACTCATGGCAAACCCTAAAGGAAATTTTCAAAGTGAATTTGCTATAAAATAAATTAATTTTAAAATTTTAAATATAAAATTAGATACTTGTGATGACTTAGTGTCATTCATGGTATCTCATTTGATACTTTTAGGAATTCACGGTGATTTAGTATCACTCATGGGATAACCTAAAATATGCTAAAATTTTTATTATTTTATCATTTTACTAATAATGCATAAGAGAGGGAAATTTAACAAATATTGGAACCTACGGTGATCTAGTATCACTCACAGTCCACTTGTTGATGCTTTTACGTGTACACAGTAATTTAGTATTACTCATAACAAATCTTAAAGAAATTTTCAAAATGAATTTTTTTATAGAATAATTTAATTTTAAAATTTTAAATATAAAATTTGATAACTATGATGACTTAATGTTATTCAAGGTATCAAATTTGATATTTTTTTTAAATTCACAGTGATTTAGTATTACTCATAAAAAATTAATAAAATTGTAATCATAAATTAATTTAAAAATCATGCTTTTACTCCTCTTATTATTGATAATACCATGAAGTAGGAAGAGATTAAAAAAAAAATCATATTCGCATCTTATTAATCCACATAAAAGCATAAGCATTCTTATCAATATATTTTATAATCAATAGCCATCAAAAGAATAAAAGAAAAGCAATCTCAATGATTTTTATGTCAGCAACCCCCATGGCTTTTCTTCATCAGCTTCATTTGAGCATAATAATTTATTGTTGAAGGAAGGAAAACATAGGGGCTATTCATTAGAGATGAAAAACCCAGATGGCATAAATGAACAGGAATATATGTGTCTCATAACAATGTACCTGGCAACTTATTATATGCTTTGCTTCACTGCCCCTTTGTCTGCCTTTTTTTTCTCACTCCAAATTTTCCTCCTCCCTCTCCAAATCTCTTCTCTATCCCCTCTTATAAGTGTTAATTAGGGTCACTCACTTAATGATAGAATCAAACAAAAAAGGCAATTTCTATTTTGACTCTTTTTCATTATTTTAGATTTCAAATTTTTCCTTAATTAGTTAAAAACAAATTCTAATCAAGGCATAATTTCCTCAAATCCAATTTCAAATATTCTAAATTTCCTTTTAAAAAAGTCAACTTTAATGGGAACATAATTAAGGGGATTTAGGGTAAAAAAAATATTATTGTTATTATTATCATAAAAGCCCTTCCTTTTTTATTCCTTTTATTCCTTTATTTTATTTATCATGTTTTTATTAAGTATTAATTTACACTTGAAAGCTCGGGTAAAATACAGTGTTTACAGTTGCCCCTCTTTACTTGTTTTATAGGTGAGAGGAGTGAATGTATTTTTCTAAAATTCTCACCTAAGAAGCAAGTAAAGATAAGAACACGTATTTTGTTTGACCAAGACAAATTATTGTAATAAGAAACCCCCTCATGCTATCATAAAGATCGAAAGGCATTTGGACAAAATGTCATGTCCATGACCCTCTTTACTTGGTTCTTAAGGGGGAAAGTGGATAGAAAAATGTGAAAGGGGTGTCAACCATTACAGGGTTTCAAAAGAGGCGCCAGTCATTATTGGGCTTTATGGGGCCTGCTATTATAGGGCTTAAAAAGGGGTGCCAACTATTACTAGGCTTTAGAGTGCTTGTTGTTACAAGGCTTTGGAAGGGGTGCCAACCGTGACTGGGCTTTAAGGTGCTCGCCATTACAGGGCTTTATGGTACTTGCCGTTATAAGGCTTTGGGATGCCTGCTATTACAGGGCTTGAATAAAGTGCCTGCTGTTACTGAGCTTTGAAAGGGTGCCAGTCATTACTGGACTTCGAGGTGCCTGCCGTTACAGGGCTTTGAAAGGGTGCCAACCGTTATTGGGCTTTAAGTGCTAACTGTTACTGGGCAGGCATCTCGAAGCCCAGTAACGGTTGGCATCCTTTTAAAGCCCTGTAATGGTAGGGCTTTGAAGGGCTTTGAAAGGGTGCCAGCCATTATTGGGCTTCAAGGTGCCTGCCGTTACAGGGCTTTGAAGGGGTGCCAGCTGTTACTGGGCTTCAGGGTGCCTACCGTTACAGGGCTTTGAAAGGGGTGTTAATGGTAGTGATAATGATGATGATGTTGATGAAGATGATGATGATGATGTTGGTGAAGATGATGATGATCATGATGATAATGATAGTGATGGTGATGGCAATAGTGATAATGATGATGAAGATAATGGTAACAAGCAAATAAAAATTAAAAGAGGAAAGAGAAGAAAGAAAAAAAAGAAAAAAAAGGGAAGAAATAAAGAAGAAAAGAAAGAAAGAAAAGGGAAAACCTAATATGCAATATTGTCCTCTTTGATAAACACCTAACTAAACCTCGGCTACTTCCATGTTTGATTAGGACTTCTTTTTAGTTATATTGATCCTTATAGGCGCTGCTACTCATGATCCCCTAATATATGTTAAATTCGATTGGCCTTTCGACTTCAAAGTCTATCCTTAAGTGCAAGTACTACTAATGCACCTAAAACTGTACTGGTTAGTGGGGAGTAGAGTATACCATGTGTAATACCATGAGCATTTATTAAGACAAAAAGGTGCTCCTTTATTAATGATATGCTCTTATACAAACTGAGATTGTGAAGTTTGTTATGTTATTCAAAGAAAGAGGCAACAAATAATCAACTAAGAGAGAGATTTATTTAAAAGAAATGACCCAATAGATCACAATGCGAATGTATGCAAAAATATGAAGAAAGGGTAAGACAACTGTAGGGCAAATTTAGTTGCATAATAATGAAAGATTTGCAATGCTAATAAGATGTCCTTTACTCGTGATTTGTATAATCCCTTTGGGTGTCTTGCTAAGTTGCCAAAGATACGCACTTTGAGTGATGACTGAGTTATTCCAAAGGAAACATTGCCTAGACAATCACAATGAGAAGTGATAACTGAGTTATAGGCCTCTGACCTGCTCTAGATTGCCCTTTTAGGATTTCGACCTATCTTCTTAATGTTCTAACTTTTGCCTAGGTTGTCCCTTTCAATTTGCAACCTCGCGAGCTTTTAACTCTAATTTGTTGACTAGGTCGCTCTTTCAAGTTTTCAACCTAGCGAGCCTCTTTTTTTTTTTTTGCTCTAACTTTTGCCTAGGCTGCCCTTTCAAGTTTTCAACCTAGCAAGCTTTTTTTTTCTTTTTTCTTTTTGCTCTAACTTTTACCTAGGCCGCCCTTTTGGGTTTTTGACCTTTATGTTTGCCCTAGTCTGTCATATGCCTTTTTTTAGTGCAATGAATGACATAAACATATTTGAATCCTCTCTTTTTTTTGTTATTTTTTAAAAGACCAAGTTCCAATTCATTCTTAAGCTAACAACTTACCTTTTGCATGGTGCAAGGTTTAGCTACAAATGCAAGATCACCCTTGTAATAGGATGTTGTTGGACATACAAAGTATGTACTCAACAAATGCTTGATGCATGATGCATTGAGAATGAGATGTTCTATCTCTTTATCAAGTAGAACTTGATGCATGAGAGTAGTTTGTGAAACATAGGATTTTCTCAACTACTTGTAATTGGAAAAAAATTTATTACTTGGCTTGTTACCACAATTTAGATACAAGAAAGAGCTTTTGAGGAGTAAGCACGTCTAGAATATTTAAAGATTTTTCATGGCTTAGTTTAAGACATTCTTGCCTCAATATGATCCACCTAGCCTAAAAATCTCCTTTTGTATCTTCATTTTTAATGCTTACATAGCTAAAAAAAACTTGTGACTTTATTTAGCAATGTCAATGGTCATGTATTATTTGACACATAGCTTATAAAGGCAATGAAAGAATTAGAATATGTTTTCCACTTTAGGTTGCCTTTCTTGGATGGCAGATGGCGTAATGTGAAGTGATAGGATTGGAAAAGGTCCTCATCCTATGTTAGTAGTAGCAAAAGGTTGAAATAGAGAGTTGCCCTAAATTCAAATACTTGTAAATGCACTTATATAAATCAAGAGAAACCTCACAAGGCATTTGGCCAAGAAATCTCAAAAATGATTCTAATATAAGTGCAAAATGGATATGTATCACACCCATCCTTTGTCCTTCAAGGAAACATAAAAAAAGAAAAAAAGGGTCATAAATCCTCAAGAGGATAATCATAGAAGACAAGGCCCATGTCACTAATATAGAGGATAAACAAATATATCCATCATGCACTGCTATCCAAATTATATCTCCACCTTATGTTAACTAATGCCATGGTAAAAAGCTTAATAAGAGTACAATGCTATAATGATTTCTCTCACCAGATATAGCGTTTACCCACATCATTTAGTGTTTGGGAGATAGTGTTTGCTCTCTCTATCCAAATTATCTAATTCTTTTTCCATAAGCTTGGCAATAATCTAAAGTCTCCACCACTCAAAAAGTCAAATGCCAAAAAGATCATAAGGACTTTTATTTCTTTGTAATGTGGGCTTAGGGTACAAATGAAGGGTAATGAAAAGAAGAAGGATATTCAAAAGTCAAAGTGGATACTCAAGATAACTAAGAGCAATAAGAGGAAATTAAGAAGTCAAGCAAGTGTACACCCTGAAAGCCTTGTTGGAATCAAGTAACATGTACAAATGAGGAACTAAAGGAAGCCTTTTTTGCCTTTTCTTAGTTTTTTTCCTTTCTTTTTTTGGCTTTCTTGCTCTTTGTTTTCTTTTCCTTTTTTGTCTTCTTGTTTTTCAGCTTCTTTTCTTTTCTTTCAACTTTTTTTTTTCACTTTTCCAATCTTGACCCAATCACAAAGAGCAACATCAACTTGAAAGCCTCAACAATTGTCGGAGTGTATGCCAGCTTGACCTAACCAAAATCAATTACTCTTAGAAGTTGAAAGTATCCTAAATAAGAAGGTAAGAGAGGTGTATGAAATGTTCAATGGGCTAAGAGGTAAGAAAGAAATATTACACAGGCTCAAAGGGACTACATAAAGGATAAAATATCATGCGAGAATGGCTTTTGAACAAGTATTGTTAAAAGTAAAAAATGAATGCCTTGATCATCTCTATATTGAGCAAATGAACTAAAAATGTGATTTCAAATAAGATACAAGCCAAGTTCTAGATTAAGCAAGGGATAAATGGTACCCACATGAAAAGAAAATTATATTAATAGGCTCAAATTCTCACAAGGTTCACATAGGCATCATCATATTGTGTCTGAGTTAAGCAATATACCATTTAACTAGTCTCCATAAGGAGAGATTGGATTATTCCTAAGTCTATGCATATGAAAAATATAGTATCACCTTTATAGAAGTAACATGAGCAAAACAATTTATAAATTTTTTTATATTTTTAAATAATAAAAATCTAAGGAAAATGCAAAGATTCCTTCCCGCACCTAAATTAAGTGTTGTTCATTAAGGGAAAAAAAGTTGTCACAAAAAAAAAGTGCAAAAACTTGAGGTAGTATCCCTTTCTTTCTCTCTAAGAGGAATATGCATGGGTAACTTGAAAATGCCACTTGAAATCTTAAAATGGAAAACTTTCTAAGTGTCATTATTGAGAACAAAGAATAGAACTCTAAGAGAGATATGCAAAAGAATCAATATATTCAAGATTATTGGTAAAATGGACAAGTTGGCAAAAAGGAGAGGTGGAAACACATGAACATGGCATGAACAAAGCTTAAATAAAGTCAATTTCCATTAAAGATAGCTTATACAAGCATTATCTAATGAAGATATGACTCTCTGTGAAACAACTTTGATGAATCACAAATGTATATTAAGGTAGAGTCCTGGTGTGATCTTCCAAGCCAACACTTAACTCTTTTTTTAAGTAGCTAGCAATCCTATATTTCCACAATTTCATAGTGTGCATAAATGTAATTGTGGTGTAGGAACCATGAATGCATTGATGCAATTAAAAGGTTCATTATCTTGATGGACTTATAATGGTTTAGGCCTTTAAGAAATGAGAGATACATGACTTTCTCCCTATTAATGCCTTTGACTAGTTAGTTTAATGCAGTCCCTTATGAAATTATGTAGCCATCCCTTCCACTAGATCCTTATTGAACCTCGAGAAAATGGAGCCTAACCCTTAATCTGAGAGACTGAATCTCTTCATAATTAAGGATAAACAAAGTCATTCTAGGAATTTATTACTTCTTGGAGAAGAAAATGGAGTAGCGAACTGTTGAGTATATGGGATTAGCATATGAGTCAACCTTCTAATTTGGAAACATATTGTTTCTCATATTAATTAGAGTTGATCATTAAGCAATCAAAATTTAGGATTCCTCATTACTTGATATCTTTTGAAGGGAGGTTAAGTCAAAGTCTTGATTTGAGATTTCACCAATGGGTTCCACAATGAATGAAGACATAATTTTATTAAAATGAGCTTATAATTGCATTACAAAGATTAAGTCCTGATAAGACTTAAATTCACATATTTACTTGACATTATACTAACCATGCTCAATAATTTCACTAGTGCTCTAAAAAAAGAATCCATGTTAAAAGGAAAAAGAGAAAACAAAAAAAAATAATTGGACAACCTATTATGTCTATTTTCAAAAAAAAAAAGAAATAAGATCTTTGATCATTCATATCATTATTGAATCTCAAAGAAATAGAGACTAACCAACCATTTACAGGTGACTAGGCCACTCCGTAATTGAAGATAAGACATTTCTAACATGTTAACTAGCAAAATTAGATGTTAATGAATTCTTTTTTGCATGAAAAAAATAAAAACAAAATATATCAAATGTTTTGAATTGGCTTAAAATGATTTAATCAATGTGATTCACACATGCTCTTGGTCTAGAAAGGATGAGAACCCATAGATGCATGGTAAGGAAATAATGCAGATGCCTTCATCATGACATATTTTGACGTAATTGGTGCAGTGCAAAATAATAATCATTTTGGCATAGCGTGACACTTTGTTACTCTTTTACCTGGGGCTTCAATGACATATAAGATGGTGCATGAAGGGAAAGGAGAAGTACAACCTCTCGTGTCTTATGTTGGATATGTCCTTAGGGTATAATATTATAAGTCAGTTCTTACCTATAAGGTGGTCACTAGATTCCATCTAATGTGTAAAGTTTTTCAAGGTGGATTTATCATCCTAAACAAGGCTCCTAAGTCGTTTCCTCTATAGAGATGGAAAGCCTAATTACCAAATATGATCCTCCAAGAGCTTAATAGCTCCTTAGGGATTAAATTTAGTAAATAGATGTCGACTCAGGTGAAGTATTCACGATGACCTCTGAAGACTTATAAGTCTCTCAGGGAAACCATTACTAACTTCTACTAACTTAAGGTACTCTTAGACCCGGGTATAGGGCCTAACATGTGTGTGAGGTTGAATGTGAAAGGGCATTTTGTGTGAAAAGAGCATATATACATATTAACTTAGAAAAATTACCCCAATTCCCACTTGTAGAGAAGAGAGACAAATATAAAGCAAATAAAAGTCATCTACCTTAAAGCTGCATGTTATCTTTCCTAGGACAAACCATTCCAACAACATAAGAAGAAAAGGAAAAATAAGTTGTCTACCCTCAAAATAGAGAAAACAACATATAAAAAGGTAAATAAAAGGCCAAAAAAATTGAAACAACCAACTCAAATGGGCTTGACTCTCACAAATGGTGTCCCCAGTGGAGTCACCATGCTGTCACGCCCGGATCGTGATCTCCCCGAAAAGGAAGGTCGATAAATGTAGGAGTCGCCACTAAAATTTAAAAGGATAATTTTGGAAACCTTTTAAAAATAAGATGGTCTATAATAACCAGAATAGGATTCAGGAGTCGGTTGTGCATGGGGAAGGTATTAGGCACTCCACTTTCCCTACGACACCCGTTCATAAGAATGGTTACCCTAAGTTGATTGTGTAAATTAATTGGCCTTTTAATAATATCTTAGCTATCCTTTATTGCACATGAAAAAAAATAAAAGAAAATAAATTTTTTATTTACATGGAAGAACTTGACCTAGGATCAAAGCCTAGGGCCTATATACCCTGTGATAGGGATCAAAGTCCACGTAGTTTAAATGTTATTACTTAAGTTTTTTTTACATTCTTTTAATTAATTTCTTTTATGAAGAGAATGATATTTTGGGTTATATTTTTATTTATTATTTTTGTAAAAATTCATTCTTTGAAAATACCTTTGGGTAGGAAGAAAATAACTAGTGTTAGAACCTATAGCGATTTAATACTGCTTACGGTCCATTGGTTGACACTCTAAGTACGCATGATGATTTAATATTACTCATGTCAAATCCTAAAGGAAATTTTCAAAGTGAATTTGCTATAAAATAAATTAATTTTAAAACTTTAAGTATAAAATTAGATACTTGTGATGACTTAGTATCATTCATGGTATCTCATTTGATACTTTTAGGAATCCACGGTGATTTAGTATCACTCATGGGATAACCTAAAATATGCTAAAATTTTCATTATTTTATCATTTTACTAATAATGCATAAGAGAGGGAAATTTAACAAATATTGGAACCTACGGTGATCTAGTATCACTCACAGTCCACTAGTTGATGCTTTTACGTGTACACAGTAATTTAGTATTACTCATAACAAATCTTAAAGAAATTTTCAAAATGAATTTTTTTATAGAATAATTTAATTTTAAAATTTTAAATATAAAATTTGATACTACGATGACTTAGTGTCATTCAAGGTATCAAATTTGACATTTTTTTTAAATACAAAGTGATTTAGTATCACTCATAAAAAATTAATAAAATTGTAATCATAAATTAATTTAAAAATCACGCTTTTACTCCTCTTATTATTGATAATACCATGAAGTAGGAAGAGATTGAAAAAATCATATTCTCATCTTATTAATCTATGTAAAAGCACAAGCATTCTTATCAATATATTTTATAATCAATAGCCATCAAAAGAATAAAAGAAAAGCAACCTCAATGATTTCTATGAAAGCAACCCCCATGGCTTTTCTTCATCAGCCTTCATTTGATCATAATAATTTATTGTTGAAGGAAGGGAAACGTAGTGACTATTCATTAGAGATGAAAAATCCAGATGGCACAAATGAACAGGAATATATGTGTCTCATAACAATGTACCTGGCAACTTATTATATGCTTTGCTTCACTGCCCCTTCGTCCGTGTTTTCTTTTTTCACTCCAAATTTTCCTCCTCCCTCTCCAAATCTCTTCTCTATCCCCTCTTATAAGTGTTAACTAGAGTTCACTCACTTAATGATAGAATCAAACAAAAAAGGCAATTTCTATTTTGACTCTTTTTCATTATTTTAGATTTCAAATTTTTCCTTAATTAGTTAAAAACAAATTCCAATCAAGGCATAATTTCCTCAAATCGAATTTCAAATATTCTAAATTTTCTTTTTAAAAAAGTCAACTTTAATGGGAACATAATTAAGAGGATTTGGGGTAAAAAAAATATTATTGTTATTATTATCATAAAAACCCTTCCTTTTTTATTCCTTTATTTTATTTATCATGTTTTTATTAAGTTTTAATTTACACTTGAAATCCCGGGAAAAATACAGTGTTTACAACTATGACAGGACTAGTATTTACAAATAAACATAAAATTTATAAAAGAAATAAAGGAAAATTAACAATTGACAAACATTTTATACCTGTATTATGAGAAATTGAATTAGATCCAACAAGAATAACAATACATGAACAATTAAGATTAGAATTAGGTAAAACTATAGGATATTATGAAAATGAAAACAATTCAAGAAGATTAATAACTAATGATAATATAGGACAAAGATCATTAAGAATTAGTACACCTACACTAAATATAAATATAAATCAACCTATTACTAGAAGAAGTTTTAGTTTAGAACCAAGATGTAGTACAAGTAGAGGAATATCTAGAGAAGAAAGATTATTGTTAAGATCAAGAAGTGAAAACCCTATAACTTCAAACTTAGAATCATTAAGACTTGAAACACCAATAGAAAATGATAATTATATATTAATAGAAGTTAAACAAGAAGCAAATTGGATAGAAGAAATGGCCTTAGTAGACCCAAGAAAAGAAAAAAGTAAAATACAATTAAATTTGATAAATAATAATTTAGAAGTAACAAATGAAGGAAATAGAATAATTTCATCTATAAGAATAAATCAAAGAGATGTTTTAACTATAAAATTTTGGATAATAAATAATAATAATGATCAATGTAAAATAATTATAGGTAATGATTTCTTAGAACAAGTAAAATCATGGAGAATACAAAAAGAAAGAATCATGATAAATGTTAATCACCAAATAATAGTAATTCAAAAAATAAAATTGATATGACAAAACTATATTACATATTGATAAAATTTAATTATCAAAAATATAGATCAAGAAAATATCATGCTTTAGTAGATACAGGAGCAAATATCTCAGTAGCCAAAACAAATGTATTACCAGATGAATTATGAAAAAAATAAAATATTAAGCATGCAAGGAGTAGGAAAAGAGGTTAATTGTATAGAATTAGAAGTAAGAGACATTATGGTACAAATAGGAGAATATGAGTTAAAAATAAAAAAATTAAATCAATATAATGATAATTCATGTGATGTAATATTAGGAATAGATTTTATTGAATAATATTATCCTTTACATATGTTTGAAAAAGCAAGAATATTAATAACACCTTATAATCACCAAGCATGGGGAGTAAGAGTAACTAAACCTTATAGTAGAAGAGATAAAAAATTTCAAAAGAAAACAAAAAAATATGAAGTACAATTTCTACCAAATAAAAAATTTTTATATAATAATGAAGTCATAAATTCAGTAAAAATTCTAAATACTACAAAAGAAATAAAATCAATTAAACAAATATTATTAGAAAATTATAGTGAAAACCCTTTAGCTCATTGGAAAAAATTTAAACCTTTAGCAAAAATAGAATTAAGAGATTACGGTAAAGAGATAAATTGTAAACCTTATTCATGGACAGAAAATGATAAAAAAGAATTCATAATGCATATTGATGAAATGAAACAATATGATTTTATAAGAGAAAGTAGATTTGAATATTCATCACCTACTATGATTGTAGTAAAACATATTGAAGAAAAAAAGAGAAAAATCAAGATTAGTTATAAATTATAAAAAATAAATGAATTTGTTGTTTAATTTAATAAGAAGAAAAAATATATTTAGTAATTGTAAATCTGGATTTTTTCAAATAAAATTAGAAAAAGAGAGTAAAAAATATACTGCTTTTAGTACATCTGAAGAATTTTATGAATGGAATGTATTACCTATAGAATTTTATAATAGTCCTAGTATATTTTAAGAGTATGTGACAAAATTATTGTTACCAGTAAAAGATTTTGCTGTAATATATATATAGATGATATATTAATATTCTCAAAAGATAAAGAAGAACATGAAAAACACTTAGAGAAATTTATAGATCTTATAAAAGAAAAAAGATTAAATATATCACCTAAGAAAGCTGAATTAAGAAAAGAAAGAATCAAATTTTTAGGGCAGTACATAACTAATAATGGAATAGAGCATATTAGTAAGAAAATATTGAAATTTGATGAAATTAAAAATAAAAAAAACTTCAATCATTTTTAGAATTAGTAAATCAGGCCAAAAATTATATTCCAAATATATCAAAATTAACAGCAAAAGTAAGTAAATTAGCTGGAGAAAAAACAGTACGGATATGGGACAAAGATAAAGAAAAACTAGTAAATTAGATAAAAACTTTATATCAAAATCTACCTAAATTAACTATCCTAGTAAACAATGATGTAATATGTATAATATATATAGATGCTAGTAAAACTTATTGGGGAGTAGCTTTATATCACATTAATGAAGTAGAAGAAGAAGTAATAACCAGGTATGTTAGTGAAAAATTGAATGATTCTCAAACTAAATATCATTCTAATTGGAAATAATTCTTAGCAACAATAAAAGCTATACAAAAGTTTAAATTATTTATTATTAACACTAGATTTATTATAAAAATTGATAATACTCAAGTAAAATGTTGGTTAAATAAAGAAATAAAGATAACTCAATTATGTAATAAGATGTTAATTAAGTGGCAATCATATATGTCTTATTATGATTATGAAATTGAATATATTAAAGGTAAGAATAATCTTGTTGCTAATTATCTGTCCAGATGGAGCCAAACAAAAGAGAAACAAGTATGATAACAAATAATAATGGTGGTGGTTCACCAACAGGACCAATAATAACCCCACTAAATCAAGTAATCATGAAGGTAAATATTCTAGAGATGAACTTAATATTTTATTTTTCTTTTTTCATAATTTATCTGACAATACATTTGCTTTTGCTACTAAGATATTTGCTCTTGTATCTACTAAAGCATGATATTTTCTTGATCTGTATTTTTGATAATTAAATTTTATCAATATGTAATATAGTTTATTCATATCAATTTTATTTTTTGAATTACTATTATTTGGTGATTAATATTTATCATGATTCTTTCCTTTTGTATTCTCCATGATTTTACTTGTTTTAAGAAATCATTACCTATAATTATTTTATATTGATCATCATTATTATCTATTACTCAAAATTTTATAGTAAATCATATCTTTGTTTAATAACTAACATGATATGAGAGAATATCATGTTATTTTTATAATTTGAATGTATAAGATAAATTTAAATTAGATATGATCTTATGGATTAAATTTATGAGTTAAATTTAATTAAATTTTCGTGGGCTTTTAAGTGAAAGATGAAAAACCTTATTTATATACTATATATAGATAGGGACGTCCTTTATGAAAGATGAGAGAGAGTTAGAAAATTTTTGATGGCAAAAATACTTTAAAAGTCACAAAACACCCTATAGAAAGGAAAAATAATGTTCAAAGAAGAACAAACGCTGAGCACGCTGTTCGAGTTAGAGAGCTATTCATGTGGATATCAGTAGAAGGGGCAGATCTATGTTGTTAGCTCTTGAGATCCAAACTCTTAAAGAGAATGTGCCCTAAGTTCAAAGAATTAAAAGGTAACTCTTCTATCCACGTTGACTTAAACGAGTTCATTTGGTCTATATTAGGATAGGAACTTTAAAATTTAATCTTCCACTGCGCCTTCCTATCCAACAAATTCTATGTCTCACACTTGACCAAAATATCGTGTGACAAAAGGGATATGATACAGTTGCATGATAGGTTACATCAAATTATTGATCCCTATGTGAATTGGATAGTTACAATATATTGCTAGAGGCCACTTGTGACTTGTGGGCTAATAGCGTGATTAGCCTACTGTCAATTTCATATGGGTTTACAAGGTCGCACACAAGAATAGCCCAACTCGAGCTATAATGTCTAAATTCATTGAATCTGGAATATGTTTAGACCTAATGAATATAAGATTGGGTGAATGAATTATATATATATATATATATATATATTTTGAATATTTATTTGATAAATATTTATATTTATTTGAAATATAAAATTTAAAATATAATTTTATATATATATTTAAAATATATATATCCATATATGTGTGTGAGTATGTATATATCATATATATATATATAGATATAAGATATATGTATATGATATATAAAATTAAATATAGATTATATATATATATATATATATATTTCAAATTATATATGAATGTATATATTCATATATATTATATTATGTTATGTTAGTTTTAAATTTAATTGTATTTAATAGATTAAATTTAATAACTAATATGATATGAGAGAATATCATGTCAGTTTTATAATTTAAATTTATAAGATAAATTTGAATTAGATATGATATTATGGATTAAATTTATGAGATAAATTTAATTAAATTTTTGTGGCCTTTTAAGTGGAAGACAAAAACCCTTATCTATATACTATATATAGATAGGGATGCCTTTTATGAAGAATGAGAGAAAGTTAGAAAAGTTCTGACTGTAAAAACACTTTAAGAGCCACGAAATACCTCATGGAAAGGAAAAATAACGTTCAAAGAAGAACGGACGCTGGAAGCGCTAGCACGCTATTCAAGTTAGAGAGCTGTTTATGTGGATATCAGTAGAGGGAGCATATTTACATTTTCAGCTCCTGAGATCTAAACTCTTGAAGAGAACGTGCCCTAAGTTCAAAGAATTAAAAGGTAACTCTTCTATCCACCTTGACTTAAACGAGTTCGTTCAGTCCATATTAGGATAGGGACTTTAAAATTTTAATCTTCCGCTGCGCCTTCCTATCCAACAAATTCTATATCTCACACTTGACCGAAATATCGTATGACAAAAAGGATGCGATATGGTTGCATGATAGGTTATATCGGATCATTGATCCTCATGTGAATGGGTTAGTTGCAATGTCTTGCTAGAGGCTACTTGTAACTTGTGAGTTAATAGCGTAATTAGCCTACTGTTAATTTTATATAGGTCTACAGGGTCGCACACAAGAACAGCCCAACTTGAGCTATAATGTCCAAATTCATTGAATCTGAAATATGTCTAGATTCAATGAATGTAATATAGAGTGAATGAATTTATATATATATATATATTTATTTATTTATTTAAATATTTATTTGATAAATATATATATATTTATATGAAATATAAAATTCAAAATATAATTATATATATATATATTTATGTGTGTGTGTGTATATTTGATATATATATATATATATATATGTATATGTATATGATATATAAAATTAAATATAATATATATATATATATATATATTTAGAAATATATATGTATGTATATATATTCGTGTGTGTATATATATAGTATAATGATGTTAAGAGGAAGATAATATGAACTTCTTAATCCCTAAAGTTTATTGTTGTTAATTTACTTAGTTGCTTGCTTTTCTGTTTCCCTTGTCTACTTACTTGCTTTCCCTTAAATAGTTTGAATATTATTCAAATAGTTTGGCTAATAATATTGCAATTGGGCAAATAGTTGTTTAAATAGTTAATTTATGTTTGCTATATTTTTAAATTGGTTAATAGAACAAGATTTAGAAGATCTTGAAACAAGAATAGGAATAATATTAGCAATTAACGAATATATAGGAAGAGACACTAGAATATATTATAGAACACTAGTAGTAGAAAGAAACACCAGATGATTTTTAATATTTCCAAGTATTTTTATTTTGCAATTATAGAAACATTAGAATGAATTCCATTATGAATATAATAAAAAAATTGAACAAAAAAAATGTATGAAGTGGAACCAAATAAAATCCCAGAAAGTTCTTATATACCAGTAAAAAACTTGTCATGTATTTTAGTACCCTTCTTATTAGGAGGAGAAGGAGATAGTATAAGTAATCAAGCAAATTAGACAAATATATTTTTAATGAAATAATTAGGTTTTTATATAAATAAAAATATAACTGATTTAGAATATTTATTTAATGAAAAAGAAATAATAAAAATGTTACTAGAAGAAGTACAAATAACGTTATAAAAAAAATCCTAGAGAAAGAATAAAAAGACTAAAAGAATATGCAAAACCTTTAGAACAAAAAGTATATGAAATAAAGAAAGATTGTAATGAAAGATTAGAGAAAATAAAACATGATACAGAAAGATTAAGAACTGAACAAAGTCTAATAAGTCATAATATTTATAGAATTATGAAATGTTTAGGAATAAATTCTCATAGTAAAGAAGAAAAAAAATGGTCTCATGTAAATATGATGAGAATAGTTGAAGATAAATATATGACTGAAGAAAAAATAATAAATTAAGATATGCATGAAAATATAAAATAGACTAGAATAGAAGTAGAAAAATTAAGAAAAGGACAAGAAATAATAAATAATAATATATGGTTTATACATACACAAGTAGAAAAATTAGAATTAGAAATATTTGATAGAGAAAATAGAACAAATTATGCAAAGAGAAAAGAAAAAGAAATAAGACACAAATTAGAAATAGAAATAGAAAGAGAATTAAAAAGAGAAAACGAACTAAATAAAAAAGAATGGGAAGATGCAAAAAGAGCTACCGAAATAATGTTAGGAAATTTTAATTATAAATCTAGGAAGAAAACCCAACAAAAATCCCAACAAAACATAAAAATAAATATGGCTCAAGCAATAAATGAATTAAAAGAGGAAATACAAAGTTAATTAGAAGAATTAGAAATGAAATTAAAAAAATTATTAGAAAATGAAGAAAAGGAAGAAAGAGAAGAATTAGAAAAAATAAAACAAGAATATAAATATTTGATAAATAATAATTATGATGAAGCTTTTATAAATATGCAAAATTCCCAGCTAGTAATTCATGAACAACCCTATGGAATGCCTCAAAACTTTAGACCACCAAATTTAGATGACCCATCTTATAATAATAGAAATATAGAATCTAGTAGAATATCAGAAGAATTAAGAGATGAAAGAATGTTAGAACCAGATGAGAATTATTCTTAAACATTCCATAATTCTATAAATGTTTTGCTCTGAGAACATGAAAGGTTCTCAGTTCTCTTTCATACTAAGATTAACAAGCTGGAAGTATCTTAATCTTGGCTATAGACCTTTCATATAACCACTTCCTTCAGATCAATATAGCACAGCCTTCCTTCATTTTCTACTGGAGGTGTAGCCATGGCAACACATAACTAGTAATTCCCCTTACAGGATCATTGCGGAAATTAGAATTTTGTTAAGCACTAGATAATAATCCTCCTTTAATCCCCAAAAAAAAAATTACTTAGCCATACTTGTTACTCTTCAATACTTTTAAAGTTTGAAATAATTGAAACAAATATTTTTATTGATAGTAAGAATAGATTAGAGAAATTCTGAACTCAAGATTACAAGAGAGAATTGAAGACAGAATACTTGACTGCTTATGATTCGACTTACAAGGCTTTATATAGAACTGGCATTCCAATTCAAGTTACAAGTATTACTCAACTATAGTTAATTAAAGATAAAACTTAACTATTAAGCAATAATGATTTTTGATATAATTACAAGTAAAGTAATAATAATTACATCTTTTCTTTGAAGTCAAGATATTCTTTTGTCTTTATTGGCCATCTTCTTGTCTTGTCATCTTCTTTCAGCTACTTTTAGCAATTTTTTTGTCTGCCACTTACTTTTCTTTAAGAGTCGGCAACTACTTTTATCTTGTCATCTATTTTTCTACCATCTTTTTCTTGTCCTTACTTGTTAGCAATCTAATCCAGAATATTCATGTTGATAGATGGCTCTTCATAGTCCTTATTAGCTTGTCTTCTTTCTTCACAATACTTGCATTTGTGGATTGCATATTCAGATAATACATAACATATTTTCTTCTTTGTTCCTTTATAATTTTCCATTTGATTATTTCTTAATCTTTCATACCAATTATTAAAGTTCCTAGAGTTCCTGCTATTTCTTCTTATTACGAATATACATGTTGTGGGGCCGATGAAATATGTCCATTGAGCTTCATTTGCAGTTGTTGTTCTATTGAGTTATTGGAAAATAACGTTCACTTCTTGTGCTCTGATAGTGGAAATCTTATATTTGAGGTCTTTATCATTCATAATGTCTTCTTTTTCTTCTTGATCATACTCAAAAGGTTTTTTTGTTGTTCTAAATTTAATCAGATTAATTGGAGGATAGAATTTATAAGGAGTTATTTCAGCTATTGTTGAGTAACATTGGATAAAAACTCGATATTGAGTTACAATTCCAAAATAATGTTTGGCAGCATCTTTGATAGAGTCTGGGAGTCTTGATATTTCAGACATATCATTAGATGGATATATTGAATGAATAAGGCCATAACTGAAAAGGCTTTTTACAAGTTCAGGATTAGTGTTTAGATAAATAATGACCTTATTAAAGGAATAATGGAAAATATATTTAATATTATTGGTGTTTGGAAGAAGGAAATGGTTTGTCTTATTGATGAGGAGTTTGAAGAAATTATATTAGTCTAAGGTTTTAAAGGATGGTGAGATTATTGTGCTTGGACCTTTTCTCCTAGAAGAGGTAGAAGTAGATAGATTATTCTGAGCTGTTTTAGTCACTAATTGGGCTTTAGATTTTTGGACTTCTTTTACTATTTCAGTGAATGGAATTATTGGACCATATCTAGCTGGAATAAAGAATCAGGTGTCTGAGAAGATGACTCAATTACTTGTTTTACTTGTCTTTCAGGAGATTAGGATAATGGTTCCTTAGATTTTTCTAAGGCCTCCACTTGTCAAAACATTTACCTCATTTATGAGATGAGCTACTATTTCAGATAATGATTGCATACTTGTATTTAGTTGTCCAGCAAAAAGGCTCATGTTCATCTCCAGAATATTTACCTTCATGATTACTTGGTCTAGTAGGGTCATTATTGGTCCTGTTGGTGAACCACCACCACTATTATTTGTCATCATACTTGTTTTTCTTCTATTTGACTTCATTTAGACAGATAATCAGCAACAAGATTATTCTTACCTTTGATATATTCAATTTTATAATTATAATAAGACATATCTGATTGTCACTTAATTAACATCTTATTACATAATTGAGTTGTCTTTATCCCTTTTTCAACCAATGTTTTACTTGAGTATTATCAGTTCTTATAATAAATCTAATGTTAATAATAAATAATTCAAACTTTTGTACAACTTTTACTATTGCTAAGAATTGTTTCCAAGTAAAATAATATTTAGTCTGAGAATCATTAAATTTTCTACTAGCATATTTAGTTATTACTTTTTCTTATACTTCATTAATGTGATATAAAGTTGCTCCCCAATAATTTTCACTAGCATCTACATATATTATCCATATTACATCATTGTTTACTAGGATAGTTAATTTAGGTAGATTTTGACATAAAGTTTTTATCTGATTTACTATTTTTTATTTTTCTTTATCCCATGTCCATATTGTTTTTTTTCTAACTAATTTACCTACTTTTATTGTTAATTTTGATAAGTTTGGAATATAATTCCTAGCCTGATTTACTAATTCTAAAAATGATTGGAGTTTTTTTTATTTTAATTTCATCAAATTCTAATATTATCTTACTAATATGTTCTTGTAATTCTATTCCATTATTAGTTATGTAATGACCTAAAAATCATATTTTTTCTTTTCTCAATTCAGCTTTCTTTGGTGAAATATTTAATCCTTTTTCTTTTATTAATGTTATAAATTTTTTTAAGTTTTCTTCATGTTCTTCTTTGTCTTTTAAAAATATTAAAATATCATCTAAGTATATTACAGCAAAATTTTTATTAGTAATATTTAATTTTGTCACATATTTCTGAAATATACTAGGCCTATTATGAAATTCCATAGGTAATACATTCCATTCATACAATCCTTCTGATGTACTAAAAGCAATATATTTTTTACTTTATTCTTCTAATTTTATTTGAAAAAATCTTGATTTACAGTCAAATTTACTGAATATATTTTTTTCCTCTTATTAGGTTGAACAACAAGTCTATTTTTGGGATTGGATACCTATTTCTTTTTGCTAATTTATTTAACTTTTTATAGTTTATAACTAATCTAGATTTTCCTCTTTTTTTGCACTATGTTTTACTACAATCATTGTGGGTGATGAATATTCAGATTTATTTTTTCTTATTAAATTGTATTGTTTCATTTCATTTATATGCATTACAAATTTTTTTTTATCATTTTCTGTCCATGGGTAAGGCTTACAGTTTATTTCTTTACTATAATCTTTTAATTCTATTTTTGTTAAGGGTTAGATTTTTCTCAATGAACTAAAGGATTTTCACTATAATTTTCTAATAACCTTTGTTCAATAGTTTTTATTTCTTTTACAGTGTTCAACTTTTTTTTTACTAAATTTATGACTTCATTATTATATAATAGTTTTTTATTTAATAAGAATTGTACTTCGTATTCTTCTGTTTTCTTTTAAAATTTTTCATCTTTTCTACTATATGGCCCATGCTTGGTGATTACAAGATGTGGTTAATATTATTGCTTTTTCAAACATATGTAGGGAATAATATTGTTCTATAAAATCTATTCCTAATATCACATCACATAAATTATCATTATATTAATTTAATTTTCTTATCTTTAATTCATATTCTCCTATTTGTATCATAATATCTCTTGCTTCTAATTCTATACAATTTATTTCTTTTCCTACTCCTTGCATTCTTAATATTTTATTTTTCTTCTTCTTTCATAATTTATCAGGTAATACATTTGTTTTTGCTATTGAGATATTTGCTCCTGTATCTACTAAGACATGATATTTTCTTGATCTATATTTTTTATAATTAAATTTTATTAATATGTAGTATAATTTTGTCATATTAATTTTACCTTTTGGATAACTATTATTTGGTAATTAACATTTATTAAAATTCTTTCTTTTTATATTTTTCATGATTTTACTTGTTATAAAATTTTTTTTCCTAAAATTATTTTACATTGATCATTATTATCATCTATTATCCAAATTTTACAGTTATAACTTCTCTATTATTTATTCTTATTGATAAAATTATTTTATTTCCTTCATTAGTTACTTCTAAATTATTATTTATTAAACTTAATTATATTGTACTTTTTTCTCTTTCTGGGTTCACTAAAACCATTACATCTATCCAATTTGATTTTTGTTTTACTTCTATTAGTATATAATTATTATTTTCTCTTGGTGTTTGGGTCTTAATGATTCTAAATTTGAAGCTATAGGTCTTTCACTTCTTGGTCTTAACAATAATCTTTCTTCTCTTGATATTCTCTACTAGTACTAGGTCTTTATTCTAAACTAAAACTCTTTCTAGTAGTAGGTTGATTTATATTTATATTAATATTGGTGTATTAATTGTTAATGATCTTTGTCCAATATTATCATTAGTTATTAGTCTTATTGAATTATTTTCATTTTCATAATATCCTATAGTATTATCTAATTCTAATCTTAGTTGTTCAGGTATTGTTATTCTAATAGGATCTAATTCTATTTCTTGTAATACAGGTATAAAAAGTTTATCAATTGTTAATTTGTCTTTATTCCTTATATAAATCTTATGTTCATTGTAAATACTAATTTTATCATAGCAGTTATATTTATTGTTCTTGATCCTGATAATAATTTTATTTCTCCTACTTTATGATATATTAATAAGGTTTTATTCATATTTTTATTAGCTCTGAAATACAAAAATTAGTATTTATTATAAATTTTAATTTTTGATATATTAAATTTTCAGTTAATATTCCTAAAATACTATCTTCCATACTATTTATTATTCTTTTATCAGTTATTAATAATTTTATTCATGAATTTCTTCCTTCTTGAAAATAAAATTTTACTAATAATTGTACTCCTACAATATATATTTCAGTTACTTCATCTTTAAATGGTAGTTTATCAATTTTAGCATCTATTAAGGCTTTACTTATTAAAGGTATTCTTAATACTCCTTCTGTTAATGTTGATTCTATAGGGTGTTTCTTTTCTAATACTACACAAGCATATTTTCTTGTTTCTTCAATTTTATAAGTTTTCCTACTTTATTCATAAAACTTTATTTTTTTATTATTCAGGTTTTAAATTTAATTTTAAATCTCTTATCTTTTCATATTATTTTTGATTAAAAGTTATTTTTTAAACTATTCCTTCTTCTGCACTTACAACTTTTTTCATATTCATCATATTCATATTACTACTTTCAGGTTCATCTTCTAATCTATTCATTATATACATATAATATATTTCTTTTTCAAATTCACTATTTTTAGTTTCACTTTCACTAATTATTTTAATTTATAAATTTTTATATCTAACTTATGTAATTTATTTTCTATTTCAAATAATTCTTCATCCTATCCTATAAGTTCTAAATTTTCTTTATAAGCATCTTTCATTATTTTTATTATTTTCTTATTTTTTACTTGGACAGTTAGGTGATATATGTCCTAATTCTTCATAATTTTAACATTTACATTTTTAGGTTTTTTATTATAATAAATTTATATTTATATTTTTCTTTAAAGAATTTTATTGGTTTATATTTTTTTATATTTTTTATAATATTTTTCTTTTGGATATTTCTTAAATTTTATTTTTAGTTTCATTTCTTTCTTTTTCTTTCATATTTTTTTGGTTTACATTTTTATTTATGTCCTTTCATTACTTCTCCACATCTTAAAATTGTTTTATTAGTCTTATAATATTTTATATTTCTCCATGCAGTTCTACATTTATCAGCTATATATTTTCTCAAAAATAATTCTCTTCCTATAGTATCTACTTTATTTAATATATTTATTGGGCCTTGATTTAAATAATCTATAATTTCCTCTCCTATTGAAGTTATTTGATAAGTATTATAATAATCTTGTAATGTATCTGATAATAATTTTGATAGTTTCCTATAAAATAAATCTAAATAAAATATTTCTTTTTTAATTTTTTTAATCTTGCTTCATAATAATATTTTTATATTCACATATAAAAATATTTATATATTCTAGTTTTAATGAACATAATTCTATTTCATTATATTTACATGAGACCATTCTTTTTCTTCTTTACTATAAGGATTTATTTTTAAACATTCCATAATTCTATAAAATTATGACTTATTAGACTTTATTTAGTTCTTAATCTTTCTGTATCATGTTTTATTTCCTCTAATCTTTCATTACAATCTTTTTTTATTTCATATACTTTTTGTTCTAAAAGTTTTGCGCATATTCTTTTAGCCGTTTTATTTCTCTCTAGGATTTTCTTTTTCTAACATTATTTGTACTTTTTCTGGTAAATTTTTTATTATTTAGTTTTCATTAAATAAATGTTCTAAATCACTTATATTTTCATTTATATAACAACCTAATTATTTCATTACAAATATATTTATCTAATTTGCTTGATTACTTTACGATATCTCTTTCTCCTCCTAATAAGAAGAGTACTAAAATACATGACAGGTTTTTTACTGGTATATAAGAACTTTTTGGGATTTTATTTTGTTATACTTCATACATTTTGAATATTTATTTGATAAATATATATATTATGTGAAATATAAAATTTAAAATATAATTATATATATTTTTGATATATATATATATATTTATTGTGTGTGTAAATATAATATATATATATATATGTATGTATATGTAGATGATATATAAAATTAATATATATATAATATAATATATATGTATATTTTAGAAATATATATGTATATATTCGTATATATATATATATATATTATATTAATGTTATATATATATTATTATAGTATATTATATTGTTTTAGTTTTAAATTTAATTTTATATGATAGATTAAATTTAATAACTAATATGATATGAGAGAATATCATATCAGTTTTGTAATTTAAATTTATAAGATAAATTCAAATTATATATGATATTATGGATTAAATTTATGAGATAAATTTAATTAAATTTTTGTGGGCTTTTTAAATGAAAAACCCTAATCTATATACTATATATAGATAGGGACGTGCTTTATGAAACGAGAGAGAGTTAGAAAAGCTCTGATGATAAAAAAACTTTGAGAGTCATGAAAGACTCTAGAGAAAAAAAAAACTAACATTTGACAAATGCTGGGAGCGCTAGCATGCAGTTCTAATCAGAGAGTTGTTCATGTGGATACTGGTAGAGGGAGCAGATCTACGTTGTTAGCCCCTGAGATCCAAACTCTTGAAGAGAACATACATCAAGTTTGAAAAATTAAAAGATAACTCTTCTATCTACCTTGACTTAAACGAGTTTGTTCGGTCCATGTCAGGATAGGAATTTTAAAATTTTAATCTTCTGCTACACCACCCTATCCAATATGTTTTAACTAAATTAACTTTTAATTTTTCAAATAATTTATCATATTCAAAATGCAAAGGATAATAAATTTACGGATAAAATATTTCATTTCTGCTTGTAATATACACAGCATAACAAGTTATAAAATACAATAAGTTGTTATCTAGAATTTCATTTTTCTAAGGTGAAAAAGCCTATAATAAAATAAAGCATTATTTATATTTTTTATGCACACCAGGATAAGGAATCCTAAAATAAAATAATCATTGTTTATATTTACGGGTGAAAATTTTTTAAACCAAACCATGTTATTTAAAATTTAATTTTATGTGAGGACCAAACATTAAGATGGGCTAACAAATTCTAAAACGATTCATATAAAAAAAAATATTTGTTTATTTTCTTATACAAATTCTAAAATGATTCGTGTAAAAAAAACAAATATTTGTTTATTTTCTTATATGTAATGGGATAACATTTTTTAATGTGCATGGGTAAACTAATATTTTAAAAATTAGACCAGATACTATATTGGAAGAATTAGCAAGTCACGGTTTACATTGTTACAAAAATTTATATATATATATATATATATATCTCTAGGGAATCCATGATTTAAAAAAAAAAGTGATTATGGAACCTACCATTTTTTAAAAAATGGGTGTAGAATCCATGATTTAATTAATAAAATTAATAAATTTTATTTATATTTGGTGAAAATGTTTTGTTATATAAATTCTCATTTGTTTTTTTTGGCCAAATATAAATTCTCATTTGTGAATGTTAAAAATTTAGTCAAGATGTTAAATATAAAATTCTTAGTAAAAATAATAAGCATTAAATATGTAATGAGATTATAAATTCTATCTCAGGCAAAAAAAAATTACAAATTTTATCTAGGCAAAATTATAAAAATTAATTTAATAAAAATAAAAAAATTTGAAGAAAATTAATTTATTCAAAATAATATATTCTAAATATAATAAATTTTTTCTCTTAATTTTATATGCATGAGATTGTAATTTGTAGAATAAATATAAAGCAGAGTAATAAATTATAAAATAGAACATTTTATTGTTTAAAATTTTATTTACACTATGTGGGAATAACACATGTCTTGAAATAATAAATTATTTTTTATTTTAAAATTTAGAGTGAGAAATTTGTAAGTTATTTATGTAAAAATAAAATTATTTGTTGTTACCAAAAAATAAAAAAGGAAACAATTTTGTGTATATATTCTCAATATAGATGAATATGTTATTTATGTTTTTGCTACCGACAAAGATAAAAAATTCTTTAAAAAAAAAGCAAGTTGTTATCTATAAAATTATTTTTTAACAATAAAAAATTATAAAATAAAACATGTTTAATTTAAATTGGATTAATAAGTATTTTAAATTCTAAAGTATTACGCAAAAAACACCATGGACCCTAAACACTTAAAATGTGCAAAACAGGTTATAAATTTTTAAATCCAAAGCAAATTACGTCCATGGTTAACTTATAGATGATGCCGTTATGATTTACTTTGTGGGGCCTAGTCAAATGTTGATGTGTCAATTCCTTATTGATGTATTATTTGTTAATGAGCACCACAAATTCTAAATTATTACATGAGTAAAATCCTAGATCTTAAACTTTGAAATTTGAAGCAAATTAGCCCCACCATTCATGTATAGAACATTAATTGTTATGTAAATTAAATTAGCCTCAATATGGTTCATTGTGATGAACACTTTGTTAACCACAGCAAATGACCTAGATTTTTTTTAATTGACTTTTTTGCCTCATTTTTTTTGCAATATTTCCTAAATGATTGGTATTTCATGCTTCCATATACTTTATAACTTTGATTTAATTTTATTTTGAATAATGTTTATTTATTTAATGATGAAAGCTTGAGATCCCATTTGAAAAGAAGTTTAAGTATGAGAGAATTTTACAGGATGGATGCAAAAGCCGACAATTTCATCAACAGATTTCAAATCAAAATTAATTAGTTAATTAAAATTCTCTTATACTTAAACTTCTTTTTAAATAGATGCTAATTTTTCACCGTTAAGTAAATAAGCATTATTCAAAATAAAATTAAATCAGAGTTATAGAGTATATAGAAGTACGTGATACTAATCGTTTAGAAAACATTGCAAAAAAAAGACAAAAAATATCATTTCACAATGCACTTCTAGAATTTTGTGAAATGATACACCAACAAATGTCATTTCACAATGCACTTCCAGCGAATGACCTAAAATTTTGTGAAATGACATTTTTTGTCCTTTTTTGTAATGTTTTCCAAACAATTAGTATCATAACAATCAAAAAGAAGTTTAATAAAAAAATAAGGGTGCTCATCTATAGCAAATATGCCCTAAAGTTGGCAATTACATACAACTTAACAAAATAAAGGCCAACTTGACCAAGTGGTGTGTATACACATCAACCACTCTTTTGGTGCTTCTCCAGCTGAATTCTTTCTTGTAAAAATGTTAACTACAGGAAATGAGACATAAAAAATACTAGTAATCAAAATTAATATGCAATGATGCATGCAATATAACTAATCATGCAATTGCAAGTAAGCATACAAGATTATTTTCCAAACATATGTTATTCAATCAATCCAAACAAAAATAGTTTACAAAACTATACCTTATGTCCCTCCACAAACAATGCCTAAGAACCAAGTCACCTAGTTAAAGGTGAGTTGAGTTCAAGCTGCTAGCCACTTAGTGGGTCTAATAAGGGCTTACCACATGAGAGGTAATCTATAGACAAAATACCCAACATCATATATTTCAAAGCAATTATGACAAGTCATGCTTATTTCAATTATTTCCCCTCATATACAATTCACCCTTTTTGTCAAATAATTTTCCAAACAAGAATATATATATATATTCCACATATAACTTAATATACCTACCATAATACAAGCACACATAATCAATCACACACCTCCATCACACATTAAAAATGGTTATCTTTGCTTCTTGCTAATAAAGCTCCTCGAACAAGTGGATTATAACCTCCAACGGTATCAATATCACAATTTACAAACATTTCAACACTAATTATTGTTAATACAATACTAATAATAACTAATCAAAGTGTCTACATACTAATCACACCTTAATTCTAAGGTTATGTTAATTAACCTAATTAACCCAAAAACTTCCCATGCACTTAAATCATCATATTATTCCTCTTCAACCTCAATATACCTCTCAATTACAAATTTAGCTTTTAAACACTCAAATTATCACAAATTATCATCCTTTTAGATCTAAGGTTTTTAAATTAATCTATCACACTACCTCAAACACCTCAAAACAACTTAAAATACACTTATTTAACCACAAAACACCTATGAAATTTGAACCTAAGGGTTGGTTAGTGTAACATTTTGAATTTATAATCCTTGCATTAATATTGGTTAAGCAATGAAATAGTGATTTAATGTGAGATTAGGATTATGGATGGTGGAGTGTTGCATTAACTCATTGGGATGTTATATGAACATATATGAGTAAAAGGACGACATCATAAAGCAGAGTGTGTGAGCATGGTGGGGATTTTCCTCACTATACCACATGTTGTGGCTGAGGACGGATGGCCTCTACGCATGGTTTAGGTTTCTAATAAATGAGAATGTGTTAAGCTCATGAAAAATAGAAGGGAAATCAGAGAAAGAGGGGTCAGGCATGGAGAAGAGAGGAAGGTCTATTAGGGCATTGAGTTTTGAGAGAAAGACAATGTTTTTAACATGTTACTTATCAGGTAAGTCTTATACTGCCTTAACCTCTAATTCTACTCTATTTTCTCTTAGTTTTAACTATTGAGAAATTGATTTCAAAAGTTTAAAGGAGTTAATTTTTCACCCTATAGTAATAGAAAGGTCCTTTAGGACTAAACTAATATTTTGTAACTGGTTTGAGTTGAAATGATAAAGCTTTGAAGCTATAGGCTTAAATTAACCTAATTCAGAAAGAGTGTAGTAAGAGAAATCTGATTAGGTAAAAGTTAATGCTTGTATTGAATGATAATTGGTCATAATCCATGTGAATGAGTATGAATAGAGGAAGTGGTAGCAATTAGGTGTTAAATTGCTATAATTGGCACTTTTTGTTGATGGTGAAATTGACCTTGGCTTGCTAATTTGATGTATATTCTTGTGTATGACAAGTTGAATAGTAAAAGAACTCGAATAGGGTTGTGGAACATGGATAACCCTTTTTATTAGACAGAAAGGTTGAGGTGACTATATAGTTTGTTATGTTTAATAGCTATTATAAATGTGTAAAAGTGATTGTGTGATTATGAAATCTGAGTTTTGTTAGTTTCTATGCATGAATTTTCTTTATAAATAGTTTTAGTATGAAATTGATTTGTAAAAGGGAAATTTGATGGTCACTAGTTTAGATTGATACACACACATACATGTGGTATAAAATGGTGGAAAAGTTGCAAAATGTGTGTGAAAAGCATGATCATAAGAGGTGAGAGTTTACCCAGGGTATGTGAGTGAACAAATCCATATAGTTGGGCTAGCACCATGGGACATTTGGTATAGTATTATACGGGCTGATACTATAGGTAATTTGATACAACATTATATTATGATTGTTACCATAGGACATCCAGGCAGTTTGAAAACTCTTTAGTGCCTGTTAAGGTATGGTTAGAAGTCAATAATGCCTCTATCACAAGTGTGTGACATGAGAAAAACCATAGTCCATAAGTGGGATAGATCACCTTTGGTTGGTTGTTTTTACTATCAAAAGTATGCTCGGGTTAATAAGTGATTATCCACTAGAGCCTATGGTTTCATGTCGAGGAGCTTTGGAGGATTAGTGGATAGATAATCATGCTTGTGCATTAAATGTGTAAATAAGGCTTTTAAAGAGAAAAGCTATATTATGATATATATATGTGTGTGTGTGTGTGTGTGTGTGTGTGTGTGTGTGTGTGTGTGTGTATTACTTTGATTTTGCATACTTTGGCATAGTTATCTGTGATAATAGATATTGTGAACTATATTAGTTATTGAGATTTTGATGTCACCCATGATTATTTAAATTTTTCAGGTTCTACTAATAGTGGTATGAAAGGGAAAGAACTAGACACAAAATAGAGATTTCTCCAAAAAGTCTTTATAAGAATTGTTGTAATGAAATTGAGTAAATAGTAGTGGTTATGTATATAAGTTGCCATAGGAAACAATACTTGTGCATAAAATTGTGATTGTGTATGCATGTGTGTGATTTTTAATTTTCTAACCCTTAATATATGTGTGAATGATGAAATGATAGTGTGGACTAGTGGATAGATGGCATTGTGTTTAGATATGACAAATGTTTGATGTGTATGTGATACTTGGCCTTAGATGTAAATGCAATGAAAATATGAATTTTAGCCCAAAAGTGTGTAATGGGTAGTTTACAGGCTAAAAGTGTGTATATAACTGGCCAATCAAGTGTATATTGTCCATTTGAATATGGTCAAGGCCTTAAAAGTAGCTAATGACATACGGTTTCATTTGTGATGCTTAAGTGGAAAATTTTGACATAAAATTGTCAAAATGCACTTGAGTATCTAACTTTTCAACAGAATATCAAATTGGAATGAAACTAATGTCATTGGTTAGATTTTCAAATAAACTTCAAGTGGATGTTTGGATCACCCTAATCGGATATCTGATGCGAAATTGGCGCAAGTCCGAAGTTCGTATCAAAATCTGTAATTTGACAGCAGATTCTGATATATATACCGTGACTTATGTGTTATCAAAGGACCATATGCCACAGTGCATGGCATAGAGTATGCAGCTAGGGTCTCTATGCCATATGCAGCGGTGCATGTGGCACAAGCTATAGTGTATGAGCCTCGATTTAGCTTGAGTTAGTTGATTTGAATTTGTTTTATTATTGGCTTTGATGTGCTAAGGCATAGTACTTTTGTTGTGTAGTATTTTGTAGTTCAAGTATTTATGAAATGTTTACCTTGAGATTCCAAGCTTTCAAAATAAATAATTTTATAATGGTTAGTAGAATTAGTGGGGGGTTGCATGATAATGTCAGTAAGGGCATTACATTTAATATAAAAAAGAAACTCTAACAACACCTGTGAAGATATCTACCATAAAAATGAATCGATGAGGTTAGAGAAGAAGTTATGATGACTACCTTAGGGTTTTGAAGCCTAATTTTGTGCATAATAATGGCTCTTGACCAAACCTTAGCAGAGCAATAAATTTTACACTTAACTTCACCTAACTCTCCTCTTTCTCTCTAATTTTTGAGTTGAAACAATAAGTGATGAAAACATGACATATGCCGTAGCATGTGGCATAGTGCTAAAGAAACTCACTGAAGCCCAATAATTTGCATCTAAATTAGTCTAATACCTATTTTCAACTCCAAATAACCCTAGTAATGATCTTATGCCTAATTTAAAACTATAATTAAGAGCCTAAATAATTGATTAATATCCATAAACCTAAATCAACATAAATCCTCAACTAAATCTTCAAATTGATTAAATCCTTAAGTGCTCATATTTCCTCATTTAAAATAATTCCTCAAATTAAATTCCCTCAAATATCAACAATTTCCACAATTAAATCCTTAAATAAAAATTTAGATGTTACAAGAATTATATACAACTCCACATTTGCCAAAAAAATGTGCATACAACTAAAAAGCTATAATAAATACATTTTCATACTTTTATTATATTTTAAAATTTTATTAATTTTTATTATATTATAAAATTATATAATTTAAATTTTATCAAATTTGTTGAAACTTATTTATTTATGTTTTTAAATTGCTAAAAATATATTTCAAATACATATTTTTATTCATCACATAACAAAATGATATAAGTTTGAGAGATTATATAAATAATTTAAATTTATTATTTTTAAACATGTTTTTTTAGTGATAATTGATTATGTATATCATATTTTCAAAAATAATTAATTGTATATAATCCCCCTAAAATACACTAGATTGAGAAGTAATGACTTTGTATTTGATCAAAATCTCGATTAATTGATTATATTATCTAGTAATTGATTTCATATATAGGTTGAATAGTAGCCAATGACTCATGACCAAAAGACGTGGGGAGGGGTAAAGTAGTTAATAAAATATTTGATTAAATTTTACTTCAAAAATAAGGTTTTAGAATATTCCTAGCAATGTTAAAAAAATTGAACTATATTGTATGTTTTCAAAATAGAGGAGAGGTATGTGTAATTAAGACAAAATATAAGGGTAGTTAGAGCATTTTACTTAAAAAAGAACACTCAACACGACGTTGTTTTGACATCTAAAGGTGAAAAAAATTTAATAAATTAAGAACCAATGATAAGAATTAGTCGCTTGCCTTCAAAATTAAACTAAAGCTAACCTAATGCAATATAGGGTCAACCCTAGGTCATCTCCCAAAGAATGGTCTTAGTCTAATTAAAAGTTATCTAGTAAAATAAATCACACAAGTTGTAGGAATTTAGTTGCCTAATTATCTAAACTAATTACCTAATGTGCAAGTAAATAAAATGGTAATTAAAGTGAGTAAAATGGACCTTCCTTTTCACAAGAATGGAACCCTAGAGATTAGTTGATTTTCGACTCATTATCTTCTCATGGTTACGCTAAGTTTAGCTTCTCTTTCCTCTTGACTAAAGCTGTCATGACTTAAAAAAATTATCCTAAGTCAATTAACCTAATTAGCTAACTTCCCTAGGTCTTAGATTAAATTCTCTAGTTTAATTAACCAATTGATGTAAAAAGTAGTCAAGTGAATCATTCCAAACTCTCCCTCAAATGCCATGGCCAAGACAAGGAATCAAGTAACCATAAGATTATGTCAAGCTACTCAACAACTCAAGTATTAACATCACAAGATTATGCAACATCAACACATGTAATTTACTAATTGAAAAACACAAGATTATGTGCCAAACAATGAGTGGCCAAATTCAGTCATGGTTATTCAAGGAAGAAATTAAATGAAACAATCCTCTCTCTCTACACCAACATCAAATTCAAATTAGAATTTACAAGCTAAGATGATTAAACCTTAGATTAAAGAATCTAACGATCTAGTAAAAAGAGAAGAGGATAGGAAACAAAAGAACTTAGCCAATTTAAAGCTTAAGACTCATCCTCCATATTTATCTCTCTAGGATTCCATTAAAGAAATTAGCCAATCTTCATCATATTCAAGAATCTTAGTGATTACTTGTGAAGGCCAAACTCCATAGCTCTTGAATGATGGAAATGAGCTTCAATCCTTGTGAAAATGGAAGGGTTAGGACGAAATTAAGGAGAGGAGAAGAATGGTGTAAGTTTTTTTGGAGGTTTTGTGGCTAAAAATGGAGGCTAGGGTGCTGGAAAATGAAGAACAAAAGAGAGAAAATGAAAAACACTATGAACAAGTGAGAGAAAATGAAGGAGATGAATGAATGGGTGTTGGATCTGATTTTAGGGGGTGTTGGATGTGCTCTATGTGTTTCCTCATCAGCTAAAGCTCAATTAAAAAATAAGAAAAGAAAATAAATGGAAAATGGGAGCCTTATCACATTTGTAAGGTGGCACCCTCCTATTGGCTTGTAGATGATTCTAATGTGTGTACAATTAATCCCATGAGTTATCTATCATTTTAGCTTATATAAACCACCAAATAGGAGCCCTTTCACGTCCAAACCATCAGCCTTTGATCCCATGGACTTTTGACTCCATTTGCCCAATTGATGCACAAGTCATATGCCACCTATGTCACATAAATCAAATAATTCAATTAAATAACATGTGACATTATAAAATCTAATTAAAGTCCAGAATTGAATTCATAAGTAAAAGGGAGAATTAATTTAAATAACTAAGTTTCAAGCTGCATAAAATTATATAAAAATTTTCACACAAAGACAACCCGAAAATTAGATCAAACTATGACCTTAAGAAAGTGTTGACTTTTTATTTAATTAAATGAATTTTGAAAATATAATTTCACTACTCATCAAATAGACATAAAAGGAACTTTTTTAATTTTTTTATACATTTTCTCAAAAGATCATTTTTTTGGACCAAAATGCCCTTAGTGCACTAAACTTAGAAACTTAGGTGAAATTCTAAATCTAATGTAATGAGCACACTTTGGGGTGATAAATCATTAATAAAAGGCTCCTAATTGATAAACAAAAGTGAGTAACAAATGTGTTTCATCAACTAGCCAATCGTTTAACCTTTCACTTTTTACTTTTTCTCTCGATTTATCGATTCGATTCTCCCCTAGCTTACATTCATCAATTAGATTGGACCAATGACCAATTCACAATTTAACTAGTTGAATTGGTTTGTCTAGTCTAGTTTTTAAAACCTTGTGCAAAACCTTTAATAATAGTATAGACCGAAAACCTTTACAGATCAAGAAACAACTCTACTTAATATTAGATCATAAGGGTTGTAACATCACAAATTTCTAATGCTACGTTAATGATTGATTATGAAATGAATTAGTAATTTAATGTGAGATTAGTATTTTGGGTAGTGGCATGTTATATTAACTCCTTAGGATCTTATGGGCACATTTAGGAGCGAAAGAAAGAAGTTTTGAAGCATAGCATGTGAGCATAGTAGTAAGGATTACCCTCACTGTGCCACATACTGTGGTGGAGAATGGATGTGCCATGGCACATGGTACAGAATTTTGATTAATTAAGACCCAGAGTAGCTTGTGAAACAAAAGGAAAAAGAGGAAAGAGGAGTCAAGTTTGGAGAAGAGAAGGGGCCTTTATTAAGGCAAGTGATTTTGGGAGAAAGGACAACATTTTCAACCTGTTACTTATCGGGTAAGTCTCATATTGCCTTAACTACTAATTCTACCCTATTTTCTCTTAGTTTAAACTATTGAGAAATTGAATTTAGAAGTTTTAAAAAGATGATTTCTTACCCAATAGTAATAGAAAGGTCCTTTCAGACTAAACTATTATTGTGTGACTGGTTTGAGTTGGAACGATAAAGTTTTGAAATTATAGGCACAATTTGACCTAAGCTAGAAAGAAAGTAGTGAGAGAGAATTTGGTTGTGAAGTAGTTGATGCTGTAGTGAGTAATGATTGGACCTAGTATGTGTGAATGTGTATGATTAAGGGAAATGATAACGATTAGATATTTAATTATGATAATTGACACTTTTTGTCAATGGTAAAGTTGACTTTGGGTGCCTAAATTGTGTAAAATCTTGTGTGTGATGAGTTGTAGCAAAAGTAATGTGAAAAATGGGTAACCCTTTTTATTGAATAGAAGGGTTGAGGTAATTATATAGTTTATTTTGTAGATTAGTTATTATAACTGTGTAGAAGTAAATATGAAATTGTGAAATCTGCTGTTTTATGAATTTTATGCATAACTTAGCATTTTAAATAGCTTTATCATGAAATTGAATTTGTGAAATAAAAGTTGATGATTTTTATGCTTTATTTGACTTATATATATATATATATGGTGTGAGATTTATGGAAAAGTAGTGAATTATGTGTAAAAAGCATGATCATAAGGGGTAGGAGTTCGCTTAAGGTATGTGTGGATGTTGTGTGAAGATATGAGAAAACAAATTCATATTGTCAGGCTGGCACCATGGGACATTCGGTGTAGTATATTATGGGATGGTACCATGGGTAATCCAGTACAACATATTATAAGACTGTTACCATAGGACATCTGGGCAATCTGGCAACTCCTTAATACCCGTTAGGGTGTGGTTAGGAGTCAACGATGCCTCTATCATAAGTGTGTAAAAAGAGGGAAACTATAGTCTATAGGTGGGAAAGATTACCTTTAGCCGGGTGTTTTTGCCATCGAAAGTGTGCTCGAGTCAATGAGTGATTGATCCGATAAAGCCTATGGCTTTGTGTCGAGGATCTTTAGAGGATCAATGGATAGATGATCATGATAGTATATAAAATGGTGTGAACTAGATTCATATAAGGAAAAATTATGTGTAAATTTATGTGATGAGAAATATATATGCTATTACTTTGATTTTATTTCTTTGACATGGTTATCTGTGCTAATACACATTAAATGAACTATAGTGGTTACTGACAGTTTGATCTCACCTGTGTTTATTTATATTTTTTCATATTCTGGTAGTAGTGGTGTGAAAGGGAAGGAATTGGGCCAAGAATAGATATTCCTCGATAAAGCCTTGTAAAAATTGGTGTACTACATTTGTGTATAAGTAGTGGTAAATGTATATATAAGTTGCCATAAGAATCATCTCATATGTATGGTTGTGCATAAGTGTCTTGGTTGTGTATGTAGTCATGGTTTTGATAATCTAGCCCATAGTGTGCAAAAGGGTGAATGTGGTGAAAAGGATAGTATGTGCTAGTAAATGAGTATATGTGTATGTAGAGAAGAATTATGTTGATATAAGAAAGAATTGACCATATGAATGAATTGAATGAAAGAAACATGATTTTTCCCAATAAGTGTGATATGGGCAAGTTACAGGCCAATTGTGTGCATGCGTGTTATATTATATACATAATTGGTTAATTAGGTGATATTTGTATAACATCTAAAAACTTTAAATCTAAAAAAATTGACTAATTAAGGGATAAATTAGTTAAAAAATGATTAATTAAGTAAAAAATATGACTAACTAAGGGATTTTTGGGTCATATTTGGCTTTAAATTGAGCTAAGATGAAAGTTAGATCAAGTTAGGTGGCATCAGGGGGAGCAAAATTAACATTTTGTTTACTGCATCGTGAGCCGTGGCTTGTGTGGCATGCGCTATAGTGCACAGCATGGCAGATAGATTAAATGTTCAAAAATCATCAGAAAAAGTCAGTTTTTATGGTGGGAAACCTAGAGCACGAAGGGAGCAACTTTGGGCACTAGTAAGGCATCATTTTGGGAGGATTTTAAAAGCAAATTGAGCTTTCAAACACTTGAGTAAGTTCTCCACCCTTCTCCTCTACCTTTTCATTTCATTTTTCATGGGATTTGAAAGTGGGAGAATTTGCTCTAAATGGATTAAGCCATGAGTCTATGTTTTGAAGGTTTCTATTGACTCTAAAGGTTTGATTTAGGTTTATTGATCTTAGATATGTAGTAATATGAAGCTACTTTATTGTTTGATGAAAGTTAGATTAAGCCCTAACTTGATCATGGGATTTTGAAGTGTGATCAGTTGAGATACTAAGTGTTATATTGTAAGAGAGTTAGAGGAGGCTTGAAGGGATTGTGTGAACAAATTCTAATCTTAGTAAGCCTTTTTGTTGAGCATATGAGTGAGAAGTGGGAGAATTGAGAGGTTATTGGTAGCTAATAGTGATAGTGTTAATTGAAAATTAATATATAGTAATTGTTGATGTAGACTATGATGTGGGAAGACTTACTTTGACACAAGAAGAGATTTAGTACCATGGGTAAACCTTTTAGTAACAAAAAGGTTGAGGTAACTAGATAATTTGCATTATTTATTACCTTGTATAAGTTATTCTCAAGTTGCTTTTCTATGATTTGTTATGTATATATGTATAAATTTTATAAAGGTTAACTATTTTAGAAAATGAGTGGAGTATTGATTTGTGAAATTCTATATTTTTGAAGTAAATGGTAAGAGTTATTATATTTGTTTAGAAAGTTGTTTATGCATGATCAAGTGGAGATATGTAGCGAAATGTGGCATATTAGAGGGTGGGAGGTCACCTTAGTGGAGTAAGGAAGATTAAGTCCATATGGCACTGTTGGCACCTCAGGACCCAGGTACAGCACTTACTCTCCTTTGTGCCTGAAAATGGGTGTGGTGTTGGAGACTTACTCTCCTTAGTACCCGAAAGGGTGTGGAGTTGGAGAATATGCTCCTTAGCATCCGCAGTATGTGGTGTTGGAGTAACGACACCCTAACTACTTGTAATAGGGGGAGCCAATAGTCTAAAAGTGGTTTAGGACACCTTGGTCGAGTAGTCCTATCATAGATGGTGAGCTTGGGGACCATACATGTGGTTTGGTTTTATGAAATAGCTTACTGGTTCGGTCAAGAGTATTGGAGGACCGGATGGTTAGGGATCATGTATGTAACTTGCGGTGATTTTATATGGTGTGTTTATTTTACTCATATTAAGGCTTGTTTATAACTTGGCATGTTAATCAATAATGTAGATTATCTTAGTTACTGAAATTTTTATCTCATCCTGTGGTTATCATTTACAAGTTCTACCACTAAGACTGAGCCAGGGAAGGAATCGGATAAGGGCTAGCATACTTGCTACATTCTCATTATAAAGCTCGATTTTATTTTGAGTCGTGTACATAAACTTATATGGATGATATTATATGTTGCCAACTAGGAATGCATATCATTTTGATTAGTTGCACTTGTTTCATACTATGGTATTTTGTATTTTAGCTCAATATTGTCTATGATGTAAATATATGACAATTTTTGTGGTGATGGGCTAAAATACTAATACAAGTATAAGGAATGTTTTATCTATGTAGTAACAATGTATATATAGTGTACTATATGGCAATAAAGGCCAAATAGTGTATATGGTGTTAACTTTGTATTTTGGCCACATTTGGTGAAATGGGCATTAAGTGACCAATTTTGTATTTCATATGTTTTTGTATGTTTGAATGCCTAATCAAGTGTATTTTGGTCCATTGGACTTGGTTCAAGCCTTACAATGGGTTAATAGTATAAGTTATGAATTTTGGATACTTGGATGGTTGAAAATTGCTTTAAAAATTAACTTTTACATCTGAGTGTCTAAAATTTTGATATGGTATCGGATCATAATAAAGCTTGTACCATTAGTTAGCTTATTGAATAAGCTTTGTGTGGGCACTTGAATCACTCCAATCGGACATCGAATGCAGAAATGGCACGCGTTCGAATTTCAACCCAAAAAGCTATCATGACAACATTGCTGTCATGAACACGTGAGCCGCGGTGCATTTCACGCAAGCCGTGGCGCACAGTACAATGAGAAAAATTGCCTTTTTATGCCACATGTCGCGGCGCATGGACCAAAAGACTCAAAAATGATATTTTTGGCCCTGTTTTGAAGTGCTTTGCTTCCCAAAACTTTTCTATGCTTCCAATACCTATATAAATTATTAAGTTTGAGCTCAAACTATCAATTTGAAAAGTTTTTATGGGATCCCAAATATTCTACAATTATTTTTAAAATATTATTATTTTTAACCCTTATATATATAATGTGAGCTTAGGAGCAATCCTTATTCCTAATTATGATTGTTTATTGTGAATGTGTAGTGAATTTTGGTAATGTCAATGTGGACATTACAGTTTGTCCATTTGGATGTGGTCAAGGCCCAAAAAGTGGCTTATGACTTATAGTTTTGATTAGTGATGCTTAAGTGGCAAATTTTGACTTAAAATGGTCAAAATACACTTGGGTGTCCAATTCTCAAATAAGATATTGAATTTAAACAAAACCAGTGTCATTAGTTAGATTTTGAAACAAGCTTTGTGTGGACCATTAAATCACCCCAATCAAATATCGAATGTGAAAATGGTGCACTTTTAAAGATCGTATTAGAATCTAAAATTTGACAATGAAAGGCAACATGCTACGGCGCTAAGCACAGAGAGTGATGCTAAGGTCTCTGTGCCATATGCCGTAGCGCATGTAGCATAAGCCATGGTACATGGCCCTTGTTTTAACTTAATTTGGTTGAATTGTACATGTTTTCTAATTAACCTTGAGCTGTTATTATAGGATGCTTCTGCAGTGTAATATTTTACAACTCATACATATATTACTAAATAACTTTTGAAATGTTTTAATTGGGATCCCTGTGTTTTCAAATTTAATTATTTTGATTAGTAGTTAGTATAGAGAATTGTATGGTAATGTCGTTAAGGGCATTACAAGGGTGATATAGGAAGGATTCAAAATTTCAAACCCCTACCCACATTGCCACTCAAACTTGTAAGAAAACTCAACATTATAAAACTACAAAATATGTAGGCTTGTTTGGAATTGTTTTTTTATTGGTCTAAGAATTGGTATCATGTAAAACATGTTTTGAGAACAAAAAAATAAACAAATAAAAAAACTTATTTGAATAATTATTCTAGAAAATTGCATCTAAAAACAAAATCAATATAAAAACTTGTTTGAATAATTGTTCTAAGTAAAGTCTAAAATATTGATCTAGAAAAAGCAAGGCTAAACTTAGTTAGGATTAGTGTTAAAATCATGCCACATCTTATGTGCAATGTGATCATAAGTTGCAACATCTTCTGCACTTTCTTCAGATAATCTTAACAAAGTTCTTTAGACTATAGCTTGTTCCTTCTCTACTTGTGTTTTTGTTCATTCATTCCATTGCTAAATTTTCCATTAGTTTAGAATCCATATTATCCTATTAATTAAATAGAATATCATGATGACTCTATTTACATATGTAGTTATGAATAAAACATGCCACCACAATAAGATATTGTCTTGAAGGCTTGTATGGTGGCATTAACTTGAGAATGGGAAATCGAGCATTCAAGACTCTAGAAGAATGCTCAATCGCCATTCTTAATAAACAAAGCCCAAAATTGAAAATCTCTCTTTGATTTGTAGCTTGGTAGCCTCTACCCCAATATTCTTGTACATGGTATCTTTCACCTTTGTATGGTGGAAGGAACATTGCAAGGATATCTAGAATTTAGGTGAAAACACACCATTGTTCATATTACATTTGATAATTTCTTCAACCATGGTATCAATGAAACATTTAATTATAAGCTTAGGCTAAATTGAATTTTCAACATGCTCACTAGTTGCAATTTGTAATATATATATATATATATATAATATGTTAGGAAGAAATAACAAGTGCAAATGAATAAGACACAAATGTAAATTTGGCTTTTTACAAGGGATTTTTCCATTGGTTGATAGGCAAATGATATAGAAAGTCAAGGTAATGGCAATTTTATAATTATCAGCTTGTCTGTTGGATTTTCTACATTAGTTCTTTAAGGAACTGATAAAGAAAGACTTTTTACATTGGTTTGCTAAAGAACCATTGTAGGAGGTAATTTTTTTTTACATCAGTTGACTAGGCAACTGTTGTAAAAGGTGATTAAAATTTTTTAAATTAATTATTTTCTACATCATTTACAATTATAATTGATGTACAAAGTACTTTTTACATCAGTTCCTTAGATAATTGATGTAAAAAGTCTTTTAAATTTTTGTAACATCTTCCTTCTTTCAAACAATGTCATTTTTCATGAGTTCTTACTCATAGATGTGAGTTTCTCCTCAATCTTCACAATTTTCCTTACCAAAATCATAGATCTTTAATAGTATTGATCCTCCCCCTATTATCATCCTCTTTTCAATACCCTATCTTTCATTTCTTTGAAAATCTCCCACCCCTTTCTTTGTCTTCTCCATTTTCAAATTTCTCGTGTTGCTTTCTTCAACTTGTTACTCGTGGGTTTGGTGGAAGCATTGATTTCAAGTACGTTTTTAGGCTTAAATTAGTAAGGTAAGCTTGTTTAATCTTATTCCTACCATCTAATCTCGTCTTTAAGTTAGTTTTTGTAGAATTTATGTGTAGGGTTTTCATTTTTGAGAATACCCAACCATTGGGTTCAAATTTTATAGTGACTTTGAGGTTAGATAGGTGTTATTTAGGTTGTTTTAGTGGTGATTATGATAATAGAGAGCTTAAATCCAAAACCCTAGACTGATTGAATGAATTTTTATAAAGATTTGAAGTTGTAGAGGATAAATAAGTGATATGGAAGTTTAATGATGATTATGATGATTAAGTTTAAGGGTTTAAATGGATTTAATAGTGTTGGCTAAAGAAAAATCATAATTTTGATTTTAATATATGTCACTTTCAAATATTTAGATAGATTTAACAATATATTTTTTATATTTACTCTTTAGTCTTATGTTTGTTTTTCTTTCATTTTCAAGACTTGAAAAATTCACTATCTTCAAATCAATTATATATAAATTAGTTAATCGTATGGGTTTTACTTTCAAATTAAGTCACACAAGAAAGTTGGATGCCCAAGCAGATTTTCATAACCTTTCACAATTTTAACAACTAAAGGGTGTCTAAAGCCCTATACATCTATCAAATGTCATTCCTAACACCCAGACCATACTTAAAGGACTTAAGACTACCTGTACAACACACTACATGCACATATACACTATCATATCAAATTTTCACACCTCAACCCCTTTAATACCAAAAATAGAAAGGTGAGCTTTTAGCATTACATTTCAAAATCAAGATTCACAATTATAATCCAATGAATATTGTAACATATTAAAAATCTAAACCCAATTAATTGTGTTTAATGAGGGTAATTAGTGTGGTGTGTGGCCAGAGGGGTTTAATAAGTGGTTTCATTGTTATTTCAGCCTTAAATGTGGGTCTGAAGTAAAGTCAGGCCATTCGGGCATCAAAAGTGGAGGAAAATTTGAAGAAAGGTTCTCTGTGCCATATGTCACGGCATTAGGATTGTCTGCCATAGTGTATAGAAGCATATCTATGAGGAAGGGCTTCTTTATGCCATGTGCTGTGATACATGGCCAAAATCCTACATAACTGGGTTTGTGTGTAAAAAATCCAAGGAGAGGAAAAGGAGAAAACAAAGGCACAACTTTAGCTCTACTAAGACTGGAGACCATTGGTGATTTCTTAAGGCTTCCCTACACTCAAGGGAAGTAGCTTATGTCTCTCTCTTTCCTCAACTTCTATTATTATAAGGAGTTAAATTAGGATTTGAGTGTTAATAGTGATTTTTAGTCCATATGAGCTATGGGTCCAAGCCATTGACTAAAATGGATATAATGGGAGTTGTTTAGAGTGCTTAAACCCCAGATTAATAGTTTTATGAATGGTTGGTCTATAGGAGCCATTAATATTTTAAATTTACATTTATTGAGGTTTTTGGGAGTGTTTGATATTCATTAATGGCACTTTAATGACTCATTAATGATAATGTGGGTCATTGGAACTTAATAAACCCATTGGGTATGATGGGTAGTGAATTTATGATGTTGATGGAATGAGAATATGGAATTCAATATTAAGAAATTTACTCAAAGGGGGATATTAACGAATGACCTTATGATATAATTGTAAAGTAGCCCATTGATAACTATCATTTGTTCATATCATTTTTATATTATTTTCCCTAGCTTTTAGCACTTTTTAGGGGTATTTTTTGCATATTAGAAGCATTTAAGATTATTTAGGCTACTTTTATAATTTCTAAAACTTTCATAAAGAGTGGCACAACCTTCAAGATCAATGGCCATCTTTGCAAGCTCTACTTGAAGCCCCTCCAATTAAGAGAAGTAGAAGCTGTTAAACTCCTCTTATTTGAACCACAATGATTAGATCATCTCTTTCCACTCTATTATTCTTCATTACTTGGTCTAATTGTTAAATTTATATGTTGCTTGAAGAATATAGTGTGGGGGAACTTGTAGTTGAATTAGTTGCATTTTATTTTATTTCATGCATGCATATTGGTTTGCATTAAGAGTGAGAGCATTGCAGATTGAAGTCCTAATGTGGCTTAGGCAAGCTCTTCCTCTCTTCTCTCTTTCATACTTGTCATTGCACATTTTTTATCTATCTTGACCATTATCATTAGTCAAAATACATTGAGGTCAATGCATTGACTAAGTATAGGAGGAGTGTCATTTTCATTTTCATTTTTAGTTTTAGGTTCATGCATTGCATTGCATTTCATTGCTATTTAAAAAAATTTGATTTTTTTTAAAAAGGTCTTGAATTGGAATTATAAGCTTGGAAAGGATTGCATGGATATTTAAAGTATGAAGCCAATACCATTTGATAGCAATTTGGATAACTTGGGTGTATTGTTTATCTTTCTTGAGTTTGGAATAACATTACCTTTAATAGAAGATAAATTAGTGCCTTCATGCCTAGATTTTATTCATTACGTGTAATTCCCACTTGTATTAGATATTCCTCTAGAACTTGTCTTCATCCTTATTTAAGACTACATGTTTAGTGTACATAATTAGAACATGATTTAAGAATTCATTTTCATAGCTGTTTCATGTCGTTTAAAGGCCTATCTTGAATGTTATATCTTTTATAAACCCTCTGAGCCAACTATTCCATTTCACTCCATCCATTTCATTATTTTATTTAGATGCATCTGTTTAGTTATGTGACAAGCCCAATGCAATGTGATGTTTCTATTAGTGAATGCAAGTTGTTATTGATGTTGCATCTTGTGCTTAAATGATGTTGTTGACCATGTGTTCGTGTTGTATTCTGATTGTAACCTTTGGAACCAAATTTTAATGCTGCAAAAGAAATAGAAAAAAATAAGAAAAAATTGAAAAAGAAAAGGGAAAAAAAGAATAAGATATGATTAAAAAAAGAAAGAAAAGAAGTGAAAGACAAAAAAAACAAGAAGAGAATAATAAAAGAGTTCCTTTGGCATTTAGTTTTGTCATGGTTGTCATTTATGCTTGTAAACACTGTATTTTACCCGAGCTTTCAAGTGTAAATTAAAAATTAATAAAAACATGATAAATAAAATAAAGAAATAAAAGGAATAAAAAAGGGAAGGGCTTTTGTGATAACAATAACTAATATTTTTTTACCCTAAATCCCCTTAATTATGATCCCATTAAAGTTAACTTTTTTAAAATGGAAATTTAGAATATTTGAAATCTGATTTGAGGAAATTGTGCCTTGACTGAGATTTTTTTAATTAATTAAGAAAAATATGAAATCTCAAATGATAAAAAAGATTCAAAATAAAAATTACCTTTTTTGTTTAATCCTATTATTAAATAAGAGAACCCTAGTTAGCACCTATAAAAGGTAGGGAGAGAAGACGGAGAGGGGGACGAAAGGCACTCAAAATTCATTATCCTTCTAGTGTAAGGATTTAGCAATTGATCATCAAACATTCACTTAGGTAATACAATTCCCTTGGTGATGTCATGCTTTATTTGATCAATTCTCCCTGTACGCAAAGCATTTCTTATTCCTTCAATCGATATCCCTCATAATTTCTTTTGGCTTGCTTTTCTTTTACCTGTGCATTCCTGTACTTGTAATAATTATTTGCTTTTGGCTTGATGGAATCATCAACAATTCAAAGCTTTTCACATCTTTATCTATCCCCTTTCTTGCTTTAGTTCATCATGATTGGTCTTAGTATGGCCGTTTGATCCTGCTTAGGCATGCAGTGTGTGGGCTATCAAGGTGATTATTTGATGACAATTTATTATGTGGTAGAATGAGTTTGCCATTAATTTATTTGTATCAGTCCTTATTTTACACTAGATAATCATTCACTTTTATTTTCTTAAAAAGAAAAGAAAAGAAATAAGTCTCAATAGTAATGCATCTTTCTAAACCTTTAAAACAAAGAGAGATCTATGAGTGATACTAAATCACTGTGGGTATTTGATGTATTGTGAACAATACTAAATCATCACAGATATCAATTTTTACATTAAAAGTTCATAATTAAATTATTTTATAGGAATTTCATTTTGGAAATCCTCTTAGAGTTTGCCATGAGTGATATTAAATCACCATGTGTGCTTAGGGCATCAACTAGTGGACTATGAGTGATATTAAAATCACCATAAGTTTTAATACTGGTCAATTTTCCCCCCTCATACATTATAAAAAAATAATAATAAAACTCTTAGCATATTTTAGGTTATGCCATGAGTGATACTAAATCACCTTAGATCCCTAAAAATATCAAAAGAAGATACTGTGAATGACACTAAGTCATTGCAAGTATCAAATTTTGTTCTAAAATTTAAGATTCAAATTCTTTTATAGAAAATTATTTACTTAGAAATTTCCTTTAGGGTTTGCCATGAGTGATATTAAATCATCGTATGCACTTAGAGTGTCAACAAATAGACCGTAAGCGATACTAAATCGCTACAAGTTCCAACACTGGTTATTTTCTTCCTACCCCAAAGGTATTTTCAAAGAATGAATTTTTATAAAAATAATAATATAACCCAAAATATCATTCTCTTCATAAAAGAAAGTAATTAAAATAATGTTTAAAAAAAACTTAAATAATAAACACTTGAACTACGTGAACTTTAATTCCTATCACAAGGTACGTAAGCCATAGGCTTTGATCCTAGGTCAAGTCCTTCCATGTAAATAAATAATTTATTTTCCTTTTATTTTTTATCTTTATTTTTCATGTGCAATAAAGGATAACTAAGATATTATTAAAAGGCCGATTAATTTTATGTAATCAACTTAAGGTAACTGTTTTTATAAATGGGTGTCGTGGGGTGCCTAATACCTTCCCCACACACAACCGACTCCCGAACCCTATTCTGGTTATTATAGACCATTTTATTTTTAAAAGGTTTCCAAAATTATCCTTTTAAATTTTGGTGGCGACTCCTACATTTATTAATCCTTCCTTTTCGGAGAGATCATGATTCGGGAGCGACAGCATGGTGACTCCACTGGGGACACCATTTGTGAGAATCAAGCCTATTCGAGTTGGTTGTTTCAATTTTTTTGGCCTCTTATGTACCTTTTTATATGTTGTTTTCTCTATTTTGAGGGTAGACATCTTGTTTTTCCTTTTCTTCTTATGTTGTTGGAATGGTTTGTCCTAGGAAAGATAACATGTGGCTTTAGAGCAGATGACTTTTATTTGCTTTATATTTGTCGCTCTTCTCTACAAGTGGGAATTGGGGTAATTTTTTTAAGTTAATATGTATATATGCTCTCTTTACACACAGTGTACTTTCACATTCAACCTCACACACGTGTTAGGCCTTATACCCAGGTTTGAGAGTACCTTAAGTTAGTAGAAGTTAGCAATGGTTTCCCTAAGAGACTTTTAAGTCTTCAGAGGTCATCATGAATACTTCACCTGAGTTGACATCTATTTACTAAATTTCATCCCTAAGGAGTTATTAAGCTCTTGGAGGATCATATTTGGTAATTAGGCTTTCCATCTCTATAGAGGAAACGACTTAGGAGCCTTGTTTAGGATGATAGACCCACCTTAAAAACTTTTCACATTAGATGGAATCTAGTAACCACCTAATAGGTAAGATCTGACTTATAATATCTTACCCTAAGGACATACCCGATATTAGACATAAAGAGAGTGTACTTTTCTTTTCTTCATGCATCATCTTATCTGTCATTGAAAATCCCTAAGAAAAAGTGTAATAAATTATTACTCTGTGCCTGAATGATTTTCTTTTGACTACTCATTATGCATTCAAGTTTTGTCATAATAAAGGCATTTGCATTAGTTTCCCACCATATGTCTTTGGGTTTTCAACCCTATTAGACCAAGAGCATGCATGCAATACATTGATAAAATCATTTTAAACCAATTCAAACATTTGAAGCTTTTTTTTAATTGATCATCAATATATTAAAAATGTTTTACCCCTAATTATGGAGTGGCCTAGTCACCCATAAATTGGTGGTTGTTTCCATGCTTTTGAGGTTCAATAAGAATTTAAAGGTTAGGAAATTTGTTTCCAAATGCATGGCATGCTAACCAAGCTTTCTTTCGTGTCTTCCTCATTTTTTTAGGCAGATTAGTGGATTGTTGAGTATGGTTAGCATCATGTCAAGTAAAAGTATGGAGTCAAGCCCAACTGGGCTTATGTATAAAGGAAGGGGGATCAAGTTAGTAACAAGTATTGAGCCAATTGAAAATTTGAAGATATTTGCCCGACACATTAAAGGGAATATCAAGTGGAACTTCAGGAAGAAATATGGAGAGCTATTGGATTTACTCCACATACCTATGCAAGGGGATGCACTTACAGTCTTAGGACAATATTGGGATAACTCCTTAAGATGCTTCATGTTCTTGAATTTCCAAATTGCTCCAACAATAGAAGAATATAGAGAGCTACTGAGAATACCGTTGGCAAAAGGAGATGCTATTTATAAATACCTAGGACATCTACCCTCAATAAAAACGATAGCAAAACTATTAGGAGTTGGTGAATGCGAGGTGCAAATGGTTTGTCTAGGGAGTAAAGAGGCAATCCAGCGAGCATATATTGAAGCCCTTTTGGAAATATTGGCAAGGAAGGAGAAATGGTCTACTTTTAGTAGAATCCTTGCACTAGCCATTTATGGTCTTGTCTTGTTTCCATTTATGCTAGGAGTGATCGACTGTCATGCTATCAGCATATTCCAAATGGTTGAGTATCATCAAATTAATCTTGTACCTGCTATAATTGCATAAATGTATATGACATTAAGCCGTTGCCATACAAATAAAGGAGGAAGGATGAGATGTTGTCTTCATCTGTTGCATGTATGGATTATGAATCACTTATATGGGAAATGGTTATAGGTTGACCGGTGTGATTCCTATAATTCTCTAATTGATTTTAAAGATAAAGAAGGTAAAATCATGTTAGAACCTCAAGGATGGGTTCGAGTTTTCAATCAACTTAAAGAAAAAGATGTTCTTTGGAGATTATCATGGTAGTGGGGTCAAGAAATAATTTTTTGATGTGTTGATTTTTGGAATATACCACTCTTCGGGCCATGTGGATGTACAAATTGTAACCCTACCTTATTACTAAGACAGTTTGCCTTCTCGTAAAAGATTCCTTCTGAAGAGATGGTTTGAAGGATTCACTTCCTACATAATAACTCAAATAAGAGTTTAAGTCATGAGGTAGGAAAGGCTTAGGACAAAGTCGAAAGTAAAATTGGGAAATCGAATGATATAGGCAAGTAATGACTACCAAGTCTGGTTAACTGAGAGAATCAAAGGAGTTAATCCAAACTTCGTGCCATTTGATCCATTACTTAGTAATAATACAACAGAGGTAGATAAAGAAGTGGTCAAACAATTAGAAAAGAAAGAGGAAGAGCTTAAAAGAATGATACAAGTTGACTAAGAGAATAAAGAATAGGTGAACCAGTTGCAGCAAAAGCATGCAAATTTGAAAAAGGAAATAGAGAAAATAAAAAATCAAATTTGCCATGAAGAGAATATCGAAATCAATAAAATAAAAGCAGAAAATACAAGATTCAAGCATTCTACCAGCGAAGTGAATCAACAGATGGTAGAAAATAAATGAAGAATGAAGAACAATCGTGTTAGGCTAATGACAGTCGTTAAGGAAAGGGATGCTCTTAAAAAGGAAGTTCAAGACCTTTGCCCTTTAAGGAGCCTAGAACATGAGATGGATAGGCTTGCCAAGCAATTAGAAGAAAAAACAAATGAGCTTAACTCTATTAAAGAAAGATCGTCAACCACAATCCATAGGCTATTGGAGGAGTTGGACCAACAAGCTAAGGAAATTTAAGAATTAATAATGCTCAACTCAAAGGAAGTCTCAGAAGTTATAGAATGGAAAGAACATATTGAAAGGTTGATCTTGCTAGTAAATAAAGTCATCCCACAATTCTCAGAAGTTTATATGTAAGTCTAAGGCATTGTACTTCCTTTCAATACCCCTATTGAAATTGCAAATTTTCTTTCTTTATGTGAACATACCGCAATGAAGTTAAGGAGCTTGGCTCAATTTATGTAATGCAATTACAAGTTCATTTTAATAAAACTTTGGGTTTACACCTACTCTGAAGTCTATGGGCAAGATTATGAATGTAGACTCTGACTTTGCATCCCTTCAAAAGATGTCAAGCAATGAGGAATACCAAATTCTGATTGCTTGATGATCAACTCTAATTAATATGAGAAACAATAAGTTTCCATAAACAATTAGAGGACCTTTCACTATAAAGATTTATGTGCTAACCATATCCAACCAACAGTTCATCAATCTCTAAAGGTAATAAATAAGGCAATAAATACTAATATTTTTTCTTTTACTATATGTTTTCCTTAAAGGTGATACAACATTGCTCCTCCTAAGAAACCTAACCAGGTACCCCCTACATATTCATATAATACACGCTCTCAGACTCGTCAAATGGCTGCTAGTTCGAATGAAGGAGAATCTACCTTGAATGATTGAATATCACTCATGGAAACCCAAATATTGGAAATGAAGGAAATGATAAAAGGTTTGACTATAGCACTAAAATTCAAGGACACTGAGAATCGTGATACCTTAGACAATGGTGAGATAAGTGCATCAAAAAATGATGGAAAAGAGAAGTGAGAAATAGAGATAGCCCTGAAGAAGCCTCAAACTTCTCATGACTCTAACACTAAAGAAGAAGACAATCTAAAAGAACTAGGTGATGACCCATTGTACACCTTTCAAATCCCTCAATTAAAGAATAAGAAGGAGGAATGGAAAGAAGAATTGAGTGAAATGAAGAACCAACTGAAGGCCTTACAAGGGTCAAATGCATGGGGCTCATTAGATCTAAAAGGGTTGTGCTTGGCTCCATCTATTACAATCCCTAAAAAGTTTAAAATGCTTGAATTTGATAAGTATAATGGCACTGGAAATCTGGTTTATCACCTGAAGGCTTATTGCACGAAGATGTATGTGTGGACTCAAGATGAGAATTTCCTACTGATGTTCTTTTATGAAAGCTTGATCGGGCATACATTGGAATGGTACATGTAGCTAGACCTTGTAAAACTTAAAAAATAGAGAGACTTGGTTGATGCATTCATGAGGCAATATAAGTTCAACCTAGACACTGCCCCTACTAGGGAGCAATTAAAGGCAATTAATAAGAAGGTGATAAAGTCATTTAAAGAATATGCCTGAAGATGGAGGATGACCGCATCACAGGTTCAACCTCTCCTCATACAGTCTGAGCTTTATTGCTATTTTATTCATACCCTGCAGGATCCATATTATAAATATATGGTAAGAACACATATGACTAACTTCTCCAAGTTAATTGAAATTGGAGAAAGAATTGACGCAGACATTCGTGAAGGGAGGATTGCCGTCACTCAAATTGAAAGCAATATGAGAAGAGGGTAGAACAAAAAGAAGAAAGATGGTGATGTTAGTTTTATGCAAACTTCAAGACAATCCCAGCTAGTATCCCATCAAATAGGAGGTGAAGCTTTCCGACAAGCACATAATAGGCCAGGGGCAAATAGACAGGGGCAAGCTGGCGCGCAAAGAAATATACAACAAAGAGATAATTGCCCATGAAAAAATTTTAGCATGACCAATGTAGAACTATATTGTCAGCTCTTAGAAGCTCGTTTGTTGGGACCATATCCTTACAACAACCTCAACCTCCTTATCCCACTTCGTATAACCCTAATACTCTTTACGAGCATCATATGGGTTCCTTAGGACATTCAATAGATGATTACACTACCTTTAAGAGGAGTGTGTTGGATTTAGTTGATTCTAATCACATCCAGCTTAAGAAGAATGATGGATCTACTATCAATACCAATCCCCTGCCAAATCATGAGAGGCAAGTAAATGCTATTGAGAAGGAAATTGAATTCCCCAAAGACCCCACAAATGTCAAGGTAGCCATGGGAGAGATCTATACTCAATTAGTAGCTACAGGATATATGCTTGAACTTTCAAGAATCAGTGATCCAACAGAACAACAGAATCACATGTTTTACGAATATCATCAAGAGATGAAGGGACATGATATTGAAAACTGTTCTCAATTTAAGAGAACATTGAAAAGAATGATGATGCTAGGAATTATTGTTATTGAGAACACTAATAAATAGATTGACATGGTGAATAAGGGGCATATTGAATTTATAATCAATGAACCTAGTTTGGTAGAAACTACCAATCCTGTCACTTTTACTATAACAACACTGGCACATCCTGTAACATCCTAAAACTTCAAATCTAGAAAATTTGATTAATTAAGGGATAAATTAGTTAAACATATGATTAATTTATTTAATTATGTTTTTGGGTTGCTAATTGAATTTTTAGGTTATATTTGGCTCTAAATTAAGATAGGATAAAAGTCGGATCAAGTCGGGAGGTATTAGGAGGAGCAAAATCCACTTGTTGCTTGCTGCATCGTGAGCCACAGCTTGCGTGGCATGCGCTACGATGCACAGCATAGCAGGTAACTTAAAATTTTGGAAATGATTAGAAATTAACAGATTTTGGGGTGGAAAACCTAGAGCACGAAGGGGGCGACTTTGGGTACTACTAGGGTATCAATTTAGAAGGATTTTAAAGATAATTTGAGTCTTCAAACTCTTAGGGTAAGTTTTCTACCCTTCTCCTCTACCTTTTTATCTCATTTTTCATGGGATTTGGAAGAGTGAGAATTTGGTCTGATTGGATTAAGTCATAAGTGAATGTTTTGAAGGTTTCTATTGACTCTAAAGGTTTAATTTAGGTTTATTGATCTTGAATATGTGGTAATAGGAAGCTACTTTCCTGTTTGGTGAATTTTGGATCAAGCCTTAACTTGATCATAGGGTGTTGAAGTGTGATAAGTTGAGATATTAAGTTTTATGTTGTGATAAAGTTAGAAAGAGACTTAAAGGGATGGTGTGAACAAATTATAATCTTAACAAGCCTCTTTATTGAGAATATGAGTGAGAAGTGGGAGAATTGGGAGCTTATTAGTAGTTAATAGTGCTTGCATTAATTGAAAATTAACATATAGTACTGGTTGTTGTAGATTGTGGTATGGGAAGACTTACCTTGACACAAAAAGAAATTTAGTACCACGGGTAACCCTTTTAGTAACAAAAGGGTTGAGGTAACTAGATAATTTGCATTATTTATTATCTCGTATAAGTTATTCTCAAGTTGGTTTTCTATGAATTGTTAAGCATATATGTATACATTCTTTAAAGGTTAACTATTTTAGAAAATGAGTGGAGTATTGGTTTGTAAAATTTTATATTTTTGAGTAAATGATAAGATTTGTTATATTTGTTTGGAAAGTTGTTTATGCATGGTCAAGTGGAGATATGTAGTGAAATGTGGCATATTAGAAGGTGGAAGGTCACCTAATAGAGATAGTAAAGATTAAGTCCATATGGCATTGCTGGCACCTCGAGACGCTAGGTGCAGCACTTACTCTCCTTAGTGCCCGAAAATGGGTGCGGTGTTGGAGACTTACTCTCCTTAGTACCTAAAAGGGTGCAGAGTTGGAGACTATGCTCCTTAGCATCTGTAGGATGCGGTAACGACATCCCAATTACTTGTAATAGGGGGAAACAGTAGTCCAAAAGTGGTTTAGGACACCTTGGCCGAGTAGTCCTACTATAGATGGTGAGCTTGGAGACCATACATGTGGTTTGGTTCTGTGAAATAGCCTATTGGTTTAGTTCTAAAATTTAAGATTCAAATTCTTTTATAGAAAATTATTTACTTAGAAATTTCCTTTAGGGTTTGCCATGAGTAATATTAAATCACCATACACACTTAGAGTATCAACAAATGGACCGTAAGCAGTACTAAATCGCTACAGGTTCCAACACTGGTTATTTTCTTCCTACCCTAAAGGTATTTTCAAAGAATGAATTTTTATAAAAATAATAATATAACCCAAAATATTATTCTCTTCATAAAAGAAAGTAATTAAAAGAATGTTAAAACAAACTTAAATAATAAACACTCGAACTACGTGGACTTTGATCCCTATCACAGGGTACGTAAGTTCTAGGCTTTGATCCTAGGTCAAGTTCTTCCATGTAAATAAATAATTTATTTTCCTTTTATTTTTTTTATCTTTATTTTTCATGTGAAATAAAGGATAACTAAGATATTATTAAAAGGCCGATTAATTTTATGTAATCAACTTAGGGTAACTATTCTTATGAACGGGTGTTGTGGGGTGCCTAATACTTTTCCCATGCACAACCGACTCCTGAACCCTATTCTGGCTATTAGAGACCATTTTATTCTTAAAAGGTTTCCAAAATTATCCTTTTAAATTTTGGTGGCGACTCCTACATTTATTGATCCTTCCTTTTTGGGGAGATCATGATCTGGGCGCGACAGTGCTCATTCCATATTGTATTGTATTTGTTAGTAGAAGCTTGGTTTGTATTGGTTTTTCCATTGAACTAATTACATCTACTTCCTAAATACTCTTTATTAACTTCATCCATGACCATTTTACCTAAAAAATCCTATTGATTTTACTTGTGCAAGCATGTTTGGTAGTGGAGATGTAGGATGTTTACAAGCATATGGTAGGAATTCTATGCTAGTGTGGTGAGTGAAATTGACCTTAAACACTTGTGAGATGAGTGAAACACTTACCTTATGGTTATTCCTTTACTTTAGCTGGCTAAGCTTCACACCTTAATTATTCTCTTTGCAATTAGATTGTATTGGTTGTAGCATGGATGATTGACATGGCATGATAGACCAAGCTTATGAAACTGATTCTCTTTTAGGTGTTAATTTTGGTTTTTGGAATTGTTACTTTGCCTAGGAGTGCAAAAGTCTTAGTGTGAGGGAATTTTGATAACTATCATTTATTCATATCATTTCATATTATTTTCCTGAGCTTTTGACACTTTTTAGGGGTATTTTGTGCATGTTATAAGTATTTAAGATCATTTGGGCTATTTTTGTATTTTCTAGAACTTTTGGGGCAAAAATGCAAATTTTTAAGAGTTTAGGGGAAAACTATAATTTTCAAAAATAATTTCTGAAAAATAGAAAATTTCCTTATTTGCTAGTTTTTAGTTTTTCATTAATCCCATGAGTTTAATTTGAGTTAATTCAACTTAGATTGTGAGTTATTCACTATAATATCATTTAAAGTACACACTTTTTGTACTTTAATTGTACTTTCCATAAACTTTAGAAGTATACTAGGTTTAGGTTTTTTACTCAAGAACTCCTAGAAAACTTCTCATAACTAAATTCATCTACTAATATTTTATTTAATTACTTTAATTCACTTTACCACATTTTCATAATTTACACCTAAGTTGGATAAATTCATAAGACACAAAATTATTTGCACACAACTTGTTATTTAATGAGTTTGTTATGTGTTTTAGGCCATGGGAAGCTCTTGGATGATGATGGCAGCCCCTTGCACGAAATTAAAGCCCTTAGATGAGCTATTTTGATGATCAAAAGGTCACAAATGGTTGATGAAATCTCAAGAAAGCATAAGGATAGTCATAGCAATTCCATCTTCCAAAATTAATTCCCTTTTTCTTTATTTTTTCTATGTATTTTTCCATCATCTCCATCATGTTATTTTCAAATTTATCCATCCATTTTTAGATTATTAGATGTCTTTCATTTCCATTTATTACCATTTGAATAATTTATTCCCAAAATTCATGGCTATATATGAAACACCATGTGAGAGGACCCTTAGATGCACACAAGGCTTATATCACTTTAGGAAACTTGGTGGCCTTAGCCATTAGATTGATCTAAATGAGCATTAAACACCCCTAAAACATTAAAATTTTGTGCTCCCCATCAAAGCCCATTCGTTCACATTTTTCACTCATCTTTCACCTCTATTACCAAAACCCACTAAAAAAATCCATCATCCACTTCATTTTCATCTTGACTAAATCTTAAGGTCATCACCCATAGTGGCTTCCAAAGTTGGTCAATAAGGAAAAGCTATAGGAATGCTAATGAGGTGTGGCTAGGCTTGTTTTCTCTTCCTAGGATGTATAGATGATACCTCTTTGAGCTCTTGAATTTTGAGAGTTTCTCTTATCTCTTACCTCTTGTTTAATTTCTTAAATTTTGATGCTTATGACATTGTAATGACAATAGTTATTGGAATTGAACTTTGTGATACTTAGTTGAGTATTATATGAGGTTATTATGTTGTTTATTTGCCAATTGAGGTGCTTTCATAGTGATTTTGGTACTATCCAAATATTATTTTATTCAATCCCTTTTTGCATTTAATTTCTAGTTGCTTTTTGTGAGCATGTAAGTCACAGTTGTGTATTAAGCACACTTGCAATTGGCTAATCATTTTCTTAATCAATTTGAGGTCTCATTTGGTTAAGGTAAGGGTTGGAATTGGTGATTAACTTCATAATCAATTGGTCATTTTTAAGCATAATTAGTTTTAAGGGTTAATTTAAGGTCCTAGTTAATCTAAAGAACCTAAGAGTGCCAAATTCCTAATAGTTAGTAGGATGACTTTAAAACCAATTGAGGTTAAGAGGAAATTAATTAGGTAGAGCAAGGATAAGAGAGGGAGTTCATGTGCCTAGGAAGATTATCAATTTGCATTTTAATCACACATTTCAACCATTTTCCATATTTGTCCAAAATCTTGAAAATTATAAAAAAAATTTCATTTAATCTTGACTTCTTTAATTCCTAATCAAACAAACCCAATCAAATTGTTGCTTTTCTTGGTAGATTTAAATAACTAAGGCGTCCATCTAGCACCATTCAAGCTAAGTTGGAAGCTTTGGAAGTGGTTAAATTAAGGGGTAAACCTTTGACCTCTTAAAGGTTTGAGATAACTGAGGAAAATTTAATTTGTATAGTTATGTTAATTAGATAATTGTTGAAATTAATGATTTGAAACTTGTTTGATGTTTAGAAAGTTATTAATGCAATTTTGGTAATGTGATGTATTATGTGTGAAATTTGGAAAATGAAGAACTTTATGCATGATGCATATATGTGTTTAATGATGATAATTGACGATGTGATATTGTGAAAATGTACTATATGTGATAGATAATTGACGATGTGAAATTGTGAAAATGTACTATATGTGCTATATAAGATGGGAAGTTTGTTAGGAGTGAGAAATAGATGTAAATATGACATAGGATTGTGAATTTTGTCACAATTGCATAATACTCCCTCTGTTTTTATTTGTTAGAGAAACTATCACTTTTTAATTTTTTTTATATAAGCAAAATTACCTATGTTAATAAGTATTTGTTGCACATTTCCTAAATCACTCATCATACTTTATATTACCAATAAATAATTAATACATGCTTATGTTGATTAACATTGGGCATTTTAGTCTAATTATTTTATGTTCAGACATAGTTATTATAGTCAACCAACTTTCTTAAACTGTATGATACATTTTTTCTGTTATATATAGAAACGGAGGGAGTATGTGTAATATGTGCATAGCATGATCATTGCCGGAGTTTGCCTAAGGAGAGGAATAGATTGGTAAACCTACGTGATACTAGCCACTTACCGTTAGAATCGAAAGCTTGCCTTGAAACCAATCGTTGGAATTAGGAGGTAGCCTTTGTTCTATGGTTGATTTGGGATTGTCTCACTTGTTCTATGAGGGACTCAAACCTAACTAATCTTCACCGATTCATGAGGAGGCTAGATTAGGAGTATGACACCCTATGGTTATAAGTATTGGGAGAAATTATAGCACACAAGTGAGTGAGTTAATCCTGGCCTGATAACTCCTCACAAGTAGCAGGTTGGGTTAGTCTGAGTTATGGACATAACTACTTAATAGCCACCAGTTTTATGTTAGAGGTAATAGAAGGGTAAAAGGTTGGCATTTGATTATGCATTTAGCTCTGGCCACATGATTGTTATTATTATAGTCCGGCATGTGTTAAGAGCATATGGTTGTTAGTTTTGTGACCCCAGGTTGTGCATACTTAATATATATACATGAAGAGTGTGTTTAATACTCGGTCACATGGTTGTTATTATTATGTCTGAGGCTATTTATGTGCTACTTGTGTATGATGATTTTATTTATTGCCATTTGCATATGTTTTTAATTGATATGCAGCTATATAGATTAGGTGAATATTGGTTATTAAGTGGTTGTATTCACCCCTTATTCTTCAATATTTTTAGGCCTTAGCTCATCAAACCAAGATCGGGGGAAATGTGATGAGGCTTAGGATTTTGGTGTAAATGCTACTTGTATGCCTCTTTGCTTTGTTTATGTGTATTAATGTTGTTAACTTTCTAATTAGGATTCATTCCATTATTTTGAGCTATTTGGATTAGTGTTGTGTAAATCATGAGTATTTTATGCCCTAAGCTAGTGTGTTTTGGTTGTAAACCTTGTATAGGGCCAAAATATTTATGCAAGTAGTTTAAAGCATATTTTAGGATATTTTAGGAATGATGATAATGATTTGTACAAAGATTTCCTCCCCCTTGTATTTTATAAAATTAGGGGTTGACGGTGAATTTATGTTACATGTGTACTTGTATGATTGTGGTATGTTACACAATTCCTAAATGATCTTTGGAGTGTGATCAAATGGCTGGTATAGGCTTTTGGCACATGTATATGAGTTTAGATACCCTTATTGTGAGTTTTTGTGAAAAATTAGTGAAAATGGGTTTGGCTATCTAACTTTTGTTTGAAAAAAAAAAATTTTAAAACTTATGCTATTAACTAGAGATAGGAGAAAGCTCTCTGTAGACACCAAAATTAACTCAATTAGATGTTGGATAGAGATTTGAGACTCATCAAAAGTTTATCCTTATGTTATCATTTGACAGCATAAATTTTACTATCAAAATTGTACAATGCGCTATGGTGTATGGTACAGAGGCTCACGAGCCATGGCGTAACTGCCATTTTCTATAGTTTTCACTATTTTGGTATTTTTATGCAAATATGCTTTGATTTTCTTGTTTCCCATGCTTCTGCATTGTTTTAAAACTTTGATTTGAGACTATTAAAAGCGTATGGGAGTATTTAAAATGTTGAAATTATCAAGATTGCATGTATTTGTCAAGATTTGTATCTTATATGTATAATTTGATTAAATTGATGATTACATGGATTATGGGAGATTAGGGAGGATTAGTAAGAGTAACTTTACTTGTCTAGCCTAAGAAGTTACAAACATCCCTATACTTGCACTAGTACTTTGGCTTCATCAACACTTAACATTTTATAAACAACAATTGAGGGCCCAAAATACATACCAAACATCATGAACAACCATATAGTGCAAGTGTGTGCAAAATATATCCTAATTAATAATATTTAATCTATTACATAAAATAAAAGAGATTTAAGAGGCTTTACAGTAGGAATTCATGATTCCTAAGCTTTTAAAAGCCTTTCCCTTTTTGCACCAGAGCTAAAACCTATAAAATATTGAAAGAGAAAGGTGAGTTTAGCCACTTAGTGTTGGATTGAGGGTGCAGTAGAAGAATAAAAAAAATTAAATCCCCAATCACGATCACGAACCAATCAAATTTGTTTAAGACAAGGTGGATAGAAGAGTTGCCTTTCTGGCTTCAAATTTCTGATGTGTTTTCTTCAACTGTTTTAGACCTCAGGAGCTGACAACACAAATTTGCTCCTTCTACCAGTATCTAAACAAATAACTTTCAACTCGAATAGAGTACTAGCACTTTAAACATTGAACTTCTCTTTTCTCTAGGGTGTTTCTTTAGCTTTTATTGTGTTTTGTGTAACCCTCCCTTATATCCACTAGATATAGGAAAGGATTAATAACATCACTACTCACATACTAAACTGTACAATTAAATATTTTGTTTGAAAAGTTTGGGCTCAAAACTTGTTTTACAAGATATCAAAATCTTCACATATCAAAGCCATACATAGTGATTCATATCAATCATTGTATGCCTTTGAAATAAAGAAAAAAAGTCAAATTATAGGCCATATGCCACAGTATGCACCACATACGCTGTGGCGTGCACCACATGTGCCCTGACCTTCTCTATACTATGTGCCGTGGCATGATATGCAATGTGCTGCTGCACACAAGCCCATTTTTACTGCTATCATTTGATAGCAAAAATGATGAACTTTTAACGTACGCAGTTTCTACATACAACATTCGATCAAAGTGGTTCAAGTGCCTATATGAAGCTTATCTCACAAGCTAACTAATGAGATAAGTTTAAACATGATCTAATGGTTTGATCAAAATTTAGACACCCAATTGTAAAAAGTCACTTTTTATAAAAATTTAGCAAACTAAAATGCTCAAATCACTTACATTATCTCATTAGCCTATTCTAGGCCTTGAACTAAGTTCAAAAGAACCTAATACACCTAATTGACTAAGTTATAAAGCATATACACACATGTATCACAATTTGACTATTCACCAGCCCATTTCTACAAATGCACAATTTTCACCACATTGTGCAATAATGCACTTTAGGTCATAATTACGACAATTTCACAACAATCTCACTTCATAATCACGACTAGTATATTTATGACATATTCACAACTAAATCTTAGCTTATATTATTTGTTTCACCACATGTTCTCACATATGGACTAGGATTTACCCAAAATCATTACAATGTCAACAACCACAATTCAAAATATGCATGTAAGTCCAATGGCAACTTATATACACAATATTCATAAGGTTTAGGTTCATTACACAAACTCTAAAATCATATGCTGTAACAAATTTAAGCTAGTCTTGACTATTTTCCTTGCTTGGCTCACTACTCTGTCCTATAAAAAAGGTAACCACAGGGTGAGATAATAATCTCAGTAATAGAATAACTCTCTACTATCAACTATCACATACAACTATAAGAAAGTATAGCAAAATATATCATTAAACATAGCATATAACATAAGTTTCACTTCAAATCACATCAACATAACATTTCACCTCTTTTAAATATGTTCACCATAATTCACCACTGTCATCACTTTTCTAACATATGGCATGATCACTATCAACCAATCCTTCAAATCACCCCGACTTAAAAATGTAGGCTCGCCTTAGACCAATATACACTCTCATTGACCTTGAGCTCACTTTTAGTGGTAGAATCACTTGGCCAAAGATATTCTATCTTACTTTCAAACTATAGTTTCCTCCAATACATATAATGGGGTGTCATTGACTCCAACACTGCATCACATTGATACTAAAGAGTTTGAATCTTTAACATCTCACCTTAATAGGCTATAGAGATAATCTCCAACACCACCCCTTAAAAGGCACTAAGGAGATACAATTCTCCAACATCACACCCCATTAGGAACTAAGGAGAATAATTCCATATGGTCTTTCACTACACTCAATACAAGTGAACTCTCACCTCTATAATCATGCTTTAGTACTAGTCACAAATTCATATTCACTACCGTACATATAAATATATATGTATAAAGTATAGAATCACATGTTTTTACTTGTTTGTTTAATCAATTTTGATTAAACAACCATGCCATACCACAAAACATGCTCAGTTTAAAATAATTTCATGCACTAGATAGCATACTTTCACATAGTTACAATAAATAGTCAAACAGAGAAAGTTATTTAGTTACCTTAACCCTTCTGTTACAAGAAAGGTTACCCTTAGATTTTAGTTTACCACTAAAGCTCTTAACAAGCTCCCATCCATAACTCACTAACAAAATATGCCAATCTATACATGATTGGCATAATTAGTCAATTGATTCAATTGACCAAAAATACTTAATTGCTGCTTAAGGCTATATTTAGCTATTTATTCACTTTTGCTTATCTATTTTAAAGGCATCACTCGATTACCACTTTATATCACTTCAAATGATCTCATTCTGATTTTACATCATTTCCAACCTAAACTTTCATTGAATCAGGGCCAAATTGAGCTTATGGGTTTAAAGTTATATTGTTCAACTCCAAACCATTCACAAAGCTCTAATTTAACTCCTAAGAACATTTTATTACTATAGGGTAAGAAACAAACCCCTTAAATTTTCCCAATTTAATTTCTCTATAACTCATACTAAGAGAAATTACAGTAGAATTGGAGGTAAGGGTTATACGAAGCTTACTGGTAAGTTACTAATCAATAGTGCCTTCCAATGCTCTAAGAATGCTTGCCTTACCTTATCCTTCTCTCTTTTCCAATCCCTCTTGCATTTTCTTTATTTTCCCTTTCTAAAATTCAAGCTAATCCATGATTTAAGAGCTAAGATTTTGTGCCATATGTTGCAGTGCCGGCTGCCTTGCACCACGGTGCATGGCATAGTGAGGAGAATCCTTATTGTGTGTATACGCTTCATTCCAAGACCTGATTCTTCCACCTGTATCTATTCATTTAACACCCCAATAAGTCAAACTATCAAATAATGATCTAAACCTCTAATCATTTACTAATTTATAATTTACCCCTAATTAATAGCTAATTATAAGATTATAAAATTAGGATGTTACATGTTGCCATCAGGAATTTTTTTGACTCTCACTTAAAACATGCCCCTTTTTATAATATATATAGATTAGATTTTTTAGTCTTCCTCTTGAATTTTCAAAAATAAACATAATTATTTTGAAAATCATATCTTGAGCCAATAAAAATTTAATTAAATCTATCTCATAAATTTAATTTTTGATATTATATTTAATTTAAATTTATCTCATAAATTCAAATTATAGAACTGATATAATATCTTTTTATATCATACTAGATATTAAATTTAATTTATCATATAAATCTAAATTTAAAACTAACATAATGATATAATATAATATAATATAATATAATATAGGGAAAATAATATAAAAATTCATTTAAATTATCTAAATGACATATTAGTCCCACAAAATGGCATAATTCCTCTAGAGTTCCATGGGATTTTTTTATCATTAGGGATTTAAAGAAAATGATCAAATTATCCTTAAATAAAACAAAAATCCCAAGCCTCATTGTAAAGTAATTGGCACGCATTCTTGCCTCTACTCTATTGTCTTCTTGTTTTTATCTTCTTCTCTTCTTTATGGTCTTCTTCTAGTTCTTCTCCTTCTGCTTATCCTTCCCCTTTTCTTTGTCTCCTTCTCGTCTATCATAATTTTTTTGAGCTTTTATATGTGGGTGATTTTTTTTGTTGAGCTATTGTATGTGGGTATATATAAGCAATCATTCTTCCTCTGTTAGCTCTACTATACGGGGCTAAATTTCTTCTCCTCCTTGAAAATTTCTCCTCTCATATATGATAGTTGAAGTTGATATAGGTTAATGTGTGTAAATGATTGAGATCTTCATTTTCTCATTATGATTGAGGTCTTCATTTTTATGCTGTGCGTAGGTATAGATGCTTACTTATGGATAAATGATAAATGATATATCATTTTCAGTTGCATTGTAAATGCAAGTGAATATAAGAAGAATAGTTGTTGTTGGATAAAATATAATAGATATGTGATCATGATGTTTAGGAAATAGACATGTTGATGAATGACTATTTCATTGTTTCAAGTTGGCATGAGAAATGGCTTCTTCTGCTTTTACTTTTAGAGAGAAACTATCTTGTCATTTCCACATAGGGGGTATTTTGTAAAAAATATTGAAGGTAAAATACAATATGATTGGGGGAGTGTGAGGGTAAAAATAATAAGAGAAGGGATGACACAAGAAGAATTTAGAATAATAATATCATCAGGTTTTGGCATTGACATTAATTTAAGTGACATCAAATACACTGTGAGATTTGATGAAATGACGCTTATAAACCTTGTTGATGATGGTAGAATTGCTACCCTATTTGAGAATAATGTTGGAAGCAATCATGTATATATAGGTTGTAAAGGAAATGGTAGTGGAGAAACAACAATCGAGGAAGCACCAGTGTAAGTTACTATGTTAATTCCTTTAAACAAAGTTGTCATTTGCTATAGGATAGTTGTTATTTTAGTAACTAAATTTGTGATTGTCAATGTAAATGTAAACAACACATGAAGTTGGATGGATTGTGAAGGTAGGATGGATCAATTCTTGTCACTTTTAGATCCAAACTCTCCTTCTTCTGCTATTAAAGATTATGATTTTGAACTTTTAACTTTTAAAAGTAGTAGAGAATGTCTAACCTACTAAACTTCTGGAGAACGTCTAATATTACCATGCGGAGCACGAAATGTACCTAAATTGATGCTAGAGCTTAATTCTTCTAAGTGGAGGGACTTGTCAAGTGTAGGGTAGACCTTTCCCTATGTTAAAGCCTTTAGAAAAGCATTGTAAAAATATAGCATTACCCATAAGTTTCTATATAAATATAAGAACAATAAGATTTATCATTATTTACTATGCTATCAACTAAGTCATACACGCAAGACCTGTAGAAATCCTCATCCAAGCTAAGATATGATGTGGATATGACACCCTTTTTGTATATATTTTGTGAATTCAGCTGGCTTTTATCTTGTATAGTGTGCAAAGATGACTATTATTTTTTGGATTGTAAATATGACATAGCTAAAACATCTTATGTATAGAAGATTCAACCCTTCATATATTTTTAGTCAAAAGTGTTGTAGGATATTTTGATGCAAATTATAGTTCATGTAACTGACAATAAAACTTTAGATAGTTGTCACTTTTTAAGATTTTCTTATCATTTAAATTAATGAAAGTTGTTATTTCTTAGATTAGAGTGGTAATTTATTTTTGTTGATTTAGTCAATTTACAGAGGTTACTAATAAATTACAATTCCTTATTGCATTGTTGTGAATTTTAAAATAAAACTTGTTAATATAAGAACAAAAGTTGTGAATGAAAAGTTATGAATTTTCAACACCTGATGCATATAAGGACCTACAATTATGGAGTTGTGAATGACTATTGAATTATTGCAAATTTAGAAACAAAAGTTGTTAATATAGGAACAAAAGTTGTGAACGAAAAGTTAAAATTTTTTTTAATTTGAATAAAGGAAAAAAGTGTCATTTCCTATAATTCCCTAATGACAAAAACATGCCTTGGGATTCCAAGGAAATTATGCTATTTTGTGGGACTAATATATTATTTAGATAATTTAAAGAAATTTTACTGTCATTTTCCCTATAATATATATATTATTTACATATATACATCCATGTATATATATATATATATATATATTATAGTTTGAATTTTATATTTTATATACGCACATATATAGACAAGTTATTTATCAGATGAATATTCAAACACACATACACAGTTCATTCACCCTAAATAAAGAATCATATTTATTGAATCTAGACACACTCCTGATTCAATAAACTTGGATATTATAGCTTGAGTTGGGTTGTTTTTGTGTGCACAACCTTATAGGCCTATATGCAATTAGCAGTAGGCCAATAACATTACTACCCCACAAGTCGCAAGTGGTCTCTAGCAAGACTCTATGACTACTTAATTTATATAGGGATTAATGATCCGATGTAATCTATCATATAACTGTATCACATCCCTTTTGCCACGTGATATTTTGGTCAAGTGTGAGACATGGAATTGTCATTGTCCTTTACCTGACCATTACTTTCTCGATTTCTAAGTAGACTAACTATAGTAATGGAAAACTCGTTCCATTATAATATAGCCATATATTTTCTTAGTTTTACTTATCAAAGGGCATAGTAATATCTCTAAATTAATGTGAGGGACAAATTTCATCTTGACCACTCATATTCCTCTACATGAATTTACTAAACTCAATCATATTCTTTATGATCACCTGGTCAAAGGTGACTTTTGACTACGTCAAAGTTTAGTCATCTGTAACATTATAAATTTTTTAATACCCTGATTAGCTGTTAAGCAAGGGTAAAGTGGTAATTAGTGTGGGATTAAAGATTTGGATGATCACTTGATAGTTTGACTTGTTGGGATATTGTATGAATAGATATAGGTGGAAGGAGTGAGTTTCAAGTTAAAGCAATTACGCGTGATGAGAATTAATCTCACTATGCCACGTACCACGGCTTGTACTGCATGTACTAGGTCAAAGTTCAGTCATCTGTAACATTATGAATTTTTTAATACCTTGATTAGTTGTTAATCGGGGTAAAGTGGTAATTAGTGTGAGATTAAAGATTTGGATGATCACTTAATAGTTTGACTTGTTGGGATATTGTATGAATAGATATAGGTGAAAGGAGTGAGTTTCGAGTCAAAGCAATTATGCGTGATGAGAATTAATCTCACTGTACCACGTACTGCGGCTTGTACTACATGTACCATGGCCACGGTGCGTGGACTAGAAAATGACCCTTTAAGTCATAGATTTTGGGTGATTTTCTAAAAGGAGAATCTGGAAACACACAAAAGGAGAGGATAGAAAGCTGAGGTTTGCTAGGGCAAGTTATTTTAGAGTGGTGAAAGGTACTTCTGATTGGTTACTTAGTGGGTAAGCTATGTATAACCTTTACCTTCCATTAATTCTGTACAAATTTCTCTAAATATGAGTTATAGAGAAATTAAATTGATAAGATTTTAGGGGTTTGATTCTTGTTTAATAGTAATAAAAAGGTTTTCAGGAGTTAAATTAGAGTTTTGAGATTGGTTTAAAGCTGAATGATAGAGCTTTAAACCCGTAGGCTCAATTTGGCCTCTAGAGAGAGTGGTTTTAGGGTAAAAGTTAGGTTTGAGTGAAATGAAACCAGTTGAGGTAATGTAAAGTAGTAATCAAGTAGTAGTGAACATAAGATGGATAAATGAATACATGGCTAAATAGAGCCATAAGTAGTGAAAATATATTTTTGGTCAAATTGGACCAAATGACTAAATTGTGTCAATTATATTCAGATTGGTATATTGAGCTTGTGAGTTGAAAAAGGAAGCTTGTGATAAGCTATAGTAGTGGTTGAAATCCATGAGTAACCTTTTTAGTAACAAAAGGATTGAGGTAACTGAATAACTTCATTTGTTTGACTATTTATTATAACTATGTGTGAGTATGCTATGTAGTACATAAAAGTGTTTTGAGCTAAGCATGTTTTATAGCATAGTGTAAATGTTGCATGAAAATGGCTTTTCAGCAAAGAAATGAGTAAAGAAAATTATGATTTCATATGGCATGTGTATATATATATATGTTATGTGTGAGAAAGTATATAAAGTAGTGATTTGGAACCTATGTGGTTCGAAAAACATGATCATAGAGTTAGGAGTTCACCCGAGTGGAGAGGTGGTAGTAAGACCATATGGCATATTCTACTTAGTGCTTGACGAGGTGCGGTGTTGAAGAATTATACCTCTTTAGTGCTTTTCAAGGTGCCGTGTTAAAGAAAATCTCCTTAATGCCTATTAAGATATGGTGTTAGAGATATGGGACTCCTTAGTGTCTGTGTGATAAGATATTAGAGTCAATGACATCCCATTGTGTGTATTAGGGAAACCATAGTCTAAAAGTGAGATAGAATATCTTTGGCTAGGTGATTCTACTATTAAAGGTGAGCTCAGGGCCAATGAGAGTGTACATTAGTCTAAGGTGAGCTTATGGTTTCGTGTCAGGGTAATTTAGAGGTTCAGTCGGTATTGATCATGCTATATGATCCTATAAGTTGTGTATGTGAAAAAGTGATGAAAAGTGGTGATTGTAGTAGTAAAATAAGTGAATTGGCACATATTGTTGTGATTTGAAATGCAATATGTGATATAACATATTAAAAGGTATATTATGCTTACTTTCATGTAGTTGCATATGACAGTCAATAGGAATGAGTTATTCTATTATTGAGATTTTATCTCATGCCCTGTGGTTATATTTTTATAGGACAGTGCAGTGATCAGGGCAAGGGAAAGAAGTTTGGGTCGGCTTAGAGTTGAGAAGCCATGTGATTCTAGAGTTTGTGTAATGAACTAAAAACTTGCATGTATTTGTGTAAATAAGTTGCCATAGGATTACATGCATGTTTTAAGTAGTGATTTTGTGAAATCTTAGCCCATTTGTGTATATATGTGATGAAATGAATTAGGGGCAAACGATTTGAATGTTTATGAGTTAAGAATGTTGTGTTTTTAGGTGAATCTTAGCCCATGTGAGAAATTATGATAAAATGAGTAACTTGAGGCTAAGATTGAGTTGTGATTATGTTATGAACGTGAATATATGTGAATATGTTGAGAAAAAGGCCAAGTTGTACCAAGTGTTGGCAAATTGTGAAAATTTATGAAATGTGAAAATTGGCCGTTGTGGGGTTAAATTTCAATATACGTATATGTTTGTGATATAATATGGTCAATTAGGTGTATTAGGTCCATTGAGACTTGATTCAAGGCCTTTTGTGATTTAATGAGAAAAAGAGATTAATTTGAGTACTTAGGTGTGCAAAATTTTCAAAAAAAGGGACTTTTTGCACCCATATGTTCCAATTTTTATCGGCTCATTAGATTGTGTCCAAACCTATCTCATTAGTTAGCTTATGAGACAAGCTTCATATAGGCACTTGAATCATTCTGATCAGACATCATAGATGAAAATGATGCACGCTGAAAGTTCATCATTTTGCTATAAAAATGACAGCAAAAATTTCGGATAGGCATGTTGAGGCGAATGGTCTCACATGTCACAACACATGGTATAAAAAGTTAGGTGTGTGGCCCTATGCCACATGCTGTGGTGCATATACTACACACTGCGGTGCATGGCCCATAATTCAACTTGATTTTATGGTTTCTATGGCATGAAATGAGTGATGTGAATGCGTATGTTTTGCCTCCATTATATATTGTTATGATGCGTTATGGTTTTGATAATTTTGCAAACAAGTATTTGGCCAAAACTTTTGAAATAAATTCTTTGAATATGGATTGGTGTGTTTAAGTGGTAATTCTTTTAATCTTCTTTTGTATTAAGTGAATATAGGAGGAGGTTACATCATTATGTAGGAATCTATAATGATCTCAAATTAAAGGACTTAGTGATATTGTTGCAAATCGAATAAGCTTATGACTTGTACTATGCAACTTTCTCATAGTAGGTCAGTCCAACACCTTATACACTTTCAAGTGCTTACGACTTTGATTTATATATCTATAATTAATCAAAGTCATACTAGTTTTGTTTCATCTATAATTTCTCATAGATGACTGACCAAGGACATTTAGGATAATCACTATAATTTGTCTAAGGATACAGTTATCATAGTGAACATGCAATTGATATGATAACAAAAGACAAAATTCATTAAATAACAATGTTCATAGTACAATGATTAATCCTATGGCACAATTCCCAATACTTAATAACCAAGGTACACGTACCCTATGCAGTTGTATATCAATTGAATAAACACACATAAATATAGTTGATTTCTCTAATATCTCATCTTGAATCACATAGCATATTGCCACAAGACACATAGGCATGTGATAATGGCCTAATTTACTATCATGACTTGCTACAAACTTAACAACCATGTGACACATCAGATAAACACATTTTCATGATCAAACCACCTTATACCCTCCTTATATCTTCTAATTGAAATTGTGGACTATAATGTCAAACAAGGCTCTGTTTATGCAACTAAATTACCTAAGTTCATCAATTGTGATATATGACTTAGCTAAAGATCATAGAACTCACTCTTGGACCACGGTTTCCCCCATTCTCAAATATCTAGGTGCCGTATATCCTAAGCTAATCTCCTTGATAAACAGGTGGAGATAGTTAGGTTCTAGTCTCTTGACAAACAACCAGATAGTCTCTTAATAAATAGTGGGATAAGGCTGTGCCTTCATGCATCGGAAAGCGGCCTTAAGCATCATATGGATTTTATTTACTGTTCTTCACTAAGAAAACTCTGACCAAATGATCATGCAATGTACAATATTCACTCATTTTACAATTTAATTAATTCAATCTCAAACATATTAGGCTCACGTTATGACTATTAAGGTATTCAAGCCACTCGAAGCTTAAAGGAATTCAAGTCAAGCTTGACTATTTAGGCTTTTTAGGGGAGGCAAGCCTATTTGGCCGACCTAATTAAATTCTTAGCTCTACCTGTATTTACATAAAAAAGTATAACAACAACAACATTACTTAAAATGCCCTGCAATAGAAAAACAAACTCAAATACTCATATCGCCCATAAAATTACAATGGCCCCCTTAAAAAAATCAATTGCTCCATACTCTCTTTAAAATTATCAAGTATGCATACTTAAAAATATTCTTTACTCTTATATTTATTAGAAAAATAAATTTATGATACAAATAAAACTAATATATATTTTTTAAAATTTTCACATAATTTAATTATTTATTACTTTAATTAATATTTAGAATTATATTTTCTTTTAAAATATCAATATTTATATTTAGCTTAAATATTGCCCCCTCTGATAAATTTTTCTAAGTCTGTCACTGATTGTGTTGGATTGAATAAGAGAAAACAGGGAGAAGAGAAAAGTTATCAATTTTATATGCATAATAATAACCTTATTTATTTATAAAAATATTTATATAATAAAATTTAATATTTTAACATATTATATATAATAATTTCTATAATATATTATTGATTGAACAAAAACATAATTAAAAATTATTTTATTCACTTTAAAATTTTATATATTAAATTATTAAATATATACTTAATTGAAAATTTAGAATTAGCATTTTTTTAGTTAATTTAAAAATTAAATATGTTGCTTGTTTAATAAAGGTCCACAAATATCATGATAAAAATAGAGAAAAGGAAGAGGTGTTAATAAAAAAATTGGTAGATAAATTTGAAAATAAAATTTTCTCTCTAAAATCTACCCTAATTGGAGATAAAAGTTGAAGGTAAAAATATATCAGTCCCACGTATTATTTTTCTTCTACTTTTTTTTTCATACCCAAGCAAAAAATAAAATGTAACTAGTCTTCCCTCCTCCTTTTCTTTCTTGCCAAGCAAAGGATAAAGGAGGAAGATGGCAGCAAAATGTAGCTTGATTAGGGACTAGGGATTCCCTTCAAGCGACATCATGCACGATAAATAATGGAAAAAAGAAAAAGCAAAAAAAATAGAGGGGGAGAGAGAGAGAGAGAGAGAGAGAGACGGATTGTAGTTATTTTTTTATTTTTTTTTTAATTTTTGGTAAACAGATTGTGATTTGTGAACAATGGTGCAGCACAAGGAAGGTGGCTATAATTAGGGTTTCTAAAATAGGTAGTATCTTTCAACCTATATGATAATGGGCCTATGTGGGTTCTAACTTTTATATTTTTATTTGTTTTACAATGAAAATATTTATGTAATAATTATTGAATTTTTTATTTTTTAAGCAAAATCATTTATTATTTTAAATTTGTATTTCTTATATTTATTAATTTCTAAGAAAAATATTTACTGTCTATTCTGGATAAATGGTCTCAACTCTAACTAGTTTATATATATCCTATAGAAAATGCAAGCGTATTAAACCTTCACTTTTTTGTAAATGAAATTCTAGGAAATTTGCACCTTTCGGAGAAATAAATTGGTTGAATTCATTAATATGCATGAAATTTAAATGTCACAATCAACTTTATTTAAATTGGTGAATCTTGTTCTATTGATTTTTTCATAATTATTTATTTTTAATTACAAATGAAGGCCACAACATTTTAATAATTTGAGATCTTTAATTATTATTAATGCATCTACAAGGTTAGTGATTGTCACTTTCCCTTTTTCTAATGGTTTGGGCTTAGTATGGATTTTGAAAGAGGAAAACAAAACAGCTATTTCTATGGGCTAAAGAAAACGAAAGAAATCAAAATCAAATATGATAGAAAATTTGTTTGATGTTAAAAGAAAAGAAAAGTTTTAGCCCTGACTTTAGCATCTTCTGTTATTTTGCCTCTCTTCTTGATGCATCTTTTTCTCCTTGCTTCAATTATATATCTATTAAGAAGAAATATAGTTGGTGAACTCGAGCAAGATTATGGCTTTTTCTAGCTCCTCAAAGAACCATGCTTCCTTTGGAAAAGAAGATGACCTCCTCGTTAAAAGTTCAAAAAGGATTCTCCTATATTATGCTATATCCTTCAAGGACATTGGCTAAAGTTAAGGGGTGAAAGAAATGGATCCTCCTCCTACAAAGCCATCATTTGTAGATAAACTAAAAGATATCAATAGGTGTGATGACTCATTAGATGAAGAGATTGATAAGGAAAATGAAGAAACCAATAAAGAAGTCCAAAATGGTGGTACTAATACTTGTGAACCAGATTTTAAGACGATCAAAGACCCCAATAGGAACTTATAGACCTTCATCTTCTTAAGCAAGGTGAAGAAGAGACTTTATAAGGGTTGGAAAAAAGGTGTTATTTTTACTTGACAAAAACATTAGATTTAAAGCTTTAGAGTCTAGGTTCCAAAGTATGTGGGCAAAGAAAGGAGTTATAAGGCTCATCAATATTGGCCATAGTTTCTTTGTTATCAAGTTATCCAACAAGGAACATTATTTCAATTGCCCTAATAGGTGGCCCTTAGATGATCTATGACCAGTACCTCATGATTAGGCTATGAGAACCTAAATTCAAGCTAGAAACGTTGACTATTGATCAAGTTTCTTGTTGGGTTCAAGTTCCTAAAGTCTTAGAATATTATAATGATGAAGCTCTTATCTTTATAGGAAATTAGATTGGCTAATCTTTAAAGGTAGGCCTTCATATTTCTTGCCAACTTTGAGGACATTTTGCTTGAGTTTGTGTTTTAGTAGACTCAAGAAATAATTGATGTTGAGGTTCCACTTAGACAGAAAAGACTATCAGCTAAAATATGAAGGCTTGCACATGTTATGCACACATTATGGGGTCTGCAGACATTAGCTAAAATTTTGTCCCCCAAAGCTCCTTAACTATTAACATGAGAACACAACAAATTGTACATGTGTTGCTAAACACTAGAATCACTACCCCTACAGAGCAATGGTCCATATTTTAAAAACCTCATCAACATTAATGAAAAACTATGGAGAAAAACATTGTTTCACACCAAAAAGATCCCTCTGGCTCACATTTTGGCATTCTCGTCAATGAGATAGAACCACAAGAGAGAGAAGATGAGAGTACCATATGCTACATGTCCATGCATATTGCTGTATGTCCTAAAAAAGAGGGTCTTTCAAGTAGCCAAACATAAAAGAAAAACAACAAAATGTAATTAGAGAGAGAGTGTTGAAGAGGACATAAATTGGGATATTATAGCTGAGCATAATGTAATTGTATAGCAGATAGTACCTTAACAAGAGCAAACTAGGAATGTCCGATGAGATATTTATAAGTATTGTGTTGAAAAGTGAACAAGAGACATGGTAAAAGAGAAAGCAAAAAGTAATAAGCTTTTAATGCTCACTTGGGAAGAAAGCAATAGAAATACTTTTAAGGGGATAAATCAGCTCAAAGAACACTCACAATCCAATATGGATGTTGAGGGAGACAACACAAATCATGATGACGCAAGGGATTGTTTTAATGAGAAATTAGACCCTAGCGATGAGCCTTGCCCAATGCCCTCTTCACCTGAAGGCCCTATTATAGGTACTCATTCCTTAGAGTCCATAGTTCCTAAAACCCAACTCTCTATTAGGTTTTAGTTGTGCCTCTATCTCCTCATTTAATATTTAATTAATAACTAAATTATTTTATTGGAATGTTCAAGCAACCCCTAAAAAGGGTCTCTTTAAAAACATCAAATTGGCTATAGATGGGCCCAAGCCTACTATTTTTGCTCTAGCAAACACAAGGTGTGATAATGACTCTCTTCTCCTTTCCTTAAAGTGTCTCAATTTTGACTCCCTTATTCTAAGTCCCAGTGTAGGTTGCTTTAGTGGGATCTCTAAGAAGCATCATGGTCATCTAATAAGAAGGGTTTCCATTTTTTCAAATGAATGATTTGAAGGCCTATTGATTCTAACAACTGATTGCAGAGTTGATCATTCGAACCTTTCAATTCATAGATGTGGATCTCGAACCTATGAATGGGGATACTCCTGAAACTCACAAAGAAAAAAGGAAGTGAGCTAGACAAAAAGAGAACAAACTTGGATACAAAAAGAAGTAACTTGGACAAAAAGAATCAAAGTGACTTAGAGTTGCTTGGAAAAGTAACTCTCTACATGTCTCACTACTTCAAATTGATATCTAATTTTTACACCTTCGATGCTCTTCTCAAAATCAGCTGCCTTTCATTGTTACAATAATTTATGTGCTGCCACATTCAAATTTTCGAGAAATGTTCTGGGGACAAATCCATTCCTTAGCTCCAACCATTACTACTCCTTGGATAACTATAATGATTTCAATGGCATCTCCTTAAGCTCATAATGAGTTAGTGGATCAGGGGGATCCAGCTCTCATTTTAGGTGGTTCTAAAATAACATAGATAATTGTGCTTTCACTTACTTAGGTAGTTCATGCCAAAATTCACTTAGAAAGATCCTTGGTGTCTAAAGTTTTCCAAACTATATGAAAGACTTGACTAAGTGCTTGCTAATACTTATTTTCTCTCAGCTTTCCCAAACAGCCCAATCAAGGTACTCCCTAGAATTGAATTTTTTGATCATAATCCTATTCTCATTTCAACTTGTAGGGAATTGGCTCAAAATTCAAGTTCTAAACCTTTTCATTTTGAGGCCATATGGCTTTCCCATGAATCCTTTAATGAATTTCTCAAAGATCAATAGTCTACTCATAACATCCTCTCTTGAAATCTTGATAATTTCAAAAAGACCCTCCTTCTTTAGAATAAAAAAATTTTTAGACTTATTGAAGAAAAGAAAAAGCATCCTTTGGCCAAATTGAATGGTATTCAAAAAAAGTAAAGACTACCCTTACTCTAAATTCCTGACTAACCTGGAAAAGGAGTTGTGGAGTGATTTGCAAGGTATCCTAAAATTGGAAGAAATTGAGTGGTTCTAAAAAGCCTACATAAACTGGGTTACTTGGGGAGATCAAAACACCCCTTACTACCATCTCAAAACCACGACAAGGAGAAAGAGGAATTGTGTCTTAGCTTTAAAGGATAACTTTAATAATTGGGTTGGCAATGACTTTGATTGATAAAACTTAGTGACAACATTTTTCAAACAACTCTACTAGTATACTGAATCCCCCACTGATTACTTATCAACAAGAACTTCTTTTCCATCATGTAAGATTGCTTTCTCTACCTCCTTGGCTTTGCTACCTTCAATTAAGGAAATTAAGAAAGCCCTTTTCTCTATAGGACTATACAAAGCACCAAGCTATGATGGCTTTTTGCTAATTTTTTCCTAGTCAAATTGGGATATTATTAGCCCTTCATTTTGTGCTTTCATAATTGATCTCTTTGAAGGAAATTGTCCTATCATGATGCTAATAAAACCCTAATCTCTTTAATTTTAAAAAGAGATAACCCTATCCTTGTTAGCCATTTTTTCCTTATTTCTCTTCGCATTGTGCATTACAAATGCATCACAAAAATTATGAATCAAAGATTAAAAGGTTTGATGAATAGCCTTATCTCTCATTTTCAATCAAGTTTTATCCTGGGAAGGCAAATTCATGTCAATGTCATTATTAGCCAAGAACTCCTCTATACTATGAAAAGGACTAAAAAGAAAAAAGGGTTCTTTGCTATGAAGGTTGATTTGGAGAAAGATTTTGATTGTGTCAGGTGGGATTTCTTAATGCTAGTTCTTCAAGAGGTAGACCTAGATCCAAAATACATAATAGCTAAAGTGTCTCCTTTTTCAATGATTATTAACTGATTCCAGGGATAAAATTGAAATATTTAAGTATTAGATCCTCACCCTAGCTGAAGAACAGAGTAAAGTAGCAGATTAGGTAGCATATGGGTCTTAAGATTTTATTAGTTTAGCCAACATACTTACTAATGATGTTATTCTAAAACTAATAGATGTATTGCCCCCTTCTCAAGCTGGTCATGATGTGATTACATGGAATGCATCTACCAACGACCTCTTCTCCCTTAAAAGTGCCTATTTTCTTATTAAAAATAACCCTCCTCATCTATCTTCTCCAACATTCAAATAAATTTAGAAATGGCAAGATGTTGAAAGAATTTAGCTCTTTATATGGATAGTTTTTAATGGCAAACTTCACACGAATTTGTGGCACCACTCGTGGTCTCACTCTTCCCCTTTATGTAGTTGGTGCAACTCTCATCAAGAGGAGACCTTACATATTTTAAGAGATTATTATTATGCACAATCCTTCTAGTTGTAAGTAATTAATACAAGGTACTATTCTACCTTTTTAATTCCCCCCTTAGAGATTGGGTTAATAGTAATCTGAAGCATAATATAAGTACTTTTCTCTACAATAATAAGGATTGGAGTATTTTTTAGGATGTCTCAATTTAGAATTTATAGAAATGGAGAAATAACTTCATCTTTAACCCCAACTTTAGCAAACCCAAAATCCCAACACTTTTTTAATGTCAATCTAGAAATCTTTCTCTTGCTACTACAACCCAAGCTTAAGCGAGACTTCTCCTTTAGCTTGGTCTGCTCTACCTAAGGATTAGGTTAAACTTAATGTTGATGGCTATTTCTCAACTAAAATTTAAAGCTAGATGTGGAGGAGTCCTGAGAAATCATCATGGCTCATGGATTGTTAGATTTACATTTAACCTTAGCCAATGCTCACCACTGTAAGCTAAAGCTTGGGCTTGTTTTAAAGGTCTCCAACTTGGTCATAACATGGGCTTCAATAACATTATCCTTTGCTCAAATTCAAATGTGTCTTCTTCTCACAACCAAGTTATATTAGAGACTTCCAAGCTTTTAAAGTATAGCAGATCTCAAGATTAAGTGGTTGATTGTCTTACTAAAGAGGCTCTTAATACCTCTGTTTATTACTATAACATTCCCTTTTTTGTAAGGAAACCTGTTCTTCATGATTGTATGGGAATTTATTCCCCCACGCCTTCTAGTTAATTAATACATTGGGCCCAGCCCTTTTTTCTACAAAAAAAAAAAGAAAAGTTTTATATAAAAAGAATAAAAAGGGGAACGGTTTGTGATATTTATCATGTATTTTATAATTATTATGCAATAATTTTTTTATTTTAACATACAAATATGAAAGTTAATTTTATTTTTTAATAATTCTTATTTTAATCTCTATTTTTCAATAAAAACTTTATTTTTAATGTAGAAAATTAGTTTTATTATATTTTATTTATACTTTACGTATTAAGATTTATTAAAATGTTGTAATAAGGTATTTTATACTCATTAAAAGATAAGATGTATATATCATGACTTGCCTACTTAACCTATCATATTAAAAATATAATTATAATATCATCTCTTATAAGTAAAAAAGTTGCTTTGCTAACTGTTTGTTAGGAACAAATTGCCAGACATGCCAGAGACATTAAGTCTTAATTGATAACAAAGGGTCCTCAGGCTCCCTTACCATAGTTTACCCAAATGTAAAAAATACACAAGACTTGGTAGAATAAGTGTTTGATTATTATTAAAACATGATGAAAAGTAATTAGTTATAAGTCTAAATTAAAGATAAAAAACAAATTGATAAACTTAGGAACTATGGGTGCAAAATACAAGTCTTTTAAGTATTGTCCGTGTCTTCTTCTACGATTTGGTGCTCTATTTATAGTGACAGAGTGATGGTAGCTTCTTTCTTAAAATCTAAAATGTTCTTACAAATAATCAAGGATCTTACGAAACTCATGGCATGGTCATTAATCATTGGCTTCCATTTTTAGTAACTAGCCTATTTCACTGAGATACTTGAGCACAATGATGCTATTCCCACGAGATCCGAGATCATTTGAGATTGTGTCTTTATGTAACAATAATCCACAACATGAGTTTGCAACTGGCAAGATTTTAATATGCTCATTTGGCCATGGCTTCCCATTGAGCTCGGGGTTGGCCCCCTTTTTTGGATTATTGATTGGGCCTGACTCTTCATTCACTTAGCCTATATGGGTTTATGGCCTACTCAAACACTTTAGCAAGCGACATTTTACATTTAACCCAAATAATGCCCCTCGTGTGCTAGTGGCTGATAAACATAAGCCACGTGGCACGTTTGAAAAAACAAAAATGTTTCTTTATCTCTAAGCACCCTTTGTCAATATAAGTTCTTGTTTTCTTTTATTAGTCATTTCCCTGCCCTCCTTATTGTTTCTTACTATTTAAGCTTCTACGCTTCTTACTTCATTCTTCCTTTACACAATAATGGCTTGTTCCTCTGCTGCCATCGCATCTAGTGATATCTATTCTAACACTCCTACCAACAGTTTACCTAATTCCTTGGTCACAATCTGAAATCCTATTTCTCTATTAGGAGGATTAACAATGGCATGTATTTTACTTTGAACTCACATTTTTCTGGATTAAGTTCTTAATCTAATATCTTCTTAAGTTCTACTTTAGGAGGATTTATCTTTTCATACCTTCATCGCCTTCTAGTAAGCTTTTTTCTTTTTACTTGGTCCTTATGTTTTTAGGGATAAAACATTGATTGTTTTTTTTTGCCTTTCCAATACTTCTCCCTGGAGCTTTTGAGTTTCCAATAAGAGTGATGTCGGGTATTTGACCATCTCCCCTAACTTTCTTAAGTGACTGCTCCCACCCAGCCAAATCTATGACCATTAACCTTAGTCCACAATCTGATTTTGGCTTAGGTGACTTTAGCTTTCAGTAAATCTTCTTGCCAGAAGCTTCAAAAATAGACTCAGTCTCCATGCACTTGGTCCAACTAGGTTAAGCACTTGAGATATACTCATAAACTGTAGCAGAAGGTGAGGGGTCTTTATAACCTAATCTAGCTTTCATTGACTGACATTGACATTCTAGTTAATTTACTAATAACCCTTTTGAGTTTTTTAGGCACCAACTACAACACCTTTATGTTTGAGTTGAGCCCTATGTCAATCACACTCTGGGATGTATTCATCTATTTAGGGCCATCGATTACTAGGGAGGAAAATTTTTATGTTATCCTTGAAAGACATAATTCCTATGTTACTCTTCCTATTAACCTAGAATCTAAAATTAAGGGTGCTGGCTCCTACATAAAGATCATGGAATTGATTTTTGAGAAGCCAACTGATAAGCCCATAACCCCTATAGAATATTTGGTTTTTATCTGGATCTTATTAAGCTAGTGGATCTTGGCCCTTAGGGAAGGGAAGCCCATGCAACTTCACTTATGGATTGCTCAATCTCTACTCTATAGCAACCAACTAGCCTTAGTGACCATGTTTTTATGCTGTTTATATGACAACATAAGGGAGTTTTTCATTGGTCTATTTAGTTTTTGAGGTTGTGGACAACTGCTTATTTCCCTCTACTCTATCAAGAACCTTTCCCTAAGGATGACCACGTCACTCACCCTTTTACTAGTCTATTAGGTGCTCATCCCCTTAATAAATTAAAAAATTTCTTCGAGTTCTTTTATAGGTAGAACTTGTCCTTGTGAAGGATCTTGAAGTCTTTCAACATCCCAGACCACTGCCTTCCTACTTGGTACAGATTTTTGGTGGACCAGAAGAATAAGCCTGCCTCATTACTAAGGGATGAGGTCTTTCTCTTAGCCATTACTCCTAGAAAAATGTGGCTTCCTTACATCAACTTCTCCTCTAAATCCTTAAGGGTTTATCTAGAGTCATATTACCCCCAACTGAGAGCGGGTTAGTTTGGGCTGAGCCAATACATACCCTAGGGACTCTCTCTCCAAGTTTATGTGGAGCTACTAGACTAGGAGGCTATTGAATGAGTGGCCATTCAACTCAAAGTTGCCTGTTTCCATAAATGGTAGTCCTAACACTTTATATGCATTATAAAGAGCCATACTAGTAAGTGTTGCCTATTATGTTTGCCCTTTGTTACTAACATATTTTAACCTATTTCTAATTTTTGCAGGTTGTGATTAGATGTAATCACATGTGTTGGTGAATTTTTTAAGGGGAAACATTGATGTTCCTACTGTTTTGGAGGCTGAGACAGTCCCCTTGCTAGAGCTTGTAGTTAGAGAGATTGAGAAGGATGACGTATCTTTTCATGTATTAGTCTTGATGAAGCCCACACTTAAAAAGAGTCATCCCTCAAGCCACACAGACAAGGGAGATGGTTTTAACAAATGAAAATGGGCTTCGTCCCCCTTACCTAATCCCAATAGGAGGAAAAAGACATCACTCTCTTTGGTATTTTTTAATTGACCTTCATTTGCACCTCCTAATTCTTAAGGGGCTCGGATCTTGCAAAAGCACTAACGCTCCTTGATCTTGTCAGCCGACTTTGATAAGGCAAAATGAGCCCTCTCTTCTTAGAGGGTTAGAGGCTTAACTCTAGATCCACATGCAATTGCCTCTACTGTCATTCCTGAGGCAATTCCTGAAGATCCAAAGATGTTTGAGGATCTTATAGAGATCACCCATAATGTGGCTCGAGAGGTGATAGAAGGCTTAGAAGATTCTAGGGCTACTACTAAGGTACAGGAAGCCAAAATTGCTACAACCCTGGATGGTGCTAGTGACTTAGGGGGTCTCAAGGCTTCTACTGAAGTTCAAGAAATTGCCTCTACTATGGCCCCAAAGCTGACTCCTATTATAACTTCATCCCAAGGTACTGAGATTGGAGGCTCTGAAAGACCCGTGAAGGAGCCTTAGGTAGTTATCGATATTAGTCCCATAACTATTGGCCCTTTAATCTTGGAGTCTATAATGGTTGCCTTAGCCTCTAGTCAGGGTGCCTCTATGTGAGATGAGTCTGAGCCCACTATTCCTACAGGCTGAGTGGAAAAAGCCTTGTGATCTGCCCTTATCCTTAGTTCTACAGACAAAGGCAAAGCCATAGTGGACCCGAGTCTAATATCAATCTATTGTATTCTCTTCTCCTTTCTCTTTTCTTCCTTTTTTCACTAATTACCCCCTTCTTTCTTCAGCTTGCCTTAATGAGGGTAGCCCCCTTGACACCTTTTTAGCCCATCTCCGTGTTCTTGATATGGACGTGGCATTGGATGCTTGGAGGGTCATTCAATTCCAACTCAACCAAAATCCATTTCTACTTCCTGAATAGAGTTATAAAGTGATAATCCGGGCCATAGCTACTGTGGAGAGAGCCACTCCTATGCTTGAGCTAGAGTTTCTTTACGATAAAGTCTTAAAATGCTATGGCATCATAAATCATTACTGTACAAAGCTCTCATCCGTCTCAGACCATCTTATGAATAGTTAGTTTGTTAAGGATGAATATATTAATACTAAAGCTTGAGTAACTATTACTAATGATCAGGCTCAAGAACTTACTACTTGTGTAGACCATCTTAATTCATTACGGGCTAATATGGCTAATTTAAGGCATCAATAGCAACTATTGAGGAAGGTAACATGGAGTTTGAGCAGAAGGTCACCAAATAAAGCATTGGATGATGCACGTGCCATCTCTAAAGAATAGCTTCGTTTGATGTTAGAATTATAGATAGCCCTTAGTCAATATCAATCACTAACTATTGAACCGGATGCAATTTTGGCTATGTGGGATGTCATTTAGGCTTATTGTACATAATAAATTTTACTGCCCCTTGTACCATAATTTTTATGAATAAAAGGACAAATTTTCATTTAGATTACTGTTTATTTTAACTCATCCTAAGGCCACCCTAAGCCTTAGGTCCTTGCATCTGATCCTCTATAATTTGCTACTGCGACAACTAATATTTCTTTAAGTATTTTTTGTTTATAGCCTGTTTGTATGGAATCCCACCAAGACTAGATAACCAATACGCATTCCCTTTAAGTGCATCACCAAATTTTAACAGTCCTTCCTAATTAGGTAAAAATTTACCAAGCACCTGGTCCTTAGAACTAGGTGGTAAAACAAGTTTTAATACAAGCTCACTCATCCAAAATTGCTTCTTTTTTATTCTTTTATTATATATTCTTGAGATCTCCTTCTTCTAGGCAATCATATGATCTAACACTTGTAAATGTATCTCATCTAACGAATTAACTCATTCATCATGGCTTCATTATATTCCTAAGAGGATCTTCCTAAGCTGTTTATAATGCACAATAAAGGGACCATTATTTCTGAGGGTAACATGGCCTCCTGTTCATATGTCAACACATATAAGCTTGTGCCTGTGGCTTTCCTTTTTAATATCCTGTAAGCCCATAATACTTCATGAAGTCACACGTGCCATTCCTTAGGGTTTTCCTCAATTGTTTCTTTATAATTCTAAGGATTACTTTATTAAAAGCTTTAACCTAGCGGTTTTCCTAAGGATAATAAGGATAATAAGCATGATCATGTTAAGGGTGGGAGTTTACTTGTAGGAAAGAGTAGTGGAAGTCTATATGGTATGTATCTCCTTAGTGTCTAATGAGGTACGGTGTTGGAGATTTTATCCTTAGTATCCATGTGGGATATGACGTTGGAAAGTAACACTCCTTAGCATCAATGATGCGATATTGGAGTAACGACACCCTGATTCGTGTGCGATAGGGGGAAACCGTAGTCTGAAAGTGGGATAAGAGACTTTTAGCTGGGTGATCCTACCATTGAAGGTGAGCTTAGATCATTATGAATATGTACTTAGTCCAGGAGCCTATGGTTCTAATGGGAGTGATATGAAGGCTTAGATGGTAGAATGATCATGCTAGTAGAAAAAAATTTGTATTGATAAAGAGAATATGTGGTGATATGCTAAATGTATATTTTAAAGTTTCATGGTTTTCCTCTCTTATGGTTGTTCATGTTAATTAATAATAGTTAGTTGTTTTGTTACTAAGATGTTTATCTCACCCCATGATTATATTTTACAGGTGAGGGCTCCGATAAAGGCAAAGTAAAGGAAGGGGTAATTGAAGAGTAAAGAGCGTTATAGTATAGCTCTTCCCTTTCACACTTTTGGTTTTGTAATGAATATTGCCACTATATTTTACCAACTTAGGAACATGACATTATTTTAGATATTACTTGTATTAAATTATGATAAGTGTATGTATCTTGGTCCAAGATCAATGTTATGGATTAAATGTGTGTGCTTGGCCAAGTTACACTTACATGTGATATGTATATTTCAAGTGTTTTGTGTGCCAAGATGACCCAATTAGTTTGTGCATTAAATTTTATCTGCCCTATTATGTTATTGTCAAATAGGGGTTTGGTGGTTATTTTGAGCGTGATTGCTTAATTGTGTGAAGTGAATGAATTGTTATGTTGCGTGTGGTCCATTTGAGGTGATCAAAGTATCTCTGGAGCTAATGGCATTTGGTATTGTGAGTTGGACACCTTTGAGGTGTGTTTTAAAGTGAAAATGAATCATTGAGTTTTAGTTTCCATCTTTTGAATGGATGATTATTTGATTGTAAAACTAGTGCCATTAACTAGAGGGCTCAAAGAGCATCTTGTGGACACTTGAACTGCTCAAATCATACATTGGATGGTGAAACGGCGTGCTCTGAAAGTTTAGAGGGATATCATGACAGCAATATGATGTCATGACTGTAGGTGTGTGCCACGACATGTGGTTCTTGTGTTGTGGTGCAAGAGGCCTTCGAGGGACTTGTCCCTTTGTGCCATCTACCACAGTGGACAGAGCAGAATTTGTAGAAGAATGGCATTTTTAGCCTAATTTTAACATGGTTTGTTTCCCATCTTTTATAGTTGTTCTAAATTGATTTTTAACCATGGTTTGAGCTCAAACAATTTTTTAGAAAAAGGTTTTCTTGGGATCCCAATGTTTTAAACTAATTATCTTTAAACCCTTGAATTGTGGTAACTTCTTCAAAGGATTTTATTTAATCCTAGTTATCATAAGGATGTGAGAGTGTTATCCTAGTAATGTCAAGGTAGACATTACGTGCTTCCCTAGCCTATTGGGTGAGCTTACAGAGTTATGCTATACTAACCTCTGGCTACACCTTATAAAAATGCACATGGAATTTCTGCTCCATTTCAATCTACCTGAGTATTGAATTGCGGGTCAGTAAGGTGTACAATGTGAATGTCAGGCCTATAAGAGTAGTTGGGAACAATCTTAGTTTTAGGTTAGCAAAGTGGCCATAGTTGGCAATCTCTCCATATTAGATGATGAACCTTTCAATGTGCTCTAATGTGGACTGCATTCTATCCCTTAAGAGCAAGGTGAAATTAGGAATTTTGTAGTCCCGAGGGTATAGGTTATCTCTGTTTATGTATTTAGGCTAAGGCTTTAATAAAGTAGGACAACCTATTAGCCCTAGTCCTAGTCTATATATGTCCTGAATGGCATACCTCAAAGTAGCTAGTTTTGACGTTTTAGGACCATTCCCATACCCCTCAAGCTGCTCAGGCCAGGCTCTTATAAATAACACAAGGGATTATTTAAAGGATTAGTGTTAGTAACATAGGGATTAGGACAGTCTCTTATAACCATGTAGCCTGGAGGGCCTATGCTTACATTAATTCCTGCTTGTTGTCCTTCATGTGGCCCCAAGTTCCCTTACCATAATTTATCTGAATTTAAAAAATATGTAAGACTTGGTAGAACAAGTGTTTGATTATTATTAAAAACGTTACAAAATGTAATTGGTTGCAAGTTTGAATTGAAGATTAAAAAAAAACTAATTGATAAACCTAAGAACTATGGGTGCAAAATGCAAGTCTTTCAAGTGCTATCCGTGTCTTCTTCTGTGATTTGGTGCTCTTTTTATAATGATAGAGTGATGGTAGCTTCTTCCTTAGAATCTAGAATGTTCTTAAGAATAATCAGGGATCTTTTGAAAATCATGGGATGGTCTTTAATTATTGTCATTCATTTTTAGTAACTAGCTTGTCTCACCGAGATACTTGGGCACAATGATGCTATTCTCATAAGATTCAGGATCATTTAAGATTATGTCTTTATGTAACAACAGTCCACAGAGTAGGTTTGCAGCTAGCGAGATTTTGACATGCCTATTTGGCCGTAGCTTTCCATTGAGCTCGAGGTTGGCCTTCTTGTTTAGATTGTTGATTGGGCCTAACTCTTCATTGACTTAGCCCATGCGGCTTTATGACCTACTCAAATGCTTTAGCAAGAAATGTTTCACATTTATCCCAAACACTAACAAACAAATATAGGATGACTTTTGTAATGTGTTTGTGTAAAGTTAAATGATAATTTTGAAATTTAAAATAACAAATGATAATTGTAGTATAACCAAGATGTTTGTACCAAGTTACAGCTAGATAATGCCAATCAAGCCTATGATATTAATAGGAACCATTAGCCTTAAGGCCTGTTTACTTGAGAGAAAGAAAAGGAATAAAATGAATTTAAAAAGATAAAGATAAAATGGAATGATCAAGATGTGGAGAGACTCTAAGGAGAGTAGATAAGTTAATCATATTCATGAAAGGAAGTGTTCAATTTATAAGATTGAGTGTCATGATTCATGAGATTTTTAATGAGTATGATGATTTTCATATTTGTACATGTAATCTTTAGTTTTATCATGTTTACTATGAGATATTGAATAATTTAATTTATTCTTATTTTTTATTTTTTAATCAATTCGACCCACGTAACATCTAACAACCAAGTAACTCCTTAAATGTTTAGAGAAAGTGATAATTAAATCTAAAATGAAATAATTAACGACAGTCGGGTCTTTGAAATTTTTTAAAAAATATTTTATAAATATTGATTTGAAAGTTTAAATTAAGTTTTAATTGTAAATAAAATATTTAAATTTTAAATATAAATGAAATTCAAACTTATAGTAGTCTAAATCAATATTTACAATTTATTATTCAAAATTTTTTAGTGAAAACCTAACTATGATAAATTTTATCTTTTAAATCATTATTGGCATTCTCCCTAATGCTTACAAGAAACTCGGTTAGTCCAGATTGAAAGGTTGGATTGTGAAACAAATTAATGAACACAAACATTAGTTTAATTTGTTGCCTGTAGAGGAAAATATCTAATTGAATACCTTTTGAGAAATAATAATATACCAACAAAAGAGTAACAAAGATGAGAAAAATATTGCCCTTATGACCCTTCCAATTGTTGGATGTATAAGTGTTTTTCCCCCCTTACTGGATGTATGAGTATTTGGATTTAAACCAATCCACCATTTAGATTCATATTCGTATTTTATTATAATTTCTCTAAAAATTTAAATCCCTCATTTATTTCAATTTTCATTTTTCATCTCTTTTTTTTTATTATTATTATCTTTGAACTTGAACTCCCTCCGTCCGAAATTATAAAATACTTTTAGACAAAATCTCACATACCAAGAAAGCTCATTAAATACACTTTGTAACTTACTTTTTCAAGATAAAAATATAAACTTTTAAAAATACCCTTCATTTAATACTTTATTGATGAAAGAATATTAACAAGAGAGAATATATGAAAAAGGTAATATTAAAAAATTATCATTAATGAAATTTTATTTTTATCAAGTATCTTATATTTTGAAACGCTAAATCTTCTCTGCAAGTACCTTGTAATTTGGTATGGAGGGAGTACTATCTAAACAAAACATTTTAAATACATAAATTTTAATGTAACATTTCAAATTTAAAATTTAAATCCAAATTCAACTGTCTAAATGCTAGTTAAAGCAATAAAGATGTTCCTTATTTGGTGTATGAATCCCTTGAAAAACCTATCAAGGAAAGACGTTCCTTAATCAGTGTATGAGATGCCTCTGAAAACCTTCAATTCAAGCTTCGAAGATGTTTCTCATTTGGTGTAGAAAAAACTAAAGGAAGCTACCTCTGCTTTTATGACTTTAATTCTAATAAAGAGCTAAAATATAATCTTGACAAAGTTTAGCAGCAAATATAAAGTAATGGGATCAAATCCTATTGTTGATATAAAGATCTTATTAATAGGCAATCTATAATTACTTCTGTAAACACTCTTTGATCATGAAGGCATACTCTAGCTCCACTGCAACTTGGAACCTCCTCACTTAAACTTTTTTCTACCAAAACAAAATTCAGTGGCAGGTGGTTTAAATAGGTGTTAATCCACTAAAAGGCTCATTGGCTTGGCATTCTGCCAACAAAGAACTGTATCAAAGTCTTGTCCAAGAATAAAAATCATGAAGCCAAGGAAACATAATTTATTCAAGTACATGGTGCTAGAAGGGAAAGGAAATTGAGGCTGAATTCATACTCCTTTTCCCTTTAGTTGGTTGAAAAGCTCAAAACAATGTAGAAGTGCTTTATAGTTATTAAAACACATCAACAAAAAGATTGAATTTTTCATTTGATTTCCGTTCTAGCCTCTCTTCTTTCACCAAAAAGAAATAAAGGGAAAGAAGGAAATAATCACTCACTACTCAAAGAAACAAAGACTTTAGGATCCAATACCAGTACAGCAGAGGGCAACCATTGAAAAAGACCCACAATTCCTTGAATCCACACTAATATAAGATACCATTCTTATTAAGGCCACAACACTTTGTAGAGGCATAAGTGATTGTACACATCCAAACTTGTACACTAAAGTTCTGACAAAGATAACATATGAATTATTAGCACAAGACACAATCCAACGTCCATCAATTCTTAACAGAAGAACCACATAAACAAGTCATGGACATGTGTGTACAAACATGGCTAACATATTAGGAATAAACCTAAAATTGGTATGAATGCACACACCCAACTATACTATGGAATAACTATCTTTCTAATTTGACAGAAGAGACGGCATATTAGGAGACATTTTTCTTCAAATGTCATGATTGAATCTAAATCAAGCAAATACCATAAAAGAATGTTGATGTTAAATGTATTCAACCATCCAAGAAATAACCTTGTTTTGTGTCCACTACACTATGTAGATGAACAAATGACTTCAAAAATCCTAGATGAACAAGTGACTTCAAAAACCTTGACTTCTACTCTGAAGCTATTTCAAAGATAAATTTAGCTTATCAGCATAAAACATACCCCAAATTTCAGTAAATTTTCTAGTGGAAGAAATAAATAATCCGTAAACTTATACATATGTGCAAACACAACAATTGTTGAAATATTATTTATAGATTAATATTAATTAATAAGCCCAAACATATCAGTCTTTATGATCTAGTATGGACCATGATAGGTGGACCACACAAGTGAGCTCAATGGGCAGAGGCCCAACCCACAATCCAGTAGTTGTCAGTTATTCCCTATCTCTTAACTGATTAAGTCGGAGATAATGTAATATAATTATTTTAATTATATAATAAGGTGATTACCGATCTGATTCTTATAAGTCGATCAATCAATAACTACCATACATATGACTCATTTTCTTCTACTCTATTATCTCTGCACTCTCTGAAGACTCAAGAGACTAGTGGGTTGTGCATCTGTCTACACTCAAGGTAATCGAGCTTTCTCAAGCTATCAATGGATTCTGTATGTATGCATATATTACTTTACCTGTTCATATGAATTAAGTCATACAAAATTCAACACATGGCATCAGAGCCTGGTTATAAATATTAATCTGTATGTCTCAATTCTTTATTTATTTTATGCATATGTTATGAATTAATATAAATTCATTTATGAGCATGTTCAAATTTTATTAACGTGCTTGTTCTTTTCTCTTTTATTGTTGTCATTGAAATTGAGTATGAGATTCAAGTTATTGTTATGCAACTCTCTCCCTTCTCTTCTCTTTCATTCTTGTTTTTTGAATCAACATCGGAGATGAACTGCTGGCTGTATTACTGTCATGCATTCATCCAATATCACGTTTCATAGATTCTTTAGACACTTCTTTAACTGTGTTGTTGTTGGAATTAAAAAAAACATTATTGTTTGGTCACCGGAGATGCTTCCTCCCAACTTCCGGCATGGTCTCCAGTGTCTCTGTGGCTCGTGGCGTCTGGAGAAGGTGTCAGCATCACGATCATGCACTACTCACCTGGTCGCCGGCACAATTCTCCATGCTTTTATGGTTCACGACGGTTGGAACTCCTTGAATGCCTGCCCCCTAGTGGCATTGTCCTCTCCGGCAGCTAGAACTCCCTAAACGCCGACCAACCCCTCCTTCTTCCTCGTTTCCAGCTCACAGTTGGAGAAGACCAAGAGGCAGGTCAAGAATCAGATCTTAGGGATTCAGTTCTACAGGTTCTCAGCCCATTTTTCATATGGACCCAGATCATAAAAAAATTATTTCTATTAATTACATTTTGGCCCCAGTTTAAATTACATCACTCGGCCCATAATTTTTGGGATTTGCATCGTGACCCTATGATATTTCTAGAAATTATAGTTTAGCCTCTTCTAGAATTACCTATTTACCCCTAGACACCTTTTAAAATTTCACCTTAGTCCTAAATATGCTTCCTAATTCCTAATAGACCCCAAGGACTTTTGATATAAAATTTATGACTTTGTGAATTATTAATGATGCTTAGGATCTTGTAGCATTAATAACGAAGATATCCCATAGGTGTGACATTATTAATGTGATTTTGATGTTGGTTTTGAGGATAGGTTAATAGCACTCCTTTAATGTGTTAGATATTTGTTGTATCCTATAGGTATGGAAATGTTTAATGCATTATTTTGTATGGACTTTTGTATGAGCTAAATCTTTATGGTATTTGAGCCTTCTTGGTGCATGATTATAGTTGCATAATTGATAATCACTTGTTGGGAAATTTTGTTTTATAATTATGTTGTGCACGTATAGTTAATATTTCCCATTTTCTATTTTGTGGTTTCAGTTTATGCTTTTACACAACTATCCTTTATGAAGGCTCTCAATGGGACTATGATGACTGGAAAGAGTCCCTGAATATGTATCTAACCATTTTTAAGAAAGATTAAGCTCTGAGAGAACCTAATCCTACAGATCTCTCTTCTGAGTCTAGTGCTTCTGAAATGGCCTTCCATAGACAATAGAGTGAGTCCCACCGAATCTATCTAGTGATCATCAAGTACACAATTGAAAAGGGAATTAAGGACAGCATTCCTGAAAAGGATACTGTAGTGGAATACTTGAAAGCTATTGGTAACAAATATAAGAAGCCTGACAAGACTCAAAAGAACTACTATTTGTTACTTCTTGACAATACTCAATGTGACAAATTTTTTGGTATTAGGGAGCAAATTTTGAAGCTTGTTCATTACTATAACAAGCTTAAATCATATGGAATTGACTTGGGTAAAAGTACCTTAGTTTACTGTGTTCTTCAATCACTACCATCGGAGTATGCATTCTTGAGGACTTCATACAACCCATAAGAAGCTAAATGGTCTGTTGACCAAATGATATCAATAGTCACTCAAGAAAAGGAAGCTATAAAGAAGAATTCCTCTTACTTAATAAACTATGTTTCTTATGGCTCTAGCAGCAAATCTGGAGGGTCATATAAGAAAAAGGGGAAGAAGCATGAGGCCCCAAAGCCTAATAACCCAACTTTTAAGAAGGATGGTGATAAGAGTGAGAAGTCAAGGAAGAAACCCTTTAAGGGGATATGCAATTATTGCAAGAAATCGGGTTATATTAAAGCTAATTGCTTCAAACTGAAGAACAAACAAGAAAGTAAAGGTACAATTCTTCAAATTGCCCCTCTAACTCTAGTTTGTTTTAAATCTAACACCATTAAAACTCCTTTTGACTCATGGTGACTGGATTCTGGTGCCACTGTACATGTTGTGAATTCTCTACAGGGGCTAAGAAACCAGAAGGTTCTAAGTGAGGCACAGAGGTCAGTCTTTGGCATAATAGGGAATAAGGCATTAGTTGAATACATTGAAACTATTTCTTTGTATTTGAATTCTAGTCATGTTTTGAATTTAAACAATGTTGTTTATATACCTTTTGTGAAAAGGAATTTAATTTTAACTTCTACATTGGATATTTGTGGCTATTTATTCTTCTAAGGAAATGGAAAAATTGATATTTTTTTTATTCCATTAATATTGGTTGTGCTTCCTTGATATATGGTTTATAGTGATGGAATGATTGGTCACTTGAACTTCCTAATCTCCATATCAATGCTGCTATTAGGCATAAGCATCAAAGGCCTAATGATTATTCCTTCATGTTATGGCATTATCATTTGGGTCATATCTCTAGAGAGAGATTGAAACACATGGCCAAACAAGGTGTCTTGCAAGACCTTAATTTCTTAGATTTTGCGACTTGTGTTGATTGCATAAAGGGAAAATTCCCTGCTAGAGCTAGAACCAAAGGGGCAAAGAGGTCTGAAAATACTTTAGACTTAATCAATATTGACATTTGTAGACCTATCACACCTTCGGCCATAGGTGGTTTCAGATATTTCATCACCTTTACAAATGATTACTCTCATCATGGATGGATTGAACTCTTGCATTAAAAGGGCAAGTCTCTTAATGCATTCAAGACCTTTAAAGCAGTAATCAAATTAAAATCTGGCAAGTTGATCAAATGTGTGAGATATGATAGAGGAGGAGAATTTTATGGGAGATATACTGAGACTGGCAGGAACCCTAAGCCATTCACTTTGTACCTTCAAGAGCATATCATTAAAGCTCAGTATACTATGCGTAGCACCTCATAGTAGAATGGGGTTGTAGAAAGGTGAAATCATACTCTCATGGATATGATTAGAAGCATGATCAGTCACTCTTCACTGCCAGAATTCTTGCAGGGTGATGCACTTAAAACTACTATTTATATTTTGAATCAAGTTCCTAGCAAGTTAATTCCAAAGACTCTATACGAGTTGTATTTTAGAAGGACTCTTGCGCTAAAGCATATGTGAGTTTAGGCTTGTAAAGCACAGGTAAAACCTTACAATCCACAATAAATAAAGCTTGATGCTAAAATTGTTTATGGTTTCTTTATTGGCTATTGCATCGAATCTCGTGGGTATAGATTCTATTGTCTAAATCATACTACTAGGGTAATTGAATCTGATCGAGTTTATTTCTTTGAAGATGTTTTAGACAGTGGGAGCTCTATGCCTAGGCATATCACTTTACATGACAAAAGCAATATTTTGCCTATGCCTATCGTGCCAACCCCTCATGTTGATAGAAATAATCTTGTGGATCATGATGAAGCTGAAGATGAACCACCTTTAAAGGGTGATGAGGATCTGGTTGTTAAACCAAGACGGTCCCAAAGGGCTTGCAAATTTGCTATTCCAAATGATTACATGGTGTATTTGCAAGAATTTAATTCAGATGCTATTGACATTTTAGACCTGATATCTTATTGAGAGGCTATTTCTAGCTTATATTCTTCTGAATGGTTAGAGCCTATGAGTGAAGAAATCGCCTCTATGTACTGCGATCATGTATGGGAGCTTGTAGAGCTACCAAAAGGTTTTAAACTATTGGGTTGCAAGTGGGTCTTTAAAACAAAATGAGGAGCTAGAGGTGAAATTGATAGATACAAAGCCAGACTTATAGCTAAGGGCTACAACTAGAAAGAAGGTATTGATTACACAAAGACGTTTTCTCCAATATCCACTAAAGATGCTTTTAGAGTGGAAATGGCTTTAATTACACAGTTTGATCTTGATCTTTACTAGATGGATGTCAAGACTGCGTTCTTGAATGGTGATTTGTATGAAGAAGTCTCATGACACAACCTGATAGTTTTGTTGAATCTGGTAAAGAACATCTAGTGTGCAGATTGAAAAGATCCATCTATGGGCTAAAACAGGCCTCTAGGCAGTGGTATATGAAGTTTGATGAAGTTATCACCTCATTCGATTTTATTGAGAATGTCTCAGATTAGTGTATCTATTAAAAGTTTGATGAGAATAATTTTACTATTCTTGTTCTCTATGTTGATGATATCTTGTTAGCCAGTAATTCAATGAATTTCCTTAATGAGATAAAACACCTATTGTCTTGCCATTTTGACATAAGGGACATGGGTGAAGCCTCCTTTGTTCTTGGGATATAGATTTATCGTGATAGATCTTGTAGTATTCTTGGTTTATCACAGACCACCTATATTGACCGGGTACTTACGAAATTCAAAATGGATTCATGTTCTCCCTCACCTGCTCTTGTACAGAAAGGTGAGTTATTGTTAGAGTTACAATGTCCTAAGAATGATAAAAAGAGGGCTAAAATGAGAAAGATACCATACACTTCTGCTTTCAGCAACCTTATATATGTTCAAGTATATACTCAACTAAATATAGCTTTTACCATTGGAGTGCTAGGTCGATACTTAAATGATCCAGGTCAGGATCATTCGAAGGCTACTAAGAAAGTTATGAGGTATCTTCAAGGTATGAAGAATTATATGTTGACTTACAGAAGGTTAAATTCTCTTAAGGTTGTTGGGTATTCTGATTATAACTTTAAGGGATTAGAAGATCTTGAAATTGTTAGCTTTTCAGATTTAGATTTTGCCTATTGTCTGGATGATCGTAAATCCATGACTGGCTTCATTTTCATGTTGTCTGGAGGAGCTGTTTCTTAGAAAAGTGTGAAACAGACACTTATAACAGTTTCATCTATAGAAGTTGAGTATATTTTTTGTTTTGAGACTACACATCATGCTATATGATTGAGGAAGTTAATATCTGGCATGCACCTAGTTGAATCAATACCACGTCCTCTAACTATTTACTATGATAACAAATCTATAGTACACTATGCTAATAACTATAGAAATTCCAGTCGTACAAAACATTTTGATATCAAACTTATGTTTGTGAAAGAGAAAATTGCTGAGTCTTAGACTCGTGTGGTATACATTCCTGGCACGCAGATGCTTGCAAATCCGCTGACCAATGGCTTACCTGTAGAAGTTTTTCAAAATCATATAACTTGTATGAGTATTGTAAATTCCTTTGATGCCCTGGTTTAGTAGGAGTTTGAGAACCTTTGTGTTACAATTTCTATTTGGACTTTATTTTCTTCTGTGAGTTATGTTCAATTTAATTAGAGCGTCTTATCATTTGTATCCCCATAGGATTCAATGATTCTGTTATGGTACGCTATGCATGTCACTTGTTTCCCCATAGGAATCAGTTATTTATATTGTTATCTTATTGAGCTGTGTTTAAAATAAAAATTTCCCATTTTATTTAGATTATGAGACATCATATCACTTGTTTCCCCATAAGATCCAATGATTTTATAGTTTCATTTTCTGAATTTTGTTTGTGGCTTGTTTATACAACTTGCTTAATTAATGCAATCCAAGTGGGAGATTGTTGGAATATTATTTATGGATTAACATTAATTAATAAACCCAAACAGATTGGTCTTTATGATCTTGTGTGGACCGTGATAAGTAGACTACACAAGTGAGTCCAATGGGTAGAAACCCAACCCACAACCCAGTAGCCGTTAGTTATTCCCTATCTCTTAACTGACTGAGTCAGAGATAATGTAATATAATTATTTTAATTATATAATAAGAGGGTTACCGATTTGATTCTTATAAGTCGATCAGTCGATAGCCACCACACACACAACTCATTTTCTTCTGCTCCATTATCTCTGCACTCTTTGAAGACTCAGGAGACTAGTGGGTTGTGTGTCTGTCTACAGTCGAGGTAATCGATCTTTCTTAAGCGATCAATGGATTCTTCAGATACGCATACATTACTTTACTTGTTCATTTGAATTGAGTCATACAAAATCCAACAACTACTAGTTAGATAAGAACTGTAATTACTGTTTCCACTTGAAGTATTTAACAACAAAATAGGGGGAAGAAAAAGTGAAAGAAAGAAAAAAAAAGGCACATACTACTAGAAAATTTTCTTCAAAATCTTGTTAACTCTGAAGCCAGCAAATACTTAAGGGAAGGTAACTCGCTCTTGTACGATTCAGAGCACGAAGAAATTCAAGGGCCTAGGGCTTTAGAATACAAAAATTACCTTTTAAACAAAGGGAATAAATGTTGAGGCGGCATTGTTTTTGAGGCATTTAGAGGAGGAGAATGGTTCCTTGGTTTGACGGCAAATTTCAAGAAAGTGACAAAGGAGGTTCCGATGGGACGACAAGAGCAATTCGAATAATACGCCATTGAAAGTGAAAGGTAACTTTATTTTCGAACTGAACATTATCGAGTGTTGCAATCTTCGAAACTTGAGGGTTCGCATACCATTCTCTTTTTTTTTTTTGTGTTAGTACCATGAGGGTTTGGAAGTTAAGGTAGCATGATTGGTTTAGAAGCTGACAAGCTGAATGAGACATCAATTAAAATATATTGATATTTATAAATTAAAATTAGGGTAAAGTAAAGGTGAATAATTTTAACATGATTTATATTTCTTAAAAATTAGTTTGATAAATAAAAGCTCGTTTAGATAATAAAATTTAAAAAAAGTTTAGATTTATAATGACTAAAAATGATATGAATTTTACTATACATATTTTTGTTTCTTATTTGATCTATTTTTTAAATAGTAAACTATAAATTACAATTTAAAAAAGACTATGTATAATTAAATATTATTTTTCAATTATAAAAATATAAAATAAATTAATAAATTATGAGATATTAAATTTGAAAAAGTTAAAATAAAGTAATATTCCTTCCATTAAAAAATGTAAGTTATTTTTTAAGGAGTTGGATATTAAAAAATATAAGGTATTTTTAGTCTTTCAAGGATAATTATTGCCTTCTTTTTTAAAATGCCCCTATTAATAAATGACTTTATATTTATTATAGAGTTTTAATAAGGGTAAATATAAAAAGATAAGGTTAGTTTAAAAGTAGATAACTGCTTTATTGGAAGATGAGATTTAGTTAAAAATGCCTTACATTTTTTAACAAATGGAGTAAATTATAAAATATTGAATTCTAAATTTGTTTTGATAAATTGATAATTTTACATGACTAATTGAAGTGATTTACAAGTCAAGCCAAAAAGCCTATAGTTCAATTTTTTTAGCTTCAATTCAAATGGATTTTCGAACCAAAAAATCTATTAACAATTTTTTTTATAAAGAAATTTTTTTATCCCAATATCATTCCAATTTTTTGATGAGTTTTGGATTGGATCTTATCCAAACATATTTGAAACTAAAACCTAGTTGAATAAAGTTTTATTTTGTTTTTATCAACAATGAATCAAAATAATTTTTATTTTCTCAATCGATGTTTAAGCAGTTGTTTTCTTTAGCATTTGTGATTGAGTTGAATTAAAATATTTTAATTTTTTATGATTTGTATGTTTTATATATTTGTAAAAAATTAATTATTCAATCCTTATAATTTCATTGAGTTTGTAGCGCAGTCCTTACATTTTAACTTATCACAATTTAGTCCTTATACTTTCCTCCATCAGCTCTATCCATTCCTATTTTCTAGAAAATAACTGAGTCCCTCGCAAATCATCCTATGTAGCACTAATAGTCGTTGACAATGTTAAAAATGCTTTCTTAGTAGCCTTCTCAGTGCCACATCAGATGAAACAAGTTGAGAATTATTTTTTAAAATAAAGATATGTAAATTAAATGAACCCTAATCGTCAAAAAGAAAATAAATTTTGAAACCCCGCTATCAAACAAAGACAGGGCTTTGACTGAAGATGGACACAGAGAGGACAAAGAAAGATGAGGAATGAGTCGAGAAGACGATTTCAAAAAGTGAATAATCCAGAGATAAAGAGATGAATCTGAAAGATTGTGAATTGGAAGGTGCTGAACGACTTTGAAAGAAGACAGTCACCTTTGCAAAAGAAGAAAGATTGCGAAAGTAAAAAAATTGTTGGGCTTGGTGAACGATTTTTGACCCTAATAAGAGATTTATTTTTTAATTTTTTTGCAAAAGAGAATAATCTACATAAAGCTTAATGGTCTCCCTTCGTGACATTAATCCCTATTCCAAAACCCACATGGAATCAACTATGACTAAGGGGGACCACCAAGCTTCATGTAGATTATTCTCTTTTGCAAAAAAATTAAAAAAAAATTCGTCTGACCAGGGTCAAGAATTGTTCACCAAGTCCAGCAATTTTTCTGCTTTTGCAATCTTTTCTTTTGCAACGTGACTATCTTCCCTCCAAGTATTTCAGCACCATTCAATTCACAATCTTTTAGATTCATCTGTCTATTTCTAAATTACTCACTTTCTAAAATCATCTTCTCGACTCATTCTGGGTCTTTCTTCATCTGCTTTACATCCTCCTTCAATCAAAACCCTGTCTCTATTTGATAACAAGGTTTCAAAATTTATCTTCTTTTTTAACAATTATGGTTCATTTAATTTACATGTCTTTGTTTAAAAAAATAATTCTAAAATTATTTCATCTAATGTAGTGCTGATAAGGTTGCCAAGTAAGCATTTTTAACATTGTTAACCACTATTAATGCCATGTAGGATGAGTTGCAAGGAACTTAGTTATTTTCTGGAAAATAAGGATGGATAGAGATAATAGAGGAAAATATAAGGACGGAGTCGTGATAAGTTAATGTGTAAGGACTGAGTTACAAACTTAGTGAAACTATAAGAATTGAATAATTAATTTTTTCGATATATTTTTCATTTATTACACATAAACATGCATTATATAGGGTTAAGATACAAATTTGCCCTTTGTACTTTTTTTTTCAGGAGCATTAGGCATTATATACTCTTAAGTGGGGCAATTTTCCCCCTGAAGTAATTTTTTCAAGGTCTAAAAATGTCCTTTTGTTAACCAAGTGTGAAATCCACTATTATTTGCTGATGTGGCAATTAATGAGGCCCACATGTGGTTCTCACTTTGTAACCTCTTCCAATATCCACATGATATTAGAAAAGATTAACTCATTCACTACACCTAATATTTGATTCATAAAGTAAATAACATTTGTAAAAGGTTTGGGATCCCAAAACTCCATTACAAACTATTCAAATCATTCATATATATATAACAATGCAAAATGGAAGCCAAAGAACTACATTTGAAACCTCATATGTGTAAATTAAGGACACTCAAACAATGTCAGAGAATGGGTTGTAGCCCATAATATGTGCCTCATCAGCCGCAACATGTGGTATAGAGCCACAAGCTCCCACTCTGTGTCATGCGCCATGGTACATGTGATAGATTTTTGTTGTCATATGACAATTCCTAGATGTAAACTTCTAACGTTTGCCATTTTCACATATGATGTCCGATTAGAGTAATTCAAGCGCCCACACGAAGCTTATTCGATAAGCTTTCTAATGAGAAAAGTCTAGATTTGATCCAATCGTCTGATATAAATTTGAACACTCAGGTATAAAAAGTCACTTTTCTTAAAAATTCGTGCACCCAAAGTGTTCGAATCTCATACTTTGTCTCATTAAACTACTTTGGGCCTAGAATCAAGTTTAAAAGGATCAAGTATACTTAATTGACCAATAATATCATCATATACACACATAAGCATATATTTGGCCATTAAATACCCTCTTTACACAAAAATAGGGCCTCTAATTCATATTGTCACAAATATGTATACACTATTAGCCAATTTCTTACACATTCACCACATAATTACCCCTTACATATTCACAATTAAATCTTAGCTCACTATCACGTATTTCACCATATATCACATGTTTTCACACGTAATAGGCTAAGATTTCTAATCACCATACATTATACCAAAAATATGTTTATGCATCCTATGACAACTTAGTCATTTACAAATTACAATAAAGGAAAATTCATTACATAGTCTCTTTAGTCACACAACAATATAACTACTACATCAGTCTTGAATCTTTTCCTTTACTCGGCTTACAATCTAAACTAATAAAAAATGTAACCACGAGGTGAGAAATAATTTTAATAATAGAATAACTCACCACTACTAATTATCACACATAAAGTAAATGAGTAAAGCTTAGTTGTAAATAGATAATTCTATATAAACATAAGTTGTCTTTGCAAAAAGTCACTTTCACATCAATTTATCACCACTAATATGATCATCTACCATCTGACCCTTCATATTATCCCGACCAAAATCGTAAACTCCTTTAGGCCAATCGTACACTTATTAATCTAAGCACATCTTCAGTGGTAGAATCACCTGGCCAAAAGTATTTTATCCCACCTCTAGACTATGGTTTTCCTCTATTACACAATGATTAGGGCATCGTTGCTCCAACACTACATCACACAGATGCTACAGAGCATAGATCTCTAACACTGCACCCTACATAAGCACTAAGGTAATAATCTCTAGTACCATACCTTACTAGGTACCAAGGAGATAAAATCCTCCAACACTGCACCCCATTGAGCACTAAGGAGAATGAATGCCATATAGACTTCTTACTGCTTCTCCCTATGGGTGAACTCCTACCCCCTATCATGATCATGCTCACATTCAAACTACTTGTTTGTATTCAAACCCATTTATATAATTATATTATCATATATGTTCACTACTTATTTCTTTGAAATCATTTTCATGCAACAATCATATGTTTCTCAAAACATGTACAATCTAAAATAATTTCATACAATAACTATAATACTTATAAATAGTTACACTAGATAATCAAAAAGAGTAAGTTATTTAATTACCTTAACCCTTCTATTAAGAAAGATTACTTGTGGATTTCCTTAATCGTTAAACATCCCCACACACTTTCTTTACCTTAAGGTATACTCACAATATGACAATCTACACAATTTAGCACTTATTAGTAAATTACCACATTGATCACAAGTACTAAATAACACTTTTAACCACAACTAACTATTTACTTTCCTATGATCAACCTAGGTTTTTGGCCTCCCATATGACCTTCTCAATACTTTTACAACTCTTAAAAATTCACATCAATCTTTTACCCCTTCTTCATCACTAATTTAGGCTTACTTATGCTTATGGCTTTAAAGATTTATGGTTAAACTTTAAACTAGTCGCAAAACCTTAATTTGATTCTTGAAAAAAAAATTTATTACAAAAAGGTAAGAAATAAACCCCTTACAACTTCTCGATTCAATTTCTCTATTACTTAAACTAAGAGAAATTAGGGCAGAATTGGAGTTAAAGGCAGTACGAAACTTACCTAGCAAGCTATTGGTCGAAAATATCTCCTAAGGCTTTAAAAATCCAAGCCCTAGTAGAGTTACCCTCTTTTTCCTCTCCTTCGTACTCCTTTCCTTCTCTATCTCTTTGCTTCCATGAGTTACCCATGTCATTAAGAAGCACTTTTCTATGCCGTGTACCACAACGAACACAATTTATGCTACAGTGAGTGGCACAGTGAGAAGAATCCTCATCCATGCTTACATCCTTCACTCTGCAATGTCATTCCTTCTCTCAACCCTATTCATTCAACATCCCAATCACACATTAATTTATCAATTTATTCCTAATTAGCAATTATTTTCAAAATTAAGAAATTCAGGATGTTATACACTTGGCTTCAAGGCTGGATAATCTGACTCTTTTGACTAGCTACTAGGAAGATGCTATCATGTCACAACACACAATATCCACACACACACACACGTAAAAGTTATAGAAGATAGAGGTCAAGGCTCAGAGGATGAGGTTGACAATGATAAGTAAAGTAAAGAGTGAATTAAAAAGATGGAGGAAGGTTGAGAAAGACGATATTGGAAATGAAAGGATTAGTGGAGTCTAAAACATAAAATACACCTAAAAGTTGAGACCAAGAATTGTAGAACCACCATAGTAAAACCAATGAATAAAAGAAGAAAGCTAAGGAGGTCAAAATCTGAACCAATAAATGGACAAGCAAAGCAATGAACCAGTGATGGCATGATGTAAAATATAAGCAATTGATGTGCATAAGCCAAGTCAAGGAAAGAAAGGATATGAGGTCGAAGGTTTCAAAGCCATCAAGATCACAATCACACACAGAGACACCAGAATCTTCAGTAAAGGAAAGGAGAAGGGATGTCACAACGGCACACACACTAAGCCATGAGCCTAATATAACCTCCTCCTATATCTACTCAATATAGGAGAAAGTTAACCCAATCACCACATTAATGATAACAATCAGTAATCAAAGAATTTGTTTGAAAAGATTTGGCTAAAGACATTTTTACAAAACTATTGAAATTACTACACATTTGAGTATTACACAGTAGAAGCAATTCACATGCACTCACAACACCAATTGCATGCATCGTAAATTACAAAATTATATTAGAAAATGGGGCATGCGTTGCGGCGTGCAATACGTGCACTTGTGACATGCACTGCAGTGTGAGATGCCATATGCCTATGGCATGCCAGTCTAAAATTTTTGTTGTCAATTGACAACAAAAATGATGAACTTTCGGCATGCGCTGTTTTCATATACAACATCTAATTAGAGTAATTCAAATGCCTATATGAAGCTTATCTCATAAGCTAGTTAATGAGATAGATTTCAACACAATTTAACATTTCGATTGATATTTGGACACTCGGGTGCAAAAAATTACTTTTTGCAAAAATTTCACGCACCCAAACGCTCAAATCGCTCCCTTTCTCTTATTAAACCATACAAGGCCTTAAACCAAGTCCAAAGGACTTGATACACCTAATTAACAACAACATAACACATATATATACATATACCAAAATTTGACCCCTCAACGGCCAATTTTCACATTTCTCGTGTTTTACAATTTAACACATTTTGGCCTACTTAGCCCTTTTCACACCAAAATCACATCTATTCATATCCATAACATAATCATAACTCAATCTTAGTCCCAAAATTACTCATTTCATCATAATTTTTACATATGAGCTAAGATTCACCAAAAACTCACAACATTACCATAAATATCTACATTTCCCACAAAACATAACTCAACATTCAAATCATGCATGCAGTCCTATGGCAACTTATTTATGCAAAATTCACACCAAATTGGTTCATTACACAAACTCAAAGCTTTCGCACAACTACGACACCACTATCCTAGTCCAAACTCCTTTTTCTTACTTTAATCACCACTTTATCCTGTAAAAATATAACCACAGGGGGTAAGATAGAAATCTCAATAATGAAAAAACTCACTTCTATTGACTATCATATGAAAATATGAAAGTAAAGCTTACTATGCCATTTCACATAATATATCACATATCTCATTTCAATTTACAACCAAATGTATCAATTCACTTCTTTTACCACTATAATCACCACTTTTCCATATATATACAACATATAATATGATCACTACTGACTGAACCTTTAAATCACCCCGACATGAAACTATAGGCTTGCCTTAGACTAATTTACACTCTCATTGGCTTTAAGCTCACCTTTAGTAGTAGAATCACCCAGCCAAAGGTGTCCTATATCACTTCTGAACTATGGTTTCTGCCAATACACACAATGGGGTGTTGTTGACTCCAACACCATATCATACAGACACTAAGGAGTCCTAAATCTCTAACACCGCACCTTAATAGGCACTAAGGAGATCATCTCCAACACCGTACCTCAAAAGGCACTAAGGAGATATAATTCTCCAGCACCACACCTTGTCGAGTACTAAGAAGAATATGCCATATGGTCTTATCATCACCTCTTCACTCGGGTGAACTCTTACTCCGACGATCATGCTTTTTGAACCATTCAAAGGTTCCTCATTTGTATATATCCTCATTACATAGCATATATTTATGTAAAGTATGAAACCACATGTTCTTACTCATTTCTTTTCTCAAAAGCCATTTTCATGTAACATTCACATAATGCTATGAAACCTACTTAGTTTAAAATAATTTCATGCAATAGATAGCATACTCACACACAGTTACAATGAATATTCAAATAAAGAAAGTTATTCAGTTACCTCAACCCTTTTTATCACTAGAAAGGTTACCAGTGAATTTCAACCACTGTTATAGCTTATCATAAGCTTCCTTTCTCAACTCATATGCTCGACATGCCAATCTGAACACATTTGGCATAATTTAGTCAGTTGGTCCAATTTGATGAAAAGTACATATTTATTACTTATGGCTATATTCATCCATCTATTCTTTTTCATTTATCCATTCTAAGTCCATTACTACTCGATTACTACTTTACATCACATCAACTAGTCTCATTTTAGTTAAACAAGATTTCGACCCTAATTTCCTTTTGATTTAAGGCTAAATTAAACCTATAGTTTCAAAGCTCTATCATTCAGTTTTGAACCAGTTGCAAAGCTCTAATTTAACTTTTTTATTACTATTAGGTAAGAACTAAACCCTTAAAATTTCACCAATTTAATTTCTCTATAACTCATATTTAAAGAAACTTGGGTAGAATGGAAGGTAAGAATTATACGTAGCTTACCTACCAAGTTACTGATCATAAGCACCATCCACCGCTCCAAAATCTCTTACCCTAGCAGACCTTAGCTTTCTCTCTTCTCCTTCCATATGTTTTTTTAGATTTTTCTCTCTGAAATTCACCCAAAATTCATGACTTAAGGGGTCATTTTTGAGTCCATATGCCATAACACATGTAACACAAGCCATGATGTGTGGCACAGTGAGAAAAATTCTCACCACGTGTACTTGCTTCATCTGAAACACTATCATTTCACCCCATGCCTATTCATACAATATCTTAATGAGTCAAATCATCACATAATAATCCAATCTCTAATTCCACACTAATTACTATTTTACCCTCAGTTAACAACTAATCACAAGATTCAAAAATTCAAGATGTTACACCTGAGGTGAGGTCACATACTCATACTCACATGATGAAACATCCTCAAGTTTTAGACCTGATTATTTAAGCTTGATTATAGTAATTAAGTTTATTAGTGAAGATGTGGCTAGAGAGGTCTAATGGGCATATTTAGTTGTAATTTCAATCCTAAACACGGGTTCAAAGTGAAGTCAGGTCACCCAAATATGAAAGAAGAAGAAAATCTAAAGGGAAAAGTTCTGTGCCACACATCATAGCTTGTGGATGAACCACCGTGGTGCATGTGGGTTAATGCGCCTAGGGAAAGACTTCTCTATACCATACATAATGGCGCATTATGTGTCCATCATGACAAATGGCCACTTTTTTGTAGAAATAAGAATTCAAAATGAAGCAAAAAAAGAGAAGAAACAAACGAAAATGAAGGAGAGACAAAGATGCTTTGTTAAGGCTTGAGCAATTCAAATATTAGGAGTACATTGGAACTAGAAAATACTTAAGGTAAGATTTCTAAGCTCATTTCTTCGTATCCTTTCCCATTTTCTTGATGTTGAAAGTTAAGGTTTGATTAAGAAAGATGATTTTGGGTCCATAAAGGCCATGGGTCCGAACCGATTAATTTAAATAGAGTTAATGAGAGTTGTTTGAGCTATTTAAACATAGTATTCATGGTTTTATGGATTTTTGGTTGTTGGAGTTCATTAATGAGTAAAAGTCCGCCACTAAGGAGGTGGTTAGGGTGATGTGGCTCTAATGACTATATAAGAGTTTAATAAGTTTAATGTGAGTTAAAGGAAGCTAAGAAACTCTATGAGTACTTCTATATGAAAAGAGAATAAATCTTAAGAGTAAAGAAGTATTTGAGTTAATAGTGAAAAACTATCCAAAAATAGATATTAATGAATTAAATTGTTAATAATTGTAGAGTAATCTTATTAACATTATTCAAGCTTCTTGGAAGCTTCGAAAGTGAATATTTAAGGGGTAAAACCTTTAACCTCTTAAAAGTTTAAGGTAATCGAGAAAATTCTACCTTATGCTTTTGTGTGTTAATTAGTTTATTAATTGATATTTGATAATTTAAATGTGTGAAATTTAACAAAATGCAACTATGGCATGACTTGTTTGAAAATCCACCTTGATGATTTTATAAAGTTCAATAAAGTGAATTGTTAATAGATTTTCAATGATTGTTGTCATGAGGAGTTTAATGATTCGAAAAGTAAAAAGTTCAATGAAATCATGTTTTTATGGTGTGAAGTTCAATGACGTGATTGAATGTAAGTGGAGTACTATAATTGTGTGTTACAGGAGTTTGATGACATATGTAATATAGAGTTCAATGTTGTAATTTGATATGTGAAGTTCAGTGACTAGTATAAATGGAATTCTATGATTGTGTGTGTTAGAAGTTCAACGATTTTGCTTAATGTAGAGTTCCATGAAAAATTATGAATATGTGAAATATGAGCATAATGAAATGACTAAACATGTTGAGTAGTAAAAACTTACATGTTGTGAGTTATTAAATATGCATCATATGATCATAAGAGGTGAGAGTTTTCCTAGGAAAAGAATTAAATCTACTTGGTAAGGCTCCCATCCAAGTTGATGGCTTGCCTGAATTATTTTTATATATTATCCTCCTTGTTCAATGAGGAACTATCCTACAAGCTCAGTGAGGAACTCAAACCTAGCTAGTCATCTACTTGTTCAATGAGGAGATTAGTTTAAGGAGAATGACACCCCATAGTGTAAGAAATAAGGGAAACTGTGACCACAAGCAAGTTGGAAAGCCTTAGCTAGGTAACTCCTCACATATGTTTTGGCTAGGGTAGCCTTAGTGTACAAATGATCCCATTATGTAGTAGGCCACAATTTCACGTCAGTAGAATGAAAAGGATGTAAGGGAGGTGTGATCATACATATATTGATAAAGGGCACATGATTGTCAATTAAGTCCCTTAACTCATCCGGACTTTGCCATCCCAAACGCACAATCATAATATAATATCAAAGTAATAGCCCTCAAATTGTTTTCAAAATGTGGGATCCTGACTTCGTAAAAACTATGTTTAAAAAGAGGGCTAATGGAAGCGTAAATATAATTTTATGACTTAAAGAAATACAATTACTTTTTTAAGAAAGAGGCCATGCGCCGCAACATATACTACCATACACCTTAGCATATGGTATAGAGCCATGGGCTCTCCTCTCCATGCCATGTGCCATAGCATATATGACAACAATTTTGCTATTAAATGACAGTTCACAGAACAAACTTTCACTGCAATCAAATTCTACATCCGATGTTTGATTAGAATGATTCAAGTGCCTATATGAAGCTTTGAACATATTTTATCTAATGAGATAAGTTTGAACACGATCCAAAATTGAAACCTGAGTGTAAAAAGCTACTTTTTCTTTCAAAACTTACACCCTAAGTGTTCAATTCTCATTGCTTATCCCACTATCCACTTTGGGCCTTAAAACAAGTTCAAAAAGACTATATACACCTGATTGACACATTATAACCCATATATCACATCACATACTCATTTCAACTTTTCAATGCTACATTATACACTTGTAGACTTATATAAGGCACAATATATAAATCCATATACAAATATAGACTTATTCCACTCACCATCATATAACCTCCCCCAATGGAGCTAAGCTTCAACATATGGTTAGGAATCATAAATACACTTGACTCACACAAATGGGACCAAGCCTCACCATTCGATCAAGTTTGCCATAAATACATAATTTCACATACAATACAAGTGGAACAAGTTATAGAACATAACACACACTTGCTTGATTAGCATCTAGGCCTACCCACATATCCACCACTATGATACCCTCAACGAGATGCAACACAAAGTATACAAGCAAGTTTTTAACAACATAATCACATATTCATATTCACATATACTTATGCATACTAGTTGGCAACTCAAATCTCTAACAACACATTTATACATTCACTATATAACTAGGTAGTCATACTGCTACCAAAAGAGGCTACTCTTTCTTCACCTCCTTTCCTTACCTTTTCATGCTCTCTTCACCTGTATACAAAGATAACAGAGTAAGACATACATCCCAATAACTTGGATAAACCCTTAAATATTGATTAGTTAGTAGAATCATAAATAAGAGATATAGTAGCATCATTAATAAAACAATATAAATATGCATGTACATAATATCATTCTCATTCATGGCCATTGTAATGTCCACCTTGACATTAGCAAAATTCACCACACAATCACAACAAATAATTATAATTAGGAGCAAGAATTTGCTCCTAAGCTCACATTATAAATATAAGGATTAAAACTAATAATCCTTTAAAAATAATTTTGAAATAATTAGGATCCCATAAAAACCCTTTAAATTGATAGTTTGAGCTCAAACTTAATGATTTATAAAGGTATTAGAAGATGAAAAAGTTTTGGGAAGCAAAACACTTCAAAACAGGGCCAAAATGTCATTTTTGAATGTTTTGGTTCATATGCCGCGGCATGTGGCATAGAAAGCCATGTTTTCTCACTATATCGTGCATTGCGGCTTGCGCGAAATGCACCGTGGTGCACGTGTCCATGACAACAATGTTGTCATGATAACTTTTCTGAACAAACTTCAAACGCACATCATTTTCACATCCGATGTCTGATTGGAGTAATTCAAGCGCCCACGCGAAGCTCATTCAATAAGCTAACTAATGGTAAAGTTGGTTATGATATGACATTGTATGAGAATTTTAGACACTCAGATGCAAAAGTCAATTTTTAAAGAGATTTTCAAGCATCCAAGTACCCAAAACTCATAACTTATACCATTAACCCATTATGAGGCTTGAACCAAGTCTAACGGACCAAAATACACTTGAGTGAACATTCAAACACATAAAAACATACCAAACATAAAATTTGGCCACTCAATGGCCCTTTCACCCAATATGGCCAAAATACATATTTAGCACTACATGCACTATTTGGCCTTTATTATCAGATATTACACTACATATACATTGTCACCACATAGATAGAACATTCCTTGTACTTGTATTTGTATTTTAGCCCATTACCACAAAAATTACCACATATTCACATCATATATAATATTGGGTTAAAATACAAAATAACATAGTATGGAACAAGTGCAACCAATCAAAATGATATGCATTCCTAGTAGGCAACATATAATCTCATCCATATAAGTTTATGTACATGACTCAAAATAAAATCGGCCTCTATAATGAGATTATAGCTAACATGCTAGCCCATGCCCGATTCCTTCCTTGGCTCAGTCTCACTAGTGGAACTTGTAAAATGATAACTATGAGGTGAGATAAAAATCTCAGTAACTAAGATAATTTACATTATTGATTAACATGCCAAGTTATAGACAAGCCTTAAATGAATTAAAATAATCACAACATATAAAATCACCATAAGTTACATACATGATCCCTAACCATCTGATCCTCCAATACTCTCGACTGAACCAGTAGGCTAATTCACAGAACCAAACCACATGTATGGTCCCCAAGCTCACCCTCCATGGTAGAACTACCCGGTCAAGGTGTCTTAAACTACTTTTGGACTACTGGTTCCCCCTATTACAAGTAATTGGGGTGCCGTTAATCCAATACTGCATCCTACGGATGCTAAGGAGCATATTCTCCAACTCCGCACCCTTTTAGATACTAAGAAGAGTAAGTCTCCAACACCACACCCATTTTTGAGTACTAAGGAGAGTAAATGCTGCACCTCGCATCCCGAGGTGCCAGCAGTACCATATAGATTTAACTCCACTAGGGTGACCTCCCTCCCTCTAATATGTGAAATTTCACTACATATCTCCACTTAACCATGCATAAACAACTTTTTCAATAAATATAATAAATCTTACCATTTACTTCAAAAATATAGAATTTTCCAAATGAATGCTCCACTTATTTTCTAAAATAGTTAACCTTTAAAGAATTTATACATATATACTTAACAAATTATAGAAAAGCAACTTGAGAACAACTTATACAAGATAATAAATAATGCAAATTATCTAGTTATCTCAACCTTTTTGTTACTAAAAGGGTTATCCATGGTACTAAATTTTTTCTTGTGTTAATGTAAGTCTTCCCACACTACAATCTACATCAACAAGTGCTATATGTTAATTTTCAATTAACACAAGCACTATTAGCTACTAATAACCTCTTAATTCTCCCATTCTCACTCATATTCTCAACAAAGAGGCTTGTTAAGATTAGAATTTGTTCATACAATCCCTTTAAGCCTCCCTCTAACTCTATGACAATATAAAACTCAATATCTCAACTTATCTCACTTCAAAATCCTATAATCAAGTTAGGGCTTGATCCAACTTCCACTAAACAACAAAGTAGCTTCATATTACTATATATCCAAAATCAACAAACCTAAATTAAACCTTTAGAGTCAATAGAAATCTTCAAACATTGACTCATGGCTTAATCCAATCAGACCAAATTCTCACTCTTTAAATCCCATAGAAAATAAGATGAAAAGGTAGAGGAGAAGGGTAGGAAACTTACTCAAGAGTTTGAAGGCTCAATTTATCTTCAAAATCCTCCCAAAATGATGCCGTAGTAGTGCCCAAAGTTGTCCCCTTCATGCTCTAGGCTCAATTTATGATGATTTATGAAATTTTAAGTTGCCTGCTGTGCCGTGCGCCGTAGCACATGCCATACAAGTCGTGGCTCACGACGCAACAAGCAACAAGTAGATTTTGCTCCCCTCGATGCCTCCTGACTTGATCCAACTTTTATCCTAACTCAATTTAGAGCCAAATATGATCTAAAAATTCAATTAGCAACCCAAAAACATAATTAAATAAATTAATCATATTTTTAACTAATTTATCCCTTAATTAGTCAATTTTTTTCTAGATTTGAAATTTTTTGGATGTTACAACTATGCTTATGCACTCTCGATTCCCGCTAACGGAGCAAGCTTTCTACTCGAACCAGGACTTATAACCTTACATGAAACAAGGCCCACCAAACCACTATCTCAGTCGAGGAATCATCAATATAGGTAGTCTCTTAAGTCCTATCTGGCAAAGCATTCTCAACATTTAGACTATCAAGACTTCCTAGCCTTACACAGAGTAGGATCACGACCCCTATGATAGTCTAGGGTATACTTGTAGATGATTCTCCTAGGTCCTTCCTGGCAGAGTAAGCTCTATGCTTAAGACCTTCAAAACTTCCTAGCCTTACATAGAGTAAGGTCGTGACCCCTTATATTAGTCTAGAGTACAGTCACGAATGCAAATGCATATGTCTATGCATATGTCTCTTCTCATACATTTCAAACATTACTCACACACCCACATGCATATTCTTTCGCAACTTTTGCTACTCTATTAGTTCATAAATCACAATGCATACTTTTATATAAAGTACTTGTAAATAATTTAACAAACTAACAAGTAAAAGGATTAGTCCAGTTATCTTTTTAGCCTTCTTACCAAGGGATACCATTTGTATTGAACCTTTCAAGTTAGTCCAACTTCCTTAAGAAACCCTTGAATTCTCAATCTACATGATGAACATCCTCCAATTAGTTTTTAACACCTAACACAAGCATTAATTTTCTAAGAGTAATTCCTTAATGCATATAATAACTCAATTAAAGCCTTTTGAATTCATATAACCTCTTCTCTATAGTCATTTTCCTTTTAGGCTATCCAAATGACCAAAATACCTCCCTAACTCCTTTATTTACCAATTTCTTCATTTTTAGCCTAATAAAATGAGTTAATTATGCCCATATCCTAAAGATTTAACCATTAAACTTCAAACTAGTCGTAAACTCTTAGCTTCATACCCAAAAGCCCTTTTTAAATCTTTCCTTTAGATTTCAACTCTTTAAAACTTCCTGATTCAATTTCCTTTAACTAAATCCCTCTCCTCTTTAGATACATTTTTCTCACTTTTACCCTCTAATTTCATGAGCTAGAAACATCTGATTTAAGTAAAATCTGTGCCATGAGCCACGGTGCATGCAAAACATGTTGCGGCGCGTGGCATAATGAGGCTAATCTCATAAGTGCTCGGGCATTTCACCCCGACTTGCCATCCCACCATTCAATCCTATTAACATATCAACCAACCAACACAAAATATCAACCTAACATCCAATAATAATCAATCCACTAAATATTAATTTACCTCTAATTAGCAAGTGAAATATGATATTTAGGCTCCCCCTCCTGTTTTTTAGATTAAGAGGTTGAGCAATAAAAATGTCTTTTATAAATATTGTGAATGTTGTGATATGTTGTGTAGGTCTATTTTGGTTTGTTATATATGGTCTAGGTGGTGTTTATGGCTCTTGTGTAACGTCATCCCTAACGTTACCAAATACATAGGACACCAAACATAGAACATCGTTATGATAACTGATATTAATCTAATCCCAAGAAAATAGTCATCATAACACAAGAGTTAAAAGAATATTTAAGAAAATGAGATCCTAAGAAAACTCTTTTGAAAGATCATTTGAGCTCAAACCATAGTGTAAAACTAACTAAATTAGACAACAAAAGCATACAAGTATTATCACATGAGAATATTAAGCAAAACTGAAAGTTTTTCAGCTACAGTGGCACAGTGCACTGCCCTCTATGAAGATTGCACAGAGGGAAACGTCCCTATCTGTGCCTTGCGCCATGGCACGATAGATAATGCATCGTGGCCCGCATCCCTTGTCATGATAGCTTTTCGAGCTAACTTTCGGAGTGTTCCATTTCATCTTCCAACATCCAATTCAAGCAATTCAAGTATCCACACGTAGCTCTTAGAGCCACCTAGCTATTGGTACTTGTCCCACACCCAAATGCTAAGCCAAATAAGATTTAGACACCCAAACTTAAAATGGCACATTTTCTTTCAAAAATCACTACCAAGGTGCCCACTCTCCCAAACCAAATGCCAAAAGTTATGAAACCACTTAAACTAACTCAAATGGACCACAAACAACTTGTACAAATATTCAAATCATAATATCAATAGTCCAAACAAGATTTGACCACCAAAACTCCAATTTCAACATAAATTTCACTAAGGGTAACAATGTCACATAATCAATCCAATCGCCAATCTAACACATAAATTAAAATAAAACTAACACTTACACTAGTATCTCAACCTCTCACAACTATTACAACATAAATACAACAAGAATCATGCAACTACATACAAAATGACATATATGTCCTAAGTTGGCATATGCATATAATATTTTTTGCAAACCAAAATAAATAAAAGGGACTATACAATCACTGGCTAATCCCCTCAATGCTCAGTCACACCTTTCTTTTCCTTGCCCTTATCAGAGCACTCATTTATAAAATGTAACTATGGGGTGAGTTGAGGACTCAGCAACTAAATAGTCTAATCAACTACTCGTGTGTGAAAACAGTTTATACGTATATGAAGTGGCATAATAAAACATGTAACAAGTCATATAAACCCACACATACAGCTATAATATGATACGCATAACTAACAAACCACCTTATATCCCCCTTATGTCTTTCGACTAAATCTATAGGCTGACAACTTGATAGGACTAAGTCCATATGATTGGATTGGCCTAAGCTCACCATTAGTAGGAGGCAGCCCTAACTAAGAATGCCTTCGCCCACTATGGACCATAAATTCACCCTGTCTCTAAATACTAAGGGTATCGATGCCCAATCTATCTCATGTAATACTGAGACTTTCAAATAATATAATACTGAGCACCAGGGCCTCTATAGTGCTAATGTACTATATGGATTTTCAAACAATGTCCCAATAACACACTAAGATGAACTCCCACCCTTTCATAATGATCATGCCAAACATTCTCAATGCTCTATAAATTATCACAGATTCTCATTTTCACTTAAATCATAGAATTTCACAAGTAGTTATACATAAAATAGCATTTAACTTTTCAAATACTAAAACATTAAAATACTTTTCATTCGACTTCATATAACTTCAAAATATAACACACTACCATCCAAACACAAAAAAAGAAAGATTAGACAATTCAATTTCCTTAACCCTTTTGTCACAAAAAAGATTACCGTGGTCAACCAATAGCTTCACACATGTCCACTATGCACCACAATGCACGATCAAAGGCAAATCTACAAGATTAAACCTTTAATTATCAATCCACACACTAATCACCCTATAATTAACATAACTAAGGGTACCCATTATACTTGAAACCTCAATTTAGTCCCAACAATTCTTCCAACAAATTACATTAATCCTATTTAACATCTCAAGACATAGATAGCACCCTTACATTACCCACATTACTCTTAATCACCCAATTTCTTCCTAGGGTTCCCTTAACCAACAACTCTAAATCATCATATAATCCACAAGTTTAGGTTTATAAGCTTGATTTAACTCTCTAAGACCTTAACTAAGGCAATAGGTTTAGTCATTATCCAAGAAAATATGAAATCACAGCCCCACAATATCCTAATCATTAGAAAAGTTCAAATATAGGGAGAGGGAGAATTATAGGAAGCTTACCCAAAGCTAAATCTTGCTCCAAATACTTCTAAAGTGAACCTAAGGTCAAGCCCTATCACCTACCGATCACTACTTGTCATCTCTTCGTGTTCTCTCTTTCTTTCTTCTGAGTTTTGTTCTGATGTCAAAACTAATAAGTGTAGATTTTGCACTTATGTCACAACACATTGACTTGTCCACCATGATGCATGGCATAGAGAATGTTAGAATCATTTTGGGCCTTTCTCTGTGCCACAGCCTACTCAAACTCTGATCCTACCCTCTTGTAAAGTTGTCCAAGAATCCAAAAACTATATTAATCTCTCAAAAGAATCATTAATTAGAAATTCACCTAATTTGACTAAAACACCTTTATAAACATTTGGAAATTCCTAAAGTTGAAACCCAAGATGTTATATCTAGGCTTTTAGTATGTGATTTGGACACTTAGTTTTGTGTAAATTGGAGGAAACATGAGAATTTTGAAATGAGTGTTCAACTCTTGTATGAGAAATAATTTGAGTGTGAAACCTAAGCTATTAACTAGAGTTAGGAGAAAGCTCTCTATAGACACCTAAATTGTGTTAATCAGATGTCAAATGAAGAATTGGAACGTATCAAAAGTTGCCTCAATTGTTGTCAAATTGATAGTAGAATTTTGCTATCATGAGATGTGCAATATGTCATGGCACATTGTTCAACAAGCCATGATGCATGGCACAGAGGCACACAAGCTACGGCATATGCCTTTGTTTCTGCAAAATTCCACTGTTTTCTACTTTAAGGCAAATGGAATGGTTCTTTTAATGATCTCACGCTTATGCATAGTAATTAAACTCTAATTTGCCAATTGTAAAACCTTTTAAGATACTTTAAATCTTAAAAATTTGGGATCCTATCCTTTAAAACCATTTGTGAACTTGGTAAACTTGAATTTTACCTTGAACCAATCTCTTAACTAGTTTAAGATTTAAGATTTGGAGTTAATCAGGGAATAGTGAAAGTGATTTTACACATGATGACAGCGGGATGCACCAGCTAATAGGAAGATGCCATTGAGGTCACAATACACAGAGCAAAACACAAATAAAGTCAAAGATGTTAAAGGTTGGAGGCTCAAAGGATGAAGTTGACAACGATGAGTGAAGAGAAGAGTGAATTGAGGAGATAAAGGAAGACTGGGAAAGACGAGACTAGAACTAGAGAGGAGTGGTAGGTCTAGACCCTTCTTCTACTGCTTGCTATTGACGACGAGGAAGATTCAGCCATTACCATGACCTTAATTGGCTGATGCTACAACTTGAGGAAGAAGCAAAGTAAGGAAGACGATGAAGTAATGATGAAGATGATAAAGAAGAGAGAGACATGTATTTAGTTAAAAAGTTCAAACTAGCTAGCTTTGAAGCCAAGTGAGAACCATGTGTGGGCCTCACGAGTTGCCACATCAACAGATGAAGGTGGATTTCACACATGGTTAATAAAAGGATATTTTTGGACCTAAAAAAATACTTTAGAAAAAAAATTGCTCTCTTAAGAATATAGGATGCCCAATGCTCCTAAAAAAAATTACAAGGGCAAATTTACTTTAAGGTATAAATCTACTCTCAAAATTTTTATTCAGGCGCACATTATATCCTAAAATATTTTCCAACTATTTTATCCAACTTTTTTTATTTCGATACAATTTCACCCTATTGTTAGCTTTTTTCTCTTATACATAAAAATGGAGAGTACCTACTATTTAGATAAATTCTAGAATTAATACATGTAAGCAATTCCTACTCATGTATCTACAACTCAAATGTATGCATTATGCATGAAGAGTCTTAATCATTTTTTTTAACAAAAATATTTAAGTGAGTTGGGTTTCAACCTTTCACGAATGTATTAAGGTCAAGAAATATTTTTAAACTCAAGAAGTACTTACAAAGGTACACACACACACACACACACACACACACACACACACACACACACACACACACACACACATATCATTTATTAACAAAATTCTCACATTGACAATTGAATTTGATCCCATATGGATCAAATCTTTATTAATTGGATCAATTTTTATTGACAGTCTTAATCAATTATTGAGAAGTAGACAGATTTGCTAGGTGCTGGGGGATGGGAGGCACCTCATGAACCAAGCAAAAGGCTTAGTTTGGTCAAATAAGGTCGGGCCCATTTGGGGCCCATTTAAGACTTTGGTTCTTGTGATTGTGGGGCTTTTTTGCTGCTAAGCCTTTCAATTATTGGGCCCAACAAGCCTGCAATATTTTCAACGCTGATAGGTATGCCAGTGTTCCATCTACCCACTAAGTGAGCGGACCTGGTTCTGAGTTACTATAATAAATTGTCAAGAAACTCAATGTTTTAATTTGGGAGTCTTGACTTGTCGGCTGTAATTATTCTGGGCTTTAAAATTTTTAAATTAAAAATATCATGTCTTTAAAGATCACATTTAACCCAATTTATTTGTCATCTATCTAACCAGGTTCTTGAGAAGTTAGTGTCCAATCGCGGGTAACACTTACATGTATTATAAGGGGTTTTAAGAAATAATTATTGCTATTATGTTTTGCCAACTCCTTTCTTGGGAAGGAAACTCACATACAAACTGAGCCACTCTGGGCTCGAAACCACGCCCTGCATATTGCAGGCTGGGTATTGGTGCCATTTGGGGCACAAGGCCACTGGTGATAAATTATACTTACTCCATTTAAAAATAAAAAAAAAATTTAAAGAGTTAGATGTTTAAAAATATAAGATATTTTTAATTTTTTAAAGTGTAATTATTTTTTTAAAAGTACCTCTATTAATGAATGATTTTATATTTATTATAAAATATTTATTAGGAGTAAATATGGAAAGATATGGTTAATTTGAAAGTAAGTAACTACTTTATTGGTGGGTAAAATTCAATTAAAAATGCTTTATATTTTTAAATGGAAGGAGTAGTATTTATAATTTATGAATATATTCATTTTTTTTCCAGCATTAATTCTCAACTCACCACGATTATCTCAAGAAACTAAGAGTAATAGAAAAATAGAAACAAAAATATAAGTCATAACAAAAGTAAAAGTGAAAAATAAAACATAAGAGTATAGTGGGTAACTATTAAGTAACATTGAACAATGCTATCTATTTGCCCAAAATTAAAGTTTTATTGGCCATGTTCACGTCAATCTCTCACACGTTCAAATTAATATGTGCATATCATACTTTATTGCTGATTAATCTTCTATTTCACTCATAAAATTTGACATGTGAGGATTGTTATTATTTATACATAATCTAAAGTTAAAAAATTGTTAATTTCATACAAAAAGAAATTTAGAAAAATTTATTGTCATTAACTTGGCCAACTTTATAATTGAAATAAAATACTAATTAATAAATGACAAATGAGCAATAATACACAAATTAAACAATCTAAGAATGTTTGTTATCAAGTTTTCTTTTGGACTAATGACTGAAATGTTAAAATCACCTAAGCTAAAGCCAATGTTAACCAAACAATTCAAACATGCCTGAAAACATATATCTTCAATGAGAAACTTTAAGCCTCACTCTTTAAAGAGCTGGTGAACCAAGCACACATATATACAGCTAGTGATTTTACAATGAAATTACAAAAAACTTACTCCCTTTGTTTAAAAATATAAGTCATTTTTTGAGAAGTTGGATGTTTAAAAATATAAAAGATATTTTTATTTTTAGTCTTTCGAGATATAATTATTGTATTTTTTTTAAGTACCCCTATTGATAATGACTTTATATTTATTATAGGGTGTTTAATAAAGATAAATATGAAAAAATATGATTAGTTTGAAAATAGATAATGATTTTATTGGAAGTGATATTCGTTTAAAAATATTTTATATTTTTGAACGAATGAAGTAAATATCTCATGTTTTTTCCAAGAGGCTTTCTTTTATTCTGTATTACAAGTTCATAAATAGAGTTATATGTCATTAGCTTGTTGTACGGGGCACATGTAGGTGTATTGTAAATTGTTGGCTTGTGTGGGATCTCACGAGCACAGGATTTATTTCCATAAAAATAATACAATTATCAATAAAATAAATATTTTTAAGAAAATAATAAATATATAGAGCAGATAATTCAAGTGGGCTGAATTATTCAAATTAGATTAAAATACCTGAATGTATAAAAAAAGCCCATTTAGCTGTGCCAAATTCTAACATCTAGAGCATTTAAGTTTATTCAAGATAGCCAAAATATGCAAATTATTAAATATTATTTTATTTTATTTTTTTAGCCAATTTAAATTTTTAACTTAAAAAATAATAAAATTTTTAATTTTTTATATTATTTTAATTTTATTTCATTAATTATAAAAAATTAAAGTATTCAAGTTAAGATCATTTGGATTTGGACTTAACTGAATTTCTTCTGCCTAATAAGACTGAAATAAAAAAAAAAAAAAATTAAACCACCAAACTTGGCTGTGAGACTTTTTAGGCATATTTAGCCTTGCCCGAACTGCGGACTCAATAAAATATACAAGCAAAACATGCAGCCCAATGTAAGCCAGATTTTGTCACCATTTAATAATTTATAAGCCATTGGCTACTTCTTTCAACTTTTTTGATCATTTAACTTAGTGTTAATTTTATTCTTTTGTGGGATGATTCTAATTTTCTGGTCATATCACCTGAAGTCACGATAATATTATTATTTAATCACTTTATTTTATGACGTTTTATATTTATTATATATAAAATCTGACTTCAACTTGCAGACAAAAGGATTACTTCTTTATGCATGATTAATGTTTTATAAAAATAACTTTAGTTAGCCGTCAAAAGTCCAATCTTAATTAACTTTAATAAAGCTTAAGTCATGCTTTGCTCAAATGGCACTTGATTAGATAATGAAAAGAATTAATAAAATAGAAAGAAAAAGGAGATTCGGATCAAGTTGATGGAGAATCGTAGATCTTGAAAAAGACTAAAACTTTTATTTTTAAGACTTAAGACGACGTTTCAGATGTGGACATTCATCGGATCTTATAACTAATATTATATTTTTGAAGATATATACGAACCATATGCTTTTATATTATATATTAATATTCATTTAAATATTCATCGATATATATATATAGTATTAGAAGTCACACTATTTCCCAACAATGGTTAAATTGAACAAACTAAGTTTTGTGTGAAAGAAATCATCACATAGATTCCATAACCTGAAATAGTATGGCTTTCATTCTATTTTTAAGAGATAAATTTCAATTAAACAAGAATGGTCCAAACTTTTAAAATAAAAGATAATAATGTAGTTTAAATCATATGGCTAATTTAATTTATTTAAATATACAAGGGATCCAAAATTACTCAATGAAAACTAATCAGGGAATGTATTTATTTATACTTAGGATATCCTTGTCATGGGATTCATGGAGAGGTGAGATACCCTTTTTTCCCCCTTGCTTTTTTGTTTTCTTTCTTTTGGTGGAGATGATGTTGAAAAATCAGATGTGGATGATATATTGATGACGTGGATATGATGTGGAAATTAAATCAAGCATAAACATATATAGGATATTTCAATTTTATAAATAATTATTGGTCAAAATTTTTTTATAAATAATTTAATTTTGATAATATATAATAATCCTATTCTATATTCTTCTAATTTTTTTTTTGACCAAACTATATTCTTCTAATTCAAGTCTAGGGTTAAAGTCTAGTTTGATGTGACAAAAATCCTAATTGATATCTCTAGTTAGTGATTCGTTAATTTATAGTGCTTATAAATCATTTTAATTTAATGTCAGTCAAAATATTATTTCAGATAATTTTGATTATTCGTTTCTTAAAAAAATTTAAACTTATAAAAAGTAAAAACATTATCACTTTTTATTTAAGAAATATATTTAAACTATTGTGAAAATTAAATTAAAAAGTAATAATTCAAGTTATCACAAATGGTTTGAGCTCCGTTATTTAAACAAATGATTGAAAAATTCAATTATTACTCTTGCATATGTAGTACACCTAATACAAAGAGGACTTAACAGAAAAATGATAAAAGAAATTGTAGAATATCTCAAAAGAAAATAATTCTCATCCAGTTATAAATTTTAAGAATATTGCAGAAGCAATTATTTGTTCAGCAAAAAGATGCCGTAATTTCTTTGAAATTTAAGGAAAAACATAAATAGTGATCTCTATAATTTTTATTGTATTTTATTATTGGTCCTTATATTTTTTTTCAATATTTTAGGTCAATCTAATTTTTCCCATGTGCAACATTAATTCTTTTATTTTTAAATATGTTTAGAGGAAGGATAATGTGGCGCTAACATTGTTAGTTATGCCTCAAATAATTTAACACTGTTATTATTAGTGCCACACTATTATCTTTCTAAACATATTTAAAAATAGAGGGACTAACATAGTAAATAAAAGAAATTAGAATATTAAAAAAATATAAAAATTAATAATAAAACGTGATAGAATTGTAGAGATCAATAATTATATTTTTTAAAAATTTAATACCAATATTTTTAAAGTGTAATGGCAAGTCTCTCAAAACTTGGTAATTACTGTTAACTTTTAAAGTAATTATACTATTAGCAAAGTTATTTTCAGTTGAGTTTGACAATCCTTGAATCTGATGATCTCATTAAATATGCATATATATTATAAATAACTATAATTATAATTTTTTTCATATTTTAAACTTAATTTCCTATCATTTTTATTTTTAATTTAAAAATTCAACTATATTTTTTCATACAATTTATAATACAGAATCCATCCCCCAACCCCACCGAAAAAAACAAATGGTAAGAGCTTGGCCAACCCTACATGTGTCAATCAACTTCGTCTCTTTTTGACACAAATTGTGATGATCAGTCCACGTCACAAAAACCCTATTTCCTAGACTGAGGTTCTCTCGCAAATCGTTACATAAAGTATAATTTATACGTATCTTGAAAAGTCATTAGCACTATTATTTAATTTCAATTAATAATACAAACTTGAAAATTTAGAGGATATTTTTATAATTACTAAGAAATAAATTAATAAAAGCACATTCATGGCCCAGAAAAAAAAATTAAGATAAGCACAAACTCCTATTAATCATGAAAGATTTCTCCATTCACACTATATGTATACAAATTTATAATTAGACATATAATAAATCATACAAGAAATCAAGATTGTCAAATTCACGAGGTTAAGTAGACTTATTAAAGAAATATAAACTCAGATTATAAATTTGTAGGAGTTTATCTTTATTGATAAATATCCATTAAAATATATATAATTAAATAATTAAAATATAAAACATGATTATAATTAGATTTATATATATTTCAAATCATTGAAATTAAATATATCTACATTGATATATTATCATACAAAATATAAAAATTTTAGAATGGAGCAACTTTATTTTTTGTATTTTTTTTTTATTAATACTCCTTCCATTCAAAAATATAAGTCATTTTTAACTAAATCTTACCCTTAATAAAGTAGTTACCTACTTTCAAACTAACTCTATTTTTTTATATTTACCTTTACTAAACACCCTATAACAAATATAAATTCATTTATTAATATGAGCATTTTGGAAAAAAAAAGCAATGATTATACCTCGAAAGATTAAAAATGTGTTATATTTTTTAACATCTAAATTGTCAAAAAATACTTTATATTTTTGAACGGAGAGAATACTAGTTTTTGCTTTTTAAGTTCCCCCCTTTGGACTAAGTCTCATCACCTCTATAAATAGAATTCTACATAATATATACTTATCTTGTTCAACTCAATAAAAAATCAAAGAGTTTAACTAAGTTTATATTTAATCCAAGTTTATAAATTAGTTAACACAATTTTATAAGTTAAAAATATAAAAATGATAAATTTAAAAGTAAACTCACAAATTTAACAAAATTTATATTTAATTTAAATTTATAAATAAGTTGACATAATTTTATGAGCTAAAAATGTAAAAATATTAAATTTAGATAATGAAGTTGAGAGTCTTTCCAAGTTTGACAACTATGCAAGGATGGAGACATTGCTAGAAAACTATATTACTCTTTTCTTTTTTGAAGAAAGCTATGTTCTTTGTTTATGCGTAAAAGAAAAATGAAAAATAATATTCTTACATACTTTATGAATAAAAAATTATTTTAATTTTAATAAATCAAGACTGTTCAATTAATTTGGATAGTTTAATCTTTTTATTATTAAAAATGTAAATAATTTAAAGAAAATAAACTGTCATATCTCACGTAAAAGGTGAATCATATTAATCATTTTCTCTTAATCACTAAGAGTTCGATTTGGAAAATTTTATCACAAGTCACTTTCTTGCTTATCATTCGAAACAGAAAGAAGAGAGCGACGGCCAAGTTGTGGTAAACTAACCATGTAGTTTCCCCTTTTCCATTTCATTATATTGACACTTAATTATGTCATTAATTATTTTATCTAGGTTACATCTGTCAAAAAATGTTCCTTTTTTTTTTTGCAAAATTTCATCTAGGTTCTACTAATTAATTTATATTCGAATTAGGTAAGGTTCTAAATGAGATCCGATGTTTATCTCTTAACTGGCCCAAAAGATAATTTATTTTGAATTAATTGTAATTATTTAATTAATCTGAACCACTTAAATTGATTTTTAAAGAAATAATTTTAAATTTAATTATTTCACATGCAAAATAATATCGTATGACTAATAACAAACATTCCCATCTGTTTTTTTTTTTTTTGGATAGGACTAACATTCCTTTCTTTTATTTAGAGTGGGAGGCACATTCGAGAAAAGATAAGATGCACAATGATTATATCAAAAAAGATATTATTGTAGCATCACAATAAAAAATGTTTGAAAATCATCTACGATTGTATAGACATTACCAGGGTAAGAAGCACTACTATAAAAAACATGCATTTTACACTTGCTTTTTATCATTTTTTTACACTTTTTAGACTAGCGGGAACATACAATCTTAAATCTCATGTAAAGGGGTAAAGGAAGATAAACAAATAACACTAAATGAAATTATTGAAAGGGAACTTTTGGTTAACAATATTTTTAGAGATTTGTTCAATTTGATGATAGAGTATTACGGCATCATATAATTTATATAGCTGACTCTAGTTAGTGATATAATGTTTGTTGTTGCTATTGTTATTAAGAGGTATGCACTAATAGTTTGGGGTTGTAAATGAGATTAAACTCACAATATCTCACTTATAAAGAAGCTTAATTACACGCTACTAGGTTACAATACTACTACTGACAATAAATATTTCTTTTACCTCTCAATTATTTGTCTTTCTCTGTTTTTTTTTTTAAATTTATGGGTGTGTATGGTTTATAATACATTTACAATATGGGTTACCTTAAATTTTTTTATACGAGTTACCGTTTTTTTTTTCAACGTCTATATGCGAGTTACCTTAAACTTTGCACAATTACAAATAATTTTTTTAAAAATAAATTATGGAAAAATGACAAACAAATCTTTTCAAATTACATAAATGATAATTTAGCCATTCAAAATGTCATAATACAAATGACATCCCTAGGGACCTCTTTGTCAATAGCTTTTTTAAAAAAGAAAAAGATTATTTTACTCTTATTGAAATAACAAGACCCAATTATAATTTTTTTTAAGGAATCACAACTTTTACTCTATAAATTGCCAGAGTTAAATAAAAAAGTATAATTTATCAAGTATAATTTTTGTTATTGAAAACAAGTTTCAATCACAACTTTTATTTAACGAATAACAACTTTTATTCTATAAATTACAAAGGTTGAACAAAAAATTATAATTTATTAATTATAATTTTTATTATTAAACAATAAGTTCTCAAAATAACAAATTTCATTCATAATTTTTATTTAAAAAATAATAACTTTTTTTTAAAGAGTTGTAAGAATTGAACAAGGAATCACAATTTGTTAATAAGGGTAAAATAGTTTTTTCTTTAAAAAAATTATTGAAAAAGAGATCTTTAGAGACTTTATTAATATTATGATATTTTAAGAGATAAAATTATTATTTATATAATTCGAAAAAGTTTTATTATCACTTTCCCTTTAATTATTGTAGTTGTGTGCGCACGCGTCTCATCCTTTATACTGTTAATTAAGGTGAAAGAATTCTTGAACACACAGCTTTCGGTAATCTTGTATTTTAATTCCTTAAACATAATTATTTAAATGCTTCTAATTTTATAAGATTTTTGTCATGTAATTGTCAAAATTTTATTCATATTTTCAAAAAGAAGCTATTGTCTTTATTTACGATCATGCATACAGTCAATTATAGTCTTAATGTATATATATGTATATGCGCACATGAAAATCACGTTGTTTGTATATATATATTTATTAAATAACAAGACAATACTGTTTATAAGTTGATAAAACTTCTTGAACACAGCATTCGGTGATATTAAATTATTTAATTCCTTAAAGGTCAATATTTGAGTGCTTTTAATATTAAAAAAATTGTTCACGTTAACAAGCTATTGTATTTGTTTAGGTTCATGCATATGGTCCATCTTAGTCTCAATTCATTTTAAAATGAAATGAGAGTGAGTGAGAGAGAGAGAGAGAGAGAAAGTCAAATATCAACAAAATCAGATTGATTTCCACATCTTATTTGTTTATGTGTGCGTATGTATGTGCATCTATCCAATTCCCAGTTTTAAATTATGTGGGCACCTCGTACATGCCAATCTTAAGCAAATAAATACATGCAACCAATTATTACTATAAAAAAAAATTTAGTGATAACAAATGATCCACTTTTGACAGTGATAATTAAAAGCCGTCGCACCTTTGATAGCAACTTTTAACATTTGCCATCAAAAAGTAAACTTTGAGCTACCAAAAGTATTTTAAAAAAATAATTTAAAAATTTTAAAAAAATTATATAATTACTTTTAGTGGCAATATTTTTTATTATTGAAAGTATTTTTTTTAAAAAATAAATATAATTTAAATTATATGAAATAATTTATAAAATTATTATTCAAAAATTTCTTATGAATTATTTTAAAAACTTATAATTAAATAAAATAATTCAAAAGATATTTATAAAATTAAATTTTTTTATTTTATATATAAAATGAGAAATAAATTATACAAGATCAAGAAATAAAATAAATAATTATAAAGATGTGTTAATTTTAATTATTATATTATTTTTAAATTTTGTATTATACACAATCTATTTTTTAACATATATAACTCATCTCTTTTAAGAATGATCTTATTAAGCTAGTAATTTATTATAGTATAATATAACTAAAATATTGTGGGTGATTACTTTTAATTGTAATCAGGCTAAGTTATACATAAATACTTACTTATATATAAATGCATAAATAATATTGGGATGTCAAAGTTGTATATATGTCATGAGATGCAAATGGCACTGGAGACTACTTGAGACGTTGATTAGTTGATGCTTGGCCTGGTATACATATAGTGTTTACTCTGTCTACTAAGCTCTAATAATTTTTCTGATAAGGATGTCTTGTGATTCTTTCTTATGTTTAGGTTTCCATTGTTACGAAAAAAAGAAGTCACTAGTAAGATTTTCACAACAGATTTTTACTAAGAAAAATATGAAAAATTATTCAAATTTACCTTGTTATTATGAGATAGAGAATAATTAAAAATTAGCTAGATCAATTACATATGAGATTTTTGTAATTATTTTGTACTGTAAAAGTTATTAATATTCATTAAAAATTTAAAATTGTTCAAAATAACTATTAGTAAAATTTGCTAGTTTGCCACTAAAACCTTTAGCGGTGGCTTTTAAACTTTTAGTGATGAATTTTTGTCACTGTCAAAAGTTATTATTTTTATAGTGCATATTTAGATTAATAAATATCTTCATGTAAGATTTGAGTTCAATATTTGTATATTAAAAAATCATGATGAAAAAAATATAACCATTCTTCAAAAACATTTCCTTCACAATCATTATGAAAATTTTGCGAAAGATAAACTTTCTTTTCTTAAAACTGAGTAATTAACCAACTTATTATATATAAAAAGATTTTTGCCCCAAATATTAGGCCAGTGGAACTTTAAAGATTTAAAACTCTGAAATAAAATAATTTGCAACCCATAAACATACTAGACCTGCCTGTAAAATGTTCAACCCCCACGATATCCCAAAGCTTTTAAATGACCTTCCCAATCCACAACATAGCCTAGAAGGACGAATGAGCCACACTCAAATTATCACATGCAATTACATTGATTTCCCAATATATATATATATATATATATATTTGTGTATGTGTATATATGTATGTGTAGGCATTTTCTGCTATATAACTTGGTTTTGAAGTAAAAACAATGTAACTAGGTTTTGAAGTAAACATAATGTTAGAATAAATAAGGATAATTATCTTGAATCATGTTGTGGCCCAAATAAGCGCTAGGTATGATTTGGTGAAGAGAGAATATGCTGCCTGAAAAAGTGAAAAGAGAGCAGCTCACCGACACATACCGTTGGCAAGTGTACACTTAGTTAAATTGCTTGTCATAAAATAGAATAACCAAAATGCCCCTGTAAGCTTAAATACGTAGGATCATTGATGATAACAAGCATGCTCTAGGAATTGGAGTCTTTTATGGTATACCCAAATTGAATATTTCACTATATTATGGTCTATTCAATTAGACTTAATCCATTTCAAAATAGTGCTTTATAAATATAAATATTATTTGATATTTTAGTTAGTAATTTGTATTTGATTAGTTCTAATTTATAAATATTTCAACAATCTTCCACTTAGATTGCATAAATCAATTTCGAAATTAATATATCTTATATAACAAAATAAAAGAAGTTGCTAGAAGTGTATGGCTCAATATTGACTCTTCACCCAGAATATTGTTCACAACAACATTGCCTGCTCCATCCTTGGTTTTCATGCTATCTTCTTCTGTTACATATATCTTGTAACATCACTTTAATTAACCACAAGCTCAACTACGATTACATAATTTTACCATAGTAATTACATGATAACTAATTCCAATTATCTTACCATGGTAGGAAGGACTCAACTACAATTGAAAATGGCAATCCATAGTAAAAAGAAAAAGACTTAGTTTATAAGTTTACTATGGTTAATAAGATTTAGCTTATAATATTAAGATCTCTAAATAACCCCCTATCATGGTAGAATGGATACTACCATGATAGAATAACTTGAAACCAAATTGATAAACTCTACCATAGTAAAAAAAGTTAAACCAATCATTTAGAGGATACCATGGTAGAAAATTTAAAAATAAAACCTTTAAGAACAACTCTTGGTAAATTGAGATCCCAAGATTACAATTTACATATAAAAAATAATTTAAATCACTAGTATAACATCCTCAATTTCAAATTGTAAAATTGTAAGTGTTAAAAAGGATAAATTGATAAAATTGTGTGATTAATGAATTAATGGTGTTTTTGGTTTGCTAATTAGGTTGTTGGACATTTGGGTAGCCTTGGATTTGGGCTGGATGGGAGTATAGGCTAATCCAGCATCAGATGAGGCCTAAAATCCATTCTGAGTTTCACTGTGCCATCCATTGTGGTAGACATGCCATACACCACAATGGATGTGCAAAAATTTAAAAATATTAGATCGCTCGTGTGCGTCAAAAATAGAGAAAAGGAGAAAAGAGATCATGAAGGGCAATAGAGAAGGACATTTTTTAAGCTAGGGTTTCACTCTTGGACATATTTGAAGGCATTCCAAGCTAAGGAAACTCATTGATAAGCTTCCTCTCCCTCTTCCTCCCCTTTTATGTGAATTCTTAGTAGTTTTAGGTAGAGTTGGAGTTGATTTCATCCTCTCTTGAGTTCTTGATGTACCCATTGGCTTAGATAGGGCCTTGGAGAGTCAAATCAAACTTCTAAACCTTAGTTTAAGGATTTTATAGTGATTTGACATTTTTGGCTAGGGTTTAAACAAACCCTAGGTGATAATTGAAAGATTGTGAATAGAAATTGTTATCTAAGTGTTTAGGTGTTAAATGAAATTAATTAATTGTTTTGGAAGTGTTAGTTTTACTAAAGAGAAGTTTAAACATAGTGGATACCTAAAATTTAGTGAAAAGGAGGTTTAATTAAAGTTATAATTAATTATTATTATTATTATTTAATCTTATAGATTAAATATTGATCGAGCCCTGGTTAAGCAAGCAGAATTAAGAAGGGTAATTAATTTGCCACAATAACTCTTTTTATGTCAAAAGGGTTAAGGCGACTAGATAATCTAATCATTTTATTTGTGTATTTGAATGGTTATGGGTTTAACTTTGTGTGTGTGTGTGTGTGTTCTATTAAAAATTTTTTGATCTAAGTATGACTCGATACTTTAGAAAATTAACGTGAAGTTGTATTAGTTTAAAGTATTATTCTATGCTTAAAATCCTTTTTTATGTGCATTTATAAACAATTGTGCAATTGAATACAAATGAAATGTTAGTAAATGTTATATGATTATTTTTAATGAGAAATATGTGTATGATTGAAATGGTAGGAGCATGATCATTGTGAGATAGGTGAAAGGCCACCCTAGAGTTGTCAGGAGATATTGTATGAAATTTATATAGTACACTGGCAGCGTGGAAGCCTTGATGCACAATCTTTCTTGTTTGAAAATTTCAGTACTATCTTAGAGGTAGATTAGATATACGACACCCCAAATATTCAAGAAAGGAGGAATTTGTGGCCCAAACTAGGTGAAGGCATCTTTGGTTATGGTGGTATCCTATAATTGGTAAGGTTGGGTCAATCCAGTCTCATAGATTTAGTTCTATGATGTTGTTATCCTATAAATTTAATTAGAGGCAATAAGGAGGATATAAAGAAAAAAGTGTTAATCATGTATTGTATGAGTTAGTACATGATAATCATTTGTTTGATATGTATATCCTATAAATGTTTTACTTTCCACTTCACATACTTATATGATATTTTGGTATACTTGTGAATTGTAACATCCTAAATTTTAATTCAAGAAAACTAGTTACTAATCAGGAGTAAATTAATAATTAGTGAATTGGTTATGGTTTGAATGTCGAGTTGATATTTTATATTGGTTGGCTATTATATTGATAGGATTGAAGGGTAGAACAGCAATTTGAGTGAAACGCGCAAGTATAAATGAGATTGAACTCACGATGCCATGCACCGTGGTAGAAGCTACATGTGTCGTGGTGCATTACACAAAAATTACTTAAAGCCTAAATCAGAACTTGTGAAATCAGAAAGGAAAGGAAGGGAAAAACAAGTTTGGAGAGTAGAAGGCATTTTGATCTGCTAGGGCATCGATTATCCAGTGATTAAGACTTTGCTTTGACTAGTGACTTATTAGGTAAGTATCATACAGCCTTGCACTTCATTTTTACCCTATTTTCATTAAATTTGATCAATTGAGAAATTGAATCAGGAAGTTTTAAGGTGTTGAAATCTAAAAGAAAAGCTTAAAATAGGCTATCGAATACAGAATTAAGGTTTTGTGATTAGTATGCATTTGAATGTTTGAGCTTTGAGGATTTAGGCTCAACTAGCTTAAAAAGTTAGGTCAAAAATTGAGAAATTGGTTAGTAAATGAGTTAAAAGGTTGTTATGGTTATTTGAATAGCCTATAGAGCCAATGACTATGGATAACGGACTCGTGAATTCAAAAGATGTTAAATTAAATCGTTTTATGTGTTAAGAGATTTAGTTTAGCCAAATCAATGCCTATGCTAAGTGTTGGAAACTGATTGAAGGACATTGCATTGTGTAGATTGAGCACTCGTGATGTTACTTGTGGAAATCTACACTCCTAGGATTTCATTACAATTGACAACTCTTAGTAGTAAGGGGAAAAGGTAATTAGAGTAACCCTTTTATTTGATTGTTTGTGAAATTGTTTACAAGTATTTTTATATAGCCACGTATATTATTTTGTGAACTGATAGAGTAGAAATATTGTGAAAGAGATATGCATGCGGGTGTGTGAGTAATGTATGAGATGAATGTAAAGAGACATATGCATGGACATGCATATTGCATCTAGAAGTGTATCCTAGAGTTGAGTTTTCATGATGATAAGATGCTTTCCTATTTTTCTAGAGATAATAAAGCTTGATATTTTGATGATTAAATTATAGGAAAGGGCTTTAGAAAAGATCATAGAGATGTTACTTATTGATTACTAATTATTGGTAACTTGATTTTAAGCTTGATGTAATTTTTGGATGGCCAATTTTTGAAGGGAGATGCTGCCCAATTTTTCAAAGAATTAAGTAGTTATTAGTTAAGCATTTAAGGTTATGAAATATGATTTAAAACCTAGCCTTGAGACATGTACATATGAAACATGAAAATAAATTAGAAACAACCATAATTAGGGTCTCGAATACCCATAGTTACTATCAAGGATGGTTTAAAGGGAAGCAGTTAGAATTTGTCAAATTTGAATTTAAAAATGAGTTCTTTATGAAAAAATGAGTGGGAAAATGATGGTATATGAATTTTGATGGCAAGGAAAGTTCATGTAAAAACTTGAGATAAAGAAAGCAAGAATTAAATAAAGAGTAAGTTGTAATGTATTGACAATGTGATTAGTGGCTCTAACATTTGTCATAAACATTCTATATCAAATATTTAGGGTCAATAAGTGTCATGCAAAAGGAATTGGAGGTTTGGTTATAGGGGATCAAATGGAAGCAAAAAAAAAAAAAACAAAGAAGAAATAGTAAAGCCAAAAGGTAGTAAACTTATCCTTCATTATATACTTCGTATTTATACTTGCATGATGATATGTATGATTTTTTTTTCTCGATTCTATGAATCATAAATGAATGTTTGATGCTCTATTTTTAAGTGTTTCATGGTCTATGTATGATGTAAAAGCATGTAACATTTCAATATGTTAGTTATGAAGTCATATAATGCAAGTATATGTTATGTATGAGACTTTTGCCTTGTATGTTTGAATGGTATTATTTACTACTGAGGTTCTCTCAAATCTCACCCCTAATGAATAACCATGCTAGGTGACAAGCTTCTAAAGGATGTGCTGGAGCAAGAAGTAAAGGTAAGTGGACTAAGAGATAATTTTTCCTATGGCATTATCTTTATAGAGATGAAAAATGTATAAATAAGTCTATAAGCTATGTAAATTTATGATGAGGCTTTGGCATGCATAAGTGATATGTGTTGATATATGATGGTCAATTTGGAGTCCTAATCTAGCCTTGAAATCATGATTTTAAAATACATGATTGGGATTGTCTAGCTTAGGCTCTTTACAAAGGAGGGTTACTATTTCATTGCTTGACATATAATAACCGATATCCAATGCTCATGATAATTTTTATGGTAAAACTAGACACATAAAGCTTTCTAAAAAGTCCTAAATCAAATCATTTAGATAGGTAAATCTTGAATTATGAATTTTTCAATTTATGGCACAGATTCTGCATGAGAAAGAGAGTAGCTTTGGAAAAACAAATAAAATATGCTATTTGGAACCAAAAAGGGTTTAAAATGTATTTTTATTACTTAAATTAATTTAATATATTTTAAGAAAATTTGAGACAATGCTCATATGAATTTTCTAGATTTAGTTATGAATTTTCAAGATTCAATAAAAATTCTGGACTTATCAAATAAGCAGTAACCCAATGATTGATTTGTGAATTTTAATTTATGGGCTTCGATTTTCATTTCTCCTAAACCATATCACTCCCAATGGCATAGGGAAATTTTTTAAAATAAAGATTTGGCAACTTACTTGGCAAGTAGCAAGTCAAAAATATCCCTTGAGCTCTTAAAATCTCTTGCCCTAATTCTCCTCCTTCTCTTCTCTTCTCCACAGTAGCTTTTATCCCTTTTTTCCTCTCTAATCCACTAGTTGATTCATGAGCATTTAAGTTATTTCCTATGCCATACACCACGGTGCATGGTGCATATGTTATAGCTTGTGGCACAGTAAAGGAAAAGCTTACCATGCTTGCACGTTTCATCTCGCAATGTCGTTCTTACACTCAAATCTACTCATTCATCATTTCAAAAAGTCAAAAAATCATTTTACTATCCAAAATTTTAATCACACACTAATATACTAATTTACCCTTAATTAGTAATTAATTTCAAGATTAGAAAATTCAGGATGTTATAATTCTTCCCTCCTTTTAAGGCTTGGACAATGGTCCTTTATAATCCCCTTGAGCAAACAATCCTTCTTCCAATTCTTGAAATCCCTATGGTTGTCCCTTCATCTAACCTTCCTCCCTTATTTGACTATGATGTTCTTGAGCTAGTACTAGAGCATAATTTCGTGACCTTATAGGATAACCTGCATCTTTTTTATTATGTTAAGGGGGAGAGAAATAGGGAGAAATCAAGCAGTTGTATGTTTTATCTTGCTTTATAATTCTGTAAATTTATTGATAGTGTGTTTTTGTGAATTCTCATAGATGTAATGATCTTTTACTTCTCTTTTATCATCTTTTATCATCAATGAAATTCAACTATTATTCAATATAATTGAGCTTTACTTGTTGTTATTTCATTTTTTCTCTGATCATTTTAGTTTCTACAATATTTTGAACTCCTATGCCTAATTAAGAGAAGTTTATTATTTTTAAATGGAACTAATCTTGATCTGAGATTTTGTCATCATCAAAAAGGGAAAGAATATTGAACATGTGTTTTAATGATTACAAAACCAAGAGAAAGGGGTTTGTTAATTATACAATCAATATTGTAAATTTTTAAGTAACAAAACCTTCAAGAGCATGAAGAATAAAAGACGACTTAGACTTGATAGGTTTATTTGTTTACTTCTTCTTTTAGATATTTATGTGAAAACTATTGAGAGTAAAATCATAATTTGAAAGGTAAGAATGCATCACATTAGAAGATGTCATAGGCTCATAAATCCTAGAACTTCATTGCCAAACACTTAGAATGCATTTGTGCTTTAAAGGCTAATTCATGCTTGTTTTAGTTAGAGCACATGTGTGAATCAACCATCTCTCATGCATTATCGGACTTATGGATCCAATTCAAGTTTGAGTTACAACTAATACTTGCTTGAATTATCCTTCAGAAACTTAGCCCAATACTATAAGTCAATTCACATGTGTCCTAGATTGGACACATGTGTTAGATAGGCTGGCACTATAACATCCTAAATTTTTTAATCCTGTCATTAGCTGTTAATCAGGAGTAAATTGATAATGATGAAGTGATTAAGGTTTTGAGTAATAATATGATGATTTGACTTATTAAGATGTTAAATAGGTAGATACGGGTGAGAGAATTATGTTTAGGTCCAAGTGAGTGCATGTGGTGAGAATTCTTCTTACTATGCCACGTGTTGCGCTGGTGCTGTATGTGTCTCGATACATGAACCAAAAAATGACCTCATAAGTCATGAAATTAGGGTAAATTTTAAAAGAGAAATCAAAAAACACACAAAAAGGAGATGAGAGGAAGTTAAGTTGTGCTAGGGCAAGCCTTTTTAGACAATTGGAAGGTACTTCTGCTTGGTAACTTCTTGGGTAAGCTACGTATAACTCTTACATTCCATTCTACCAAAATTTTTCTGAATATGAGTTATAGAGAAATTGAATTGGTGAAGTTCTAGGGGTTTGATTTGTTTTCAATAGTAATAAAAAGGTTTTTTAGAGTTAAATTATAGCTTTGTGACTTGTTTAGAGTTGAATGATAGAGCTTTGAACCTATAGGCTCAATTTGGCCTTAATTCAATGAGATTTTAGGGTAAAAATTATGTTTGAGTAAAATGAGACCAGTTGATGTGGTGTAAAGTAGTAATTAAGTAGTAATAGACTTAAAATGGATAAGTGAAAAGGAATAGATGACTAAATGTAGCCATAAGTAGTAATTATGTGCTTTTGGTCAAATTGGACCAATTGACTAAATTGTGCCAAATGTGTTTAGATTGGCAAATCATGCATTTGAGTTGAGAAAGAAAGCTTGTGACAAGCTATAGTGGTAGATAAAATCCACGGGTAACCTTTCTAATGATAGAAGGGTTAAGGTGATCGAATAACTTCCTTTGTTAGACTATTTATTATAACTATATGTGATTTACTATATAGTGCATGAAATTATTTTAAACTGAGCGTATTTTATAGTATTGAAATGTTTGTTGCATAAAAAGGGATTTTAGTTAAACAAGTAATGAAAATGTGTATATATGTATATATATGAGTAAAGTGGTGATTGAGAACTTATAATTGGTTTGGAAAGCCTGATCATAAGGGTGGGAGTTCACTCGTGTGGAGTATAGTAAAAGACTATATGGCATATTCTTCTTAGTGCCCGATGGGGTGCAGTGTTGGAGAATTATACCTTCTTAGTGCCTTTTGAGGTGTGATATTAAAGATCATATCCTTAGTGCCTATTGAGGTGCAATGTTAGAGATTTGAACTCCTTAGTGTTTATATGATATAGTGTTAGAGTCAATGACACCCCATTGTGTGTACTAAGGGAAATCATAGTTTGGAAGTGAGATAGAACACTTTTGGTCGGGTGATTCTACCACTAAAGGTGAGCTCAGGGTTAATGAGAGTGTACATTGGTCTAAGGCGAGCCTATAGTTTCGTGTCAGGGTAATTTAGAGATTTGGTTAGTAGTGATCATGCTTTATGTTGTATATATAGAAAAGTGGTGATTATAATAGTAAAAGAAGTGAATTGACATATATTGTTGTGATTCGAAATGAAATATGTGATATGTGCTATATTAAAAGATATATTATGTTTTATTTTCATATAGTTGTGTGTGGTAGTCAGTAATAGTGAGTTATTCCGTTACTGAAATTTTTATCTCACCCCTGTGGTTACATTTTCACAACATAGAGCAGTGATCAAGACAAGGAAAAAGAGTCTGAACAAACATAGTGGTGTCGTAGTTGTGTGAATACTCTGAGTTTGCATAATGAACTAATTTAATGTGAATTTTGTGTATATGAGTTGCCATATGGTTGTATGCATGATTTGAATAGTTATGAGTTATTAAATGCAAAAATTGTGGTAAATGTCATGAGTTTTGGTGAATCTTTACCCATGTGTAGAAATTATGATAAATGAGTAATTTAAGGTTAAAATTGAGTTGTGATTTTGTTGTAAATATTTGAGTAGTGAATTTATGATAGAATTGTAATGAAAATGGCCAAAGGGTAAGTTTATACTAAGTTATGCCAAATTTATGAAATGTGAATATTGGCCATTGAGGGGTCAAATTTTGGTATATGTGAATATATGTGATATATTGTGGTGAATCAAGTGTGTTAGGTCCTTTTGAACTTAGTTCAAGACCTTGTGTGATCTAAAAAAACATATGGATTAATTTGAGCACTTGGGTATATGAAATTCTTTAAAAAAGTGGCTTTTGGCACCCGGGTATTCAGATTTTAATCGGACCATTAGATCACATCCAACCTATATCATTAGTTAGCTTATGTGATAAGCTATGTGTGGGCAATTGAATCACTCTGATTGGACGTCGTATGTGAAAACAGTGTATGCCAAAAGTTTATCATTTTAATTGTCAAATGACAACAAAAAATTCAGACTAACAAGTAGCGGCGCATGACCTTGAAGGTTAAGCTTATAGCTCAGTGCCACATTCCATGGCATGTATTGCACGTTGTGGTGCGTGGCCCAAAATCAGACCTTGTTATTTTGCTTGGAGGCATGTAATATTTTTTATGAATGCATATAATGTGTTTTCGTTGCATATTGTTTGATGTATTATGATTTTAATGGTTTTGCAAAACAAGTCTTGGGTCCAAGCTTTTCAAACAAAATATTTGATTACTGAATGGTGTGATTGGTATGGTGATTTGATTAATCTTCTCCTGTATCTAGCAGATATGGGGCAAGGTCACAGGCACCCAAGGGGGTGAATTGGGTGACACTAAAAATTTCTTGAAAACATGATTGGTAAGAAAGATAAGAGGAATGAAAGAGGATATAAGACACACAAGATTTATCCCAATTTAGCCTAAAACTTAGCCTATGTCCGATTTTCAATGTCACACTTGAGATTTCCAACTATACTCACAAGCTTCAATAGGTGCTTGCTGTAATGTCCACCTTGACATTAACAAATTCACCCCACAATCACAACAAACAATCATAATTGGGAGCAAGGATTGCTCCTAAGCTCACATTATAAATATAAAGGTTAAAACTAACAATCTTTTAAAAATAATTGTGGAATATTTGGGATCCCATAAAAACCCTTTATATTGATAGTTTGAGCTCAAACTTAACAATTTGTACAAATATTAGAAGCATGGAAAAGTTTTGAGAAGCAAGACACTTCAAAACAAGGCCAAAAATGTCATTTTTGAGTGTTTTGGTCCATGTGCTGTGACTCGTGGCACAGAAAGCCAAGTTTGCTCGCTGTTCCGTGTGTCACGGAGCATGTGTCCATGACAGCAATATTATCAAGACAGCTTTTCTTGAAAAACTTTGAACGCGAGCCATTTTTGCATCCGATGTCTAATTGGAGTAATTCAAGCTCCCACATGAAGCTTATTCAATAAGCTAACTAATATTACAAGTTTCATTACGATCCGACACCATATGAGAATTTTAGGCTCTCGAATGTAAAAGTCAGTTTTTAAAGTGAATTTTTAACCATCCAAGTATCCAAACTCATAACTTATATCATTAACCTATTGTGAGGCATGAACCAAGTCCAGTGGACCAAAATACACTTGAGTGAACATTCAAACATACAAAAACATACCAAACACAAAATTTGGCCACTCAATGGCTATCTTGCCCAATATGGCCAAAATACCAAATCAACATCATATATGCTATTTGGCCTTTATTGCCATATAATACATTACATATACATTGTCACCACATAGATAAAACATTCCTTGCACTTGTATTAGTATTTTAGCCCATCCCAACAAAAATTTCCACATATTCACATCTTATGCAATATTGGGCTAAAATACACAACAACATAGTATGAAACAAGTGCAACCAATCAAAATGATATGCATTCCTAGTTGGCAACATATAATATCATATAACAAGTTTATATATATGACTCAAATCAAAATCAGGCTTTACAATGAGAATGTAGCAAGTATGCTAGCCCTTGCCCAATTCTCTCCTTGGCTTAGTCTCACTAGTAGAACCTCTAAATTGATAATCCACGGGGTGAGATAAAAATATCAGTAACTAAGATAATCTACATTATTGATTATCATGCCAAGTTATAAACAAGCATTAAAATAAGTAATATAACCACAACATATAAAGTCATCACAAAATACATGCATAATCCCTAAACATCAGGTCCTCCAATACTCTCGACCGAACCAATAGGCTATTTCACATAACCAAACCACATGTATAGTCCTCAAGCTTACCATTCATGATAGGACTACCTGGCCAAGGTGTCCTAAACCACTTCTAGACTACTGTTTCCCCTATTACAAGTAATTAGGGTGTCGTTACTCCAATACCGCATCCTACGAATACTAAGGAGTATAGTCTTCAACTCTGCACCCTTTTGGATACTAAGGAGAGTAAGTCTCCAACATCGCACCCATTTTCAAGCACTAAGGAGAGTAAATGCTGCACCTGGCATTGCGAGGTGCCAGCAGTGCCATATAGGTTTAATCTTTACTAACTCCACTAGGGTGACCTCCTCCCCTCTAATATGCCACATTTCACTACATGTCTCTACTTGACCATGTATAAATAACTTTTTAAATAAAAATAACAAATCTTACCATTTACTTCAAAAATATAGAATTTCACAAACTAATACTCCTCTCATTTTTTAAAATAGTTAACCTTTACAAAATTTATATATATACACAACAAATCATAGGAAAGCAACTTGAGAATAACTTATACAAGATAATAAATAATGTAAATTATTCAGTTACCTCAACCCTTTTATTACTAAAAGGGTTACCTGTGGTACAAATTCTCTTCTTGTGTCAAGGTAAGTCTTTCCATACCATAATCTATATCAACAAGTATTATATGTTAATTTTCAATTAACACAAGCATTATTAACTATCAATAACCACTCAATTCTCTCACTTCTCACTCATATTCTCAACAAAGAGGCTTGTTAAGATTAGAATTTGTTCATACAATCCCTTTAAGTCTCCTTTTAACTCTATCACAATATAAAACTCAATATCTCAACTAATCACACTTCAAAATCCCATGATCAAGTTAGGGCTTGATCCAACTTTCACCAAACAACAAAATAGCTTCATATTACCATATATCCAAGATTAATAAACCTAAATCAAACCTTTAGAGTCAATAGAAACCTTCAAAACATAGACTCATGGCTTAATCCAATCAGACCAAATTCTCGCTCTTCCAAATCCCATGGAAAATGAGATGAAAAGGTAGAGGAGAAAGGTAGGAAACTTACTCAAGAGTCTGAAGGCTTAAATCCTCCCAAATTGATACCCTAGTAGTGTCCAAAGTTTTCTCCTTTGTGCTCTAGGTTTTCCACACCAAAATCTATCAATTTCTGATGATTTCTTAAATTTCAAGTTGTTTATTGTGTCGTGCACCATAGCGCATGCCATGTAAGCCATGGCTCATGACGCAACAAGGAACAAGTTAATTTTGCTCCCCTCGATGCCTCTTGACTTAATCCGACTTTCATCTTAACTCAATTGAGAGCCAAATATGACTTAAAAATTCAACTAGCAATCCAAAAACATAATTAAATAAATTAATCATATTTTTAACTAATTTATCCCTTAATTAATCAATTTTTTCAGATTTGAAGTTTTCGGATGTTACAGTTCTCCCCTCCTTTAAAGGAATTTTGCCCCCAAAATTCAACAACAACCACAACACATACCTAGGGAAATAGATAGGGATATTGCTGCTTCATTTTGTCCTCTGTCTCTCAGGTAGCATCACTAGGAGCCCTTCCTTTCCATACCACCTTAACCAGTCAAATAATGTTGCTCCGCAATTGCTTACCTCTAACATCCACTATTCATTCTGGCTCTACTTGATAAGTCATATTCTCTTGCAGCTCTACCTCTTCGGGTTCAATCATATGAGATGGATCAGGTTGATATTTCTTCAGTTAAGAAACATGAAAAACATCATGAATCCTAGATAATTGTGGTGGCAAGGTGATTTGGTAGGCAACCGGCCCAACTTTCCTGAGGATCTCAAATGGACCCATGAATCAAGGAGATAATTTCTTTGCTCTGATTGACCTCTCGATTCTCGTCACAAGTAAAACTCTTAGAAAAACATGGTCACCAACCATAAACTCCAACGGCTTTCACCGTTTATCTGCATAACTCTTCTGGCTACTTTAAGCCATTAGAAGTTTCTACCTTATCATTTGAATCTTTTGCGTCATTTGATCCACAATATCAGGACATATAATGCTTCTCTCACTCAATTCAACCCAACAGAGAGGAGATCAACATTTCCTTCTATATAGTGCCTCATAGGGAGCCATCCCTATACTGGAGTGGAAACTATTATTATGAGAAAACTCAGCCAAAGAAAGATGGCTATCCTAGTTGCCTCTTAGTTCCAAGGCACAAGCTCTCAACATGTCCTCTAAAGTCTGTATAGTCCTTTCTGTCTGTCCATCAGTCTGCGGATGATGCACTATGCTAAATCTTAATTCAATACCCAATGCTCTCTGTAATGCTTTCCAAAAGTTCAAGGTGAGCCTTAGATCACAATCAGAGATAATGTCTTTTGGCACCCCATGCAATCTCACAACTTCTCAAATGTAGATCTTTGCCAACTTCTCTAATGAATCACTTATTTGTACTGCCAAGAAATGGGCTGACTTTGTCAATCTATCTACAATCACCCAGATGGAATCATGATTGGATTGGGTTCTTGGTAATCCCAAAATAAAATCTATAGATATATTATCCCACTTCCACTTCGGTATCTCTAGTGGTTGTAAAGTTCTTGCTGGTCTCTAATGTTCAATTTTAACCTTTTGACAAATTAAACACCAAGACACAAAATCTATAACATCCCTTTTCATTCCAGGCCACCACCAATATCGCTTCATATCCTGGTACATCTTAGTTGCTTCAAGGTGAATTGTATATCTACTCTTATGTGCCTTATTCAGAATTTTCTTTCTCAAATCACCCTCATATAGTACACAAACCCGATCACGATAGATAACATATCCATCATCACTAAAACCAAAGTCTGTGGTTTGTCTTTCCTTCATATCTTCCTGAATTTTCAATAAATACTCATCCTCAAGCTGTGCTATCCTTAACTCTTTGCAAAACTCAATAGTAAATTTTTGTGGAATGTAGGCTACAAAAAGTAAATTCCGGTGAGTCATGCTGAATAGCCAAGTAGGATTCTAGAAATTTGTGCTTTTGCACCATTAGATAAGCAACATGCAATGACTTTCAACTTAAGGCATTTGAAACCACATTTACTTTTCCCAGATGGTATTTAAATTTGAAGCTATAGTCCTTTAAGAATTCCATCTACCTTCTTTGTCTCATATTAAGTTCCTTCTAATCCACTAAATATTTCAGACTCTTGTGGTCACTAAAAACATTGAACACTGCTCCATACAAAAAGTGTCGCCAAATCTTCAGTGCAAATGCAACTGCGGCAAGCTCTAAGTCATGGGTCAGGTAATTCTCTTCATGTGACCTAAGTTGTCTAGAGGCATAAGCCATTACCCGCTCATCTTGCATCAACACACATCCAAGACCCTTAAGAGATGCATCCGTATACACTTCATGTGGAAATTTTGGATTAGAATAATGAACACCGATGCTGTAGTTAGTTTCTCCTTTAACTTTTGAAATGCGATCTCGCACTTCTCATCCCAAATGAACGGCTGATCTTTTCAAGTCAACCTAGTCAATGATGAAGCTATTGAGAAAAATCCTGGATAAATCTACAATAATATCCAGCCAATCCTTAAAAACTCTGTATTTTAGTCATAGAACTAGGTCTCTTCCATTTCAACACCGTATCCACTTTGTGCGGATCCATCATAATCCCTTCCGCCGACACAACATGTCCTAGAAATCGGACCTCTAGTAGCCAGAACTCATACTTGCTAAGCTTGGCATAGAGCTTGTTGTCCTTCAAAATTTGTAGTACAATCCTTAAATGCTTTGCATGCTGTTCCTCATTTTCAAAATATATTAGAATGTTGTCAATGAATACCACTACAAACTGATCATAGTAAGGCCTAAATATACAATTTATGTAGTCCATGAAAACTGCAGGCGTATTTGTTAACCCAAATGGCATTATCAGGAACTCATAATGCCCATATTTAGTATGGAAAGCCGTCTTGGGCACATCCTCCAAGCGCACTCTTAATTGATGATATTCTGAACTTAGGTCAATTTTTGAGATAACTGAAGCTCCCACTAATTGATTTAACAAATCATCAATCCTTGGTAAAGGATATTTGTTCTTCACCATCACCTTATTCAACTGTCTATAATCCATACATGCTATAAGCTGCCATCCTTCTTAACAAACAGTACCGGTGACCTCAAGGTGACACACTGGGTCTAATAAATCCCTTTTCAAGTTTCCTCTATCTGCTTCTTCAACTCAACTAACTACATTGGTGACATTTGATATGGTGCCTTTGAGATTGGTTCAGTTCCTGGCATTAGGTCTATGGTGAATTTCACTTCCCTTTCTGGCAGTAAACCGGATATATTATCTATAAATACCTCAGGGAATTCATTCACTACCCCAATCTTATTAATACTTTCATCATAGACCCCATGCATTGAGAAGAAAACCATATGAGCTGTACACCCTTGTTGCATCAATTTCTCTGCTTGTACCACTGATAAGAGCTTAGACTCGCTAGGATTATTAGCCGGTGTAGTATGTACCGGTAACATAACTGTCTTCCTAGCACAGTCCAAGTGGCATTATTTTCCATCAACCAATCTATATCGATAATCACGTCCAAACCCTTTATAGGAATCCGGATCAAATCGAGAGTGGTCAAATGATTTTTCAAACCTCACTTTTACATTCAAACATGCTTTACTGGTCATATCAGATAACCAAGATGGTGTAGATACTTTAATCACATAAGGCAATTCATGCAAAGGAAGTCCCAACCTCTCTACACATTCATATGAAATAAACGAATGTGTAGTATCGTAATCAAATAATGCTTCAATTTTCTGCTTATAGATAGAAATAATACCTTTTATCAAATTCGGCGACGCTCTTGCCTCCTCCTAAGATAGTGTGTAGACTCGTCTTAGAATGGTAGATCTTTGCTCTGCCATCTCCACTCTTACCTCCGGGCATTGTCTTGCTAGATGGCTAGGTTTCCCACATTTAAAACATACCCAGCACCTCCCAAGATGTGATCGCCCACACTTAGCACATGGTGGTGATCAGGCTGTACTCAAGGTCGGGGCAGGCATATTAGAAGCCTGTCGAGATGGTTGTGGAACACCAGAACTCATAAATCCACCCCTTTAAAATGTTCCTTGAGTCTGTGATCCTCTAACAAAACTCTTCTTGCCCAGTGCTGCAAAACTACTCAGGCCATAACCTGTCTTCTTAAAGACTCCTCCAAAAGGCCTAGGGAGGATGAGAACCTCCCATAACTATCTCGTCTCTTTTTCCCTTCAATTTCCCGACCCCCTCTTACTACAATTCGAAGCCGATTATGCATATCAGCATATGTGGTTACTCCTAGCAGAGCAATCTGCTATTTATATTCAGGCCTCATCTTTTCCAAAAGCCTTTTGGCCTTTTACTCACTATTATTTGTCCCATTCATATGAGTAGAAAATTTTGATAACTGATTAAACTTTTGAATGAATGCTTTCTCGTCAAGATCTCCTTGTCGAAATGCATGGAACTCGGCCTCTTTCTCATCTTTGAATGCTAAAGGAAAATGATTATCAAAGAATATTTCCTTGAATTGTTCCCATGTTAGCTGGTGTCCATCTATTGGTCTTGTGGAATTCCACCAGTGTTTAGCATCTTCAATCAAACACATTGTGGCTATAATCACCTTCTGTTCTGTAGAGCATAGTACCACCTCAAAGATGGTTTCAACCCTCTCTATCCATTTCTCTGCTTCTCCTTCCTTCATACTTTCATTAAAGGTTGGAGGGTTAAACTGAGAGAAAGTCCTCCATGCTCGATCAATAGCCATCTCTTGAACATCTCCATCCGATCTCATCCCAAACGATCTAGGTCTACTATCGAAACCATAAGATGGCTCCAATCTGCTCTCATGAGCTTCCTCTGGCCTCCTTTGTTCCTCCTCACAACCTCTATTATGGAGAAGAGCATCGTGGTCTTGAACAGTTTTCTGAATATTCCTCATCATATCTCACAATTCTTCTAGAATTGCATCATTACCCTGGGGCCTTTGTTGTTGTTCCACTTGTATCTCTAGCTGTACCTCTGGTATAGGCCCATCATTTTTTGATAAATTACCGACATTCCAGATGCTTCTCCTAACTATTTTTCTCCCCTCCTAAGGAAGAAACCAAGTAGAAAAGGGGAATGAGTGGGAAATAAAGAAAATGAGCCAAAGGGAAAGAGTTGTGTATATAAAGTTGCCAACTAATGAGAATGAATGCGATGGAGATATTATCACAACCAGATCTCAAAACCTGAGAAATTGATACCAAAATGTAATATCCATCTTAACATTACCAAAATTCACCTCACAATCATAACAAACAATCATAATTAGGAGCAAGGATTGCTCTTAAGCTCACATTATAAATATAAGGGTTAAAACTAATAATCTTTTAAAAATAAATGTGGAATATTTAGGATACTATAAAAACCCTTTAAATTAATAGTTTGAGCTCAAACTTAATTTAATGATTTGTATAGATATTGGAAGCATGGAAAATTTTTGGGAACAAAACACTTCAAAATAGGGCCAAAAATGTCATTTTTGAGTATTTTGGTCCATGCGCCACGACATGTGGCATCAAAAGCCAAGTTTTCTCATTGTACAGTGCGTCACAGCGCATTTTGTGCAAGCTGCGGTGCACGTGTCCATGATGGCAATACTGTCATGATAGCTTTTCTTGACGAACTTCGAACGCATGCCATTTTTATATCAGATGTCTGATTGGAGTGATTCAAGCGCTCACGCGAAGGTTATTCAATAAGCTAACTAATGTTATAAGTTTCATTACGATCTAACATCGTATGAGAATTTTAGACACCCGAAGATGCAATAGTTAATTTTTAAAGAATTTTCAATCATCCAAATACCCAAAACCCATAACTTATACCATTAACCCATTGTGAGGCATGAACTAAGTCCAATGGACCAAAATACACTTGAATGAACATTCAAACACACAAAAACATACCAAACACAAAATTTGGCCACACAATGGCCATCTTGCCCAATATGGCCAAAATACCAAATCAACATCATATATGCTATTTGGCCTCTATTGCCATATAATACATTACATATACATTGTCACCACATAGATAAAACATTCCTTACACTTGTATTAGTATTTTAGCCCATCCTAACAAAAATTTCCACATATTCACATCATATACAATATTGGGCTAAAATACACAACAACATAGTATGAAACAAGTGTAACCAATCAAAATGATATGCATTCCTAGTTGGCAACACATAATATCATATAACAAGTTTATGTACACAACTCAAATCAAAATTGAGCTTTACAATGAGAATGTAGCAAGTATGCTAGCCTTTGCCCGATTCCCTCCTTAGCTCAGTCTCACTAGTAGAACCTGTAAAATGATAATCCACAAGATGAGATAAAAATCTCAGTAACTAAGATAATCTACATTATTGATTATCATGCCAAGTTATAAACAAGCATTAAAATAAGTAACATAACCACAACATATAAAGTCATCACAAAATACATGCATGATCCCTAACCATCCGGTCCTCCAATACTCTCGACCGAACCAGTAGGCTATTTCACATAACCAAACCACATGTATGGTCCCCAAGCTCACCATCTATAGTAGGATTACCCGACCAAGATGTCTTAAACCACTTCTGGACTACTGTTTTCCCCTATTACAAGTAATTGGAGTGTCGTTACTCCAACACCACATCCTACGAATGCTAAGGAGCATAGTCTCCAACTCCGCATCCTTTTGGGTATTAAGGAGAGTAAATCTCCAACAGTGTACCTATTTTCGGGCACTAAGGAGAGTAAATGCTGCACCTGGTGTCCCGACGTACCAGCAGTGTCATATAGACTTAATCTTCACTAACTCCACTAACGTGACCTCCCACCCTTTAATATACCACATTTCACTACATTTCTCTACTTGACCATGCATAAACAACTTTTTAAATAAAAATAACAAATCTTACCATTTACTTCAAAAATATATAATTTAACAAACCAATACTCCTCTCATTTTTTAAAACAATTAACCTTTATAAAATTCACACACACACACACACACAAAACAAATCATATAAAAGCGACTTGAGAATAACTTATACAAGATAATAAATAATGCAAATTATCCAGTTACCTCAACCCTTTTGTTACTAAAAGGGTTACCTGTGGTACAAATTCTCTTCTTGTGTCAAGGTAAGTCTTCCCATACCATAATCTATATCAACAAGTATTATATATTAATTTTCAATTAACACAAGCACTATTAACTATCAATAACCACTCAATTCTCTCACTTCTCACTCATATTCTCAACAAAAAGGTTTGTTAAGATTAGAATTTGTTCATACAATCCCTTTAAGTCTCCTTTTAACTCTATCACAATATAAAACTCAATATCTCAACTTATCACACTTCAAAATCCCATGATCAAGTTAGGGCTTGATCCAACTTTCACCAAACAACAAAGTAGCTTCATATTACCACATATCTAAGATTAATAAACCTAAATCAAACCTTTAGAGTCAATAGAAACCTTCAAAAGATAGACTCATGGCTTAATCCAATCAGACTAAATTCTCACTCTTCCAAATCCCATGGAAAATGAGATGAAAAGGTAGAGGAGAAAGGTAGGAAACTTACTCAAGAGTCTGAAGGCTCAAATTGTCTTCAAAATCCTCCTAAATTGATGCTCTAGCAGTTCCCAAAGTTTTTCCCTTTGTGCTCTAGGTTTTCTACCCTAAAATCTGTCAATTTCTGATGATTTCTGAAATTTCAAGTTGTTTATGTGCCATGCACTGCAGCGCACACCACACAAGCCACAGCTCACAACGCAGCAAGCAGCAAGTTAATTTTGCTCCCCCCAATGCCTCCCAACTTGATCCGACTTTAATCCTAACTCAATTTAGAGCCAAATATGATCCAAAAATCTAATTAGCAAACCAAAAACATAATTAAATAAATTAATCATATTTTTAAGTAATTTATCCCTTAATTAATTAATTTTTCTAGATTTAAAGTTTTCGGATGTTATACTTGCTACCATAGTACAACTCTTAAGACTTTACTTGTCTTAATTCAACAAAAAACCTTGCTACAACTAGCAAGTTGTTATAAATCACTTGAAAAACTCTTTTTCAAGATTTCAATTGAATAATAAAAACTTTCACAGAAAAACTCTTTTGAAGAGTAGATCGATTACAAATGAAAGCTAATAAACTTGTGAAAACTTTTTCACAAACTTTTATGTACAATTGAACTTTTTTAGAATGGTCAAATAATAAGTAGTTTATTCAAAGATAAAAAATCTTTTTTACTTGAATTGTATCACATATATAGTTTTAGCAGTTAATAGATTGTTAGAATAGTATTTCTAGCTGTTAGTGACATTTTTTGCATGCGACTAGACATTTCATGCATGAAATAGAGCTATCCAAGTTTCAAACATACAGTTGTGACAATTCAAGCATGAACCTCAAGGTTTCTCATGCGTGTTTTGGAGGGTAAGAATATGCAACCTATTATATGGCACAAAACTCACGTGTGACCCTCAGGTTCTCATGCATGAATTGGCTAGCCAGATGCCAAGCTCAATTATGTGAGATAAATCATGCACGGGAATTATCTCTATATCATGTGTGGAATGGCTATTTTAAAAACTCAGTCCATTTGGAAAGATAGATCAAGGGTGAAATACTATAATACTCGCACGTGAAATGGCAAGTTGCAAAACTTAAACCACTCTGTAAGTCATATCACATGTGGAACCATTATGTACCCAAGCAAGGAATGCATGATCAAAAAGATTTAAAACAAAGATGACAGATCATGCAAGTATATAATGTTGAACCAACCTTAAAATGGCTCAAGACTTAATTAGGAAAAATTTGTTCAACAGACTTGATGAAATATCATGTGTGGGTACCTTTTGAATCACACGTGAAATGGCAGTTTACAAATATACAATGGAACACAAGATGACAATTCAAGCATGCATACCTAGTGTTAGCTTCATGAAATGGAGTATAGAAGCAATGTCAAGGTATCATGCAAACACAAGTGACAAATCACACGTGAATTACTCCTAATTCAGGCGTGAAATGTTAGTTGGTTTGCCTAACATGACAAATCACGTGTAGGACCTTACTGATTCACACATGAATCATTAGACAGTGAAAAGCTCAACTTTTATTATCTAATACAAGCTAAAATGACATAACTCACAAGCTTGAATATATTAAGATGAGTCTTAGGATGCACAGATGAGACTTTTAAGAAAAGATTTATGCATTCATTTCAAGGAAAATAATTTGTAATCAAACTCTCAAAGTTTTTACATTGAATCTAAGAGAATTAAATAACTTATCCTATCATTCTTTATCTTTTCTTGATTCTTCATGCTCTTGAGGTTTTGTCATCCTCCATGATTCTTTATATATCTACACACATAACAAACACCTCTTCTCTTGATTTTGTAATCATCAAAACATATGATCCAGCAACACACATTTTTGAGCTCTTAGTAAAGGCAAGTTTTTTTAGTCTAGCTTAAAATCACTTGTCTCAGGTTTGATCACACACTAAAATTAGCCACTACTCATGGACATGCCTTTGTAATCTAATTTTTTCTTGAATTAGATATTATACATGCTTTAATTGTCCTTATGTGTTAGCTTGAAGTGTGCCTTAGACTAATCTACATATGTTATCTTGGTGATTCATGCTTGAATGGATTCATCCACTTAGTTTTTTTTAAGTTTGACTTAGAGAGCCTTTAATTTAAATAAGCCAATTCAAGCTTGTTTCAATAGTGAATTAAGAAAGTTTTGCCTTATGGAGAGAACATTTTCAATACATGCTTGAATGAGTCTATACCCACATGTGCTTCAGCTCACAATGGAAGAAATGAGCTTCTGATCTTTACTAGACACTTGAACTATATAGCCTTTCACTCTTGAAGTAGTCAGAAGTACACCAAGCATTTGTGAGCCAAGGTAAAAACTTATTAGAAAAACACCTTCATCTTATTCTTGAGTGAATCAAGGGAAGTGTTTACATGTCTTTATATAGAGAAGAGATTTTTTTGTGAAGGTAAAAACTAGGGAGAATGATAACTAAGGACCTTCTAAGAACATTAATCCCAATTACGGATCATGAAATTTTAAAATTTCAGTTAAGGACCATGGTCCTTAATTGTGATAAAAAAATGTAATTTGTGAGGTGGGATTCCCTAACGCCACTTGGGAATTCACTAACCCAACTTGAGAAAATTACTATCGTATATTGTGAAAACATGAAACCTCACTTGAAAATGGAATGTTTAACAAAAAGCGCTACTTAGGAATTCACTAACTAGACTTGAAAAAATTTCTAACGTATATTGTAAAAAAGTGAAGCCCTACTTGAGAATCAATTGTTTAATAAAAAGTGACTTGTTCAAATTGGTATTTTTTATTAAGCAATCGATTCCCAAGTGGAATTTTATATTTTCACAATATACGTTAGAAATTTTTCCAAGTCGAGTTAGTGAATTTTCAAATGGCGCTTTTTGTTAAACAATTAATTTTCAAATGGGGTCTCATGTTTTCACAATATACATTACAAATTTTCTCAAGTTGGGTTAGTGAATTCCTAAGTGGCAAAAGTGAATTTCACCTTACAAACTACATTTTTTTATCACAATTATGGTCCTTAATTAGAATTTTAAAATTTCATGGTTTGTAATTGGCATTAATGTTCTTAGAAGGTCCTTAATTGTCATTCTCCCTAAAAACTATTGAAGAAGAGATTTTCTAGTAATCAAGGAATTTTCTTCTTTTGTGTGAGAAGCTATCTAGTGTAGCAAGGAACTTATAGTGTTTCACCAGTATTCAAATCAAACTTGTAGTTGTACTAAGATGGCATACACCCACTTAAGCTTGTGATAGCGGAGAAATCTTAGAAATGTTTTGAGGACTAGATGCAAACTAAGTGATTGAGTTAAAACAAGATAAATAGATTTATGCAATATCTCTATCCCTGCTCTTTTTACATGTAGCTCATTATAATCTTGCAATCTCTTGATTATTAGTTTGAAAACTATTATTCATTTTATTCCTCAAATCTTATTCTGATAAATTAATTTTTACCTACTGTGCTTAATTAGTTTTCAAGTGTTTAAGTTTTTTTACAAATAATTTTCAAATATGTTGCAATAGAAGTATTTGGGATTATATAAACTTGTTTTGTTAAACTATTTGTGGCATATTTATTTAAGTTAAACTTTATAAAAGTTTTTGATTTAGTCAAAAATTTTATAAATACTTAATCCACCCGTGTGTAGTTGACTTAGTCTTAGATAATTTACACGTGACACTTATTAAAAACATTCTAGTTTTATTATTAAGAAATAGTTACTTAATTATTAAATAAATATTTTTTAAGAAAATATAAAATATGAAAAAATATTTAATTTCAATTAAATGGCAAAAAATAATATTTGTTTAATTATCGTACAATAAACAGTTCCAAAAACTTTTACCGAAAAAAGAAAAAGAAGGTTTGCCGAGGACCCTAACAGGATTCGACATCTGCCAAATACAAATAAATGAAAGAAAATGTTATTTGATAAAATAAATGAAAAATTATTGAAGAAGGTATTATTGAGGCCTAGAAGGCCCCAAATGGACGATCTTTCTGGGGTAGCATGAGAATATTTTAAGAGATGGGAAGAGCAAAGAGAGACCTGGTCCCACATCAAGCTTATCGCCTCCAAAATTATTTATTTTTTAATGTATTTAAATAAAAAATATGTAACCTGTGCAGCTGTGCTATGCAAGTTCCTAATCCTAACCGTCCATCTTACCCCTCGTTTTATTTTTGAATATATTAGAATATAATTGATTTATAAAATTCATTAATAAAATTAAAAATTAAATAAAATTATTATTTTGTGAAAATATATTCTCTTTTATATATCAAAATCAATTATGATTTTAAAATTATATTTTTTTAAAAAAATAATATTTAAGAACTTATATTACGTGATAAAACCAAATGTGAATAAAAAATTATATTTTTTTAATATCCAAATACTCATGTACATGTCAAAATGAGATTATTACTATTAACAATAACTTAAAAAGGAAAAATCTTTATAAGAATTGAATTAAAAGCTATTTTATTTGTGAAGGAGCAAACTAAATTAAATAAGTTATACTCTATCCGTTAAAAAATATAAGGCATTTTTAACTGAATCTTATCTTTCAATAAAGTAGTTACCTATTTTTTAATTAACTTTATCTTTTTATATTTATCCCTATTAAACACCCTACAATAAATATAAAGTCATTATCAATAAGGGTATTTTTAAAAAAAGGTTATGATTACACATCAAAAGACTAAAAATATTTTGTATTTTTTTACATCCAACTCCTCAAAAAATACCTTATATTTTTTAATAGAGAGAATATGTAATTTTTAATTTGTCGGAAAGAAAATCAGAAAATCCCTTCAAAGAAAAAAAATCCTTTTTGTTTTCAAAATTTATTTAAAGAATTAGATTCATTTATAATTTATAAAATAATTCTATTTCAAAAGATATCTATCTCCATGATTAAAAATTTATAACTAAAATTTATTCAAATATAATGCTCTTCAACCAATCATCAAGTATCAATAAAAGAAATAAAAGTTAGACGGTTAAGATGATTGCGGTGTTGGATTTCTGATGCAGAAGCGGAACAGTTAGTACAAGCCCAGGACTGGCTTCTACTTGGTAGTCGCATCTATGGCGTCGTAGACTTTGTTAAAGTTAACCAAACAGAAGTGTACTTTGGAAATTCAAGATTCCAAAAAAGTTTGTGAGAAATGAGAAAATGACGAAAGTGTCCCTACATCGAAGCAGACAAAGAGTAGGTACGATCGACTACGAGAAGTTGACCCGCTTCTCACCTTTCTCTCTTTTCTGTTTTTTTTTTGGTGTTTGCCGCATTCCACTCACACACCTATCACTTTTTACTGTTTTTTACTTCCCATTCTCTTTCCATTCTTACCCCAATCCAATCCCACGTTCATGCGCCCGCGCGTGCATGTACACTCGCACTCCTAACTCTCGACAAGAAGACGATGGTCGGGGAAATTGAACCTTTTATTATTATTTTTTTTTGGGCATCATAAGGTATCTTAATAAACAGCTATTTTCTTGTTCTTATATATAAGAATTTTTTTAAAAAAAATTTCTCTCCAAATATAAAAGATTGTTAATATTTTTTTAATGAATAGATCATTATATTTTTATTAAATTAAAAAAATATAAATACATTCATTAATTTACTTTGAAAGAAAAAGAAATTTATTTTTTATTTATAATAATTAAGGATAGAATTAAAATGTTATTGTATTTTTAATTAAATAATTAAATTTTATTAGTTTGCATTATTTAGTTAAGAATATTTTATATATAAAGATAGAGAGAATATATCCTATTACCTTCTATGTAAACTAATTCAGATTCTGATATCTTAAAGATACTTTTAGTATTTTTATGTAATAGAATTGCACATTTTAAGATTGAAACTCAAAATTTCAAGATAAACTTATTTGACTTCATTATTAATCAATCGAACCAAGCTTCCCTCAATATAGGGAATTGAAATTTTAATACTCAATCTATCCTAAATTATAAAATAATTTTAAATAAGATTACATATATCAATAAAATTTATTAAATTTACTTTAAAACTTTATTTTTTAAAAATAAAAATATAAACTTTTAAATTTTTTTCATTTAGTAATTCATTTGTAAAATAATATTAAAGGGAGAATAAAACCAGAAGGATACTCTTGAAAAAGTAACATTAATAAAATATTATTTTTGTCAAAATATTTTATATTTTAGAATGTCAAATTTTTCTTAAAGATGTGTTATAATTTAAAATAGAGGGAGTACTATTTTCTATCCATGTTATATGAAATTGGTAACTTAATTCACAATTTAAAAAAATTAGTTAAAATCTTAAACTTTTAATAAAGTATATATCTTTTCAATTATATTTTTATTAAATATCTTATATAAGTGGCCTTGTTTTAATAATGAAACAATGGAAGTATATGATTATAATCAAGCAGTTTGTGGTAATTGGGAAGCAAACCAAGGATTTAAAAAATGGGAACCATTATAATTAATTCAATATATTTTTAATTTTAATTTTATAAATTAGCAAGAGCCTTTATGTCTCTGACTAAACAACGACATTTTGGTCAAGTCATTTTCATTGCAGCAAAAATGACAACAAACCTTATTACGATTAAGTAAAGTTGATTATAAATATAGACTGCACAATATTATTGTACTTATAAACAATTAAATATATCATATTGTTATTACAAAAAAAATCATATTGTTTTTGTTGTAGAACTGAATATATTATATTTATTATAGTGTAACAAGGCTATCATTAGGATTAGTGTTTTGATTTTAAAAAAAAATGAAACAAAGAAAGAAGAGAAATACAAAAACCTTGAGTCCGAATTGAATTTTTCGTGTTTTAATTAATAGTGAATGTAGCTTGATGAATATGATCCATAATGACCATTTGAAAGACTATGTGTGTGTGTATATGGGCAACTTAAATACTTAGCTTTATATACTTAATATACTTTCATTTAATCAAATCAAAACAAGTAGATTTTAATATATTAATAATATTAATAACAATATTTTGTATAAAATAAATAATTTATAAAAGATTTACATACCTTAATTTAATTAAAAATAATAAATATTTTAAATATATAAAGTTAAATATATAAATTTTTTTTCTATATACACACACATAACTTTTTTATTTTTGGGCCGAACACACACGCGCCCACATGTATATATCATTATGCCATTGTTTGGAATTGACAAAGATAGTTCTATGATAGACATACACTTATAATGTGTTACGATAATTAAGGAGATATGAGTCCCACACATTTCACATATAGCAATGAGATAGACCATGTTGACACTTTTTGGGGACCTACATGCTATAAATACCGCTCTAAAGGGTCATGAATTGAGCTAAATAAAATTTAAAACAAATAATATAAGAATTAAATATAGGTTAGGAATGATATTAACAAACAAAGTTGAGTGAAGGAAAGAGAAGCTTTGCAAATAATGTTTATCCTAGTATAGCTCTAATCACTTGAGCTTACATCCAGTTTCCAAACTTGAGATTTTTCACTATTTCTACCCAGATTAAGCCAAACTCTTGATTACCACAATATAATTTAGTTTCCTCCTTGAGTTTATAACTTTCTCCATTACAAAGGTAATCTCAAATCTTTTTAAATTTCCTAAGCTTAAGTTCCTCTATCTCTAGTGAATAAAATAGAGGTGAAAAGAGAAAGTTCAATAATGAATTACTATTATTGAAAACTCTCTCTAAGAATGGATATACAATCAATGAATGTCAATTATAATAAATCTTATAGCAGAAGGTAGGTGAACAAGTAAATGAATAACCTCTCATATTAACTCTATAGTTTGTTGTATTTTTGTTTTTATAAATGCTTGTATTTATAGTTGACGCTTGAAAAAGATCTGTTAAATTCTATAATCCATCAATTAGATACTCCATGTTTATTACTTTTGAGTTTCTCATTGGATAAGGCAATAAAATAGTTCTTTTTGAAAGGCTTACCGAAATGTGTGATAGTCTATTAAATTAATGGTGTGGTTAATAAATATGTGGGTTAATTTGATTAATCATATTTCCAAATTGCTAATGGATGTTTTGGAAAAGATTTGTTAAATTATTTAATCTATCCATTAGATCCATTTCTCATTGATGTAGAAGTGAAGAGAAGAGAGGAAAGCCTTATCGAAATTTGTGATATTTTGAAGCAGCTTCTAGTAATCCAGAACACAAACCCTAGCACACCCTTACTTTTTCTCTGTTCCCTAGCTCCTCAAACCTCAAGTTCCCTTTGTCTTAAGTGCTGATTCATGCGCTTATATTCTGGTTTAATGTGTGATGTGTCGTGACACAGCAAGCACATGTCGTGTTGCATGGCATAGAATGTGCCATCACACATTCTTTTCCAATCCAACCCTGATCGGCTCCCAATTTTTTCCTAACTCGACTCTAAAGTTGCCTACTAATCCAAAACATCCATTAGCAATCTAAAAACATGATTAATCAAATTAACCCACATATTTACTAGCCACACCATTAATTAGCAATTAAAATCTAGATTAAAACTCGGGGTATCAAATTAACCCACATATTTACTAACCACACCATAATTAAGATACAGGTATGAAATAAGGACAGGTGAGTCAAGGTTCATTGCAATATAAAGCGAAAAATTGGGGTATCAAATATTTGATACCGGTATGAAGTTAATGATATTGGTATGAAATATACTAGGTGGGCAAAGAAATTCCATTCTGGTATGATTTCAAAGATTGGGGCATGAGACCCTTGATATAGGTATGAAGCAATACATACTAGTATGAACAAGAAAAACTCACCATTAATTTTTTTTAATAGATTTTAAGCACAAGCTGATCTTGTTCAATTGAACTAGGATAAATCAAATACTTATATCAAAGTTTATATGAAACGAAAATAAGAATGAAAGGACATAGTTAGGATCAAAGTTGGAGATTTAAGCTTACAGTTCCAATTTCCTTAAGTTTTCAAATACATATAATCATCTACAAAATAACCACTTCTCTATTTTGTAATCATCAAAACCAAGATTCAATAAATGCAAATAATATTCATAACTTATAAATATTGTATTTTTTTTATAGATTTCATATTGTAGTATATAGCAAAAGTACATCTTTGATCTTCTACTTTACTTTATAAAAGGTTTTAATTTGATGCTTAATTTTATAAAGTATATTTAATCCTCAAAACCTTAACATTATTAGTCTCAAATAATTATTTTTGTGTCAATCATTATCATTTTAAAAATTAAACTTGATATGTCAACATTCAAAAATTCAATGTGAGCATTTTTTGTTAGTGGAACAAATAGTTCTGGTGGCCAAACTGCTGGTGTAGTCCGCCCACTGGCAACGGAGTTCTAGCAGTGGTTTTGGCACTAGCAACGACAACAGTGGTGAGTTTTTTTAAATAAATCAAGGGTGTTTTAGTAATTGAACTAAAAAAATTAATTTCATTCAGGGACTTTAGGCATGTAGAGAAATTTCATATTTTTGAGCTTGAAATGCATTTATTCCCTTTAAGGGGGCCCTAGATGAGATTATCGCTTTTATAAAATTAAGAGATAAAAAAAAAACCTTAATGTGTAAAGTTAAAAGATTAAAAGTCACTTATGCCTACTGATATATTGATTTAGATACTTTATTTGCTTTTATATTGTAATTATTATTAGTAGTTTGATCACTGTGGGTCTTATATTGTGATTTAATTTATTTCCGTTTAATTTGTATAAGAAAAGGTTGTGATTTAATGCCTTCCCTCATGGTTAAAATCTCAACCGTTCATTTAAAAAAATGACAATCTAATTTTAGTTGTCTCTTTGAAAATGGCAATACGTACGCTTTATCTTTCTAACAAACTCAATTTTATGCCTCAATATTTTTTTTAAGAAATTCTTGTTGCACACTATAACGTTTAAAATTATCCTGACCAAAATAAAATTACATATAGCATATATCGATGTATCTCCTTTATTTTTAAAACTTTATTTCCATCTACTTAACCATTAATTAACTATTAAATCATGTATTTTCATCCAAAACACTCTTTAACATAAGTACAGTTTTCAAAAATTATTTGCATTGCCAGAAAATAATTTTAATACATATATTGTTAAACTTTTGTTCATGATATTTTAATTTTTTTAATTATTTAGACTTATTTATTTAGTAATTTTGAAAGTTCAAATAAAAAATAATATTTTAAACAAGTATTTTGTATGTGTGAAAACTTAGGTACAAGGACATGGACATTGTGATAAACCCTACATTTGACGATGGCCTGAATAATTGGTCTTGAAGAGGCTGCCAGATTGCATTGCATACTTCTATGGAAGATTTGAAAATTCTTCCTCCGACTGGGAAATATTTCGCATCAGCAACTGAGCGCACACAAAGTTGGAATGGAATTCAACAAGAGATCACGGGAAGAGTATGTCATGAGCCCCATATCGGAAAACATTGCAAGTAGTGTGGTTCTGAAAGAAATAGGGAGAATAATTGGATAAGAGTTCTGATGAATTGTTAAAAAAAAAAAAAAAAAACTTCTAATAGGAGGACATCTCTGCATAATGAAAAAAAAAAAATTACACACTGCAATCCAGAATATAAGTCACATTTGACTAACTTTTGCTCACAAATATCGAGGAAAAAGTTTAAAAAAAAGTTGGTTAATTCATTAAATTTATTAAGAACATATATATATATATATATATATTTTTACCATTTCCCCTATTGAGCACGTTAAATTCTCACATTTAAAAATCTCTTTTTAATTGCAGTCATGGCCAAAAAAAAAAAGAATAACGTCACTGGACATTATTCTCCAAAAAATGAATTTTAGTTTGGATGAGAAAAATCTTTGAGAACATAACATATATTTTGGACCAGAGTATTGTGTGTGTGTTTGTGTGTTTGATTTTGAAAAAACATAGATATTCAAGGCTCTTCTTTTCTTCCCGGCCAAAAGAAAGGCTCTTATTTTCTTTTTCCCTTTCTTTCATATGAATATTGAAAACGATTGAATGGAAAAAGCCAGCACATGATCCGACAACTAGACGATATAAAAGAGTGTAAGTTTGCTGGAAACTTCTGGCCGATGAAAAGTTTAATGGAAACTTAATTAGAGCTACAACCATAGGAGGGGACATAAAAGTTGACTCAGTCTAACGATAGGTGGGTGTTAACAACCGTATAGAATATATATACCGAAACACATTGTTTTTAAATTGCTTTTAACAAACATCTACTTTAGCAATAAAAAATGAAAATCGATAAAACATTTATCATAATAAAAAGTCTAAAATATGATAAAACGATACAATACTCCCTCTGATCCCATTCATAAAGCATATTTTAGAAGGTCCGTTTGGTCCTATTTATAACTTATGATGTGGCTTTTTAGATAATTTAAAATACATTTTCAAAATTATCCTTTATGAAAAAAAATATAATATAACATCACTCTTTAAAATTTTTACCTTCAGCTATCAAATCTAATCAAAAGGGGACAAGGGAGGATTTGAACCCTTGATCCTTTGATGTTACAAAAAATAGTTCATCACTGAACTACCAAACCCTTCTAATAATATATTACAAAATATATATATATATATATATATATTTTGTAATATATTTGTTATAGTTTCTATTTTCAAGCATTAATATAAGTTGCTATTAATCATAGACATGTTATTTATATTCGAACAATTACTTGTAAATATGTGGACATGACTTATTCATATATAAAAAAGTTGTCAACTTTTAAAAATCAACTTGTTTAATTTTTTTTTAAAAACTTGTTCTTTCAACATTAACAAGTTGTCAATATTATGCCAAATAGTATGTTATAAATTTATTTTTCAAGCATTTTGATGGGTTGTGGTTGATTAAGAACATATTGTTATTCTTATCCAAACAATTACTTGTAAATGTCTGAACATGACTTGTTCATGCATAAAAAAGTTGTCAATTTTTAAAATTGAACTTATTTAATTTTTTAACAACTTGTTCTTTCAATATTGGCAAGTTATCAATATTATGCTAAATAGTATATGTATATGTTATATATTTATTTTTCAAGCATTTTCAGGGGTTGTGATTGATCATGGATATATTGTTGTTTATATTCGAACAATCACTTGTAAATGTGTTAACATGACTTGTTCAAGCATAAAAGAGTTATCAATTTTTAAAACCCAACTTGTTTAATTTTTTCAACAACTCAAACAAGTGATAGTAATTGAGGAATTAGAGTTGCAAGAGAACTTATCATATTGGATAGAACAAAAATGAATAGTGAATTTCAAAGATAAGTAGTTACAAAACAAGACTATCCAACTGGTTAAAGTTAAGTGGAAAGAAATGGCTCTTGGTGATGCTACCTATAATATCCCCAGTTTCAAACTTTGAGTTTTTAGTGTTTAAAAGGGATAAATTGGTAAATTAAGTGATTAATTAATTAATGATGTTTTTAGATGGTTAACGAGGTTATTAAATCATTAGATAATCATAGAAGTAAGCTAGGTTAGAGTTCAAGCAAACTAAGCATCAAGTGAGGCCCAAATTCAATATGGGCTCATTATGCATCTACCGTGGTGGACACACCATGTGCCATGGTGGATGTGCAAAAATTTGAATATATTAGATAGATGCATGACTTCAAAGAAGAGGAGAAAAAGAAAGATAATGAGAGGAGCGACGGAGGAAGGGTTCGTGGCTACTAGTGCTTTACTTTTAGAGCATTTTGGAGACATTGTGAGCTTGCTACATGCTTGGGTAAGCTTTCTATCCCTCTCCCTTCCCTTTTTATGGGAAATCTTTATGAGTTTGGGTATTTTTAGGGATTGATTTCATTTTCTTTTAGGTTATAACTTAACCCATTGGCTTAATTAAGGCCTTAGGGAGTTACATCAAACTTCTAAACCTAATTTTGAGGGTTTTGAAGTAATTTGAGATTTTTGATTAGGGTTTGGACAAACTCTAAGTGAGAATTGAAAGATTGAGAGCAATGTGGGTGAAAATTTGTGCCTATCTAAGTGTTTAGGTGCTAAGTGGAATGAAATGTGTTATAAGTATTGATTGTATTAAGGAAAAAATTTGGATATAATGGGTACCAAAAATTAAGCTAAAAAAGGGGTTTAATTAGAGTTGTAATTGGTTATAAGTGTTTAATCTTGTAGACTAAATATTGATTGTGTATTGTTGAGCAAGTGAACTCTTGAGGAGTTGGTAATTTGCCATGTTAACATTTTTTGTGATAAAAAGGTTGAGATAATTGGATAATCAAATCTTTTTACTTGTGTATTTGAGTAATCATGGGTTTACAAAAATGCATATATATACACACACACACACACTCTCTATTATAAAATGTATAATCTAATCCTATTATATTGTTAGCCCACAAATTCAATTGAAATAAATAAGGAGGATATAAAGTGGATAATGTTGATCATGCATTGTATGGATTAGTGTATGATAATAATGTGTTTGTGTGTATCCGATAAATGTTTTGCTTGCCACTTCACACACTCATAGGCTATTCTTGTATGTGTGAGATTTGCTTATTTAAACTCAATTAATTATTTAGTCTAAGGTAATCAAGGGTCCAAACCCAATAAGGATTACTAAATTTTCATAATTTAAAATGATCCCATACACTTTCAATATTTCCAAATCGAAGTTTAAAACATTTATGGAAGCAAGGGAATCAAGAAAGAATCAAAATATTTGCATAAAACTTCAAAATAGTAAACTATGCAAAAAATAACATATATGCCGAAGCTTGAGGCGTCATGTACTGTAGCACATTGTATGATTTTGATAGTAAATTTTGCTATCAAATAACAACACCAGGGACAAACTTTTGATGCATTCTAATTCTTCATCCAATGTTTGATTGAGATTATTTATGTGTCTATAAAGAGCTTTCTCCTAACTCTAGCTAATGGCACAAGTTTCACAACTAAATTATTTTTTTTTCAAAAAGTTGGACACCTAATACCGAACTCACTCATTTTTCACATTAACTCATATCTAGGGTGCCCAAACTCTAACTAATGTGCCAAAAGCCTACACCAACCCTAGACCACACTCAATGGACCATTTAAGACTCGTGTAACACACCACATATAGTATCTCAAGTCTTCAATCTAGGGATTTTAATTGATTATAAGGGTAGAATGGTAATTTCTAAGTGAATTTCATATTAATGACCTTTTTAGGAGACTAATGTACTTAATGGATCCTTAAACAACCTTAAAAGAGGGCTAGGTCAGTGTTTGAGTGAATTATAGTACAGAGAGAGAGAGACCCAAAATGTGTGGGATTCTCCATGCCATGCGCCACGGCTGATGTGCCAATGTGCCATGGCACATGCACAAAATCTGTACTTGTTAGTCACAAAAAAGACCTAAATTTAGAAAGGAGAAAGAGAGAAAATGAAAGGAGTGACATAGGAGGGGCTTGTGGCTTATAAGGCTTGACATTGTGAGAGATTTAGAGGTATTTTAAGCTTAGATTATCATTAGGCAAGTTTCATATTCCCTTTCCTTTCCCTTGGTGCGAAATTTCTAACTTTTAGGATAACAGGGGCCTTGATTTTAATTTTTTTTTAGGTTTAGACCAAACCCATTGACTTAGTTAAGGTCTTAGGGAGTTAAGTCAAGCATCTAACCCTATGTTTATGGGTTTTATGGTGATTTGGAATATTTAGCTAGGGTTTAAATGAACCCTATGTGGAATTTAGTTATTTTAGGACAATGTGGATAGATGATTGGTTATGTTAGAGTATTTGGATGTTAAAAGGATTGTTGGAGTGTTTTAGAAGGGTTGATATTGTCAAATGAGGATTTTTGGTGTAATAGGTACTTGAAATCTAGTGATTTTGCGGTTTTAGAGCGATAATTGATAATTATCATTAAATTGTATAGATTGAGTGTTGATGAAGTATTATCGTGCGAGTGGAAACATCTGGAGCAAATGTTGAACTACGTTAACCCTTTTTGTCACAAAAAGGGTTGAGGTAATAAAATAATGTATATTATTTGATTATATTACTTAACTATTTGTGAGTAGATATGTAAATTTTTTACTTGTGATTTGAACGCATTACATATTACAAAATATGATTTTGTGTATGTGAAACAATTTCCAGATGATGAAGATTGTGAAAGTCTTACATGAATTTAACGAGAATTGGTTATGAATATGTGTTATGTGTGAGATATGTGAGCATGATCATGATAGGGGTGGGAGTTCACCCGTAGGAAAGAGTAGTGAAAGTCCATATGGCATGTATTTCTTTAGTCTCTAATAAGGCATGGTGTTGGAGATTATCTTTTTAGTATCCTAGTAGGATACGATGTTAGAGAATAACGCTCCTTAGCATCAGTAATGCAGTGTTAGAGTGACGACACTTCGATTCATGTGTGATGGTGGAGATCATAGTTTGGAAGTAGGATAGTACACCTTTAGCTAAGTGATTCTATCATTGAAGGTAAGCTCAAGCCATTGTGAATGTGCACTTGATCCAAGAGCTTATTGTTTTAGTCAGGGTGATATGGAGGCTTGAATGTTAGAATGATTGTATTAGAGTGGAAATGAATCATAATCATTGAAAAGATTGTGTGGATTATATTAAATGCATGTTTTTGTGTATATTAGCTTTACTCCTTTATGGTTGTGCATGTTAATTGATAGTGGTAAATTATTCTACTAATGAGAAGTTTATCTCACCTTATGGTTATATTTTACAAGCAAGGGCTCCGGTAGGGGCAAGGGGAAGGAAGGAATGACTGAAGAGTGAATATCATTGTTGTATAACTTTTTCCTTTCTAACTTTGGGTTTTGCAATGAATATTTCATGATATTATGCCAACTTAGGATCATTTCATCATTTTGCTATAACTTGTATGAAAAATTGGTGAAGTGTGTATCTTGACCTAAATTTGTGGTGCTTGTGGTTAAATGATTGTGTATGGCTAAGATACTAATGCAAGTAATATAATTGTGTTAACTATGTGTTGAAGTGACCAAAACTATGTGTGTGTTGAATTTTATCTACCCTTTTACATTGTTGAAAATTAAGGGTTTAGTGGTCATATTGTGAATGGAAGGTTATTTGTGTGATATAATTGGCTTGATATGTTGTGTGTGGTCTATTTGAATTGGTCAGAGTAATTCTAGAGCTAATGGCACCAGGTTATGGGTTTTGGACACCATTGAGTATGTTTTGAAATAAAAACAGACTATTTTGAGTTCAGATGCCTATCTCTTTGATAGATGATTATTTGGGACTGTGATCAGTACCATTAGTTAGAGGTCTCAAAGATCTTTATGTGGACACTTGAACCACTTAAATCAGACGTCGAATGGTGAATTGGCATGCTTCAAAAATTTAGAGTGTTGTCATGACAATAGTTTTCTATCATGATAGTAGGCACGCGATATGGCACATGAAATTTGCACCGTGATGCAATGCTCTTTAAGGGACGAGCCCTTTGTGCCATCTACCATAACAAGTGTGGCCTGCGCTGCAGCAAACGAGCCAATTTTTGGAAAATTTCTAGACTATTTCAGTTTGTTTTCAAGTGTCGATTGGTTTCCGTGGTACCATTACTTTGTTCAACTTATTTTAAATTATAATTTAAGTTCAAAATAATTTTGAAAAAGGGTTTTCTTGAGATCCCAATATTTTAAACTCTTTACTTTTAAACCCTTAAATTGTGATGACTTTTCTTAGGGATTATAGTTGATCCTGATTATCATAATGGTATGTTAGAATATTGTCTGGTAATGTCAAGGTAGACATTACATCATAACCATTTCAATACACATATATCATAAATCCAACCCTCAACCCCTCAATTTAGAAAAACATAAAAAGGGAGGTAATTTTACATAAATCATCAATTTTCATTCAAACAATGAAAATATACTTTTCCTTGTACTACTATTTTAGCCTTATACAAGCTTTGCAACTACATGCCAACAACTCAAGGCATGAAATACACATAGTATCATCATTTATAATGCAAGTAGCTCAAAATAATAGTATGAGTCCTAGTTGGCAAATCAACCATCAAAATATACACATATAAAACTAAGAGGCCTAGAAATAGGATTTACTCAAAATCCTTCCCTGATCTTGATCCAATGAACTAAGCTTTAAAAATATTGAAGAATGAGATGTTAAAACAACCACTCAGTAACTAAGGTCAACTTAGCCTATATAGTTGCATATCAATTAAAAATGGATGCAATTGAAAATAATTCAATTATCACATATACATATAGTAAGTATAGCTTCGGCCACAACAATAATAATCATGTGACTATGCATGCAACACATATCATTTGATTTATTACAAATATATACATCTTAGAGTCACAAAAGTAACAACCATACACCCTTAAAACACATTGAATCACAATAATAACAACATGTGGCCGAAACTATAGATGCATGATCAATGCCAATTTTATAACCTCCTGTTACCTTCGACATGAAACCGATGGCTATCAGTAGCTACATCCATAACTTAGACTAACCTAGCCTTTTACTTGTGAGGAGCTACCAGGTCAGGGTTAACTCACTCACTTGTGTATTATAATTTTCCCTAATACTAACAATTATAGGATGTTGTACCTCTAATCTAGCCTTCTCATAAACTGATGGAGACTACTTAGGCTTGAGTCCCTTGAAGAATAAGTAGGACATTCCCAAATCAACCATAGGACTATGGCTATCTCTTAATTCTAGAGATTGATGCCAAGACAAGCTTCTGATTTCAACGATAAGTTGCCAATACTATGTGGACTTACCAATATACTCATCTTCCTAGGCAAAACTCCCACTATGATCATGCTATACACATATTGACTCTTAATGTGTCATTTAACACAATTTATAACCTCATATGATATTCACATCATTTTCTCACTCCAACATACTCTACATATTAAGTATCACATAATGCTCATTTTCACAATATCATGTTTGTAAACTATCATCATGAGTCATAAGAATAATTATGCAAATTATTATCCTAGACAACTTAGCACAATGTCACACACACAATCATTATTGCAAAAAATTTGCATCAAAGAGTTTTCAAACATCCAACAAGATCTAAACAATCTTGTTCAATAAATAATTAATTAACATACAACTATACAAACTAGATTTCTCTCAATTACCTCAAACCTTGAAGAGGTTAAAGGTTTACCCCCCAAAATATCAACTTATAAAGCTTCTTCTTAAGCTTGAATGATGACAATCGGGTTAATCTACAATCATATCACAAGGATAACATTATTACCATTTTTGGGCAATTTCCAACATCATAACTTCACATGCTCCCTTTCATCAAAGCTATAAACTCACTCCCAATCATACCCAATAAGTTTACTAGATCCCAACAACTCACATTATTATTAATGAATCATTAAACCACTATTAATGGCCATCAAGCACTCCTAACGACCCTATTTATTATCATTTTCAAGTATTAATGGTCCCCAACCACTAACAACTTACAAAACCATAAATGTGAGGTTTAAATACTCTGAATCACTCCTATTATTTATGCTTTGACCATTAGATTCAGACTTATAGCTCATATAAACCTAAAATCACTCTCCCAACTCAAATCTTAACTTTAAGCTTCATAAAAATGAAAGGAAAGGGGAGGGAGAAGCATAATGTACTTACCTTGTGTGTTAGAAAGCTTTAAAATATCTCCAATAATCCCCCCAAGTTCATGCCCTTATAAAGCAATAGGTGTGCTCTCATTTTCCTTCACTCATCTCTTTTGATTTTTTTGAACAAATACAAACTAGTTTAAGTAGGGTTTTGGCCATGCGCCGTAGTGCACGCAACCCATGCCATGGCATATGGCACAAAGAAGCTTAGCTCACATTGGTTACCTCTGTTTGCCATGAAGGATGTTCCTGACACTGCAGCATATGGTATAGAGAACCCTTCTTTAATTCTTTCTTACTTTATGATGCTTGGATGGCCTGACTTTATTTTAGACCCATATTTAGGGCTAAAATCACAATCATTTACACAATTCAGACCTATCTGGCCACACACCACATCATTAAACTAATTACCCTTATTAAGTTTAGTTAATTAGGTTTAAATTTCTAGAATATTACATCATGCTTGTGAATAGATTAGATTATTTGATTATTGAGTCTTTGACTCACCCCCGCAATTATATTTTATAGGTAAAGGCTATGATAAGGGCAAAAGGAAGGAAGATGCCACTGAGAATTGAGAGGTTATGTTTGTATAGCTGTATTTCCCCTTTTGATATTATTGTAATAAAGGATTTATAAATTTATGCCAACTTAGGATCATATATGGTTTTTGGGTCATTTGCATGAAAATATGTGATTTGTAAGTATCTTAGCCTAGGAAAATGTAATTGTAATGAAATTGTTATAAGAGGTCGAGATACTAGTTCAAAAATACTATTATTGTGATAGTTGTATGCATTTGGATAATCATGTGATGTTTATGTTGAGCTTTATGCACACCCCTTGATTTAGTATAATCAAGGTTTTAATGACTAATATATGTTTGGGATGTAATTATTGATGTATGATTTCTCAATCAATTGTATTATAGTCTAATTGAGTTAGGTCAAGTAGTTCTAAAGTTATTGGCACTTGGTTGGTGGGTTTAGACAACCTTGTGGTTTTGAAAGGAAAAAGGAAAATTTTGTGTCCAAGTGTCTAACTTTTAAATGGAAACATATATAGTTGTGAGACTAGTTCCAATAGCTAGATGGCTTAGAGAGCTACGTGTAGACACTTGAATTGCTCAAATTAAATGTTAGATAGCAAAATGACGTGCTTTAAAAGTTAGTCTCAGAGTGCTATCGTGACATCAGTGGTATGTTGCAGTAGATGACACACGCTATGGTACATTACATAATAAGAGAATTGATCCCTCTTTGCTATTCGTTGTAATAGATGACACACGCATTACGGTAGATGGTGCAATTTGGAAGGTGTCTAATGTGCCTTGGTTTATTCATTTTATGTATTAATTGATGTTCCCATGCTTCCGTTACTTCTTTAAACTTGTTTTAAATTATCATTTGGGCTCAAACACATTTAAAAGGGGTTTCTTGAGATCTCAAATATTTTAAACTTTATTTTAAACCCTTGTGTTATGATAACCTAATATAAGAAATTAATTAATTCTAATTATCATAACGGTGTTGTGTGTTCGTGTACTGTGTCCTAAAAATGTCAAAGCAAGCATTACACTACTTGGAAGATGGAGGATAAAATGTGGTAGCAATATCCACATTTGTTTTCTTAAGTATGCGTTGTAGTAGTTATTTAATTTTGAGGGCAAAATTCCTTTAAAAGAAGGGGAGAATTGTAACATCTTAAGTTTTAGTTCAAGTTTAATTGTTAATTAAGGGTGTAATTAGTTAATAGGTGGATTTAATTTCTTAATCTTAATTTTAGAATATCATGGATGTTTTGGATGATTGGGAAGCTCTATGGTCGGGTCAGGAAGAAGTTAAGAGAGGATTACGGTTAAGTTTAGAGGAGAATTGGTGATAGCACATTTTATGTCATGTGCCATAGCATGTGCATGCTACGCTACAATGTATGACATTTTAAATTAGGTTATAACTCATAAATTGGTAGATCAGGGTAGAAGGAAAGTAGAAAAATTAGGAGCATGGGAGGAGAGAAAAGAAGGCTCAGTTAGAGTTGATCCAAATTGAGATATCGAAAGATATTTTGACTATCATGTGTTTCGGTAAGTCTTTCCTTTCTCCTCTCTACTTCTACATCTAGAATTTCAAGAGTTCAGAGAGATAGGTGATTTGTTTTAAATAGGTTAGGAATTCATGCTCTAAGGGTTGTAAGTGATTCTAGTAGCTTGATCTATACTCTTTAGATGAAGGCCAAGTGGTTTTAAGGAGAAAAGGTGATACAAAAATGAGGTGGTCAAGCCTTAGCTAAATTACACAGTTTTAATGTATGACATGTTGAGATATGAAGTAATATATTGTGACAAAGGTGGAATGAGGCTAGAGGGGATGATATGAGTTAGTTATGATCTTGACTAACTCTTATGTTGAGAATATTAGTGCAAAGTATAAAAATTTAGAGAGATTTGTGTAGTGAATAGTACTTATTTATAACATCCTAATTTTTTAATATGAACAATAATTGCTAATTAGGAGTAAATTAGTAAATTAGTAGATTATTGTTTAAAAGTGGTTTAGAATGGTGGATTGATATTTTGGCATGTTAGATTAATGTATGGATAGTTTGGTTGCAAGGATTTCAATCCGGAGTGAAGTGTTGGCTCAATTGAGGAGTTTTTCATCGTGCCACGTGCCATAACATATGGCACAGAATTTGGATAAGCTAGACGTGGCTTAGCTAGTGAAATCTGAGGGAAAGAGAAGGAAGAATGCATGAGAGAAGGCAAAGAGGTTTAATACTAGGGAATCAATTATTGGGGTGGTAGGAGTTAGCTCCGACTAGTGACTTTCCACATAAGTTTCATATCACCCTAAACTCCTACTCTACCTTAATTTCTCTTAGCTTTAAATATAGAGAAATTGAATCAAGCACTTTTAAAGGGTTGTTTTCTTACCCTTTAGTAATAAAAAGAGTCTTGGGATATAAACTAAGATTTTGCGACTAGTTTAGGAATTAATAGTTGAGCTTTAAGGCTGTAGGCTCTAAATTGACCTAAAAAGAAGAAGTAAAGAATGCAAAATGCTTGTGTAGTTTGTTGAGAAGTGTTTTGTTTATTTTGATGGCTTAAGGGTGTGTGATTGGGTTGAGTAGGTAGTGATGAGTCCAAAAAGTGTAGGTGAAGTACTTATGAGTGTTGAGTAATGTAACTTAGCTAAATTAGTGTTTTTTCATTGAAAAATTGTTTATGTAGATTGAGTATTTAGGAGATTACTCATGAAAATTTACAAATTTTAAGTGATTTAATGCAAACAGTAGCCCTTGGTATAAAGGGTGTGAGGTAACTGGATAAAAATTTTTACCTATTGACTTGTAAAATTATTTACAAGCTAATTATGCAAATTGTTTATATTAATATTTCTAAAATGGATAGAGTAGTTTATTATGTTAAGTACTATAAGTGAAAAGTGTGTCAGTAATGCTTATGATGCATGTGAGAAGTGTGTGTTAGTAATGCCTAAGTGCAGATATTGTGTCGTATGTATAAGGATGTGATGCCCTACTCTAAAGTAGAGGTTTGAGGCCTTACTTTGTATAAGGTTAGGAAGTCGTGGTCCAGAGTGTTGATTATGATCTACTTGTGGGACTTAGGAGTACATGAGCATTCATATATGATAAGAGGTGGGAGTTTACCTTGTAGAGATATGTAAACCATAGTTGGGCTACTCCCTGTTACTATGTGAGTGATTAGTAGGGGGAGCATTTGACGCCCTATCAATTGGTTAGGGGAATCCATAATCCAGAGGTGGTAAAAAGGTATTAACCCTACTTCTTCCACTGATGGTAAGCTTGGACCAACTAAAGAGGTCTTGTGTATAGCCTATGGGTTCGATTAGGAGATTTGAAGGCTTGGTAGATACTAGTGAAAATGCTCATTCATTATTAACTGTGCATTTCATATTAGTTATACTTATATTATTGTGAAAATGATACTCTATCACTTGTGTATAATTTTATCGGTTAATCGATATTTGTGTTTATTTGAGTTATTAGGAAGTGTGTCTTAGTTCGTTATTTCATGTTTACAAGTGCTAAGAGCTTAAAGAGGCTGAGAAAGGAAGCTCAAGCAGAGTAGCTTCATTTCTTGTAGTTGTATAGCTACTTTTGAAGCGTCATAGATGTATAATTGTATTTAGTATTTGAGTTGACAACTAGGATGCATACGTGTATATATGTTATTTTAGAGACTTGCTTGTATTATATTTTTATGCATCTTCGCCATTTGTATAAGTGTGTGAATTGAGATGTGAGTCTTAGATGCTATTACAAACAAGTGTGTAAATGTATTATTTTATGAAATCTTGTCTCATAGTATGTGAAAAGTGATATTTCCCTACATTGTGGTGTTTAAATTGTAGGTATCTATATAAAGATGGAAGTGTTCGTTAATGAGCAAGATTTCTGAATCTTAAGTATTCAACTTGTTCCACTATTTTATATATGTATTTTTATGATAATGCTTATATGTGTGAGAATCAAGTGGGTTGTGAATCTTGACTAAATGGTGAGGCTTGACCCTATTTTGGCAAGTCAAGTATTTATAGGTAGAACAAATGTGCTCATGTATAAGTGATAATATTGCAATAAACCTAATGTAATTCCATCTATGTGAAAAGTGGCATTGAGTGATCATTTTAAGCAAATGATGTGTTGTGTGTGATATTAAGTTGCAATCAGGTATATTTAAACTTTTCGGACTTAGTTCAAAGCCCAAATAATCTAATAAGGCAAGGTGTTGAATTTAAATACTTAAGGTGCTTGGTTTTTAAAGAAAAGTGATTTCCACCATCAAATCATATCCGACTTATCTCATTAGTTAGCTTGTTTTACGAGCTTTTTGTGGGTGCTTAGATCACTCTAATCGAACATTTTATGAGGAAATGGTGTGCGACGAAAGTTTATATTAGTAGAGCTATATCATAGCAAAATTCGATACATGTGCTGCAGTGCATGGTGGCATGCCGTGGCATATAACACAAAGCTGGAACTTGTGGCTCTGTATCACATGTCATGGCACATGGCACATTTTGGAAAAAATAATTATTTTAATCCCTATTACTAGAGTATTGTGCCAATGCGTCCCTAAGCTCTTTTATTGAGCATTAGTTGTGTAACCTCTTCCCATATCTACTCAATAATGGAAAAGATTTACAGAATCACTACTTAATTACACTAATTCAATAATCATAGAATTTATGTCAAAAGCTTTGGCCAAAGACTTGTTTCTTAAAATCATTAAGAACCACAGTACATCTATATATATGCACAGTGGATACAACCTATAGGCATTCCTATCTCAATTGTATGCATTTCAAAAGACAAAAATCAAGTTGTAAATTGGACCGTGCGCCACAGCGTGCAGTACGTGCACAGTAACATGTGAAACAGAACCACATGCCCAAACTCTCTATGATGTGCACTGTGACATGTGACATATGTACCGCGGCATGCTTGTCTGAAATTTCTACTGTCATTTTGACAGTAAAATGATGAACTTCTAGCGTGCGCCATTTTCATGTACGATGTCTGGTCGGAGTGATTCAAGCACCCACACGAAGCTTATCTCATAAGATACCTAGTGAGATATATTTGGATGTTATCTAATAGTCTAATCAAAATTTAGACACTCAGGTGTAAAAAATCACTTTTTTTAGAAAATTTGCGTACTCAAACACTCAAATCGATCCCTTTCTCTCATTAGACCACACAAGGCCTTAAATCAAGTCCAAAAGGACCTAATACATTTGATTGACAATAATATATCACAATTATATACATATATTAAAATTTAACACCTTAATGGCTAATTTTCACTTTTCACAACTTTTTAACAACTTGCCATTACTTGGTATACTTGGCCTGCTTGGCCCTTATCTCTACTCATTCACATAAAACCACATCCATAACCTTTTCACAATTCAATCTTAGTCTCAAATTACTCATTTTATCATAATTTTATATATAAGCTAAGACTCACTATTATCCCTATTCAAAACATGCATGCAATCTTATAGCAACTCATATACAAATATCTACACAAGTTCTCAGTTCATTACACAAACTCTAAGACTTCCATGACAATGACACTACTATGCCAGTCCTATCTCCTTTCCTTTGCCCTGATCACTACCTGGTCCTGTTAAAAGGTAACCATGAGAGTGAGATAAAAATCTTAGTAATAGAATAACTCACTTCTATTGACTATCACATGTAATTGTATTAAAATAATGCATAATATGCCATTTTATATAACAAATCACATATTTCATTTCAATTAACACTCATATCAGACATTTCATCACTTTTACACTTATTTCATCACTTTTCTCCATACATAGCAATATATTGCATTACATAGCATGATCATTACCGATCAAACCTTTAAATCACCCTGACACAAACCATAGGCTTTCCTTAGACTAATGTACACTCTCATTGGCCCTGAGCTTACCTTTAGTGGTAGAATTACCTGGCCAAAGATATTCTATCTCACATAAGGACTATGGTTTTCCCCAATACACACAATGGGATGTTGTTGACTCTAACACCGTATCACATAGGCATAAAGGAGTCTTATATCTCTAACATTGCACCTCAGCAAGAACTAAAGATATCTTCTCCAACACCACAACTTAAAAGGTACTAAAAAGGTATAATTCTCCACTACTGCACCTTGTTAGAAATTAAGGAGAATATGCTATATGGTCTTATTACTACCTCTTTGCTCAAGTGAACTCCCACCCCTATGATCATGCTTTCTGAACCACATAGGTTCTAAATCACCACTTTATATACTTTTTCACACATAACATATATATGTACATATCATATGAAATCATATATTCCTTATTCATTTCTTTATTCAAAAGTCATTTTCATGCAACATTCACATAATGCTATAAAACATGCTTAGCTCAAAACACTTTTATACACTACATAGCATATTCACACATAGTTATGATAAATAGTCAAATAAAGAAAGTTATTTAGTTACTTTAACCCTTCTATCACTAGAAAGGTTACTCATGAATTTTAATTACCACAATAGCTTATCACAAGCTCCCTTTCTCAACTCACACGTTTAACATGCCAATCTCAACACATTTAGCACAATTTAGTCATTTGGTCTATTTTGACTAAAAACACATATTTACAACTTATGGCTATATTCAGCCATAAACTCTTTTTCATTTATCCACTCTATATCCATTACTACTCGATTACTACTTTACATCACCTCAACCAATCTCATTTTGCTCAAATCAAATTTTTACCCCTTTCTCTCTCTAACTTAGGGCTAAATTGAGCCTATGAGTTCAAAGCTTTACCATCCAGCTTTAAATTAGTCGTAAAGCTCTAATTTAACTTTTGAGAACATTTTTATTACTATTGGACAAGAATCAAACCCCTTAAACTTCACCGATTCAATTTTCCTATAACTTATATTCAGAGAAATTTGTGGAGAATGAAAAGTAAGGGTTATATAGATGACCCACTAAGTTATCGATCAGAAGCACCTTTTACTACACCGAAATAGCTTACCCTAGCGGATTTACCCTTCTTCTCTTCTCCTTTCATGCGTTTTCATATTTTTCCTTTTGAAAATCACCCAAAATCCACGGCTTAAGGAGTCGTTTTCTAGTCCATACACCTTGAAAATAGTTCTCACCACATGCACTTGCTTCGACTCAAAACACAATCCTTCCACCACTACCTATTCGTTTAACATCCTAATGAGTTAAATTATCAATCATCCAAATCTATAATCCCACACTAATTATCAATTTACCTTCAATTAACAACTAATTATGGGATTAAAAAATTCAAGATGTTACAAGTTATATGTTTAAGTGTTTTTAACTTAAAGTCGAGATCCTGCATCTTCAAAGTAAGTTAAGTGTTTGCATTGTGTTTGTGTTATGGTGCATGTAAGTAAAATCCATGGTGTATCAATAGGACTTTACATTATGCTAGTGAAAAATTAATATATAATACTTATTATTATAGATTGAGGTTTGTGGGACCTTGTGGTGATCCAATAAGTGATTAAAATGATTTTAATACCACGAGTAAACCCTTTTAGCAACAAAAGAGTTAAAATAACTAAATAATTTATATTATTTATTAGCTTGTTTTTGCAAGTTGATTTTGTATGATTGGTTATATATATATATATATATATCAAAAGATAAGTATTTTAGGAGAAGTGTATAGTATTGACTTGTGAAACTTTATTCTTTTGAAATAAATGTTAAGGGTATTCATTGCATGAAATGCCCTTTCTGACATTACCATTCAAATCTCAAACATACAATCTAATAAATAAAATCTTTTAAGAAAGGATAGGATCCCAATTTAAAAGATTTGAAAACCATCTCTAAAATGTTTGAAGTCATAAAGTCATACACAGCAGAAGCAATACAATTGTGTATGTGAAAACCTCAAAGAACACATATTAAAAATAACACATTATTACAAAAAAAAAAAACAAGGCCATGTGTTGTGGCATATGGCATAGAGGCACTAGCATTGGCTTTGTGCCGTGCGCTGTGACTTACACATTAGTTTTTTGTTATTAAAATAACAGTTCTGATATGAACTTTTAAAGTATGCCATTTTCATATCTGATGTTCAATTAGGATGATTAAATTGCCCACACAAAGCTTGTTTCAAAATCTAACCAATGACATTAGTTTTATTTAAATTTCATATCTCGTTTAAAAGTTAGACATTTAAGTGCATTTTGACCAATTTAAGTCAAAATATTTCACTTGAGCATCTCAATTTAAAACGATAAATCATTACTCACTTATAAGGCCTTGACTATGTCTAATGGGAAATTTACACCTCATTAACCATTAATATACACAATACTACATATATATACAAATTTGACCAGTAAACTACCTATTTCACACATTTGGGAAATTTCACAAGCTTTTCATTCAAATTCACATCAATGGCCAAGCTTTTACACTCATTACTATCTATATGCACATGTATTCAATTCCTAGCCTAAATTATTACAATCATTTCAAACACATACATATACACACAATGGGACAAGGATACAAAAATCACACACATATTAGTATTGACAAGCTTATGCACAATTATACACTCCTATGGCAACTTATATACAATCTCTTAGTCTAATATACTCATGTTCATTACACCAAACCCTTACAATGGGTAGTTAGAGAAATTCTCTAATCTCTTCTTGAATATTTTCCTTTAGCACTATTAGCATTAAAACCTATAAAAATATAAATAACCATGGGTGAGATAATAATCTCAATAACAAAAATGGTTTATTAAATACTTCTTAACACAAATAACCACATATAAGTAAACAAAACTAAAGTAATGATTAAATGCTATATATAAACATAATTTTTTCCTTTTCTGAATATTTTCCCTATTCACAAACACAAGGATGTTCATCTATCCACCAATCCTCTAAACCCCCTGACTTGAAACCATAGGTTCTAATAGATCAATCACATATTGACCCGAGAACACTTTATATGGTAAAAACACCTGACCAAAGGTATTTTATTTCACTTTCGAACTATAGTTTCCCTCTTCATATACACATATGATAGGGGTGTCGTTAACTCCTAATCATACCCTCATAGGCACTAGTGAGTTGTTAGACTGCCTGGATGTCCCATAATAACAATCCTAATATAGTGCTACACTGAATATCCCATAGTATTAGCTTAATATAATTTGCTACATCAAATGTCCTATGATGCTATTAAATGATAGTGTTGTGAGCCGTGGCTATGCTCATCATATGTGTTATATTTGTATGTTCTTGTCCATTTATATTTGATTTTCAATTGATATGCAATTGTATAGATTAATTAAAACTTGGTGGCTCAGAGATTGTACTCATCCTTCAATTCTCAATATTTTTAGGGCCTAGCTCATTGAATCCGGTTGGGGGAAAGCATATTGAGGCGTAAGATTATGGTGAAAATCCTATTTCATGCCTCTCTACTCTATTTATTTGTATTAATGTTGTAAAATTGCTAACTAGATCATATATCATTATTTTGTACTACCTGCATCAATATTGTACCATACAATTGTGTATTTTATGCCCTAGATTAGTGAGTTTTGCTTGTAAACCCTTAAATAGGGCCAAAATACTTGAACAAGTAGAAACATGTGTATTTTGAATGATTTGAAATGAAAATGATGCTTTTGTGCATGAATTTCCTACCCTTTATGTTTTAAGAAATCTGGGGTTGACTAGTAGAATCATGGTTTATGTGTTTTTGGTAGTGTATGGCATGTTGCATAGGTCCGCTAGAGTCCATTAAGTATGGTTAGAGGGTCGGTATAGGCTTTTGAAACTTGTGGTTGAGTTACGACATCATTGTTGTGGGATTTTGTGAAAAAGTAATAAACTAAATTTTGGTGTCTAACTTTTTGTAAAAAATGAATTTGAGTATGAAACTCATGCCATTAGCTAGAGCTAGGAGAAATCTTTACATAGACACCGAAACCACCTTAATTAAATATTGGACAGAGATTTGGGATGCATTTAAAGTTCACTCCTTGTGTTGTCAAATTGACATATGATTACTATCATATTTGAGTAATAAGCCACGACATATGGCACAAAGGTGAGTAAGCTGTGGTGCATGGACATTTAGTCGTGGCACATGTCATGTTTTCTGCACAAAACACAGTTTTAAGTTTGAAACTTAATGTTTTGGGTTCTAATCAAATTCTAAGCTTCCGCATTATTTTAAAACTCTAATTTGAGCATAATGAGTAGTTGATAGGGACTAAAAATGTTGAATTTTAGGATCTTATTGTAAATGATTTGAGAATTGTTCTCACTTATGTAAATTTACAAACTTGATAATTTACTTAGGTTAGTCCCATTTTGGAGTCAATTGTGGTTTATAAGGGGGGACTTACATCTTATGATTAGGGTAAATTAGGCTTCCCTTTCATGACATAAGAAAATTATTCTAAGCTAATTATCCTAATTAGCTAACTTCCCTAGGTGTTAGATTAAAGTTCCTAGTTCAATTAATCAATTGGTGTAAAAATTAGTCTAGTGATTCACTTAAAATTCTCCCTCAAATGCCATAGCCAAGCATGAATTAAGTAACCACAGGATTATATCAAGTTACTCAATAACTCAAGCATTAGCATCACAAAGATTATGCAACATTAACCCATACAATTCACTAATTGAAAAACACAATATTATGTACTAAATTCATAGTGGTTCAATTCACCATGGCTATCCAAGGAAAGAAATTAAATAAAACAACCATCTTCTTTTTACATCAGCATCAAATTCAAATTAGAATTTACAAGAAAAGATGATCAAATCCTAAATTAAGAAATCTAACTATCTAATAAAAAGAGAAGAGAATAGAAAACAAAAGAACTTAGCCAATTTGAAGCTCAAGATTCATCCTCCATCTTCATCTCTCTATGATTCTATCAAGAAACTTAGCCAATCTTCATCATCTTCAAGAACCCTAGGATAAAAGCTTTATGATCAAACCCCATTGCACTTTAGATAAAGAAGATCTTAGATACTTGTGAAAATGGAAGGGGTGGGACAAGAGTGAGGAGAGAGAAGAATGTTTGTGTTTTGTAGAGGTTTAGTGGTTGGAAATATGAGATATGGTGTTGGAAAATGAAGAACAAAAGAGAGAAATAAAGAACATTATGAATAAGAGAGAGAGAGTGTGTGTGTGTGTGTGTGTGTGTGTAGGAGATGAAATGAATAAGGTGGATGATCTAATTAATTTGGAAAAATGTTGTGCAAAAACTTGATTCCCATCAGCTGAAGTCTAATTAAAAAATAAGAAAAAAAATAAAAAGAAAATGGAAGCCTTATCATACTTGCAATGTGGTATCCTCCTTTTGACTTGTGGATGATTTCAATGTGTCTAATTTCTTATGTGTCATCCACATTTTCAAAACGATTTAATCCCTCAAAAATAGCCTAAAACACATCTAAGCTATTAGCCTTTGACCTTAAGGAGTGTTGACTATAATTACCCAATTGATGCACAAGTTACATGCCACCTATGTCACATAAATCACATAATTCAATTAAATAACATGTGACATAATTAAATCTAATTATATAATAATTTATTAAAATAAAAAATTTTCACATTGCACAAATTATATAAAGCTTTCCACATAAAGGCAAACCCAAAATTCGGTGAAACTAGGACACTTAAGAAACTGCTGACTTTTTGTTTAGTTACTCCTAAACTAAAATGAATTTGAAAAATATAATTTTACTACTCATCTTTTGGACATAAAATGCACTTTGTAAATTTTTCTTGTATGTTTTCTCAAAAGTTCATTTTTTAAAACTAAAATACCCTTAGTGCACTAAACCTAGACATTTAGGTAAATTTTCAAATCTAATACTATGTATTCACTTTGAGATGATAAAAAATTAATAAAAGGTTCCTACTTAACAAATAAAAGTGTGTAATAAATATGTTCTATCATACTGTTATTACCTCAGGACGTCAAGTATAGCTTATATTTCTCCTTAATGTCCGGAAGGGTGCAATGTTGGAGAATTACTCTCCTTGGTACCTGGAAGAGTATAGAGTTGGAGATTATATTCCTTAGCATTCATAAAATGTGGTGTTTGAGTAATGACACCCTAGTTACTAGTAACAGAGGAAACCTATAATCCAGAAGTAATTTAGGAAACCTTAGCCAAGTAGTTCCACATGGATGGTGAGCTTGAGATAAGACACATAGTTTGGTTATAAGAAATAACCCACAAGTTCGGTCAAGACTATTAGAGTATTGGATGAGAAACGATCATGCATTGTACTTTGGTGATAGTCGTTATATCTATGTGTATTCTATGCATGTTTTAGTGATTGTTTATGACTTGACATATTAATCAACAATTTAGATAATCTTGGTTATTGAAATTTTTATTTCACCTCCTGGTTGCTATTTTTACATATTCAACAGTTGAGTTTGAGCAAGAGAAGGAATCATTTAAGGACCAGTGGATTAGCTAAACTGTAATTGTACTGTTTGATTTTGTTTTGAACTATGTACATAAACTTAAGTGTATAATATTATAAGTTGCCAACTAGGAATGCGTGACATTTTGTTGGTTTCACTTGAATTATATCATACTATGTTATAATTTAGCCTATTGTTGTCTACATTATGAATATGAGGTGACTTTTATGGTAGAGGGCTAAAATACAAGTACAAGTACAAGTACAAGTACAAGGAATATTATATATATGTGGTATTAGTATAGATTTAATATATATCGTGGTAATGATAAAACCAAGTAAGGTTTTCTTATGAAATTGTGACATGTTTCTTATTAGTTGAAATCGAGCATTAAGTGGCCAAAGTTGGCAGTTGATAATTTATCGTACATTTAAATACTTAATTAGATATATTTTAGTCTATTGGACTTGATTCAAGCCCCAAATTAAGTTGGTGGTATAAGTTTTGATATTTGAACACTTGAATGCCTTATATTGGTTATAAAATCTAACTTTTTGCATCTTGGTATCTAAATTTCATAGTTGATGTTAGATCATAACTAAAATTGTACCATTAGTTAGATTATTAAATAAGCTTCATGTGGACATTTGAATCACTTCAATCAGGCATCAGATGATAAATTGGCACACATCTAAAGTTTGTCCTAAAAAGATGTCATGAAAAAGACATGTGCATCGTGACATTATAGCCATGCAATTCCTATGACTAAAGTTATGATTTTATAATAATAAAATTTAATTATTTTTTATCATCATGTTTTTATATGTTTGAACGTATATGTGCATTCTTACTTTTTTTTTTCTACTTCCCCTAGCCATTCATTGATTAAGGGACTTTCTTCCCTTGATTTATGAGTTGATTAGCTTCTCTTACATGCTTTGTCTACTTTGTTTTAAATGAATGTGTTCACATGTAATATTGCATGTTGTTAGTCTTTTTCTAGCTTTCGTTCATTCAAATTTTTTTTATTTTCAAATCCATGTGTGTGTGTTGATGTATAATTATATCCATTCTTCTTCCTTCCTATACTTAAAAGAGTCAAAAACCTTCATTAAAGCTGTTCATAATGGATCTATTGAAGAGGCACTTTTCTAAATATTGGGTTTTTGAAATCTTGATTTTTAGCTTGTGAAATAAGTATGGTTGTGTAGAGGGTGAAGAGATAGGTGTAATAAGATCATAAATGAGTCAAATAAAGGCCAGACAGAGAAGATATGGGCAAAAAATAATGGCAAACTATCATATCTGAATTGGGTTGAAGATGGCCTCCTATAATATGTCATTTTCTATTAGATATGGTAACATACCCAAGAGATGAGTGAATTGGGTATTAATAGAATTTTCAGTACTTTAAAAAAATTTCCCAATGAAGCAGAGTATAAAAGTAAGTTTGACCAAATTTAAGTTTTAAACTCTGTTTGCAAGAATGCTAATGTAATTTTTACAAACTCAATATGTGTAAGGATGATTCAAAACAATTTTTAAATGCGAGTTTGAGTAAGAGCATGGAAATATATCAAAATCAATTTTGCATTACAAAACAAAACATAAACTAAGGTTGTTAGAAATATAAAGAGTTAAGGGAAGAGATGAAACATCATAATTTCCTAATCCTGTGATTAGCTATTAATTAAAGATAAAGTGGTAATTAGTAAATGATAAGAAGTTTAGATGGTTGCTTAATAATTTGACTCATTAGGACATTGAATAGATGGGTATAGGTGAAAGAATTGTGTCTTGGGGCAAAACGTGTGCACACAGTAAGGATTCTCCTCATTATACCACGTGCCGTGGTGCATGGACCAGAAAGTAATTTAATAAGTCGTTAAAGTTATGAGAGTTTAGAAGGGAAGGGAAGAGAAACACAAAAAAGAGATGAGAGGAAGGCCTTGGTTGCTAAGGCAAGCATTCTCGGGGCATTAGAAGGCATCTCTGATTAGTACCTTATCGAGTAAGCTTTGTATAATCCTTACCTCTAATTCTACTATAATTTTGTTTAGTATGAGTTATTGAGAAATTGAATCGGTAAAATTTAAGGGATTGGTTTCTTATGGCTAAAGTAATAAAAAGTTTCTCAGGAGTTAAATTAGAGCTTTTAACTAGTTTAGAGTTGAATGATAGAGCTTTGAACTTATAAGATCAAGTTTCCATAATTCAATGAAAGTTTAGGGTGGAAATAGTATAAAATCAAAATGAGATCATTTAAAGTGATATAAAGTGGTAATCGAGAGGTAATTGACTTAGAACAGATAAGCAAAAGTGAATGAACGGCTAATTGTGGCATTGAGTAGTAAATAAGTGTTTTAGGTCCATTGAATCAATTGACTAACAATGTGAATTGTGGGTAGATTGGTGTATTTCATGTGTGAAATGAGAGAAGGAGCTGGTAGTAAATTGTTAGTGCTAATTGAAATTCTTAGGTAACCTTTCTTATAACAGAAGGGTTGAGATAATCAAATAACTTTTTCTATTTGACTATTTATTGAAACAATGTGTAAGTATGCTATTTATTGCATGAAACTATTTTAAACTAAGCATGTTTTGTGTTATTGCATGGTTATGACATGAAAATAAACTTTAGTTAAATAAACAAGTGAAATTGTGTAATTATATATATATATATATGTAAATAAGTGTATGGTGGCGATTGGGAACCTATAATGTGTTTGAAAAGCATGATCATAAGGGTGGGAGTTCACCTATGTGAAGAGTAGTAAAAGACCATATGGCATCATTCTCTTTAGTGCTTGACGAGGGTGCGATATTAGAGAATTTTATCTCCTTAGTGCCTTTTGAGGTGCGGTGTTAGAGATTATCTTCTTAGTACATCTTGAGGTACAGTATTAGAGATTTACACTCCTTAGTGTCGATATGATGCAGTGTTAAAGTCAACGACACCCCATTGTGTGTATTGGAGGAAATCATAATTTAGAAGTGAAATAGAACACTTTTAGCCGGGTGATTCTACTACTGAAGGTGAGCTTAGGATTAATGAGAGTGTATATTAGTCTAAAGCAAGCTTATGGTTTCAAGTTGGGGTGATTTGGAGGTTCAGTCGGTAGTGATCATGCTATATACTAAACGAGTGATGAAAAGTGTTGAATATAGTGGTAAAAGATGAAATGATATATGTTATTGTGATTTATAGTAAAATATATGTATATGCTATGTTTGCTTATATATTTGCTATACTTTTGTATAGTTGCATGTGATAGTGGATGGTAAAGAGTTATTCTATTATTGAGATTTTTATCTCACCCCTATGGTTACATTTTACAAGACAAAGCAATAATCAAGGCAAGGGAAAAGAAATTAAACCAGTATAATGGTGTAGTGGCTATGAAATCTTTGAGTTTGTATTATGAACATTACTTTTGTGTATGTTATGTATATCAATTGTCATAGAGATTTGCATGCATGTTTTGAATGATTATATGTTGTAAAGTGTTGAGATTATGGTAAATTTATGAATCTTAGCCCATATATGGAAATGCATGATGAAATGATTAACAGGGGCAAAGATTTAGTTATATATACATATATGTTGTGAATATGTAAAGTGGTGATTTATAGTGATATTAGAGTAAAAATGGCCAAAGGAAAGTTTTTGAGCCAAGTTGTGAAAATTTTATAGTTTATAGAAATAGGCTGTTGAACAGCCAAATATTGATACGTGTGTATATATATGACATATTATGGTTAATCAGGTGTACAAGTCCTTTTAGACATAGATCAGGCCTAGAATGGTCTAATGAGATTAAGGGATTGATTTGAGTGCTTTGGTGCATTAATTTATTTAAAAAAGTGACTTTTTATGTCTAGGTGTCCAAATTTTAATCAAACTATTAGATTATGTCCAAACCTATCTTATTAGTTAGCTTATGAGTTGAGCTTTGTGTAGATACTTGAATCACTTTGATTGGATGTCATATGTGAAAACGGCATGCTTCTAGAAGTTCGTCATTTATGCTGTCAAATGATAGCAGTAGAAATGGGCTTCCGCACCATAGCACATTGCACATCATGCTACGACACATGGCAAAGAGAAGGTCAAGGTGTGTGTGTAACATTCTAAATTTCTTAATCATGTAATTAACTATTAATCAGGGGTAAAGTGGTAATTAGTGTGGAATGAGAAATTTAGATGACTAATTGATGGTTTGGCTTATTGGGATGTTGTATAGATAGGTAGAGGTGGAAGGATCACATTTCGGGTCGAAGCGTATGCCTATAGTGAGAATTCTTCTCATTATGCCACAAGCCGTGGCTAGTGTTACATGTGCCACGGCCTATAGACCAAAAAGTAATTTCTTGAGTCATGAAATTTTATGAATTTCAAAAGGGGGAAAATTGAAACACATGAAAGGGAGGATAGAAGAGTGAAGGGGGTGCTAGGGCAAGCTATTTTGGGGCCGTAAAAGGTGCTTCTAATTAGTAACTTTGCGAGTAAGCTATATATAACCTCACCTTCCATTCTGCCTAAATTTCTCTGAATAAGAGTTATAGAGAAATTAAATTGGTGAAATTTTAAGAGTTTGATTCTTACCCAATAGTAATAAAAAGATTCTCAAGAGTTAAATTAGGACTCTGCGACTGGTTTAAAGCTGAATGATAGAGTTTTAAACTCAGGCTCAATTTGGCCTTAATTTAATGAGATTTTAGGGTGAAAATCTTGTTTAACTAAAATAAGACTAGTTGAGGTGATGTAAAGTAGTAATCAAGTAGTAATAGATCTAGAACGGATTAGTGGAAAAGAATATATGGATAGATGTAGCCATAAGTCATAATTATATGCTTTTGGTCAAATTCGAACAATTGACTAAATTGTGCCAATTATGTTTAAATTGGCAAATTACGTGTGTGAGTTGAGAAAGGAAGCTTGTGATGAGCTATAGTAATAGTTGAAATCCACAGGTAACCTTTCTAATGACAGAAAGGTTGACGTAACTGAATAACTTTCTCTATTTGATTGTCTATTGTAATTGTGTGTAAGTTTGTTATGTAATGCATGAAACAGTTTTAAACTGAGCATATTTTGTAGCATTAAATGTTTATAGTATAAAAATAGATTTTGGTTAAACAAGTAATGAAATTTGTATAATTTGATATAAAAATATGCATATGTATATATATGAGTAAAGTAGTGATTGGGAATTTATGAATGGTTTGAAAAGCATTATCATAGGGGTGAGAATTCATCCAAGTAGAGATATGATGATAAGACCATATAGCATATTCTTTTTAGTGCTCGATAAGGTGCGATGTTAGAGAATTATACCTCCTTAGTGCCTTTCAAGGTACAGTGTTGGATATAGGAGGAGGTTATAGTATGGCTCTATGCCATATGTCACGGCATAGGTATTTCACGCTGTCGTGTATGGCCCATAATCTAACCTGATTTCTTGTTTTTAAAGGCATGCAATGATCTATATAAATGCATATTATTAGTTTCTACTACTTATCACTTTGCAAAACAAGTTTTGGGCCTAAGCTTTTCAAATAAAGTAGTTGATTATGGTTTGGTTTTGTTGTGGTTGTGATTAAGTTAATCATTTCCTATACCTAACGGATAGAGGGGAGGGTTACAAGAGAGAATATGAACTATGATTTATCTTGGTTTAACTTCAACAACTTGAGTTTACATCAAGTCCTCATAACACTTGATATTTCTTCACTATAACATAAGTTTAAGTAGGTGCTTGCCACAATAGTACAACCATAAGTTTAGTTATAGCACTTGTGAGCCTTTACAACTACTCACTATAGTAGTAAGCTTTTCTCTCACGAGAACTACCTCTCTTGATTACAAGAAAAATCTCTCCTTCATCTTTACAAGTATCTTGAGTATGTAAATCACTCAATTGAAACTCTCTGGAAGCAATAATGAGTACAATGAAGTTCTATTGCTCAAATGATGAAGATATAATAGTTATAGGCTCAAGAACAACAACTTTCACATAATAAGAGTAGGATGAATGTAAATTTCATATCTCAATGATTTCTAAGTTTAATCTCTCATTAAAATAAGTTTGGAGTATTATATTCATAACCCATGAAGTGAAGTAACTGTTGGAGACACAATATGGCCATTTATATCTATTAGACAAAGGTGAAATACATTGAATACACTATCAGAGGCCAAATCAAACATGTTCCAACCAGGGACTTGTATGGATTAGCTTGTCTCACAAAGGCTTAGTTCACTTTAACTGAGTTTCACTTAAGGGACAAGCTTGAATTGGTTGACAGAATAGCTTGGTTTACTTTTGGCTAATTCAAGCTAGTTTCAATTAGAGGACAAGCTTGAATTGGCTTACTTAAGTTCAAGGCTCTCTCTAAGTCAAGCTTGAAAATTATAAATTAATGAATCTCATTCAAGCATGAATCACACATGTGACACGTGTGGATTAGATGAAGATATAAACTCAAGCTGACATACTTTAACTGACCAAGTATGTTTAAGCCATGGGTCAAGCATGGATTGCGTCATAGAAGGCATTCAGTGAAAAACAAAGCTTCTAAAAGCTATTTCAAGCATGTTTGGGCATCAAGACATGCTTGAATTGGACTTTGAAGGATTTTAAGGCTGAAATACGCATGTATGAGTGACATTGCGACACTGAACTTCAAGATGGTATAACTCACTCAACAACTCCAAATCTAGAAAATTATATACCATTGGAAATCTCTTGAAGCCTAGTTTTTAATAAAATACTTCACAATTAAATTCAACACTTTGTGAGATATGATTAAATGAGTAGCCAAATGTCAAAACTAAATACTATGCAAAATTAATATCTCAATACTAAACTTCCAAAAATCATATCTTTTTTAACAGAGCTCCATTTTGAATAAAACAACTATCATTGAAAAGCTTCTAGAGTCTACTTTGAAATGAAATATTTTTTACATTAAAAAATATGTATAGTGAGAGATATGACTAAATACATGACCAAAGTCAAAATTTTATTTTCTCTAGAATTCTCAATTCAAATCTTAGACTTTAAGGATTCATAACTTTTTTTCAATTTAACTCCATTTTGAATAAATATACCATCTTTGAAATACATATGGAGTTAGTGATCAAAATATTTCAAAGCTTGTGAGATATATATGATCAAAGATAAAAAATGACTAATAAGATATATATGTATCTTATTCTTTCTTTTAACAATTGAAATGTATGTTTTGATTTAAAAATATCTTGAGCCAATACTGCATATCTAAATCAATGAGTTTAACATAGATTTCTAACCTAAGGATCTTATACCTATTAAGTCCAAGGTTTCTAAAGTGAATCCAAGCTTGTATGATTATCTTCATTCTTCTTAAGTTCTTCTTGGATCATCCTTCTCACTGTAGCACACATGCTTCACTCCGAACCATAATACTTCTACTCAATCCTAATCATACAATTAGTCATTAACTCAAAATGTCTATTTACCATCCAAACCACTATTAACTTAATTAATACACTAATTCACTAATTTAACTTTAATTAGCAATTATTTTTTGGATTAAAGATTTAGGATATTACACTTCCCTTTATGTCATGAGGTAAAGAGCTGATTTTGATCCTACCAAACAGGTGATTAATTGAGTTGCAACTTGGGTTAGATTACTAGATTTTTCGGCCATACATAATGAAAAGAAGTTTCTCTTCAATCTTGGTAATGCTATTGGCAAGGCAATTAAAGAGTATCTTCCAATGGCTCTTTGTGGAAGAGGTAAATTTGCAAGATTTTTATGGAGTTAGATTTAACTAAACCATTTAATCCTAAGTATAGTATTGAGTGTCAGGTTAAGACTATTGAATGTGAATGTATAAGCTTGTTTTGATTATGCTATGGAAGATTTAGGCACATTAGGGAGTTGTGTGAGGAATTTATTAAGAAAAAAACAAAAAGAGGAGGCTAGAGTGCATGTTGTACAAGGAAAAAAGGATGGTGGGGAGAGTTGTGAAATGATGGAAGTGGAAGAGGTGAATATGTTGCATATTTCCTAAAGACCTTAACGACAACAAGGATATAAGGGTGTTAAGGAAGTGGTGAAGGGGGCTAATAATTGCAATTCTTGATAAGATGGAGAATGACAGGAGTACTAATAACGTGCTACATTTGCTAATGTTGTTAAAATGGGTTACTCTAGGAGGAATATGAACTTGGGATTTGGTGGAGGTGGAAGTGCTTGAGAAAATATAGGGATTGTCTTCAAGAATAATAAGGATGATGTCCATGTGAAATTGAAAAGGGCATATGATTCGAAGGGCAAGGTTGTTGTGAGGCAACCTTTTGTGAAAACTTTGGCAGGATGTCAGAAGGAATTGGTCATTCATTTAGGAATGATGTTGTCACCATGAGGGAGGAGGATGAGGAAGGGATGAATATGGATGTTGGTAATAATAATGATAATGATAGTATAGTTAATGTTAATGTAACATCCTAGAAAATTTAACTAAGGTTAATTAGGCTAATTAAGGGAAAATTAGTCAATTAAGAGTTAACTTAGGTTAAAATATGGTGTATAGATGACTATTGGGTCTATTGGACATTAATTGAGGCATAGAATTGGACCTTAAATGGTATTTAGGGCTTAATTGGGGCCCAATTGAATGGACCAAACTCAGACTCCCCACATTGTATCTTTAGTTGTAGTTTATTGGCCCTTTAACTGTAGCTAATGCCAAAAATTTAAACTCCAGATTCAAGTTTCAGACACAAAAGCGGAAAGAGAGACTGGGGTATACAGTGAAGCTCAACCTTTCTCTACTAGGATCCATTTTGACAACACTTGGGTGCTATTTAAGGCTTCAAATCACTTGGGAAATTAAGCTCCATAACTCCCTTCTTACCTTCCTGTGCAAATTTCTTCATAGTTCTTGGATGTAGGTGGTTGGCGTCTGAAAATGGGATTGGTTCTAGCCACTAATCTAACTCAAATGGGATTATTAGGTGTTGTTTTTAGTGCCTAACTATTGGGTTAAGTCACTAACGGTGTTTTAGTTCAAGAGGAGCTTCAAATAAACCATAGAGCTAAACTGTTAGGTTAATGATAAAGTGGTTGACTAATAATGGTCATTACGCTAATGGGAATCTAAATGAACTAACAAAACCTGGTTTGGTTGTGAGTAATGACCCCAATGTGAGTCTTGAGGTTAGATTTTGATTAGGGTAATTAATGATGATTAATGTATTTGAATATAGGTTGACAATACGTAGGTGCTATTGAAGGTGGCTCATTTGTATGCTTTATGTGAGTCTTGGGGTTAGACTTTGATATATGTAAAGGATATTTTGCATGCTAATCGTGATTGTGAGATTGCAGCAAAGATTTGGCTGGATCTTGTTCAGATGTTGATAGAAAGATTTTTTCATTTGAATCTCAATGACCAGATTAAAACTAATTTGGAGAGAGGAGAGAAATGGTGTAAGCTGTTTGTAGTAACATTTTGGTGGCAATAGACTTGGGGGAATAAAATGCTTTGTGAGGATGGGTTTTTGTTAACTGCTGATACTTGTAGAGTCATTGAGCAGTACATTTAGCAATTGATAAATATGAAGGACAACTGTAGTTTAATTTTTTGAGGAAAATGTATATTGTTAATGATATAAAATAATATTTGTAAAAAATATAAATATTTAAAAATATAATATTGACATAAAAATATTTATATATAACGTCAAATTTCTACAAAATGGATCGGAATAAGTAAAGCTGAGGAAGCATCATAAATTTTTATTGTAAATAAAAAAATAGTTTTCAACTGTCTGCTAAACTGTCTTATTATCATCTATGATTTTTTATTAGTTTAGCCAATTTTGATTGAATCAATCACACCGCAATCATAATAAATTTATCAATCTTTTTATGTAACTGATCCCGTTCCTTTTTCTTTTTTAATCATGATTAGAAATTAACAATTTTATCAAGGGATGTTTAATTCAAATGGTTGAGAAAATTAAATTAACTTATCATGGGGTCTCAAGTTTGAGTTTTAAAATATACAGTCATGTTAAACAAATATATTAAAAGCATCATAAAAAATACTTGTGAGAGCGCTGTTAGTAATAACAGTCTGACATACGAGGTTCAGATTAGTTTGGACAAAAGGCTTTTTATAATACTGGGATGGAATAAAAAAATAAATCATTTTTTTGACACCATATTAAAATTAACTAATTAACTAATCTTCTTAATTGTGCACATGGATTGCATGTGCCACCGAATTCAAATTTTTGAAAATTGAGGATTTAGATTAACCTAAATCAAAGCCCGTATTTGAATTTTGAACTAATCTCTCCCCCACTTTCTGATCTGATTGTTGTCGCAACTATTTATGACATGAACATTATTAATCAATTTATGAACATTCGGTCACTTCAAAACTCAAAAAGTCTTTAAAAATTTTCACAATATGGAATCTGCCGAATAATGACACTGTGTATTTTTTACCAGCGAATAATAACACTCTATTAATTAATCAGAAATCAGAAATTGCATAAAAATTCTTTTTGTGCCAAAAAAGACGATGATTTTTGGTTAGGAAAATGGATTAAAACTAGGACAGATGTTGAGAATCAAAAAGGACTTGATAAATTTTGTGTAATGTTTTTTGAGTACTAAATCAATATTAGTGGATAGAAACTATAAAAATGTACTAAACAAAAAAATCACATAAAAAATCAATGAATTGTTAATTGGCGAATCTCCAACATTTATTATATGAATACATTGAAAATTTTTATTAATTAATAAATCAAACCTAGTAAGCTTCTTTGAAGTAAGAAAATCACAAATTCTTCGTAATTGGACGCTCAGAAAAATGGTTAAATGAATAGAAGGAATTATATTTTTTAAGTAAAAGTCAATGGTATAAATCATCTGAACTGAAGAGAAAATTATATTTAAATGTAGGAGTTGGATGCAAAGAAAAATTATAATTAAATATATTGTAAATGCAATTTTCTTTTCACTTCACGTATCCTTTGTAATAATTGGACAGTAGGTGAATTATTTGAAATATAATTTATTTTTATTTTTGTTGTTTTCCATTTAAAATATATTTTTATAATTTATTATCATACGACATAATAAAAGTCAATAAAAAAAAAGAATTTGCTCTGCATCAAACACCTACCTTTTTACATTTTTTGTAAATTTTTTATTATTATAGATTCCTTTTTATATTGGGTTTCCACACCGACCTTTTTTACTGTGTCTCTCACGTATTCGTCACTCTTTTTTACAATATAAATTAAAAAAAATAAAAATTACTACTCAAAAAATTATTTATTTAAAATATTATTTTGAGCTCATTTATTTAAAATAATTTTACATCTTAATTTACTGTATTGATTGATAATGATGATATTATCATATTGATATTATGACTGATTTTGATGTTAATATTGATTCATGAATAAAAAGTAAGTGTCTATAGAAAAAAGTAGGTATTACATGCACGCATGTTTCCTAATTGCAGTTATGGCCTGAATTTAAGTTAAAATATATTTTTAATTTTCTAATTTTTTATAAAACTTTAATTTAATTTTTTAATTTTATGAAAAAAAACTGTGTGGTTCATGATTCTACATTCTAGGTATATATATGAGTTTAAGTTTATGGAAATATTTTCTTCAAAACAGGGAAAAAGAAAAAGTAGAGAGAGAAAAGGGGGCTTATCAAGCGTGAGGAAAAGGAATTTATTATCACATTTAAATAAAGGAGAATGACATTAAAAAAAATCAAAACATTGAATTAAATAAGGATAAAAAGATTTAGAAATTCAAAATAAACATTACAGATCCTTCTGTGAGTTGGTCAAAAAAAATTTTTTATCCTCATACCATAATTTACAATCATTAAAACAAAAAAATTGCAAGTAAAATTAAAAAGAAAGTAGTTAAACATATTACTATTTCCATTAATTTGCTACTCTCACACTCTTGTTTGTAACCTTCAAAATATATTTTTTCAAGTAAAATTTTTTAATTGGTGAAGAAAAATAAATTTTCAAGTAATGATATATTTTATATATTTATGCTATTCAAATGAGCGAATTTCATATGCAATTTTTTGTTTGGAGAATTACAAATCATGGAATAAAAACATGAAATGATTTTTTAAAAGAGCTTATCCTTATTTAAAATTTCCACATATCAAATTCCCCCATTTAATTAAATATGATAGTAGCATTAGATTCCAAATAATTATAATATTAAAAAAAGAAAAATAGAAAGAAAAGAGAGGAGCATGGTTTGTTGGGCAGCAGGAGAATCTGGGAGTTGCGTGGTCGTAAGAGCGGCAGGGAGGCGCGTGGTACGAGCGATGAAAGGTACCGCCACGCTCGCAGCCCACACCCATTCATTCAATTCCCATATTCATATGCCACTTCCCAAGCCCCACACAACGGACAAATCACTCCACACGCTCACAAGAATCACACCAAACTTTATTATGGTTATTTTTTATTCCTCACATAAATGGAAATTTTATTGCATGGTCGGTACTAAATATAAATTTTTTTAAAAAAAACTAAATCTTAATTTCTCATGTCATGAAACTTCTATTACTTAGCCCAACTTTTATTAGTGCCAATCTCTATTATTATTTATAATTATTTATAATTACTACTCCCTCCCGTTTGTACATGCTCCTTTGTTACTAAATATCGACAAAATTTATTATTTGATACAGTTTAAAAAATTGATTAAACATAATTATATGTGAAATCAAATAATTTGGATTAAATTTTCCTTTTAATTAATGGAATAAATTTTTTTTTGAACATAAAATTTGATTTTATGAAGATGAATTTAAAAAATGTTATTTTTCAATAAAAAATGTAATAAAAGCTTATTCATTTTTGTAGTTTTTCTTTATAAAAAAATGAAAGTTATAATAGTTTTTCCTATAATAAAGAACATAGGGAGTATAAGTAATAAGTGAATTTCTTAAAAAAATGGTTGGTTATTTTAATAAGTCATTTTATAATTTGTATAGAAAGATAGATTATTAATCATTTTCTTTTAGTTTTACTATTTCATAATTTTTTATGCGGAGAGTGAAATATCAAATGTTAGAAAGAAAATATTTTTAAAGATAATGCATTTAATAAGAGTAAACTAAAACATTTCTTTCTTTTTCATATATATTAATCATTTAACTACATTTTTTTTAATTCTAATGAAATAATTAAAAGTGAATGACGTATAAAGCCAAAGGGCATCTCGCCAAAACCAATGATAGATAATTAAACTATTGATATTGTTTAAAAAGAAGGAAATCTCTTAACTTATTTCTATTAAATGCATCTTTTTTATTTTGTAAAAATGCATTCTCCGATAATATTTTTATTCTACTCATTAAAAACTACCAAATGGTACAATTGAAAAAAATATAATATCATCCCCTTTTTATACAAGATGACTTATAAAAAAATTATCAATTTTTATGAGATGACTTATATATAATAGTGAAGCTACGATATATTAAATCAAAAAAATTAAATATCAATGGGTAACAAATACTAATCAAGGCAAAGCTCCCGGGGACACAATTGTCTTTTCCGCTCTTGTCTCTCTCCCCCACTCTCTTCTTCCTCTTCCCTTTTAAGGTTCTCTCGCTGTGGGGCCGCGTGCCTGCTCTAACTGAAAACGACTGCAAGCAACCTGTGGTCTACCTGTGTAGTATATGCATGTATGTATGTATTTTGTCTATATCCTGATCTTTTCTCACCCTTCTTTTTCCTTTTAATATTTCTTCCCATTAATTTCTATTATTATTTATGTGTTAATTGTTAAATATTAAATTAAAATTATTTAATATTAAAAATTTATTATTCAAAAAAAATTCTTAGCTTATTTTTTAAGAAAATTAATTACCTCGTTTCTGGGAAAAAAACTAGACACTTTTTCTTTTCCATATTATTAAAACAAAAAAAAATTTAAATATTTTTTTTGTAACTTATTAATATTCATATATACTTAAAAATTTCTTTTAGTTATATCAGGAATGTCTGGGTCCTAAACCTTTGCTGTATCTCATCTCATCTCATCATTCTTACGGCCTAAATTAGGCACCATGCTGACGATAAAATCATATGCAATAACTTTCTAAATTTTTAATTAAAAATCTTAACTTAATAAAGAGATCTAATAATGTTCTTAATTAAAATTTCATGATTTTTACTTTTATAATTCTTTTTAAGATATCAGAACGATACACCGACTCAAACCCACTGCAGCAGATTTCTCTATATAAACTCTTCTCCTCCGCTCTTCTCTCTCTCTCTCTCCCCCATCTCTCTCCTTCCTGCAGATTTCTCGTCTCGTTCCACAATCTGCTTTCTTCCTTCCTTTCTTTCTGTGGCCGTGGCTTTCATTTCTCTCTCCTTCTCCTCCCAAATCGATTGAAATCCTCTTTCTCTGCCACACTTTCGTCTTCTAGTTGTGTTTTCGTCAATCTCTGTGTGTTTTGGGCGCACAACAATGGTAGATCTTCAAACTGTTTGCTGCATGTGCGGTGACGTCGGCTTCCCTGACAAGCTTTTCCGATGCAGAAAATGCCGACATCGCTTTCAACACTCGTATGTTCATCGATTTCTCTCTTCTTCATATCTTTAATTTGATAGGAGCTAAGCTATCTTCTTTCTGAATCTTCCTTCTTGTTTCTATCGAATATACGCGTATTCATGTAAAAAGCCGAGATGCACGATGATCGCTACTGTTTAATGTTATTATTTCATGGATGAATCAAGCTTCAGGTTCGATTTGATTTACTCAATCGATTCGTTAATCGGTGTTCTTGCAGGTATTGTAGTAACTACTACGGCGATTTACCTGAGATCGAACTGTGCGATTGGTGCCAGAGCGAGGAGAAGAACACCAGACATAGTAAGAAGCCGGCGGCCGCCGCCGCCGCCGCCGGGAGCATCGATGTTGGTTCCACCAACCGGTCGGAATATTCCGGCAGCGAGAGAATCAAGCAGCAGCATCATGATCGCGAAGAGGGCGGATGCTCCGATAAAGGCAAGAGCCCGACTCCATCGCCCCGACCCACCACCCGCAGGTACAAGCTTCTCAAGGATGTTATGTGTTAGAAAAAGATCAGGGAGAAAGATGAAAACTGAAAGGAACCAAAATCAAGGAGATGAAGAAGAAGAAAACTAATATATAGGCGACTTTTTAATCTCTGCAAATGTGATGTTTAGCTTTGTTAATATAGTTAGCTTAATTACCAAGAGTGTGTCTGTGTGTGTGTGTGTGTATTATGAATGTTATTAGTTACTTGTCTTTGTTTTTGAGTGGCTTTATCAGTAATAAAAAACTGTGACTTTTTTCCACTAGCTCTCCCTCTCCCTATATAGTATATTTATATCTTAGAGTCATATATATAGTTAGATTCAGAGAGAAAATGACCCAAGAAAATATAACTGTACATATATAGATTCACACCATATATTATCTATCTGAATACATATTGTACATGCGCTAAAATTAGATGTTTTGGACTATATTTGTGTGTGTTTTATATGGCATGATCGAGTTTCACATCTTTCTTATTTGAGCCCAGTTATGACTGTTTCTTTCACTACATAAAATCATGTTTAAGCTCGTGTTTCACACTTTTCTTTAAAATTTTAAAATCATGGGTTTGGATCAGTTGCATGGTACATGTGATTTGTGAAAGTGGTCTCGTGCATAAAGTATTTGGATAGAAAACTGATATTTAATAATATATAAAATAGAATCCAAAACGGAGACGCAAGGGTTAATTAACTCATCACCTGATGAAGTTTGATTAATGACGGATTATTTAGGCCTTAGGGTCTAATCTAAGGTCTTGTTTAGATAAAAGCTAAGTAAAATTATACACGAGGATTAAAGTCGATTTGCTTCGCTCCTAGCTAGTTTTGGCTTCTCTTTTCCTTAGATATGACTACATATCGATACACAGGAACCTACATCCTTGAACACACACACACACACACACACACAGTGGTTATTGTAATACATGAAGCTATATGTTGGTATCTTAGTTCTATACTTGTATTTTAATTTTTCATAAACTATATTATAAGATTATTTTAATGATCGTATGAAGGATCCGAAGGCTTGGAGGTGATAAACATGGCCTTTATTTTAATATTATTATTTTCTCTAAAATTTATTTTGTGAATGAGTAGTGTGTTCTGGAGGAGAATTGAATGCAATGGGTTGCTTTGAGGCCAAGAATTCATAGTACCTGAAGGGTCAGCTATAGCTGTTTCAGATTCATTGAAGACCTTTAATTAACTGCGTGGCCCGCTCTATTATTTGTCCATGTCAAACAAAACCATAATCTCTTTTCTTGTGATTTTTTACTACTTCCTAGATACTATTCCTTTCCCTTTTTTTTCAAGGAAAAAAAAAAAAGGTTTTGCCAACTATTACCTGTAGAGCAAACAATATCAACATAAAAATATAAAATTTGTTTTCTTCATGTTTGGTATAATTTTTTTGCCAACCCTTAATGTTTGGTGTATGAAAAAATATGTTTGGTTTAGTTCTTTTTTAAGTTAATTGCCCACCATATTCACTTAAAAACTAATTAATGATATAAAATATAAAATCCACGGTACAATAATTTTTTTTATTTTCTCGTACTTTGTATAGTACATGAAGAATGATCATGTCTCTGGTTAGTTTAATTCTTGAATTACAAATACTTTTATAAAGGAAAAAAATTATATACTTAACTTTATATAATTAATGTGTTTGTTTTTAACTAAATTAATTCATATGGATCTTTTATATGTTAGTTATTTTATAATAAATTTTTTTATTAATTTTATTAATATATAAAGATTTATTTGTTATAATTTAATTGGATATAAGTATATTAAATATTAAATATGTAAAATTAAATACATAAGTTGTATCCATTTATAGACTTGGTAATTAATAAAGTTGCAGATGATAGTGATGAGAAAGTAATGGTTAGGAGTAACGTAATTTTGCGGAGTATTTTTTTTAAAAAAATTATTTAGAAAAGAAAGGGAAGAGGTTGGTGTTGCCGTTATGGTGAAGACTGAGTGGGTGGATGTTTCTAGGCCATTCATTTATAAGTGTATCATTATGAGTGAGTGACTGAGACTTTTATTTATTATATAATTTTTATTTGATTTTTGGTGAGGGGCGAAAGAAATTAGGTGCAGGAACAGTGTTGACGGATAGAATGATATTAGAATGAGAAGCATCTGAAAAGTAAAGAAGCCGATAAGGCTTACTTGCCTGTTGCTGTTTTGGCCATTTATGAGTAACCAGCAAACCAAAAGCCCTTTCCGCTTCCAACTCAACTCACTGAGTCAACTCATACCCATTTCTTCAAATCTAAACCCTCTTCTGCAACAACCATATTCTGTTTATAAGGTATCATGCGAGATATTTATCATATCTTTTTATATTACTCTTGTTTGATGCTGGTTCATTTTTCTAAAGTTACACTGTTATTAAATAAAAGCAAAATAATTTTTTTTTATTTTCAGACAAAATTAATGAATTGTATATGTCTCTCTTTAGAGTGTGTTTAGATTTCAATCGAAGAAAAATGATTGTGAAAACAATTTGATCAATATAACCTAATGATGTTTGGATAATATTTTTTAAAATTAGTTTTTCAAAATTAATTTACCAAATGGAGAAAAAATAGCTTTTGCAATGAAATTTCAGGAATCAAATGAGTTTGAGAAAATTGAGATTATTTGGTTAGTTTATGCAAAAATGAAATCTCTGAAATAAAATGGAGTTTGAGAAAATTAAAGGTTTATCTGAATGATTTTGTTTTTCCAAAACCATGATTTTGGCCCACATAATTTATTTTAAAAGGGTATCCAAACAAACTTTGAGTTCTTTTGATAGTGTTGAAACTAAGAGTTTCTTATAAAAAGAATTGAAATGTGCACTCTCTTTGATCTTATTTTTAATGTTATTACGATATTTTTCACATACTTTTTGCAAAAATTATTATATTATTTCATTTGTTAAAAAAGAATATCTCAACTTTTTAATTATGTTGTTATTTTTTCGCCAAACAATTATATATGTTGTTATTACTTAGAGGAAGAGAAAATATATGCGTTATTTTATTATTTGTACAAATATTGTTCTAAATTAAAGGATAGAATTAAAAAATTACATAATCTTTTTTATTGAACTTTATAATTAGCATCACTTTTTAGTTTTGTAAAATATCTTATAAACGGATAAGAGTAGTAGTTATTATCAATGTTTCTTATATCAGAGAAAAGTTCAGCGTGCGGATATTGACTTGAAATTTCATATCATATACAGTCAAATTATTTTTTTCTATTTTAAAAGAAAATTACATAAATGCAGGGAATTCAGTTGTATATCCAGCCATCAAATCAAGTCGATCATTTTTAATTTTTAATTTTTATTTCCTCTTGGAATATCGCCCTCCCAAAAATAACCTAGAATATGCGTAGATAATCTAAAATCATTTTGAGGCTATAAATACCAACAGGAGAACGTTAGTTAAAATCTGCAGGTAGCAGTTTTTTAAGACGCAAGTCTTCTAAAACATGATATATAACACGTTTAATCTGTGAAAATATTTATATTTTTTAAATACTAATTTATTTAAGAAAATTGGAGTTCTTAAATAAAATTCTTCCGCTAAAAATAGAAAACTGAAGAAAAGATGATTGAGCCAAGGAAACTAGTCAAACTACTTATATAGCAGAAGACTGAAGTTCCACCAACAAGCAAAGCATGTGTTTTGAACAACGTTTTCATAATCTTGAATTTTGTGAAGTCTTTCTAGATAAGCAATTTTTTATTTTTGGGTAAAATCTAGATAAACAATTTTAAAGTCAGGTTGCTTCCAATTTCTAAATGCCGGTCTATTCTAACTGTCCATGTATTTTCAAAATATCTCGCGCTGTATAATGATGATGATCTTCCTAAAAGTATTTCTTTGTGAAACAAAATCAAATCAAATCAAATCAAGTCAAGAGTTTGAGCGCATGTTTGGTTTCAGTCTTAAAAAAAATTGTTTTTAAAATATAAAAATATTTAAGTAAGTGTTTTAAAAGGCCTAACTAAGACCTAGCTCCTTCGTCTTTTTTTTTTTTTTTGAAATCCTTCTTCTACTCATATCTCACCTCAATTTGTACAAGTTTTTACAAGTAAAATGTGGATCTCATAATAATTTACATGGAATTTGAAATATAAACTATATTTTCTGTTATGAATTATAATATATATTTAGAGAGAGAGAGAGAGAGAGAGAGAGAGAGATTAGACGCATATGAGTATACTTCCTCCGTCCAGTTTATATATGAGATATTTTTTTGGAAAAGTTAAAAGTATCAATAAAATGCATTAGATTTACTTCATAATCTTATTTTTATTTAAAACACAAATATAAATTTTTTAAAAGTATTTTTAATTTAATATAACTTTATTTGTGAAATATTAAATAAAAAAGGAAGATAACATAAGGAGGGAAGGATAATATTAAAATAAGTATAATTAGTTAATTATTTTATTAAAGTGTCTGATATCAAATCACTTTTAAAGGTATCTTGGAGAAGTGCCTCGCCTCTCTCTTATAATATTCATGCAAGCTCAACATTTTTCATTTTTTAATCATATAAAAAATGCAGTATTATATTATTAAAACTATGAAATAAAAGAAATGTAAGACTACGTTCACACACCTAATTTATTATAAATGATATACATAAGACTTTTAAATCCATGGCATATTAATTTAACTTGAGTGGCTATGCACAATTCCCACATGATTGGATAACTTTATACAGAAGCGAGATGAGAATCAAACTTTATGAATATCACATGTTTATACAAAGGCCAAATATTCTACAATAGCTAGTATCCTCTGATATAACAAAAAAGTTAAAGAAGAAAAAAAAAAGCGAAAAAAGAAAGAAAGAAAGACACATCAACTTTAATTTGTCTCCTTTTTCCTGCGCAATTCCTTTGTTTCTTCAGTTTCAGCCACCAACCATGCATTGCCCTTTTCTTCTTCTCATGGATTATTATCATCACCTTCGTGTTTTTTCAGATTCTCTTGAGATTTTCTACGTACTGCTTCTTCTTCAGAAGAATCTGAGGGAGCAAGCTTGCTTTATTAATAAGTTACACATAAACGTAGTCCTATATATAAATCTCAAAGATATATATTGAGATTTATATATAAAAGCATTGAATTTGAATTATTTTTATGAAAAGGCAAGCATATTAACAAATAAAAAGAAAAAGTAGTTAAAATGGATTTAACAAAACGACTAGCAAAAGTAAACGTGGGAATAGTAGAACTATTGGGACTACACTTCTGAAATCTGTAACTGTTGGAATCTTGTAAGAGCTTGAGGATATCTTGATTAAAGAGTTGATTTTGTGTAAAGTAGAAGCAAATTCCCTTATTATGCCAAACATGCAAGATTTCCAGGTTTTTATGAATTCAAAGCAGAAGAACGCGAAAACATAAATTCAGGACATTGAATTCGAATTATTATACTAAGAAAAGATGTAATATGTGTGTGTGTAATAAACATATTGTACAAGTTTCATTTTGATTCTAAATTGGGGACTGAGCAAAGTTGATAGCATAAAGAACGCGATGAGCCCGACATGCATAGTGGTCTCTCCCATATGGTCACACACGACCTTCCTTTCTTTGCAATCAATCATGAAGATCAGTCACATGCCTGTGTGTGAGAGAGAGAGAGAGAGAGAGAGAGTCCACATGCAAGTTCCCAGTCAAACGTGTTTTCATTCTTCAGTGCAATCATTTAAGTCAATAGCAGCCACATATTGCAAACGCACTCACCAAGATTTTGCTTCTTTTTTTTTTAAAAAAAAGTGATTCTGATTAGATGGAGTTTTACTTAGGGAAAATATCATCTAAGCATCCCGGAGAGTTTATATATTAAAGAATAATATTAAAAATATAAAATTTCACTGCATTCCTTCCTATCTTTTTGAAATGAGTTTTTTATGAAAAAAGACTAAATTACCCTTACATTTTAATAAAGTTTAATAATTTAATAGGTTGTTGCTAACTACACATGATTAGTATTAAAATTCGAATGAATACTTGTTTATATATGATCAACACTTTATATAGTTAAATATATGTTATCAATTATAATTACTTGTTAATTCCAAATATGTTGCTGTAAATTACGTAATGTTGTTTGTCAAAACTTAAATAAATGGTTCTTTATGCTAACCATGTAAGGAAAACCTAAATGAATGGTTTTTTATGCAAGGCTAACACTTATATAATTAATCCATCGTTATTATTTTTGCAACGTGTTCATTCTTGATTGAATTATTATTAATTATATATGTATATTTATCAAAACCCAAACAGATGCTTATTTATACATCTATAAAATTTTAGGAATAATTAGCTTTTCTCACAATTTTATTTTTAGATAAGTACATACTTGGGGTGTAGTGAAATTTCACATTTTTAGATCCTTCTTGATATAAAAACTCTTTAGGGATCCTTAGATAATATTGTTCCCCTTTATCTATTTAGCTTTCTTACCCGAAAAAAGTAGTGATATATAGGTTCGTTTCATTTCTATTTATAAGTCAGAGAAACATATATTTTTCAGTCTCATTTATCAGTGACATAAGTGATTTTTCATTACAAGTATCCCTCCTTTTACCCTCATTAAATATTAATAAAAAATATGTTATTAAAGTATATTCCCTTCATTTAAAAATATAAAGTATTTTTTGAGGAGTTAAATATTAAAAAATATAAGGCTTTTTTAGTCTTTCAAGGTATAATTATTGTCTTTTTTTAAAAAGTATCCCTATTGATAGTAACTTTATATTTATTGTAGGGTGTTTAATAGAAATAAATATGAAAAGATAGGATTAGTTGGAAAGTAGATAACTACTTTATTGGAAGGCAAGATTCAGTTAAAAATGTCTTACATTTTTTAACGGAGAGGAGTATATATTTAATAAGGATAAAATTTAAAACTTATTAATTTTTAGGTAGAGTTAATAAATTTTAACCCATAAAAATGGATAAAGGTATATTTTTGTGCTTGAAATATTCTCTTAAGAACACCTAACACTCTAAACTATTTGGTGTAGCATTTTTGCTTCTAAGATAATAATTAAAACGTAGCATTTTTTATTCTGATATTAAATAATCACAAACACATATTAGATAGTTAAACTAACTTCTCTTATTCCATATAAATGGTCAGTGTCTATTATTTAACATCCGGGCAGAAAATACTATCTTTTAATTACTTTAAAAGCAAAAATATTACATCAAATATTTTAGAATTTTGGGTGCTCTTTGGAGAATGCTTTAGAGGCAAAATTACACGCTTACCTTTACAAAAAAATAAATTTAAATGTTTTTTTGGTTTTAGTTAATCATATAAAAAGTAACTTATAAATAAAAATTTTGAGAGTAATTTATTGGTTGCGCATTAAATATTAACATGCAAGTGTCTAAAATATGAATAGTTACGTTGGTTTCGTATAAACAAACATATATATTCGTATTAAACTCGAAAAACTTCTAACCAATAGATTGCAATCAGAATATTAAACAAACATATATATTCAGATTAAACTTGAAAAACTTATATAACCAATAGATCACAATCAGAATATTAAGCATGTTAACATGTTGGATTTTATGTAATATATTTTCATAACTTCATTAAATAATTGTAATGAGTCCCACATCAAGGTTGAAATGGGCTCTTCTTTTAAATTTGTACTTAAGACATTGGTACATTCATTGAAAGACTATTGTTATGGAAAGAGTTACCCATGAAGGATTCTAACTAGTAGAAGGTTGAGTAAAGTGCTGTAGAATGGAGCCGTCGAAGATGTTGGCTCTCGATGGAATGACATTGTAATGAGTCCCATATTAAAGAGTCTCATAGTGAAGTGAAGTTTATAAGTTCAAAAAACTCTCTCACCTAATATGCTAGTCTTTGAAAATAAAAACTTGTTCTCATGACAATATTCCATTAAGTGTATTTGTTCTTGGGGTCAAGTAATTGTGTGGACGAGGTGTATTTTGTAACGTGGTTGGCTTATTCTTGGCTAAATTTAATTTGTAGTGTTTGATACTTTAGAAGAGACTTGTTAGTTACTGTTCATAATTTCTATTGAAATTTTTAAGGGCCAACAACAATATATATATATATATTCATTAGTTTGATTTGAAAGAAACTGAATTGCTTTGATTGTCTTTTCTTTCAAATCTTACATGCACGCCATATATTAATGATTTAGAGTCCAAATAAAATCTAAATTTTGTGAAATATAGTTCATGAACTCAACCACGTTCAATTCTTGCGATAATATGAAGATGTTATGTATAATTCAACAATGATATTAGAAAATTTTTCATAGATCCGAAAAAAGTTAATAATATTTAAAAGTGTGTGTAAAGAGTGTGTGTGTGTAAAATATATTTATCCAATGCATGCATTATGCATGCCTTAGAGACACACACACTTGTATGTTAAAAAATTTAGTCTGCATATCTATATCATTGTTGTTAAACTCTTTGAATCTCTAAATTTATTATTTTTATGTTTTTAGTTTACAAATTATTTTAACTTGCTCATAAACACAAATTAAATACAAATTCAATTATGCTCATGAATGGACTCTCTTAGTTTACCATTATAAATTTCAACCTCACAAAATCATGTCAACTTAATTGTAAATTTAAATTAGATACAAACTCAGTTAAATTCATTAAATTTTTATCAAGTTGAGTGAGTTAAGTATATAATATGCAGAACTCAGTTCATGGAAGTGGTAAGACCCAGTTCAAAAAAAAAATTAAAACTCAAAAAGCAAAAAAAAAAATAATATTAATAACACTACCCTAAAACAAGGAATATAAAATGTTCATTTTTGCTAATATTAAAAGGTTATGAACCGTTGAGTAATTTGGTATTGAATATTTTTAAAACCTTTATTTAGCTATTTTGACCATTGAATATTCATGATTTATTCAATAATTTTTAACCCAAAATTGTTTAATATTTGTTTAAGGCATTGAGGGGGGAGGTTGGAATTTGAATAATCAACAGTTCTGTAGTCAAAATTATTTGATATTATGAGAATATTAAACACTTATGTCTCTAAAATCATTGAATATTCTTAAATGTTAAATGATTTTGTCACCAGAAACGTTTAATATTGTAATATTGTTTATTTGGTCATAATGTTAAATGGTTTTCCCTTGAAAAATTTAATGTTATGAGCAAACTTTTTTAAATAGGAAAGATGCATTTCTAGTGACTTCCTGCAATATACATTACATAACCAAATTTCAACACCAAAAAAACATAAATTTCTATAATGTCCACCTAATATTACCAAATTATCATACTTCATTTCCACAACCCCAATTATTGCAAAATGAAATTGAATACTTATAATTAATAATAATTCCCAAATATTTTCAAAATCTTTAAAAAAATTTTCAAAAGTATGTATATTTGCTTAGTGAAAGCTTATAAGTTGCTCAAGTGCCTTACAAGGTGATAACAAAAGGAAAATAGTAATTTTTTTCCTTTAAAAAATGGCCATATGCTCTGACATGTGGTACACAGTCAAAATTGCTCATTCCATATTATGTGTTGTAGCATGCACACTATGCACTACGGCTCACATATTAGATTTTGCTATCAATAAAAACTAATTAATGTGAACTTTCAATGTGTACTGTTTCTTCATTGAAGTCCTTTTGGAGTAATTCAAGTACTTATATGAAGCTCTTTTGACGAGCTAACAAATGACATGCATGGGTTTTATTTGAATCCAGTGCTTCATTTAAAAATTAAACACTTGAATGCAAAATAATCACTTTTATTCATTTCCATCAAACCTAAGTATCCCAAATCTAACTAGCATGTCATTAGCTACTTTTAAGGGCTTTAACACATCTAATGGGACAAATTACACTTGATTGAATGATAATATAACCAAAATCACATATATACATAAACTTGGCCATCAAACTGCCCTTTTCCACACCATAGGGCTTGTTTTCACAATTCTTCAAACATTACCATTTCTTAGCCAAATTTCCATACATTCACCATAGTCACACATACTTTATATTTACATCCCTATCTTAGCTCAATATACCACATTTCACCACGTTCGCACATATTAAGGCTAAGATATCCTTATTAATCACATAAGCACATGATCATATGTTAATGCATTCTATGGCAACTTATGACATGAAACATCTACAATGTAAATTCATTACACAAAACTTTGATGGTACAGCTGTAGTCACCACTACACTTATCTGAACCTTTTCCCTTGCCCTACTTATTATTAGAACCTATAAACCATGAGGTGAAACAAACATATCAATAATAAAATAACTCACAACTATCAATTAATATGTATAACTATAAACAAGTAAAGCATATATATAAATATGCATGTATACACTTATCTAAATAAATGTATATCTAATTTCACAAGCCATTTTCACATACTAGCATGATCATTCTATCATCCAAACCTCTATATCACTCTAATTAAAACCAAAGGCTCTATTAGACTAATCACATATACATTGACTAAGCACACTTTTTATGGCAAAATCACCAAGCCAAAGGTGTCCTATCCTACTTTCAGACTATGGTTTCTCCTAATCACACACAATTGGATGTCGTTACTCTAACACTGTGTCACACAACTACTCAAGGACGCAAATCTCCAACACTGTACCTGTATGGGCACTCAGGAGAAAATATCCAACACCATATCTCACTAGGTACTCAAAAGAAGAATTATCCAATACCATACCCTATCAAGCATTCAAGAGAATATATGTCATAAGGTCTTTCACTATTCCTCCTTATGAGTGAACTCCCACCCCCTAACATGATCATGCTCACATTTCTTTTATACAAACCACATGTTTGTAATTCAGCCTAAAACATACATATATACATAATTTTTATAAATCCATTTCTTACAAATCATTTCCATGCACAACATGCTCATTTCACATCATGTAACAATTTTAAAAAACATCTATATGGTAACATAACTGCTCAAAAATAGTTAACTGAATTAATCAACAAAATAAATTATTCAGTTACCTCAACTCTTTTGTCACTAGAAAGGTTACCCATGGTATTTTCTTTAACAACCAGCATCATAACTCACTTCTAGTACCTTAGAGTACACACAGTATGTCAATCTACACAAATTAGCACTATTAGTCAATTACTAAATTGACCACAAGTACTAATTATTGTTATTATCCACAATATAACCATTTAACTTCTTTTCAAATAATCATTCTAGGTTTAAATTACCCTTTTTAACCTTTCTATCACTTTAATAAGTTCTAGCGAACTTCACACCAGATTTCCACCCTTCTAAATTATCAAATTAGTAACTAAATTTAGACTATCACCTTAAAGCTTAATTGTTAATTCCCAAACTAGTAGCAAAATCTTAATTTGATTCTTAAGAATTTTTTTATTACTAAAGGGTAAGAAATCAACCCTTTAAAACTTTCTAATTCAATTCCTCTATAAATTAAAATAAGAGAAATTAGGGTAGAATCAGAGCTTAGGGTAGTACAAAACTTACTCAATGAGTGACTAGTTGAAAATATCTCCTAAGGCTTTAAAAACTCCTGCCTTAGTAGAGTAGAACCTCTTTCTCCTCTCCTTTGTCTCTTTCTCTCCTTTGCCTTTATGCCTAATCACTCATCCTCTAATTAAAGTTTTGTACCAAGCAACGTAACACATAATGTGTATGCCACGATGTGAGGCATAGTAAGGGAAAATTCCACCATGCTTGCACGCTTTGCTTTGAAAACACCATCCTTCTACTCAATTCTATCCATTCAACATACTAACATACCAAAACATAGAGCCAGGAAAATGGGTTCAACCCAACGGGCTAGCCCGTTAACCCATAATTTTTTATAGTTTGGGTTGGCAAAATGAGCCCATTTAAAAAAACGGGTTGGGTTGGCCCAAACCATAAAATTATATAGGTTAAATGGGCTAGCCTGCAGGTTTACAGGCTAGCCCATAAATTTTTTTTTAGCTGAGGTTGAGCAATGAGTCAATGACCGGCTGCACAGTGCACACACACACGCGGTCCACACTCCACACCAGTGCACAGTGTATACTCCATGCCCAGCCCACAATCACAGACACACACACAGTCCAAAGTCCAATCCAGAGTCTACTCTCCAACACTCTAAGATCCAAGTCAGCAAGTCCAGTCTAAGTCTAGACAAGGCAAGCAAATTAAAACACAAATCCACCAGTAACTAGACCACCACACGAAGAAAGGAGGGCAAGGAAATCGATAGACTGTAGCAGGCACAGGCGCACGAATCCATGAAGAAGAAAGGGAAACACTCTCACAGTGGAAGTCTAGAACTGGGCAAGGGAGATCGACAGACTGCAGACGCATGAACTACATGAATCCATGAAGAAGAAAGGGCAACAGTAACACAGCAAAGCACACGAAGTCATGAACCCTAGATGCTCAGCTTAATAACTCAGAGTTCAGACACAGACTTAGCTCGTCAACCTTCGGAAGACCTTCATCAGGTAGACCTTCGATCTGGTTTTGCTTAGAATCTAGTTTTGCTCAGTTCATCAATTTGCTTTGTTCTGTAAATCTGTCTTTCCCTCATTGCTTTTTGATCTCTTCTCTCACTCAACTTAATGGAATCTCATTCAGCTTAGCTCGCCGTCTCTGGTCTCGGCTAAGTTCTTCTTGGTCTCAGCTTCTCGGTCTCAGTGTCACGGTATGGTTCTTCTCCTTCTCGATCTCAGTCTTAGCTTATTCTCGCAGTATCTGTGACTCCGTCTAAGTCTCCAAGAGCCCACTCAGGCACTCACTAACTCTTCTCATTATCCGTCTCCTCTTCCTTCCTTTCTTACACATAGGTACTTTGACTTCCTCTATACCTCCCGTGCTTCTGATTTTGTTCATAGGTTCCATTATTTTTTTTAGTTAGTAAACCATTGTAATGACTGGCACTGGATGATACTTTTGATTTAGATAATTTTATTTTATTAAATAAAATGTTTGCCTTGAGAGTGATTTTTGATTGATATAATTATATTTTTGTTAGATAAAATGTCTACTGCATCTCAAAGAATTGATTCTATAGATGATGAGTTAGATTTTGAAGGGTCTGAAACTAATGATGTGTTAGAGTTAGAAAATGCTAGTGTTGCTAATGCTGGACCCTTTAATACTGATGATGGAAAAAGAGAGGAATGTGGTGGGACTAATGAGAAAGAAAAAAAAAAGATAAAAAAAAGAACGATCTGCTGTTTAGAAGTCTTTTACGAAGGTAATTGTTAATGGGATACCAAAAGCTAAATGTCATGGTTGTGGAATGCTATACAAGATAGGTAGTAGATCACATGGGACTTCTACTCTTCGCAGCCATGTTCAAACTTGTCAGCCCCTCACAAAATATCATGATGTTGGTGTAATGATGTTGAATCAAGAAGGAAAGCTTGTTTCTAGAAAAATTGATCTTGGAGTTTTAAGAGAGATGCTTGCTATGGCTATTATTGAGCATGACCTTCCTTATTCTTATGTTGAATACAAATAGGTAAGGAAAATACAGTAGTATTTAAATCTCGATGCCACTCCTTTTTCTAGAAAAACTGTTGTGTCAGATGTTAGGAAGTTGTATGTTAGTTAAAAAAAGAATTTTGAAGCAAACAATGTTAAAGAGTCCTGGTAGAATATGTTTAACATCTGATTGTTGGACTGCAATAACTTCACAAGGATACATATGTTTAACTGCTCATTTTGTTGATGATAAGTGGAGGTTGAATAGCAAAATACTTTCTTTTTGTAAGATGGAGCTGCCACACTCTAGGGTTGAATTGGCAAGAAAAGTGCATGAATGCTTACTAGAGTGGGGAATTGATAAAAAAGTGTTTTCTATTACATTAGATAATGCTTCAGCAAATGACAACATGCAAGAAATATTGAGAGAGAGACTGAGTTGGCAAAATAGGTTGCTATGTAATGAAGAATTTTTCCATGTGAGATGTTGTGCCCACATCTTTAATTTAATAGTTCAGGAGGGTTTGAAGGTGGCAAGTTCTGCATTGCAAAAGATCAGGGAGAGCATTAAATATGTTAAATAATCAGAGATGAGAATGATCACTTTTAAGAGGTGCATTGAGCAAGTTGGGGGTGTTGACACATCAATTGGCTTAAGAACAAATTGTCCCACTAGGTGGAATTCAACATATGCAATGCTTAAAAGTGTAATTAAATATCGTCGTGCTTTTAGTAGCTTTTCTATAACTGACAAAAATTATAAGTTTAGCCCTTCTACTGAAGAATGGAGGAGATATGCACTTTATTAGAGCCCTTTGATGTGATTACCAACTTAATTTCAGGGACATCTTGTCCAACCTCAAACATCTATTTCATGCAAATAGCAAGAATTGAAATCTTGTTGAATGAACATATGATGAGTGATGACCCTACATTTCAAAAAATGGCAAGCAAAATGAAAGATAAATTTCACAAGTATTGGAGTGATTATAGTATGATTCTTGCACTTGGTACTGTTCTTGATCCTCGAATAAAATTTGAAGTGATTGAACATTATTATCCTTTGATTGATCCTCTCTATGGCCATGCAAAGATTGAAACTATCAAGCGGAAGTTGATTTATATATTTGATCAATACAAAGAAATAGTGGTGCACTACAATCACCTCCAACTACTCAATCATCTCTGGGTCCAGGGTCATCAACATCAACTCATCAATCATTTATGGGTCCATATAACACTGTGGAGAAAAGAAAGGATGAAAAAAAGGCATTATCTCAGGCTTATGGTGTAAGTTTTTTAATTTTTTCTTAGCACTTTATTTTGAACGACAATTTATTAATACTTGTTTGAATTCAACAGGATTTTCTTAAAGTGAAGATTCGTGATGCTTCTGCCATTACAAAGTCTGAATTGAATTATTATTTGGAAGAACTAACTCTTGATCTTAATGCATTTTTGGAAATGAATGTTTTGGATTATTGAAAGAATAATCAACATAGGTTTCCAATCCTTTCAAAAATTGCATGTGATATCTTGAGCATTCCGATCACTACAGCTAGTGAATCGGCCTTCAACATTGGCTCACGTGTTCTTACAAAGTAGCGATCTTCACTCCTTCTAGAAAATGTTCAAGCTCTTATTTGTACAAGAAATTGATTGCTTGGATGGAATTATGATGGTAATTTGTTCCAAAATAATATGTTTTATTATTGTTAATTTGTTTAACATACTTAATTTATAATATATGTTGTTGATCAATATGTGTGACAGGTGAAGCTTCTGATGAAGAGGATGATGATGACAATGAGGGTGAAGTTGAATTGATTATATTTGATGAGGATAATCATGCAGCAGAACAAGCTTCTAATGCCATCATTAATTTAATATGAGTTGTTTTAATTTAAGCATTGTCTTGAGTGGATTGTTAATTAGTTGTTTCATTTGAGTGGACTTTCTTTACACTTAAGAAGTGTTGATTAATGATTGTTAAACAATTTAAATGAGTGAGGATGATTGTAATTTTATATGCTTGTTAGTTTGAATTTAATATTCATGCAAAAAAAAATTCAGCATATTTATGCGGGCTAGCCCGCGGGTTGGCTAGTCCGCAATAAAATGGGCTGGGTTGGGTTTTTTAGCCCGTTTAAATTTAAAGGTTGGCCTAACCCAGCCTGCAAAAAGAGCCAAGCGGGCTAGCCCGCAACCTGTATGCCCAGTGCTACCAAAACATCAGTCTATCATCTAAAATCCTAATCTTTAATTTACTAACCCTTAAATAACAATTAGTTTATGGATTAGGATAAGATATTACAATTCAAGCCACTAATAATCACGTATATGTGAAATATACACTATGAATTTCTACACAAAAGTTATTTTTTAGAATTTGAAGTTGCTTAATTTAAACTAATTAGTGGCCAAAACAACTCACTAAATTCTAAAAATTGGCCAAGTGTGCCTATATCATCTATGTCAATAACTTTAAATATATACCCCTATAATCCATTTCTTCATTGTTGCTACTACTGGCTGTTATAGTTAAACCAAGCTTGAAAAATACTATATGTCAACTCTTCAAGGACTTCTTCCATTTAAGTCATAGTAAATATGTCAGTGTATGCATCCTCATAGTACTAAATGCAAAAACAATAGCAAAAAATTAAAATTATATTAATTAATAAAAATAATATAATGATGAGAAGATTGAAAACATATTTACAACGTCTAAAAGAGTCATGGTAGGAGCAAGTTAGATTGTGTCTTTTATGTATTTCATGATAGTGTACTCACAAGCCCTGACTTTGTCTAGTTGTTTTAGACACTATAATCATATAATGGATAAAAAAATTTGAGTAGTTAATGATATGACATGACTTATAGTTATGTTGCTAACATAATTAATGATAAATGCATATATCTTAATAACTGTCCATGATGTCACTATCTCAAAGCAACTGCTACCCCTTATTAATTATTGGAATTGTTGATTGACATTAGTGTGGTACATGACAATGGTTAGAATGTGCAATCGAAAAGTTGATATAAGAAATATTTATATAGAAAGAACCAGAATTACATACACACACATGCACACATACACACGCACGCACGCAAAACTTAGTCAACTTACTGTTTAATCATCTCTACTATACGCAGTTTGTTGCCAGGATGGTCTCTACTAATAAGGTCAAGGTATCATACTTTCACTATAGTTGGATTGATCACAAAGTAATATCTAGTGTCCTCTATGACATTGATTGCAATTTAGAAGTGTCACATAATTTAATTTTAAAGAAAGTAAAGTATAATATATTGACTTACCCTTCACAATAAGGTGCTATGAATATTCTATTCTTGTCAGTGCCACATAGCTGAAAGTATTTAGAAAGCTTCTAAGCTATTTTTAGTCTTTGCTTAAGACTCATTATGTCATGGCTATGAGGAGAGATCACATAGGGACTGATGAGTATAATCCTTTGTGCTATATCTCTTCCAGCAAGCATGGTGGTATCAAGGTATCTTAAATGTCAAAATAAGTGGATCAACGAATGATTAAAGTGTATAGATAGCTAAACATTTAGTGTTTTAGAAATTTACGTCATATATAAGTTATATAGGGTGGCGATAGCCTATTTATGATTGAATAAGTCATCTAGCACCTCATTATTAACTTGGTTGACAGACTCTGGATCTATGTACATCTTTGTAGGGAAAGGTAGCATTACTCCTTACATCTCTACATTAGTCATAAGCAACTTTCAATGTTTGTTGGGTGTAATTACAAAATGTTGAGAGCCTAGAGGCTTAGGAGCTTGAGATTAAGGGGCTTTAGGTTGATGGGCTTAAGGGATAGCTGGTGCCTTCTTAAGAGATGTGATCAACTCCTTAGATTTATTGAATTCTTCTTATCATTTCCCCTTTTTTGCTTAGTTTCCTATGCTTTCATAGTCTTTAGTGATCCTTTTCCTATTGGTTTATCTAGTTTTTTCACACACAGCTAGGTAGAGATCAACTACAAATGCATGAAGGAAAAAAGTTAAATTTTAATTATAAGTTTAACTACTATACCTTTAGAGATAGCATTGAAATATGTATGAGATGAACTAGCCATAATACAAAGCTTCCTAATACATCTACTACTATCCTTGCATCTTTAATAGGGTGAGGCAGATCATAATTAGGGTCCTTAGCTATCTTCAAATTGACCTTGACTATCCTTTCAAGGTTAGTCTCATTGGGATGCATGATTTGCTTAGCAATGTTGTACATATGTCCTAGTGCAACCATGTGGCCATCTTCTACCAAGCAATCAACGTCATCCTAACCTTAAGAAAAATAAGAGAAAATCATTATATAATATGAATAACATTAAAATGAATTAGGAAAGTAAAATGAATAACATTACCTTAAGTAGGAGCTAGGATAAGACTATGCAATTGTCATTCCCACTAGAGTTAATGTTGCCTACTGGAAGCCTTAATCTATGCTGATTTAACAACATATCAATTTGTCTATACTATTTTTCCTATCCACTGCTTTTGTACTGTTAGCTCTTGCCCCAGTTCTTCAACCTTAATAGAAGAAAATGTCTTTTTATTGTGCTTTAACCTCTTTGCAAAGTATTTTCCTTGTGATGCCAAAGTTGACACCCTGACCATGATCGGGATGGTCAGTATTCCCTAACACCTTTTTTAAGATATCCTTATTAGTAGTAAGAGTTCATGTTGATGGCTCCTAAGTCTAAGTCTCTTGTGAAGCAGTAAAGTAAAGTGAATAACCAAAAATAAAGAAATAATAACATTATGTCATCAATACTTATTATTTTATTGACAACTGCCTTTGTTTTTAAATTGTCAATATTACCTTCTTCTTTTTTTAGAGCCTCGTCCTAAATCTTGCGATGAAATATAGAATCCTTTGACTTTTTCAATCAAGTTCTTCTCAATGCTACATACCACTTGAATCCAGCCTTATAGGTATACTCATTCTTCTTTGCTAGCTCTTTGTTTTTAGCACTTAATGCCTTAATTTGGAAATATAAAACATGAGCAGCCAGTTGAAATAAATAGGAAGTAAAAGCCAATAAAATTAAAGCAACAATATATAGATGGAATAACAATAATATTACCTTGAACTCCTAATTGCGGTGTGATTTAACAAAAACTTTTCTATTCATCCAACTTTACAATTAACCTAATAAGGGGAATAATTGTATCTTTGATACCTTCTATGTCACGGTTCATAGAGAATTTATGGGTGACAAAACTTCTAAAAGCTCTAAAAGCTATCCTAGTCTTCTGGAGGACAAACTTCTTTTATCTTTCCTCAATCTCAAATCCCAACTACAAAACAAACGTGTCAACTTGTGAGGATGATATGTATAACAAAGAAGTTTTAAATAATAATAAAAGTGATAGTATCTTACCATTATAGTACTCCGCACTACATCCCTTGCATTCTTCCATGATTTCAAAGTGATAAGCATAGAGGACTTTATCACCACTTTAATATAATTGATGAAGTTATGACTGTCAACTACCAGATTCTTATTGTTCTACTTAATTTTGAACTTTTTCCCTTCATTTATTGATTTAGTAACTTGGTCTATCATAACCAAACACCTCTTGAGTTGTTCTTCCTCCCTACGAAGGTCCTTCTTCTTAGTTGCATCATCATTTTACTTGTTAGGACTACAAAGCCTAGAGCCATTGTATAGATGATTACCCTTAATAGCCATTTACCTATAAAGATAATAAAAATCAAGATTAACTCATAAGTAATAAATTATAATGAAAACTAACTTCAACTTTTAAATCAAACAATAATAATTCAAACAAAAGCAAAACCATTGCTAATCTTGAAGTATTAAATCAACCAATAATAAATAAACTAATAGCCATTTACCTATCCATTATTTCACTCTTTTCCTTTTTCTTGTCTTAACTACTTACTTAACTAATCCCTTCATAACTTTAATAGTTTTCTTCTTCAATTGAATTGATTTTCATCTCTTAGAAATCTAAATGCCCTCCTTGTGATCATGTCCCATGTAGAAAGTAGCATTTTCCGTACTTTCTAAACCATCATCACCTTCAAGTGATGTCATATGAAATGGATCATCTTCAACTTTGTCATTTCTTCTATTTTGCTTATTTTCATCACTTTCTATGTTTTTCATTTCTTCAACTTTCTTGTTACTCCACAAAACAATAGACTATTCCTTATTAGCAGAATCATGAACATAAAAAACTTATTTGGCTTGAGATGGATAAATGCAAGGACCCTTTTTATATCCTTCTTTATCCAGATTCACTCTAATTAACCCAAAGTCATTGATAACAAGCCCACTATTATTTTCAACCCACTTGCAATCAAAGACTAAATCTTGAAAGGAGATGCAATCCAACTCCTAAATTGCTTAGTTACCCTAAAGTAACACATTGCATGGATGTTTTTTTTTTTATCTTTCATGTTGGAAATGTGCATGGAGTCAACTACGGTGGATATAACACTATTTTGCATTATACTCTAGTCATCGTGCTCCTTTGTATAAAACTTATACCCATTGCTGATATAACTCGTGTAATAGAGGACATGTTTGTTCGAATCATTTGCCAACCATCTTAGTTTAATAGGAACTAAATCAGGATTGACATTATACTTTCCTTTAATGTGCTTTTTCAAACAGTGTATAAATTGATTATTGTGCAATTTGGAGATCCAACTCTCTAATCAATGATGGTTCTACCTCCTAAGTTTTGGCTTGTGAATCTTTGCATACTCTTCAACCTCTGGAGAGTTGAATAGGATATACATGTGTACAGTTTCTGATTGTTTGCTTGAAATAGTGACAACTTTGCTCCCCCCTTTCTATAGCTTCTTTACTAACATCCTTTGAATTATTTAAGTATAAAAAATGGTGTTTTTATGATAAGTTTCTATATTTATATAAAAATTCACAAATAATTGTTTAATAAATGGTGTTTTATAATCCTTTTTTTTTTGTAGTAGTATAAAAAAAAGAAAACAAGAAATACAAAAAAATAAGTTGCTATATTTTTAACTTTCTATGTTAAATGAGTATGTTAATCTATCAATATAGATGGATTTAGTCTCAATAATTTATATTTGATACATATTTAAATTGATTTATGGTTATATTATATTGTAATTATTTAATTATATATTTTTAATTTTTATTTATTAATAAAAGTAAACTCTTACATATGTACAATTTGAGTTAACATTCCTACCATGAATTTACTTAAACTCATGAGTTTGAATATACTAATGTGTGTGTAATGTTATAATTATTATTGTAATCATATATACGAATTTAAATTATCACGGAAAATTAATTACTTTCAATTTAAAACTCTAATAAGAAATGAAGATATCATCAAAATAAAGCCTAAAGCTGGATTAAAATATATGTTTTTGTAGGGCTTAGGGACATATTATTCATGATCCAAAAAAATTCGTGAATCGTGATATGTACTGAAAGTCAATCGATTTTTTTTTGGTCAAGAAAATTGTATTAAAAAAATATAATATGCATTATAATGTCCATTCACGATACGATAATATATAAAATAAGAGTGTATCTAACAAATCTTCATTACAAGCTAACAATGGAAAAAAGGTTAGGTAATTAAAATAAAGTTATAATGGTCCACTTTATCTGCTCCATTTGCATTGTCAAGAATCTTCGATTCTATAAAATCTAACTTGATTAATCAAAGCTTTAATTAATAAAGTCAGATTTTGGCTCATGATGCATCTATATTTTATAGCAAAATTACTACATTCAATTAAGTGAAATAAGCATGAGGATGGCCTATCTTTGTGGCCAAGCGGTAACATTAACTTATTGCTTGAAAATGTCACCTAGTATAGTCTACGATGGAACTTCATATATATAATCATTGAACGAACGACCAAGACCTAAAGGCGCGCGCGCATATAAATGTGCTCGGACTTCTAGATTGTGATCGCAAAGCAATATTAATATTAAATTGGAACAATGGTACGGTTTTCATTTTATTTTATATATACAACTTTATATATAATATTCATTCAGTGCTACAAGTGATGTTTGAGTTTTTGAATTCAAATAAATGTAATTTTTTCAATATGATTCTTTAATAAGGTCAAAATTTTAAAGTTTAACTAAGAGAAATCAAATCATTTTCAATCGATATAATGACACTTGGTAATATTATTTTCTTTTTGAATTATTGATATTTTTCTGTTGAACAATTTCATGAGAAGCACATGCTATCTTGAGCTGTTTGTTGAAGCAATGTTATTCTTCAAAAAGTGTTAAAATCATTGTAACGTTGCCCTTAGATTAATATAAGTTTAGGGCATTTATATCCCTAAAATATTCGGAAAACTAGCACCTTAAAGTCCAATAATAATGCAATTATTTGGCATCCTTTTTTATTTTATATTGAAACATGCAAGGTATCACATACATTGTCAATTAGGAATTCATCAGGGAAAAAAAATCCATCAACCCAAACTAATGGTTAAGTTATCTATGTCTATCTTGACTTGTTGGCAAAAAAAAAAAAAAACAAAAAACAAAAACAAAAACAAAAACAAAAAGTCTATCTGGACTTACTAACTAGACCCCAAAAAAAAAAAATTATTAGCATGCGCTAACTATCAACTATAACAGTGTTGTTATTTATATATGTTTATTTTTGCTACTTATAAGATCAATGGTGGAGCCAGGATCTTGTGTCAGGATATAGATTAATTTTAAAAATAATAATTCAAAAAGAATTATTTAATAGTTTTTAAAAATAATCATATATTTTATAATTGTCCCCTTACTTATTATCAAATGCTATTAAAAATATTTCCTTCCATATAAGTCACTAATTTATGATTTATTTATATATAAAAATATATAATAATTAACCAAAGATTTTAAAAATTAAATAAATAAGTATATTCTTTTCTAAAAATTATATTAGAGTTTTGGATTTAGTGAATTCATAACTGAACTAAAGTTAAAATATTCACAAAAAAGAGCCTAAATTTTAAAAGATTCAAAATTTTATAACTAAAAAAGATGAATTAGTAAAATATTTACTACTCATTTGTAATCTCTTTCAAGAGGGTGCAAACAACCCCCACTGTATAAGACCCCACAACCCCACTAACTTTATTTGTTTTTTACTATCAAATATCTGTATAGCGTGTTGATGGTGGATATATATATATATATATATATATATAACATGTACTACTGATAGACTTTTTCTTGCCGATGAATATCTAGTTAGTAACTCATGTGATACTCTAAATATAATGCTATTTGTTTTAATAAGAAAAATGAGCATGCATGCCATGTTGAACTTTAGGGTATTAATTGCACCTCTATAAATGTATATTTTAGAGAGGAAAATGCCCTGAATCTGTTTCTAAAATTAATAACGATCAGCAATACTATCAATTAGTCAAGGAATAATATTACAATAATTTCAGCATGTGAACTTAAAGATAACATTACTCTAATAAATAGTTTAGAATAATCAATGCTCAGATCTTATGCAATAGTTAAAGGACCAAAAAAATTCCTTTTAACTCTTTTTTTTTTTTGGTGTTATGAGATTTATTTATATTGAACTAAGCTTGCTCAAAAAATTAAGAATAGATCATATGAGTTTTGTTAAGTGAATCAGATTAAATTTTCTTCTTTTAAAAATATAAAAATCCATCACTTAAAAGAAAAATATAAGTTATTCAAGCCTTCATTACTTTTTCTAAATCACACAAGCATACTTAATTTTAAAATCCACGCAAATTGATCTTGAAATAAAAATAGATTATACAGATCTCACCCAATTTTTTTTTGTTTCAATGTACAAAAATTTATCTTTTATTTTTAAGAAAATATTTATATTTTTAAAACAAGAAATATCTACGCTATTTGTACAAAATTCAAATATTTATGTAATTTAATATTTATTATAAAAGAAATTTTTACATATTTTAAAAATAAAAATGAAATTTGTGAATGTCGATTGAACTAAATAGATTTCATGTTCTAAAATGTAAAATATTTGTATAATTTTAATTTTTTAAAAGGCTTGTATAATTTAGTTTTTTTGGACAAAACTTTTATATAATTTATTTTTTTTGGCTAAATTGTATAATTTACTTTAAAATAATTGACTTCATGTGATCTATGAATAACAATGCCTTTAAATAAACTATTCCCTTTATACTATAATATAAGGAATTTGTTATAAGTTTTGCTTGATCCAAAATATATAGTATATTAGGTAACTTATTCTTCCTCTATTAAAAAATATATGATATTTTTTAAGGAATTGAATGTTAAAAAATGTAAGGCATTTTTAGTCTTTCAAGATATAATCATTGCCTTTTCTTTCAAAAATGCCCCTATTGATCGTGACTTTATATTTATTATAGGATGTTTAATAGGAGTAAGTATAAAAAAATAATGTTAGTTTAAAAGTAGGTAACTATTTTATTGGGAGGTGAGATTCGGTTAAAAATACCTTATATTTTTTAATGGAGGAAGTAATTGTTTTTGAAAAAAATTGACGCAATGGAATTTTAATGGCATGATCAAGGCACTTATATAAGATATTTGATGATGATATAATTGAAAAGATATACTCCCTCTTATTCTATTTATATATCACTTTTGTCATTTTCACAAAAACCATGAAAAACTTATATTTTATCTAAAAATTCAACAAGTTTCTAACTTTATCTCTATTAAATATATATATATATACTTTAAAAATAAAATACTATAGTATTTAATAATATTTCTAACATTTAATAGGGGTAAAAGAATAAAGATGAACAAAATAATTATTGAAATGCTCTATAAATAGGATCAAAATAAATATTCTCTCTGTGATATAAATAGAACAAGATAAATAATTTTTTTAAAAAATTAGAATTTTAACTATTATTTTTTAAAAAATCATAAATTAGTTACCAATATGTCCTATAGTGTGGTGTCAGATTGGATATTTTCTTAATATAAAAAAAAAAGTATTGATCGGTGCTCAGTGTCTTGATTTTATCATTTTCAAGTTTCTATGCACTTGTTGTGTCTTTGATCAGTCTCTGCATATGGGTGTGTGTATTGAGAGTTCAGAGATGGCCGGTTCCAAAATTCTAAAATACATGCACTTTTCTTGTATTATTATTAAGATTGACTCTATCCAATAAAGTGATTTTCAACGTATGGAAGTTAACATCACTTTTTTTTTTTTTCAATTTGTTTTCATCTTGAAAAATTTTTTACATGGAGAAGTGAGCTTTTATTGTTATTGGTGGCGGTGTTAAATTTCATTGCGGAAGCTCTCGTACATGTTGTCTAGCAAAATATTATCTCAATCCAAAATTATAAGATAACTTGACATAAAATTACACACGTAAGATATTGTTGTCTCAGTCTCAATCTCAAATTATAAGATAATTTGACACCCACACCCCCACACCCCTCAATCCCAAATTATAAAATAATTTCACACACACACAAGCTCACACACACACACGCACCTTACAAACTTATTTTTTTAAAACAAAAAATGAAACCTTAAAAAATATCTTTCATTTAATATAATTTTAAATATATGCATTTATAATCATTACATTAAGATTATTTCAATTCTCTTTTCATTTAAAAGGTGGTATTGAAAAATTATCATTAATTAAACCATATTTTTATCAGTTTGTCCTATATTTGGAATGACGAAATACTTGTGCAAATTGTGGATTTTAATGATAAAAGATATTGAAGTTTTTGTTGTGCTTATTTACTTTTTCTTTTTCTTTTTTCAGTATAATTTATGAATTATATAAATTATGAATAATACAATATTATTGCAGAAACATGAAGAATATCATTGGTGGTGGTACTTCTACTGGAAGAAAAAACATGAGAAAAATAAGGTTGTTCACAAATATTGGGAACATAAATATATATATATATATATATATATTAGGTTTAATAATTGGCCCCATAAATTTCAAACTTTCGGTGTAACATGGGTTGATCTGAATTTTTTTTTACGATACAATTAAGACCTTTAATGTATGCTAATGGAAGAAAAAACATGAGAAAAAGAAGGTAGTATTTGTACTGATAGCTTTGAATTTTAATAATAAGTTTAAATTTTAAAATTAATGCATTTAAAATTATTTATTTGGATTGTGTAAAAAAAAATTAAAAGTAAAAAGAGATTTGAGACTGGAATCAGAAATGAAAAATTATAAATGATAAGTTTACCTCCATTCTTCAATAAGATAGAGATGAGAACAAGGGATGATAGAGGTGAAAACAATAACAAAGGTATTGACAGTGAAAACATGAAAAAATATTAAAAAAAGATTGGAGTAGGTGAAATTTCAAATAATTAAAATTTAGAGGAAATTTAAAATTATAAAGAAATTATAAAAAGTATGAATTTAAATTTGAATCAAATCTAAATCCAAAGACTTTTTTATATCCAAATAAAAGATTTGGTAATCTAAATTCAAATCTTCATACATCAAAACATACCCTGTAATTAAAATAATAACAGTGTTTACAAAGCAATGGTTTGTTGTGTGCCCAAAAAAAAAGGCAAATGTTTATTCTTATCTTTTGTGAACTCAAAAAGGTAAATGCGAGTGTCTCTTCAATGATAATAGTGAGCAGCTTTCCTTTTACAGACAATGAAGTAAAGCAGCATGACTATTTAAAGAGACATATCATTTTGATGTTTTATGAAACTTGTCATATTTCATGAATCATGAGATTCATGCATGAACCTTAATATAGATACATACTTCTCTCTTGGTCAACTTTGTGATTTAGGAGGGAACTTCATAATGACATATATCTTAATGATTCATGAACCCTTGTGATCTTTCATGAATCATTTAAAGAGACCTTCCAAATAGTTCATGAACCTCTTCAAGAGTCAAACATTTCCAAATCCATGAATCTTTTCATTTTTTGAAATAATCATTTATAACTTTGATGTGATATTTGTCTCGTCGTAGAAAAGCAAGGAACATCAAGGGTTTGTACGGGATGAAAGGAACAGCCCTGTTATGTTGGAATCAAATAAAAGGAAGACGAACATGCGCGATTGTTTTTTTTTTTTTTTGACACAATCTAAAAGAGTTTGTCTCAAGAGTTATAATCTTGAACTTACAAATGGAAGACATGATTAGACAAAAATTAATATATACAAACTCCCGTTATATATATTAGTCTTTTTCTACAAGAATTTTGTGATCCTAAATATAAATCACTTTGTAGAAGTTTGCGTAGCATTAATTTTTTTTCCCCCAAACATACCATTCTTCTCAACTTTCAACATGGAGGTAAAGGGATTGAAATTTTCTAAATTTGATATTTATGAATTTAGGTGAAGTTTACCACTTTTAGTATTTTCACTCATTTTATTATTTTTTATAAAATATAAAATATTTTCTCTCCTTCTTAAAAAAGCAAACTTTATAAAAATCATGGAATCTCAATTTAAGGGGATTTAAATCCAATATGGAGCATATTGTTTTTAAATTTATAGTATTCATTAAGTTAAAAATGAAAATCCAAGAAATTTTTAGATAATTTCAATTATGTAACTAACTTTTCTTAGTTCTTGTGATGAATTAGTTATAAATTACTTATAGTAGTGATCATAGGAAGATGTGCTAAGAGAGGGTTACGTTCTCTTTAATTTGTTGTTTAAGTTGTTATTTAGTTTGTGTAAAACCTTCAAGTTGAGAAAAGCTTGTATGTTGAAAAGTTTTAGGTAAATCATATGGTGTTTTGTTATAATAGGAATAACACTGAAAACACCACCTCTCTATTTTTAATTATTAAATAATAATATATAATAATAATAATAAGTATTAATTAAATAAATTATAAAAATTATTTAATTAGTAATTAAGATATATCAATTTCAAATAATTAAATTAGAGAGGTGGCATTTTCAGTGTGAGAAAACACCACCTCTCTCTTTGAAAATAATAATAATATTATATCTTAGCTATCAATACTTATTAAACAAAACAAAATACTAATTTAATTAAAAATCAGAGATGTGATGTTTCCCAATATTAAAAATGCCATCTCCCTACTTTTAATTGTTAAATAATAATAAAAAATGATAATTAAATAAAGTATAAAATATTTATTTAATATTACTTAATATATATATTTTAAATAATTAAACTAGCGAGGTGTCATTTCTAGTGTGGCGAAACGCCACTTCTCTCCTTAAAAATGATAAATAATATTATTTATTATTTATTAATACTTATTAAATAAATAAAATACTAATTTAATTAAAACTCAGAGAGGTGGCATTTCCTCACTTTTAATTATTAAATAATAACACATACTAATAAAAAATATTAATTAAATAAACTATAAAATATTTCTTTAACTAGTACTTAATATATATAATTTTTAAATAATTAAATCAGCCACCTCACTCATTAAAAATAATAAATAATATTATATATTAGTTATTAATAATTATTAAAATACTTATTAATAACAAAACTAATTGAATAAATTATAAAAAATTAATCTAGTTAGTAATTAATATATATATATATATATATATTTAATTATTAAGATAAGAGAAGTGGAATTTCTAGTTTGAGAAAATGCCACCTCTCTATTTTTAATTATTAAGTAAATAATAATTAATAAAGAATCAAAGAGGTAGTGTTTTCATCTACAAGAAATGCCACCTCTCTACTTTTAATTATTAAATAGATATAAACATTGACTATTTATACTAATTAAATAATTATGATAAAATAATTATATGATCTGATGAAACAAAATACTTAATTTATAATAAAGTAGAGAGGTGGCGTTTAATTAGTAAAATGCCACTTAATTGTTGATTAACAAGAAGTTGTGTGATTTTATTTAAAAAATGCCACATCTTTTTATTTACTAAAATTGTAAATAAAAAGAATAATGTATAACAGGTGGCACTAGATATAAGAAGTGCCACATTCCTACTTTGGCTTTAATATTATTAGCGTTTTCTTTTTTTTATTGCTACAAAATATATTTTGCTAAATCTCATTTCTGTAGTAGTGAACCTACCCACACATGTTTTAGCTTACAGAGAAGCTAGGTGCTTCTATCCTCCAAAAACATGTCTAATTCATTATAGCCACACACTTGAATCAAATTGAAGTGAACTAGACCCTTATGCCAAAACGCCAATTCATGTGTGACGTCCTTCTAATCCACATGTGTTTTGTTTTCTAACAAGCATTTAATGCTGAATGTAGAAAAAGCAATTTTTTTAGTAATCTTTATTTCTACACATCTTCAACGGCTATAACCGTCACTTTGAGTGTTCCTAACGTTTTTTTTAATGCCAAACTGCATTTAAGTGAGTGAGTAACACATTCATTAAGCATTAAGTGATTTTCTCCTAAATGTTTATAATCTAAATTCTAATAACTTTTTGCAAAAGCTCATAAGGGTTTATAAGCTTTCACTATTGTTATGTTTACTCTTTAATAGAGTTATTATTGTGAAAAGCTTTTTCTTTATTAGCTTGAAATCTTAAAAAATAGATTTTTCTAAGTGATTATAATAGCTTACTAGTGTAGTAAGTGTTGTTGTGAAATCAAGGCTGATGTAGTTTTGTGATTTGTATTGTAGTTGCAAGCACCCAATTAAGATTGTGTATTAGTGAAAAATCTTAAGGATGATCTTGAGGATTGGATGTAAGCCAAGTCATTGGATTGAACCAGGATAAATTTCTTGTGTCTTTATTGATTTTGACTTGTTTATTGTGTTATCTTCTTTACAAGTAAAACAAGAAAAAAGACAAGAAAATGGTAGGAAGGACAATTTCTCACACATGATGTCTCACGTTAGTTATGTAATGCCCTCACTAACATTACCATGCACTCCACTACATATAATACTAATCAAATCAAATTCATTTATTTTGAAAACTTTAAAAACCTTGGACTCCCAAGAAAAGATTTTTAGAAATCGTTTCATAATTTACTCAAGTTATAAAATATTACACACAGTGGAAGCAATAAGTCTAAGTATATAAAAGACTAAGGAAACATGTGCATTACAATCAAATTAAGTCAAATTTGCGGTCGTGTGTAACATCTTGAGTTTCAATCCCAAAAACTAGTTGCTAATCAGGGGTAAATTAGTAATTAGGAAATTGATTGCAGATTGGATGTTGAGTTACTAATTTTTGTTGATTGGGTGTTGTAATGATAGGATTGATAGGTAGGAAGGCAATTTGGGGCAGAATGCACGAGCACAAGTGAGAATTTTCTCACTATGCCACACGCCATGGTGGAAGCTACATGCGCCACAACGTAACGTCTAGGAATCACTTAAACTTGATGTGAACAGCTTGTGAAAATAGAAGGAAGAAAGCTCAAGATGCATCTGAAGGGTTAGAGGAACCCATCTCTACTAGGGCAAGCCATAATTGGAGTTTGGGAGTTTACTTTGATTGATTACTTGCTGGATAAGTATTGCACAATCCCAAGCTTCAATTTTACCCCTTTTTCATTGAATTTTATTAGTTGAGAAATCAAATCATGAGATTCTGAGGTGTTGTAATCTAAAAGAAATGACTGAAATGAGATATCGAATACATAATTAAGTTTTTACGACTATTATGGAGTTAAATAGTTAAACTTTAAACATTTAGGCTTAAAATAACCTAAAAGTTAGGTTAATAGTGAGATTTTGGGTGAATGAATAGATTAGGAGATTGTTATGATTGTTTGAGTAGCCTATAGGGTTAATGACTATAAATAATAGATAAGTGAATTGAAAAGGGTTTAATTGAACTATTTTATACATTAAGGGATTTGGTTTAGTTGAATTAATGCTTATGAAATATGTTGGGAATTGACTGAGAAGCACTGTGTTATGTAGATTGAGCACTTGTGAAGTTATTCATGAAAATCTACGCCTGTGGGAGCTTAGTATGATTGGTAACCCTTGTAGTAAGAGTCAAAGAAGTAACCCTTTTACTTGTTTATTTGTGAAATTATTTGTAAATATCTTGATATAACTCCATTCATTGTATTGTGAACTGATAGAGTAACAGTATTATTAAAGTATATGTACACGGGTGTGTGAGCATTAATTGAAATGAATTTAAAGTGGCATGTGCACTGACATGCATCGCATCCGTGAGATATACCTTGGATAATGGTAGGGGGAAACACAGCCCTATCGTGAGGAGGTTCAGGAAGTTTTGATGATCTAGAACATAGAGCTTGACTTCGCTAGAACTAACCTAAGAGAAGAAATCCTGATGATCTAGAGCGTAGAGCTTGACTCTACCACGACAGACCTAGAATATTGAATGATCCATGAGGTTACCCTAGACTAGGGTTGGGGGTCATGATCCTACTCTATATAAAGCTAAGAAGTCCTGATGATCTAGAGCGTAAAGCTTGACTCTACCATGACGAACCTAGAGACCACCTATATGAAAAGAATGACCCAGTCTGAGTAGTGGTGTCACACCCTAAAATGCAACGCGGACAGAGTAAGAGCGGAGGTTCTGACCTTTATAAGGAAGACCGAAGAAATGGGAGTCGCCACCAAGATTTTGAGAAAAATCTCGGAAAACCGTTTAAAGGTGGATAAGGGTGGTTTACGAAATAGAAAATAAGTTCGAAAATCGGTTGAATGTGGGGAAAGTGTTAGGCACCTCACAACACCTATTCGTGAGAACGATTACTTGAAGTTTGTTATGCGATATTAATATAGTTTTAAAATTATTTTAATTATTCTTTTTATATTCATGTGTTTGATATAAAAATGATAATAATTAAGCAAGAAATATTTATTTATTTACAGGGAGGACTTGACTCAGAATCTGACTCTGAAGCCTACATACCCTGTGATGAGGATCAAAGTCCACATAGTTCAGGCTTAAAAGTTTTCTTGGTGAAAATATTTTTTTTGAAGAGAAATTAATTAAAAATAATTCACCATTTTGCAAATAAAACAATTTTCTAAAATTTTGATATGTGTGTTTTAAATTGCAAAAAGTAATTTAATTTCAATTATTCTCTCAATTTTTGAATTTTTGGAAAAGAAAAGGGTTTAAAATTATTTTTTATATTTTATGATTGGGAATTTAATTGCAGTTCCTGTAGAGCATTGTTGGCTCATACGATAATGCAATTATTCTAAATATCTGCGGAGATTTTAAAATCTCTCACAATAAAAGAATTTAATAACTTAGTTTATTTACTTAATTTTTTTAATTATTTTTTTAGTGCATTCATATATACTTCTCTCTTTTTTTTAAAAAATACTCTTAATCATCATACCTACAAAGCCTTATTGACTTTTACGGTAATACGATTATCCTAAATATCAGCGGAGATTCAAAATCCTCACACCATAAAGGATTAAATATTATATATTTAAAAAATATTTTAATACGTAATTATATAATGTAAATTTTTAAATATAAAAATATTAATCACTATACCTACGAAGTCTTATTGACTTTCACGGTAAGATGATCATTCTAGAAGTCTATGGATATTCAAAAATCTCAGATGACCAAAAGATTTAATGCATTAATTTAATTAATTAATTTTATTATAAAAAACATTTATAATTTTATTTACAAAATTTATTTATTTTGTGAGTTAATGACCACGACATTTGCGAGGACTTATTATCCTTCACAATGAGGCGATTAAATTGAATATCTATGAAGATTTTTTAAATCTCTCATGATACCATTTACATGTTTTAATTGATTATATTTGTGAAATAATAAGAACAAACTCCTTCATTTAACCACACATTTAAAATCTCCATATGAAAATGATGTCATATAAAATCAAAATTATTTTCAAGAATTAATCAATTATTATTAAATGGAAATTAAACACAAAATAATGTATGACTTTGAGAAATAAAGAAATAGAAATTAAATTTAGGTTGATTAATACTTTTTCATGCTAGAAGACAAACTTGAATCTTCTTATCACTTAGCTCAACAATAAAATTTTTGTTCAAAATGTTAGAATCAAAAAAACATCATGCAAAAGTATTATAACTAAATCAACCTCATTTGTAAAAGCATATAAACACATGTTAGAGAATATTTAATGTAAGTAACATTATTTAGAGAAAGAAAACACAATGTTACAAAGCTACTTTCTCTTCAAATATTTTCATAAATATTCCCTCTCCATGCTTAAATATTCAAAACTTCTAAATTTTGTTATTTCAAATATGAGGAGTTATCATCAAGGATCCCTTTCATGATAAAAATCCACACACATATCTGTTGCAAGACTTTAGAATAGGTACGAGATAAAACAAGAACCAGTATAACGTACCAACAGCTGAGCAGAGAAGGGAGAAAGGAAAAAAATAGCAACTCAATCTTCTTGCAAAGATGTAAACAAATAGTGAGATCTCAGTCATGCTTATGAACCAAAATGCTGCACTTTCTCACATGTAAGATGTTGCCTTCGTTCTTTCTCTACTGAGCCAAACATCTCATCCTTTGCTTCTCATCGTCCGTCTCCTCTTCCTGGTTCGTGCATGTCTGGCCCTTTTTTTTTCCTTTTCTTTCTCTATTCTTCGTCTTGCCATGTACTCCTTGGTGCTCTATTTTTTTTCTTTTCTATAATGTGTCCCTCTACCGCTGCTCTATCTCCTTTCGGTTTCTCTTCTTTCTCTAACTCTTCTCCGTTTTGCTCTCATCTTTCTCTCCTTTTCTTTTAGTTTCTCTTCTTCCGTTTCCTCCGTTCAGACCTTTTCTTTGTACTCTATTTTTTTCTTTTTTTTTTGCTCTGTTTTTCCTTTATGCTCTCTCTCTAGAAGTCCTTCCACGTTCTAGTCTCCTCCTTATCTTTTCGTGAGAGATCCTTTTATCGCTGAAGCTCGTAATCTCCATCTTGTCCTGTCTTTGTTCAGATCTTCACTTAAATGTTGTCCATCTCTCTCTTTTTCCACTTTTTTTCTATCTCCTCCTGCCAGTGCTTGTCCTTTTAAAGTAGAAATAGGGAAGAGCTTGCGTGTGAGGAGAGAGCTTATGTGCTTCACCTTTCTCGCTCTGTTATGTCGTGTTCTCTTTGTTTTCTCTTCTCTTTTGCTGCCACATGCGTGTGTGCATCTCTAGCTCTGTTTTTTTGCCTTTTTCTGCATTTTTTTGTGTGGTTGTGGCTGTGTGTTTACGTGTTCTGGTTTCTCTACATGGCTTAAAGTTCACTTTTCTATGTCTGCTTGTGTGTTTTTCCGGCGATATCTTCGTGCATGCGTGGCTGAAGCTTGGGGCTGTGGTTTTGCTTCCCTTTTTTTTTTCATGCAGCCCTCTAACCTTGCCGTCTGATTTCTTTGTCAGTGTTGCTCATATGCGTTGAAAAGGGGGGCCTTTTTAGGGCTGTGATGACCAGTGTTTCATTCGGCCCTCATGTATTATTTATTTTTTTGAATTATTATTATTATTATTTGAAAATATAATCCTAAAAAGGATTAAATTTGTTTTTATGTTTTTATATATTTTTTAGTTATTTATTATTATTTTTATAAAATTTAAAAAAATGTCCGGACAAAATACAGTGTTCACAAGTGGTATGGTAGGCCTTGTTCCTTGTGATTGGAAGTCCTGGTCTAGGTGTAAAGTTTACTCTGCCAGGAAAAACTAGGAATGCATTGCATGAGTAAAACGAGATTGATGAAAATGAATTTCTATGTATGCATATGTTATTGTTTTTTTTATTATTACATATGTTACTTTATTGCTTGTTTATGATTTTACTTATTAATCAATAATTTGGGGTTACCTTCAAGTTACTGGGATGTATGTCTCACTCTGTTACTTTTAAACACAGGTGAAGAGAGTGTAAGAAGGCTGGGAAAGGAAGCGAGGAGAGATTAGCCTCGATTGGTAGTGGTATGACTACCTTTGAGTAAAGATGAATGTATAAAGTTGTTTATAGAGTTAAGTTGCCAACCAGGATGCATAATTGTATGTGGATATAAGAAAGTGGATTGTATTGTGAAACTTACTTGTATATATGTGTATGATATTGCATTATGCCAAGGGTGCTTCTATGGAGGGTATATTGGTAGGCTTAAATGCGAAAGAAGCAAGTATATGTTGTGTTGTAACTTGTTTTATTGGTATATATATGTGATGATGATGTGTTGATTGTGAATTAAATGTGACTTGGCAGAAGATTAAAATTTTAAAGTCTCTATCCTGATATGGATCGAATGAACTTGTTTAAGTCAAGGTGGATAGAAGAGTTATCTTTTAATTCTTTAAAGTTGGTGCACGTTTGGATCTTAGGAGCTGACAACGTAGATCTGCTCCTTCTACTAGTATCCACATGAACAACTCTTTAACTCGAACAACGTGTTAGCGCTCTTAGCATCCGTTCTTTTTTGAGGTGTTTCGTAGCTCTCAGAGTGTTTTTGCTGTCAGAACTTTTCTAACTTTCTCTCTCTCTCGATGTGCCTTTATAAGGACGTCCCTATCTATATATAGTATATAGATAAGGGTTTTTGTCTTCCACTCAAAAACTCACAAAAATTTAATTAAATTTATCTCATAAATTTAATCCATAATATCATATCTAATTCAAATTTATCTTATAAATTTAAATTATAAAACTGACATGATATTCTCTCTTATCATGTTAGTTATTAAATTTAATCTATCATATATAATTAAATTTAAAACTAACATAACATAATATAATATAATATAATATATATCACATATACATATTATATTATATATATACGAATATATATACATATATCATATATATATATATATATCTAATATTTATATATATACATATATGGATATATATATATATACATTTATATATATATATATATATACATTTATATATATATATATATATACATTTATATATATATATATACATAATTATATTTTGAATTTTATATTTCACATAAATATATATATAAATATTTATTAAATAAATATTCAAATATATATATATAATTCATTCACCCTATATTATATTCATTGAATTTAGACATATTCCAGATTCAATGTACTTGGACATTATAGCTCGAGTTGGGTCATTCTTGTGTGCGACCCTGTAGGCCCATATGAAATTGGCAGTGGGCTAATTACGCTATTAGCCCACAAGTTACAAATAGCCTCTAGTAAGACATTGCAACTACCCAATTTACATGGGGATCGATGATCTAATATAACTTATCATGCAATCATATCACATCCCTTTTGTCACGTGATATTTTGATCAATTATGAGACATGGAATTGTCATTCTCTTTTACCTGACAATTACTTTCTCGATCTCTGAGTAGACTGACAGTAGCAATGGAAAAACCGTTTTCATTGTAGTATGGCCATACATTTTCTCAGTCTTACTCATCGTGAGGCCCAGTAATATCTCTCACTTAATGTGAGGGAAAAATTCTATCTTGACCACTCATATTCCTCTGTATGAATATTACTAAACTCAATCATAGTCTTTATGATCACCCGGTCAAAGGTGACTTTTGATTAGGTCAAAGTTTAATGGTCATCATGTAGGAATCCATAATGATCTCAAGTAAAAGGGCTTAGTGATATAGTTACATATGAGATAAGCTTATGACTTGTACCATGCAGCTTTCTCATAGCGGGTTGGTCTAGCACCTTGTACTCTTTCAGGTGCCTATGACTTTAATTTGTATCTCTATAATTAATCAAAGTCATACCATTCTTGTTTCATCTATGATCCCTCAAAGATAATCGACCAAGGACATTTATAAAAATCACTATAGTTTGTTCAAAGATACAGTTACCATATTGAACATGCAATTGTTATCATAACAAAAGAGAAATTCATTAAATAACAATGTGCATAGTACAATGATTGGTCCTAGGGCACAATTTCCAATAGTGTGGTTATGTGAGAATTTGACACAAATGGTAAGAACTTGACACAAATGGTGAGGTAGAGCCTCATTTGGAAGAGTCGAGTACATTTGTGATTTCCAACCATATGGTGAGATGGAGCCCCATATATAAGAGTTGAAGGGTTGAAAGTAGAACAAGTCTACTTATATATGTGAATATGTTTAGTATATGTGTTTTCCTCAAATAAGACCACAATTGTGTAATATGGCGTTGAGAGGCTAGAATGGGCTATTAATGTGATATATGTGTATTTTGGTGTTAATCAGGTGTACGTGGTCCTTTTAGAATTAGTTCAAGGCTCGAAGTGGTCTAATGGGACAAGAGATACAAATTGAGTATTTAGGGTGTAAGTTTTTAAAAGAAAAAGTGACTTTTACACCTTGAGTGTCTAATTTTAGATCGGACCGTCAGATTGAGTCCAAACTTGTTTCATTAGCTAGTATATGTCATAAGTTTTGTGTGGGTGTTTGAGTCACTCTAATTGGACATCAAATTTGAAATCTCATAGGCAATACATTCGATTCATATAATCATTCAGAAGTACTAAAGACAGTATATTTTTTACTTTCTTCTTCTAATTTTATTTGAAAAAATTCAAATTTACAGTCAAATTTGCTAAATATATTTTTTCCTCTTATTAAGTTAAATAATAAGTCTATTTTAAGTATTGGATATCTATTTCTTATTTTAATTCATTTAGCTTTTTATAATTTATTACTAATCTAGATTTTTCTCTTTTTTCTTCACTATATTTGACTACTATCATAGTTGGTGATGAATATTCAGATCTACTTTCTCTTATTAAATCATATTGTTTCATTTCATTTACATGCATTACAAATTCTTTTTTATTATTTTCTATCTATGGATAAGTTTACAGTTTATTTATTTACTACAATCTTTTAATTCTATTTTTGTCAAAGGTTTAGATTTTTCCCAATGAATTAAAGGATTTTCACTATAGTTATTTAATAATCTTTGTTCAATTGTTTTAGTAATTTTCTCCTCTACAATTTTTGCAGTTCCTAACATATTTATTGTATTTATGACTTGGTTTGTATATAAAAATTTTATATTGGATAAAAATTGTACTTCATATTCTTCTTTTTTTTTTTTTGAAATTTTTCATCATTTTTGCTATAAGGTTTTGTTATTCTTATTCCCCAAGTTTCATGTTTATGAGGTGTTGTAAATACTAAGGCTTTTTGAAACATATGCAAAGAATAATATTATTCTATAAAATCTATTTCATGTATTACATCACATGAATTATCATTATATTAATTTAATTTTTTTAATTTTTAATTCATATTCTCTTATTTGTACTGGAATATGTTTTTCTTCTAATTTTATAATATTTATTTCTTTTTCTATTCCTTGCATTCTTAATATTCTATTTTTCTTTTTTTACAATTCATCTAGTAATATATTTGCTTTTGCTACTGAAATATTTTCTTCTGTATCTAATAAAGCATGATATTTTCTAGATCTATATTTTTGATAATTGAATTTTATAAGAATATAGTATAATTTTATCATTTATATCAATTTTACTTTTTGGATTATTATGGCTTGATAATTTATATTTATCATTATTTTATCCTGTTGTATCCTATTTAATTTTACTTGATTTAAAAATATTTTCCTAATATTATTTTGCATTGATTATTATTATCATCTTATATCCATAATATAATATTTATTACATCTCTTTTATTTATTCTTATCATAGTAGATGTTCTTCTTCTATTATTTGTAAATTATCCTCTATTAACTTTAATTGTATAGTACTTTTTTCTATTTCTAGGTTTACTATTGCTATAACTTCTCTCCATATGGTTTCTTTTTTTATTTTTATTAATATATAATTATTATTCTCTATTACATCTATTCTTGGTGTTTTAGGTCTTAAAGAAGCTAAATTTAAAGTTATTGGGATTTCTGCTAAATAGTTTTTGCGGTGTTTTCATACTTTGACATCTACTAGTTATTCCTCTACTAGTTTTGGGTCTTTCTTCTAAGCTTAAACTTCTTCTGGGTTGATTAATATTTATATTTAATGTTGGAGTATTTATTCTCAAAGATTTTTGTCCTATATTATCATTAGTTATTAATCTTTGTGAATTATTATTATCATAATATTGTATAGTATTATTTAATTCTAATTGTAATTGTTTAGGAATTATAATATTTGTAAGATCTAAAGGAATTTCTTGTAATATTGGCATAAAATATTTATCTATTATTAATTTTTCTTTATTTCTTTTATAAATCTTATGTTCATTAGTAAATGCTAATCCTATCATTGCAATTATTCTTATAGTTCTTGACCCTAGTAGTAATTTTATTCCTCTTAGTTTATGATATACTAATAAGGTTTTATTCATATGTTTATCTGCTTTTGGTATACAAAAATTAGTATTTATTATAAATTTTAGTTTTTGATAAATTAAATTTCCTATTAATATTTCTCATATATTATCTTCAACACTACTTATTATTTTTTCATCTATTATTAATAATTCTATTGGTATATTTCTTCCTTCCTGAAAGTAAGCTTTTACTAAAAGTTGTACTCCTGGGATATATATTTTTGTTATTTCATCTTTAAAAAGTCATTTATTTATTTCTGTATCTATTAATTGTTTACTCATCAATGGTATTCTTAAAATTTCTTTAGTTAAAGTTGATTCTATAGGGTATTTTTTTCTAATACTACACAAGCATATTTTTCTTGTTTTTTAGATTTTAATAATTTACTTACTTTACTCATAAAAGTTTCACTTTTTAATTCTTCAAGTTTTAAATTTAATTTAGTATCTCTTATTTTTTCATATTGTTTTTAATTAAAATTTATTCTTTTTTGTACTATTCCTTCTTTTACATTTATAACTTCCTCATATTCATCATAATATTGTTTCCTATTAGCATAAGGTCTATCTGTTTGTCTTATTTTATCTCTATATTCATGGGATTTACTTCTCCATAGACACATAGATAGATATAATATATATATATATATATAAATATATATACTTCTCCACATACATATTTTTTAAAATATAATTATATATATATATATATGATTATATTTTATATTTTATATTTCATATAAATATAAATATATATATAAATATTTATCAAATAAATATTCAAATATATATACACGAATATATATATATATATAATATAATATACTATAATATGATATGATATGATATGATATATATATATATATATATATTCCATAAACATATTATATATATACACACACGAATATATATATGTATATATTTCAATATATATATGTATATACATATATCATACACACACAATGAATACATATATATTTCAAAAATATATATATATATAATTATATTTTAAATTTGATATTTCATATAAATAAATATAATATATATTTATCAATAAATATTCAAATATATATATAATTTATTCACCTTATATATTCATTGAATCTAGATATATTTCAGAGTCAATAATCTTGAACATTATAGCTCGAGTTGGGCTATTCTTGTGTGTGACCCTATATGTCCATATGAAGTAGGCAATAGGCTAATTACGCTATTAGCCCACAAGTCACAAGTGGCCTCTAGCAAGACATTGCAACTACCCAATTCATATGGGAATTGATAATGCAATGCAACGTATCATATAATCGTATTACATCCCTTTTGTCATGCGATATTTTCATCAAGATTGAGACATGGAATTGTCATTTTTTTTTACCAGACCATTACTTTCTCGATCTCTAAGTAGACTGACTATAGTAATGGAAATATCCTTTCTATTGTAATATGGTCATATATTTTCTTAGTTTTACTCATTGAGGAGCCCAGTAATATCTCTCACTTAATGTGAAAGATAAATTTCATTTTGACTTCTCATATTCCTCTGCATGAATATCACTAAACTCAATACTAGTCTCTATGATCACCTAGTCAAAGGTGACTTTTGACTAAGTCAAAGTTTAATGGTTATCATGTAGGAATCCATGATGACCTCAGGTTAAAGAACTTAGTGATACGGTTATATATGAGATAAGCTTATAACTTATACTATGCAGCTTTCTCATAATGGTTAATACAGCACCTTGTACTCTTTCAAGTGCCTATGACTTTGATTTATATCTCTATAATTAATTAAAGTCATACTAGTCTTATTTCATCTATGATCCCTTATAGATGACCGACTAGGGACATTTAGAACAATCACTATAGTTTATCTAAGGGTATAGTTATCATAATGAGCATGCAATTAATATAATAATAAAAGAGAGACTCATTGAATAACAATGTTTATTGTATAATGATTGGCCTTAAGACACAATTTTCAATAGTAACTTGGGCTAAGATTTAGTTGTAAACATGTCATAAAAATGAAGAGGTGCAAATATGTTGTGAAATTGTAGTGTAAATGACCAAACTAGTGTTTTGTGTTAAGTTATGAATAACTGCCCGAAGTGAAAAATGTGCTGCTGAGCAGCTAAAATTTGATTTGCATGTGTATATAAGATAAATTATGTTCAATCAGGTATATAATGTCCTTTTGGGTATATAATGTCTTTTGGTTCTAGGCTCATAATAGTCTAATAAGACTAAAGGATTATTTGAACACTTCGATACACCTAAATCTTTAAAAAAGTAGCTTTTTGCACTTAGGTGTTTAAATTTTGATCAGACAGTTGAATTGTGTCCAAACTTATCATATTATTAGTTTATGAAATAAGCTTTGGGTGGGGGCTTGAATCACTTCAATCTGACATTGTCTGTTAAAACAGTGCCCACCGAAAGTTAACTCTATGAATTATTATATGACAGCAAAATTTTTGTTATATGCATCGTGGCATATTGCACATCACACCACTATGCATGGTACATAAATGGGGAGACTGTGGCTCTGTGTCAGATGCTGCGGCATATGTGATGCACACTGCAACACATGTACTATTTCTAAATTATTTCTTTGCTTTAAAGGCATGCATTGATTTTGATGAATGCATGAGTTATCTTCCACTGTGCTTTGCTTTATTTTGGCTTTGATGAGTTAAGGTTTTTGAATGATTTTACAAAATAAAGCCTTGGGTCCCAATCTTTTTAAATAAATTTTCAAAGTTTCAGTTTGGTATGGAATTGTGGTGATTAGGTTAACCCCTCATAATGTCAGGTGGATATTAGGGGAGGTTATGTTTGATATCAGTTTCTCACATTTCAAGACTTGATTGTCGTGATTCTTTACTACATTTATATATAGATATGGCAAATTATTCATTGTACAACTCTTTCCTTTATGCTTACTTTCGCTTGTTCTCTTCATCCCTTAAGCGGTGAGAAAGGTATTTTATCATGAGGAGAGGCATTTTAACTAGAAGTTCTTATTTTAGATAGGTGAATGAGGAGCAAGAATTAGAAGTCCAACTAGTTGAACGACAACCTAAGGATAGAAATGATGAACTACTTGAGGAGCTGAGAGGTATAATGGTAGACATAAGACAAATGGTTAGAGATCATGATACAATTCTAAGAGATAGAGAACAAGAAGAAAGAGTTGAGGGTTAAGGTAGCCCAATGCAAGATGAAGGGCAAAGTTGACCTGGACCATCTCAGGGTTCGAGTAGTAACAAGGGGTTCTTGGCCTTGATCTGTCAATAGATTGTGCTTGGAAGACTTTTGTTTGGTTCAACCTACCTACTTTTGGTGGTAGTATGAAAGAAGGGGAAGTAGAGTTATGGATTGAGCTACTAGAGATGATTTTTGAAATTATGGTTTGTACATCTAAGTAGAAGGTTGTTTTGGCCACCATGCAGTTAGTTGGAGCTATAAAGAGTTGGTAGGAATCTGTGAGACTGATCGATGGTGTTCATCTAACTTGGGAAGAGTTTAAGAAGGTGTTTTTTGATCAGTACTTCCCAGTCTCATTTAGAACCAAGAAGGAAGAAGAATTTTATACATTTAGGTAGGGAGATTTGTATGAGGAATTTTTCATCAGAAGGTTTAATGGCCTATTAGTCTATTCCACGTATCTTTAGCATAACAATGACACCAAGTAGAAGGCAGATAGGTTGTTAGAGAAGATGAGACCTGTAACCTTCCCCTATATTTGCTAGATATATGAGAGGATTAACTTGATGGCTACTATAACAAAACCAAACAATAATTAAATACTTTGTTTGAAAAGCTTGGGCCTAAGACTCATTTTGCAAAATTATTAAAAATTATAAGACATTAGAGCAATACGCAGTGGAAACAAGTCACATGCATTCATAACAATAATTGCATGCATTAAAAACTATAAAATCAAGTCAGATTGTAGGCAATGCACTGTGGCAGGCAGTATATGGGCCGCGACATGTGGCATATACTAGTTTGGGCTAAGATTATAGTGCTTTTATGAATCCTAGCCTATATGTGTGAACATGCAGTGAATTAAGTAACTTGGGCTAAGATTTAGTTGTGAACATGTTATGAAAGTGAAGATGTATGAATATATTGTGAAATTATAGTGTGAATAGCCAAAGTAGTGTTTTGTGTTAAGTTATGAATAATTGCCTAAAGTGGAAATAGGTTATTGAGCAGCCAAATTTTGATTTGCATGTGTATATGAGATAAATTATGTTTAATTTGGTATATAAGGTCTTTTTGGACTTGGTTTTAGGTCCAAAATGATCTAATGAGACTAAAGGATCAATTTAAATACTTTAGTATACCCAAATATTTAAAAAAGTAGCTTTTTGCACCTGTTTGTCTAAATTTTGAATAGGCCATTGGATCCTGTCCAAACCTATCTTATTAGTTAGCTTATAAAATAAGCTTTGGATAGGCACTGAAATCACTTCAATTGGACGTCGTCTGTGGAAATGGTGCATATCAAAAGTTTGCTTTGTGAACTATCATATGACAATAAAAATTTATGTCATGTGCACTATGACAATGGTATAGAGATAGGGAGCCTGTGATTCTATATCACATGCCATGGTGTAACATCCTAATTTTTCTAATCTTATAATTAGTTATTAATTATGGGTGAATTAGTAATTAATAAATGATTAGTATTGTGGGTGAGACTTTAGTGTTTTGATTCATTGGAGTGTTAAATGAACAGATACTGGTGGAAGAACCACGTTTAAGAAGTATGTGCGCGCGATGAGGATTTCCCTCACTATGCTATGCATTGTGGCACAAGCTGCCTGTTTTGTAGCATATTGCACATAATTTGGCTCATAAGTACGTGGAAGCTCAATGAAAACAAAGAAAAAGGAAGGGAAATTGAGGATAGAGGAGAGGAGAGGAGAGAACTTAGCTCAAGTAATTTGGAGGTCTTGGTAGACATCTTCGACTGGTTGCTTATTGGGTAAGTTTCATACCACCCTTAACTTTGATTCTACTATAATTTCTCTTAGTATAAGTTATAGAGAAATTAAATCAAGAAAATTTAAAGGTTTAGTTTCTTACCTAATAGTAATTTAAGGGGATGCAACATTAAAGGCATTAGTTGGTACCTATTCCACGATGATCAAAATGATTTTTAGAAGAATTAAGAATGGTGCAACTAAAATATGAATATTTTTTTAGGAAGAGGTTGAGTCAAATTAAGCCAAGGATTTTTATTTCAGTGATGATGGGTTCGTAGTATATTAGGATAAGATTTGTGTGCTTGATGATGTAGATTCGAGAAAGGTCATTCTGAATAAGGCACATTATAGTAACTATACAATCCATCTTGGAGCTACGAAGATGTATCAGGATATAAAAGGTATTGGTGGTGGCTGGGTATGAAGAGAGAAGTAACTGAGTTTGTATCTCTATGTTTGACTTGTCAAAAGTTTAAGATAGAGCATCAAAGACTAGTTGGAATGTTGTAACTACTGGATATCCTTAAGTGGAAGTGGGATGTATATCCATGGATTTCATATCTAGATTGTCGAGAACCAAGTCAAGACATGATGCCATTTAGGTAATTGTTGATAGACTTACGAAGTCGACTCATTTTTTAGCCATTCAGATAACCTATTCTCTAAAAATGTTGGCAGAGTTCTATATTCAAGAACTTATGAGGCTGCATGGTGTGCCGAAGGATATAGTTTCCAATCGAGATTCAAGGTTCACGTCTAAGTTCTGGGGAGCTTTGCAACAAGAAATAAGTACTGAGTTGAGATTCAGTACAACTTATCATCCTTAGATGGATGGTCAGACAGAGCAGACTATACAAACTCTAGAAGACATGTTGAGAGCCTGTGTATTGGAGTTAAAGGGTAGCTGAGACAACCATCTTCCTTTGGCTGAATTTGCTTACAATAATAATTATCATTCCAATATTCAAATGCCATCGTATGAGGTATTGTATGGGAGAAAGTGTAAATCGCCTTTCTATTGGACATAACTAAGTAAGAGAAGTATGTTGAGGCCAGGTATTGTGGATCAAATAACTTAAAAGATTGAATTGACCATACAAAAGTTATTAACTACTGAGAGTAGGCAGAGGAGTTATGCGGATAGCTGTAGAAGGCCATTAAATTTTTCGATAGGAGATCATATGTTTTTGAAGGTTACATTAGTGATAGAAATCGAGAGGTCAATTAGAGCCAAGAAGTTGACTCCTCAATTCATTGGTCCTTTTGAGATTTTAGAGAGAATTGGACTAGTTGCCTATAGAGTTGCTTTACCATCATAGTTATTGGGTGTGCATGATGTGTTTTATGTGTCAAAACTCAAAAAGTACCAACCAGACCTCTCTCATATCATAGAACCTAAAGAAGTTGAGCTCCAGGAGAATTTAACTTATAAGGCTTAGACATAACGGATCATACATGTGAAAGATAAATAGCTGCAAAATAAAACCATACAATTGGTGAAAGTGTTATGGCGAGGCAATGCTTCTAGTGACACTACTTAGGAAAAATTAGATAAAATGAGGCAACAATATTCCCATTTATTTTCATAAGTATGTGTTTTAGTGTTTTTATGAATTTTAGGGGTAAAATTCTTAAAAGGAGGGGAGAATTGTAACATCCTAATTTTTTTAATCCTGTAATTAGTTATTAATTAGGGGTGAATTAGAAATTAATGAATGATTAGTATTATGGGTGAGAGTTTGGTGTTCTAATTCATTGAAGTACTGAATGAACAGACATGGGTGAACAAATCACGTTTCGAAATGAAGCATGTGCATGTGGTAGGGATTTCCCTCACTATGCTATGCATTGCGACATAAGTTGCCTGCATCGCGGTACATGGCGTAGAATTTCACTAATAAGTATGTGGAAGCTTGATGAAAACATAGGAAAAGGAAGCGAAATCAATCATAGAGGAGAGAAGAGGACTTGGCTTAGCTAGGGTAGGTAATTTTAAGGTCTTAGAAGACATCTCCGATTGGTAGCTTATTGGGTAAGCCTCGTATCACCCTTAACTTCGATTCTACTATAATTTCTCTTAGTATAAGTTATAGACAAATTGAATCGGTGAAATTTAAATGGTTAGTTTCTTACTCAATAGTAATAAAAAAATTATTGGGAGTTAAAGTAAGGCTTTGCAAGTTGTTTGGGATTAAATGATAAAGTTTTAAAGTTATAGGTTTAAATTTAGCTCTAAATTAGTGATAAAAGGGGTGGAAATTGAGTAGAATTGAAATGGGATCGCTAGAAGTGATAGAAAGTGGTAATTGAGGGGTAATGAACCTAGAGTGGCTAAGTAGAAAAGAATGAATGGTTAAATGTGGCTTAAAGCAATAATTAAGTACCTTTAGTCATTTTAATTAATTGATTAATTGTGCCAATTGTGTGTAGATTGGCGTATTGCACATGCAAGCTAAGAAAGGAAGCTTATAGAGAAGCGTTAATAGTTGTAAAAGTCCACAGGTAACCTTTCTAGTAGTATAAGTATTGAGGTAATCGAATAACTTCCTCTCGTTGATTATTTACTGTAATTGTTTGAAAGTATTATAAATAATGCATGAAACTGTTTTAAACTAAGCATGTTTTATGGCATTACATGGTTATTGCATAAAAATGGATTTCGACCAAATAAATAAGTGGAAACATGTGATTATATACTTTATACATATATATGGTTGTGAATGTGAGCTTATGATGAGTAGGAAAGTATGATCATAGGGGGGAGTTCACTCGTGTAGAGATGTAGTGAAAGTTCATATGGCATATTCTCCTTAGTACTTGATGGAGTGTAGTATTGAAGAATTGTATCTCCTTAGTACCTATTAAGGCGCGGTGTTAGAGATTTAGGCCCCTTAGCATTTGTGATGCAATGTTAGAGTTTACGACACACCATTGTGTGTAATGGGAGAAATCATAATCTGAAAGTGAGATAGAACTCTTTTGTCTAGGTGATTCTACCACTGAAGATAATTTCAAGGCTATTGAGGGTGTGAATTGGACTAAGGTGAGCCTATTGTTTTGAGTCAGCATGATTTGGAGGTACAAATGGTAGTGATCAAGCTATTAGTGGTGAACTGATGTGAAAATGCTTATGAAAGTGGTGACTATTAGTGAAATGTTATATTATTAAAGTGATTTGAAGTGAAACTTATGTTATATGTTATGTTTAATTGTATATTATGCTATACTTGCTTATAGTTACATATGATAATTGATAGAAGAGAATTATTCCATTACTAGGATTATCATCTTACCCAATGGTCACATTTTTATAGGTCAGAGTAGTGACAAGGTAAGGAAAAGATTTAGAGCTGGCTTAGTGTTGATAAAGCCGTGTATCTCAGAGTTTTGTGCAATGAACTCAAAATAGTATGAATATTGTAAATATATCTTGCCATAGGATTTACATGCATGTTTTGAATGATTATAATTATAAATTATTGAGATTTGTAGTGATTGTGTAAATCTTAGCCATTATGTGAAAATATGTGATGAAATGAGTAACATGGGCTAAGATTTTATTATGTATATGTTATGAATGTGGTTATGTGTAGACTGGTGGTGAACTTGTAGTGAATATGATGAAATGAGTATTATTGTGTTAAGTTGTGAAAGGAGTCATTTGTGTAGATATGTTGTTGAATGGCCAAATCTTGATTTATGTGTATATATGATATAAATTGTGCTTAATTAGGTGTATAAGATCCTTTTGGACTTGGTTCAAGGCCTAGAATAGTTTAATGAGATAAGTGAGCATTTTGATGCTTAGGAGCACTAAAAGTTTAGAACAAGTATCTTTTTGCACTAGGTGTCTAAATTTTCATTAGACCATTGGATCGTGTCAATACCTATCTTATTAGATAGCTTATGAAATAAGATTCATGTGGAAACTTGAATCACTTCAATCGAATACCTATAAGGAAACGACACATGCTAGAAGTTCACTCTGCAAACTGTCATATGACAGCAAAAATTGTTGTTATGTGTGCTGCAGCACATGGCATAGAGTGGGAGCTTGTGGTTTTATGCCACATATTGCGGCACACGTGGTACATGCCATAGTGCACAACCTAGTTTATGACTTTATTTTCTTGATTTTAAAGGCATTTGATGAATGTAATGAATGCCTATGTTTAGTTTCTACTATGTATTGCTATGATTTGTTAAGGATTTTAATGATTTTTAAAAACCAAGTCTTGGGAGCCAAACTTTTCAAAAAAGATTTTTTTAATACAGTCTGATTAGTGAATGTGGTAATTAAGTTAACCCCTTCTAATGTCAAGTGAATATTGGGGGAGGTTATAGTTTGGTATCAGTTTCTTGAGTTTTGAGACTTGATTGTTGTGATTGCTTATTGCATTTATAGATATGGCAACTTATCCTTGTTCATTACACAACTCTTTTCCTTATGCTCACTTTCCTTCTTCTTTTCATCCTTAGGAGGGGAGAAATAGTACATCATGAGGAGAGGTACTTGTGCTAGAAGTGTTTATTCTAGATGGGTGAATAAGGTAGAGCAAGAGTTGAAAATCTAACCGATTTAGCCACAGCCAAGAGATAGAAGGGATGACGTACTTGAAGAGCTCAAAAATATGATGGTAGATATAAGGGAAATGGTTTGAGATCATGACATGATATTAAGAGGAAGAGAACAAGAAGAGAGAGTTGAGCCTCAAGATTGACTGATACAAGAGGAAGCGTAAAGCAGGCCTAGACCATCTCAAGGTTATGGTAGATACTATTGAACCTTGGTTTTGATGACTACAAAATAAAGAGAAGTTCTGTGCGTTTTAGGTTTTCTTAACTAAAACCAAGTTAATTGGCTTAACATTAATCAAATTTGACTAAGTGAGAGTTTATACGTAATAAAAGGTATGCTATCTTATTAATTAAGTATTTGACTTAACTATAATCTTTGTGCTTGAAGTTGTCCTGTTCTATAGTGTTTCTAAGTGTTGTTAGCATTGGTACTAGAAGCCTTAATATTGGTGCTACCTCTGTTATCTTCACTATTCTATTGATTCATGTTTCTTATAACATTGGTTTTACTCATTCTAACACCAGTGTTATTCCTTTAAACCTATGCAATTGCTTCTCTCTTGTTTGAATCTTTTCCTTGCACTGGTACTATCTATTCAACATCGGTCTTATTCTTTACTTATCCTTGGTTGAATTAAGACAACACCTGTATTACTTAGTTAGCACCTGTACTAAGTTTTGTTCAAGTTTATATAACACCTATGCTAACACTTCAACATCAGTACTATCCTTTCTCTTGTCTTATGTAGAAGTTTGATTGATTATGTTAGTTCGGTGTTATTTTCTTTTAACTCCGATACTAAGTAATATTTTTAAAAATATCTTTATTCTCTCAATATTATCAAAAATCTTCATCTTTTACATATTGGACTATATCGGTACTATCGGAACAACACCTATGTTATGACCTTCTTTCAGAGTCTGCTCAACACTATAACACCAGTGTAAAAGAGGAAGTCTCTACTGTAAAGCACTATTCCATTGCCTAATCCATCGAAGAACCTTAGAGAAGCTCGAATATCTAAGGAAACACAAAGAAAGAAGGAAATAGATCAAAAGCAACCTTTAACAGAAAAATTTATGAGTCTAATGTATCATTTATGATCCTTAACTATAAATAGACTCATTTATAAAACCTGAAGAAAGAGAGGAACAATGTGAAGTAACAAAAATAGTCTGCAGTTTTTTTAGCATTAAAGTTTACCTACTTTCAGTGTATCATTTATTGATAAAGAGGTTCATTGATTATATATCTACTCTAAAAGAGAGTTTAAAAGAAATAGTAATTCATTCTTGAACTTACTCTGTTTATCCCTATTTTACATCTCTAAAGCTGAGGAACTTAAGCTCGGAGAGCTTAAGGGGATTTATCATTACCTTTGTAAAGGGAAGAGTTTCAAACTTATTAAGAAGTCTATTGATGTACCGAGGCAACCAATAGCTTGGATCAATCTTGGTAATGTAGTTGGAAATCTCAAGAGGTTCTTGGAAACTTGATGTAGACTCAAGTAGTAGGAGTTGAATCAGGATAAATCACTTGTGTTAAGCTTTGCTCATCCAACTCTTGTGATTGGTGATTTCGTTCCTTTATCTCACTTATTATTAGTACAATTAATTTAAATTTTCAATTAGCCTAATTCACCCTCCTCTTGGGGCATAGACAATTAGTATCAGAGCTTGGTTGCTCATTCTTGACTTAATTGTTTGAGTAAAAGATCCTACTAATAGCTAACTTTGCAAATGACAACTTAGGAGAAGGTATGTCAATAATGAGACCCTCTGCAATCAGGGGAGAAGACTATCCCTTTTGAAAAAGTAGAATGATGATGTATCTTGAAGATGAGGATGTTGAGATGCTAGATATTATTACCAAATGACAAAAGACGCGAAAGTAGAATCATACTAATTTAGGGACAGAACCTCAAAACATAACAAAAACACAAGAACAAAAAGAAAGTGATGAAAATTTATGCCGAAAATTAAGAAAGAAAAGAAAATAAATAATGGGATAATGATCAAGGATAAAATCCTCTAGAGCATCTATCTCTAGGAACCTCAACCTTTGAAGATAGCATAAGAGTTTATTATGTTCTTGAACACGTCTATTTCTTACATGGGATGCTACCACAAAGCATTAAAGCTCACAAGAGTTATAAACTCTAAAATAAATAATTTCATTCAACTTCTTTTTTTTACAAGAGGGAGCATGCCTAATATATATAGGCTTATAGAGAAGACTATTTCCTAAAATTAAAACCCTAATTTCTTAATACTAAAAGGAGAAAGAAAATAACATAAAATAAAGGAGAAAATATTCAGCCACATAATTTAAGAGATGTGATCCTAAAATTATAGGATTACAAAACTTAAAAATAAAAAAAATATAATTAATCCTAATCCCTGACTAGACTTAAAATAGGAAACTATGACTAGTCTTGCTACTTAAGAAAAGGAGCCAAGTCAAAGGACCACTAAAAATAGGAAATAATTAAGGAGACAATCAAGGGATCATAAGGGACTTAAAATATGCCACCCTTGACTTCTTCACTAGGGTTTCATGCCTTCTTGCTTGCAAGAGGCTCCACTTGTAGTTGACCTTGCATTAGGCTAGGGTTTGCACCTCTTGGGCTTGACTCTTTATAGATTAGGATCTTAAAGCACATTATACATGCATAGATGCTCTCCTTTTGGCTTGGGAGGAGTGCTCCAATGCTCTCTAAGCTCTTAGATTTCTTGCATAAGACTAAACAAAGCTTGCTTCATGGCTTTAGTTTAGGCTTTTATTATTGGACCTCTAATATGTTGTAAGGGGTCTTTAGGCACATTGGATTGGAAGTATTGGGCTCCTTGGTCCTTTACTCAGGCACCTTTCATGCCACCATACTCATGATTACCATTCTCAAGCTTCCTTTCTGTTAATGCCATGTCATCAGTGCCATGAGGTCCACATTCCCTCCCAGTTGGAAAGGATTCGTCCTTAAATATGTAGAGTCATATAAAGATAGATTAAAAAATATTGAATATGAAAATAACTTTGCCATAATAGCTAGGCAAATCAATCTTGTAAGCATTGTCATTAATTCTTTTCAAAACTTGAAAAGATCTATCTCCTTGAGCTTGAAGTTTGGATTTCCTTTGATTAAAAAATCTCTCTTTCCTTAAATGTAACTAAACCTAATCTCCGAGCTCAAAGATCACATGTCTCCTACTTTTATTAGCTTTCTTGGAATATTGCTCATTCTTTCACTCTATCTTTGCTTTAACCTTAACTTGTGAGTCCTACACAAATTCAGCTTCTCTCTTGCCATTATTGTTAGCACGCTCAGAAAAAGGTAAAGGTAAAATATCAATAGGAGACAATGGATTAAAAACACAAAAAATTTTGAATGGAAAATAAGAAGTAGAAGAATGAATAGCCCTTTTGTAAGCAAATTTAATATAAGGAAAATAATTCACCCAATTCTTCAAATTCTTTTGAATTATCACTCTTAGCAATATAGTCATAGTTCTGTTGACTACCTTTATTTGACCATTAGTTTGTGGATGGCTAGTAGTGAAAAAAATAAAATGTCCCCTATTTATGCTATAGGGTATGCCAGAAGTGACTAAGAACTTCACATCCCTGTCACTTATAATATTCTTAGGTAAACCATGAAAATGATCAATCTCTTTAAAGAATAAGTCAGCAATGTTAACAACATCATTAGTCTTAGCACAAGCAATAAAGTGTGCCATCTTAGAAAATCTGTCAACAATAACAAATAAGGAATCTTTACTTGTAGAAGATTTAGGCAATTCAATTACAAAATCCATAGAGATGTGTTCCCAAGGGTGAGAAGGGACAGGTAAAAGAGAGTAAAGTCCATAAGGTTAGACCTTAGATTTTGCATGTCTACATTTAATGAATTTATTACAAATAGATATGACATCTTTTCGCATGTGAGGCCGAAAGACATGATCAGAAAAATAGCTAAATTTTTCTCTACACTAAAGTGTCCCATCAAACTACCACCATGTGCTTCCTTAATAAGCAACTCATGCATAGAACAAATAGGAATGTATAATTTATTTTTCTTAAAAAGAAATCTATCAAATCTAAAGAAACCACCAAATCCATGATTGTCACAAGATTTTTAAAATCAGAATCAAATTTATAAAGATCTTTTAGAATCTCAAAGCCAAGTAATTGATCATGCAAATAGGAAAGTAATGTATACCTCTAAGATAAGGCATCAGTAATGACATTTTCTTTGCCTTTCTTATGCTTAATCACATAAGGAAAGGTCTCAATAAACTCTATCTAGCAAGCATGTCTCTTGTTCAACTTACCTTGAGACTTGAGAAACTTTAAACTTTCATGATCATAATGAATGATAAGTTCTTTGGCCTATAAATTGTGTTGCCACATTTCTAAGGCCCTCTTTAGAGCATAGAGCTCTTTGCCATAGGTGGAATAATTCAAAGCTACACCATACAGCTTTTTACTAAAGTAAGCCATGGGCTTAGAATCTTGCATTAAGACAACATCTATGCCGAAGCATCATATTGAATTTCAAATTTTTCAGAGAAATTAGGAAAAACAAGTAAAGGGCCATTAGTTAATTTATCCTTTAGGGTTTGGAAAGCCCTTTCTTGTGTCTCACCCCATATGAAGGTCACATTCTCCTTAACAAGTTCATTAAAAAGGGCAGCAATGCTAGAGAAATCTCTAACAAATCTCCTATATAAGCTTGTTAAGATGTGAAAGCTTCTCACTTCACTTGCATTCTTAAAGGTTGACCATTCATGAATAGCCTTAACTTTCTCTTCATCTACACAGATTTCTTGTGATCCAACAATAAATTCCAAAAAATAATAGAGTCTATGCAAAAGAAACACTTGAAAATTAACATATAGCTAGCTTATATTCCCTCAAGGTGTCAATCATAGTTTTAAGATGATTTACATCATCAATTAAAGATTTACTATAAATCAAAATATCATCAAAGTAAACCATAACAAACTTACCACCATAAAACCTTGAAACACAATAAAAACACAAGAAAAAAAAGAAAGGGATGAAAAATTATGACAAAAATAAATAAAGAAATGAAATAAATAATGGGATAATGATCAAGGATAGGATTCTTTAGAGCACTTGCCACTAAGAACCTCAACCTTCAAAGATACCACAAGAGTTGATCATGTTCTTGATCACATCTGTTTCTTACACAAGATGCCACCAAAAGTACTAAAGCTCAGAAGAGTTATAAACTATAAAATGAATAATTTCATTCAACTTCTCCTTTATTTTTACAAGGGGGAGCATGCCTAATATATCTATATATATAGGCTCATAGAAAAGACTACTTCCTAAAATTAAAATGCTAATTTCCTAATACTAAAAAGAGAAAGAAAATAACATAAAATAAAAGAGAAAATATTTAGCCACATAATTTAAAAGATGTGATCCTAAAATTATGGGATTACAACACTTAGAAATTAAAAAAATATAATTAATCTTAGTCTTTGACTAGACTCAAAATAGGAAACTATGACTAGTCTTACTCATTAAGAAAGGAAGCCAAGTCAAAAGACCACTAAAAATAGGAAATAATTAAGGAGAAAATCAAGGGATCATAAGGGAATCAAAATCATGCAACCTTTGACTTCTTCACCAGGGTTTCATGCCTCCTTGCTTGCAAGAGGCTAGACTTGTATTTTTCCTTACATTGGACTAGGGTTTGCACCTTTTAGGCTTGAATCTTTATGGATTTAGATCTTAAGCACATTATTCATGCATAAATGCTCTCCTTTAGGCTTAAGAGGAGTGCCCCAATGCTCTCCAAGCTCTTAGACTTCTTGCACAAGACTAAACAAGGCTTGTTTCATGGCTTTAGTTCAAGCTCTTGTCATTCGATTCCTAAAGAGCTTATGTTCTCGGAGGGTCAAAATTACTAAGTAAGTTATTCACCTATTTTAGATGAAAGCTAGTAGCCAACCATTTTAGCTCATACCTGATGATTATAATAATAAATAGACATAAGCTTCCTAAATAGGACATAAAATGAGAGCATGTTTTATTGCATCATTATCATCATCATGACATATCATTTGTGCATGCTATGTTAAGAAAAAACAACTGTTGGGTACCTTATGCCAGAGCAAGTATTGAATGTCATTATACTAATCAGTGTTAATGTGTCACAAGGATGGCACTAGCATTAAATAACTAAGCTTTGCCCATAGGTGTTTAACCCTAGTGACTATAAATTCTAGTTGCATTTTGTCAGCTAACTCTCGTTAAACAACTTTTCTTATTGTAGGGTAAAATAACACATTTCATTTTGAAAGTGAAATATTAGCCATGTATTAGTTTTGACTGTTCATATACTAATTGTTAATCCGTTCTCCCTATAATGCAATAAGTATTTGGAGGGGATTGAAAATTTCTCATTTACCCAAATGATAAATTAAGCTTTGTTTGACAAGAATTAGTTGATTCTTATGTATGAATGTCTGAAAACCACCAAGTTATAAGGCTATTACTCTTATGACTTTAATCATATAGGGATTTTGGTCCCTTGTAGGTTAATAGTTATTTTCCATTTACCTATGATACAATAAGCGTATGGACGAAAGGAAATTTTGTTTGGCATAAATAGGGTAGCTTTGTAATCACCTAAAAAAAACAATAACAAGTTATAAGACTATTACTCTCATGACTTTAATCATATGGAAATTTTGGACCCTTGTAGGTCAATAGTTATTTCCATTTCCCTATGATGCAATAAGCATATAGAGGAAAGAAAATTTTGTTTAGCATAAATGAGGTAACCTTGTAATCACCTAAAAAAACAATAACAAGTTATAAGGCTATTATTCTCATGACTTTAATCATATAGGGATTTTGGTCCCTTGTAGGTTATTAGTTATTTCTATTTCCCTATAATGCAATAAGCATATGAAGGAAAGGAAATTTTGTTTGGCATAAATGAGGTAGCTTGGTAATCACTTAAGAGAATGCACAAAATTATAATATTTTTAATACCTAAATCCTTTTATAGGGATTGTCGAATCATTTTGTGCTTTTCTTAGCATAAAGGTTTAAGGCACAAGTAAGCACACTTGCTTATTTAACCCTTGTTTATAGACAAACAGTGGAAATGATATTCGAAATTCATCCAATTCGATCACAAACCCTACATCTCTAAGTGAGATTTAATTTTTTTTTTCCAATTTGTCCCTTACACTAGTGCAAGGTTGTAAATAAATTGATACTATACTTTACATCTTCCCATCCTAACCTCCCACTTGATTCCACAATAATCATCTATTAGAGCAAGGCCATATATAGAAAACGAATGCATTTTCATATCACATGCTAGGATAAAAAGACTTTAAAATTTTTAAAATATTGGATTTTTTTTATCCTTTACGTGGGAAGGTCAAGGTCTCCTACCTTACTTACCACAATGCCAGTCATTTTCTCGCTCCTCGCCTATTGTCATTATCTCATCCATTCAAAGCATATCAACATTTCACAATATACTTTTATACCCTTGCCTTGACCACCAAAAATGATATGGTAAATGTGAATGCTAGCATTCACTTGGGGCGTATAGTTTTTCTAATCAAGTTGTGAGGATTAAAAAATAAAGAGAGGGGATAGAGGAATCAAGCCTAAATGTCACATTCATCAATAAGATCATTCACCATTAAAGAGAGAATTCAAAGATATTGTTTCTAACATATCTTATCTTCATGTCAGTATGGTCAAACTCTATCACTGAAAACAATCTTGTTTAACTTTGTCAATGTTGTAATCATACTTTTCTATTTGACACCCTAGTTTGCTTATTCTACCCCTTAGCCATAAAACTTCTCTTATCCTATGCATTACTTCCTTAATGTTTAGTATTCGCAATGAAAAATCATAATGGATATGGAAAAGATCAATTTGAAAAAAATTCCCTTAATTCATGAAAATATGAAGAAAAAAAATGAATTGAAAGAAAAAAAAGAGAAAAAGAAATAAATATAAAAAGAGACTGATTAGAGAGATAAGATAGCATGCTCTATTAGCAAGTTAAGTCAAAGATATGAGGCATTTTTTTCTTCTTTCCTAAATCTTGAAGGAATTTCTTTAGTCACCCATATTGAGCTAGGAGTAGTGTTTTTTCATTCACCTATTTACAAATATCACTGGGGTTGGGTACTCGAACATATGTTTATACTGAATTTTCAAATTTCAAGAGAGGATCAAGACTTTCTTTCACCCAATTGAAACCTTTTTTAACCCTCCAGATTTATCCATTCAAATAATTTATTTCTATTTTCAAGCTCATGAAAGCAAAGCTCAAGAGCTAAGAATAAATACTAAAAAAAAAGAAAAAAAGGGAAAAAAGCATTCTTATTATTGGAAAAAAAGATTATCCCTCTACTAACATTCACTCATTGAATGGGACACAAAGAGAAAAATAGGGAAGGAAGGAAAACAAAAGAAGAAGAAAAAGAAACAGAAAATGAATTTTTCTTCCTTTCCCAATGATAACTCCATAGAAATGCCATTGCAAGATCACATGTTGAAAAAAATTTCATTATGATTTTGCACCTATGTTTAGACCATCACATCCTTTCCATCCTCAACTCACAATTTTATCCTATTCTGCTATATCACAATCCCTAAATATCCTCTCTTGTTAGGTGAATGTTAGCATAATTTCATATTAGAGTAGAAGAAAAAAAGGTTGAAGGAAAAATTTACATAAAGGTATAGAACTTTTAAACCAAATATCCTTTTATTTTATGAGCCAATTTACCCAGACCACATTACAAACCCCATAAGTCCTCGTTGAGATTTGACTTGCTTGAATATAATTAGGGCATTTTTCTTATTGGAAATCATTCCAAGATGCAGACTGTTGAAATTGGGGCAAGCTTACAGCTCAACATGAGATTTTTTTACTTATAAAAATTGTGTCATTTTCAAAGGGATATACAAAACAAAAAAAAAAGACCCTTCTTTTAATTTCTATATTCATTCCCTTTCATCTCTATACTATCCAAAGACCCATCATAAAAAATTTGAGTAGTCCTTAATTTTACCATTCCATGACTTTTTACTTCACACTTTATCTTACCCACATGATGCCTATTCTCCATACGTTTCTTGTACCTTGAATGGAGATGCCTCTAAACATTCCCAACATTCCATTGATTGGCCACTCCATTTCCTTTTCAGATATGACCTTTTGTTTACAATGATTGTCTACATTGACATTGATAAATAAAAATCAGTGCCAATTTCACTTATTGACTATACAAGTATTGATAATAAAGATAGATAAGATGAAACACCCATGTCCAACAAGCATTTCATAGGGGCAAACAAATTGTTTTGAAAATTCTCAATATGGGAGGAATAAATAGTTTTAGACGTTTGAGAGTGTGACCCTTAGTACACAATTCTTATGGTAAAAGTTGTTAAGTCATTGACTTGCAATTTCATTGGGAGACCAACAACTTTCCTATTGCAAATGACCAAGAGGACCTTGGCATTTCACTAATTTTAAGTTTTGTTTACCTCTTGCATAAAATCCTATAAATAAAAAGAAAAACATTTTATAATTTTAAATACATTGAGCATTCCATATCTTTACATGAATTGAAAAAAGGGGGAATGGTATTAAGGGCCTTAAAAATAGATTTGATTGCAATTTGGGCCTAAATGAATTTGATATTTCTTTGCAGGCCTTAAGGCCCTTATTGCCAATTTTCTTGAGACTAAAAGTACAATTTTGCCCTTTATTTGATTTGAATTCAGAACTTGCGTTAACTCTCAAAACAACGAAATAGACCATGCATGATATAACATCCATTATGTACAAGACAATGTCCATGCATTTCAAGTATTTCACTAGCCTTGGCTTTAGTAAAAATGACTAGGCAGACCATGCACGACACAATATCCACTATATATAATATAATGTCCACGTGTGTCGAACAAAAAATTCATACATTTTCAATATTTTACTAGCTTAGGTTATAACAAAATGACGTTAGGCAGACCATGCACGACACAACATTCACTATGCACAAGACGATGTCCATACATGCTCAACAAAAAGTCTATGCATTTTCAATATTAAGAAGGACAATTACATCATATATGAATAATTTCATGTTGGTATTAGCCTAGGTACTAAAAAAAGTACCCATATGAAATTTGAAACAATATTTCAAGTCTGATATATACAAAAAGTTAGCCACTATATCTAAAATATCTAACAATTGCTTCTACATATACAAACAAAAAATATTTGTGATTCCCACTTAAAAAATATTATTTAAAAATTCTTTCATATACATAATTATAGTTGCTTGTGTACACTAAAGAAGTACAATATAATCACTTCTCATGTTGGGTTAGGATTCTTACATGTCTTGCGACTTTGTCCGACCTTCCCACTCTTGAACAATGATAAATTTTCTCATCTTGGAAGACTCTATTCTCCTTATTTGTGGCCTCCCGAGAGGACGGCTAGTTAAAGACAGTTGCAAGAAAAAAAGTTTGTGATATATTTTCACCTAAAAGTCCATGTGATTTCAATTTATCATTATGGTAGGCTTAACAAAATACTGAAGTTAGGCAAATAATGTATGATACAATATTCACTATGCAAAATGTAAGGTTCATTTATTCTCAACTAAAAGTCCATAAGATTCTGCTTTATCAGTCAGCTAGACTTAGCAAAATACACAAGTAAGCAAACAATGCACAACACAATATCTACTATGTACAACTTAAGGTTCATATATTCTCAACTAAAAGGCTAGGCTTCACAAAATGCACAAATAGGCAAACAATGCATAACACAATATCCACCATGCAAAATATAAGGTTCATTTATTCTCAACTAAAAGTCCATAAGATTCTGCTTTATCAGTAAGCTAGACTTAGCAAAATGCACAAGTAAGCAAACAATGCACAACACAATATCTACTATGTACAACTTAAGGTTCATATATTCTCAACTAAAAGTCCATACAATTCTACTTTATTAATAGGCTAGGCTTAACAAAATGCATAACACAATATCCACCATGCACAATATAAGATTCATTTATTTTTAACTAAAAGTCCATAAGATTTTACTTTATGAATAGGCTAGGCTTGACAAAATGCAGAAGTAAGCAAACAATGCACAACACAATATCCTCTAAGCACAACTTAAGGTTCATATATTCTCAACTAAAAGTCCATACGATTCTACTTTATCAGTAGGCTAGGCTTAACAAAATGCACAAATAGGCAAACAATGCATAACACAATATCCACCATGCACAATATAAGGTTAATTTATTCTTAACTAAAAGTCCATAAGATTTTACTTTATGAATAGGCTAGGCTAATATAATGTCCACGTGTGTCGAACAAAAAATTCATACATTTTCAATATTTTACTAGCTTAGGTTATAACAAAATGACGTTAGGCAGACCATGCACGACACAACATTCACTATGCACAAGACGATGTCCATACATGCTCAACAAAAAGTCTATGCATTTTCAATATTAAGAAGGACAATTACATCATATATGAATAATTTCATGTTGGTATTAGCCTAGGTACTAAAAAAAGTACCCATATGAAATTTGAAACAATATTTCAAGTCTGATATATACAAAAAGTTAGCCACTATATCTAAAATATCTAACAATTGCTTCTACATATACAAACAAAAAATATTTGTGATTCCCACTTAAAAAATATTATTTAAAAATTCTTTCATATACATAATTATAGTTGCTTGTGTACACTAAAGAAGTACAATATAATCACTTCTCATGTTGGGTTAGGATTCTTACATGTCTTGCGACTTTGTCCGACCTTCCCACTCTTGAACAATGATAAATTTTCTCATCTTGGAAGACTCTATTCTCCTTATTTGTGGCCTCCCGAGAGGACGGCTAGTTAAAGACAGTTGCAAGAAAAAAAGTTTGTGATATATTTTCACCTAAAAGTCCATGTGATTTCAATTTATCATTATGGTAGGCTTAACAAAATACTGAAGTTAGGCAAATAATGTATGATACAATATTCACTATGCAAAATGTAAGGTTCATTTATTCTCAACTAAAAGTCCATAAGATTCTGCTTTATCAGTCAGCTAGACTTAGCAAAATACACAAGTAAGCAAACAATGCACAACACAATATCTACTATGTACAACTTAAGGTTCATATATTCTCAACTAAAAGGCTAGGCTTCACAAAATGCACAAATAGGCAAACAATGCATAACACAATATCCACCATGCAAAATATAAGGTTCATTTATTCTCAACTAAAAGTCCATAAGATTCTGCTTTATCAGTAAGCTAGACTTAGCAAAATGCACAAGTAAGCAAACAATGCACAACACAATATCTACTATGTACAACTTAAGGTTCATATATTCTCAACTAAAAGTCCATACAATTCTACTTTATTAATAGGCTAGGCTTAACAAAATGCATAACACAATATCCACCATGCACAATATAAGATTCATTTATTTTTAACTAAAAGTCCATAAGATTTTACTTTATGAATAGGCTAGGCTTGACAAAATGCAGAAGTAAGCAAACAATGCACAACACAATATCCTCTAAGCACAACTTAAGGTTCATATATTCTCAACTAAAAGTCCATACGATTCTACTTTATCAGTAGGCTAGGCTTAACAAAATGCACAAATAGGCAAACAATGCATAACACAATATCCACCATGCACAATATAAGGTTAATTTATTCTTAACTAAAAGTCCATAAGATTTTACTTTATGAATAGGCTAGGCTAATATAATGTCCACGTGTGTCGAACAAAAAATTCATACATTTTCAATATTTTACTAGCTTAGGTTATAACAAAATGACGTTAGGCAGACCATGCACGACACAACATTCACTATGCACAAGACGATGTCCATACATGCTCAACAAAAAGTCTATGCATTTTCAATATTAAGAAGGACAATTACATCATATATGAATAATTTCATGTTGGTATTAGCCTAGGTACTAAAAAAAGTACCCATATGAAATTTGAAACAATATTTCAAGTCTGATATATACAAAAAGTTAGCCACTATATCTAAAATATCTAACAATTGCTTCTACATATACAAACAAAAAATATTTGTGATTCCCACTTAAAAAATATTATTTAAAAATTCTTTCATATACATAATTATAGTTGCTTGTGTACACTAAAGAAGTACAATATAATCACTTCTCATGTTGGGTTAGGATTCTTACATGTCTTGCGACTTTGTCCGACCTTCCCACTCTTGAACAATGATAAATTTTCTCATCTTGGAAGACTCTATTCTCCTTATTTGTGGCCTCCCGAGAGGACGGCTAGTTAAAGACAGTTGCAAGAAAAAAAGTTTGTGATATATTTTCACCTAAAAGTCCATGTGATTTCAATTTATCATTATGGTAGGCTTAACAAAATACTGAAGTTAGGCAAATAATGTATGATACAATATTCACTATGCAAAATGTAAGGTTCATTTATTCTCAACTAAAAGTCCATAAGATTCTGCTTTATCAGTCAGCTAGACTTAGCAAAATACACAAGTAAGCAAACAATGCACAACACAATATCTACTATGTACAACTTAAGGTTCATATATTCTCAACTAAAAGGCTAGGCTTCACAAAATGCACAAATAGGCAAACAATGCATAACACAATATCCACCATGCAAAATATAAGGTTCATTTATTCTCAACTAAAAGTCCATAAGATTCTGCTTTATCAGTAAGCTAGACTTAGCAAAATGCACAAGTAAGCAAACAATGCACAACACAATATCTACTATGTACAACTTAAGGTTCATATATTCTCAACTAAAAGTCCATACAATTCTACTTTATTAATAGGCTAGGCTTAACAAAATGCATAACACAATATCCACCATGCACAATATAAGATTCATTTATTTTTAACTAAAAGTCCATAAGATTTTACTTTATGAATAGGCTAGGCTTGACAAAATGCAGAAGTAAGCAAACAATGCACAACACAATATCCTCTAAGCACAACTTAAGGTTCATATATTCTCAACTAAAAGTCCATACGATTCTACTTTATCAGTAGGCTAGGCTTAACAAAATGCACAAATAGGCAAACAATGCATAACACAATATCCACCATGCACAATATAAGGTTAATTTATTCTTAACTAAAAGTCCATAAGATTTTACTTTATGAATAGGCTAGGCTAATATAATGTCCACGTGTGTCGAACAAAAAATTCATACATTTTCAATATTTTACTAGCTTAGGTTATAACAAAATGACGTTAGGCAGACCATGCACGACACAACATTCACTATGCACAAGACGATGTCCATACATGCTCAACAAAAAGTCTATGCATTTTCAATATTAAGAAGGACAATTACATCATATATGAATAATTTCATGTTGGTATTAGCCTAGGTACTAAAAAAGTACCCATATGAAATTTGAAACAATATTTCAAGTCTGATATATACAAAAAGTTAGCCACTATATCTAAAATATCTAACAATTGCTTCTACATATACAAACAAAAAATATTTGTGATTCCCACTTAAAAAATATTATTTAAAAATTCTTTCATATACATAATTATAGTTGCTTGTGTACACTAAAGAAGTACAATATAATCACTTCTCATGTTGGGTTAGGATTCTTACATGTCTTGCGACTTTGTCCGACCTTCCCACTCTTGAACAATGATAAATTTTCTCATCTTGGAAGACTCTATTCTCCTTATTTGTGGCCTCCCGAGAGGACGGCTAGTTAAAGACAGTTGCAAGAAAAAAAGTTTGTGATATATTTTCACCTAAAAGTCCATGTGATTTCAATTTATCATTATGGTAGGCTTAACAAAATACTGAAGTTAGGCAAATAATGTATGATACAATATTCACTATGCAAAATGTAAGGTTCATTTATTCTCAACTAAAAGTCCATAAGATTCTGCTTTATCAGTCAGCTAGACTTAGCAAAATACACAAGTAAGCAAACAATGCACAACACAATATCTACTATGTACAACTTAAGGTTCATATATTCTCAACTAAAAGGCTAGGCTTCACAAAATGCACAAATAGGCAAACAATGCATAACACAATATCCACCATGCAAAATATAAGGTTCATTTATTCTCAACTAAAAGTCCATAAGATTCTGCTTTATCAGTAAGCTAGACTTAGCAAAATGCACAAGTAAGCAAACAATGCACAACACAATATCTACTATGTACAACTTAAGGTTCATATATTCTCAACTAAAAGTCCATACAATTCTACTTTATTAATAGGCTAGGCTTAACAAAATGCATAACACAATATCCACCATGCACAATATAAGATTCATTTATTTTTAACTAAAAGTCCATAAGATTTTACTTTATGAATAGGCTAGGCTTGACAAAATGCAGAAGTAAGCAAACAATGCACAACACAATATCCTCTAAGCACAACTTAAGGTTCATATATTCTCAACTAAAAGTCCATACGATTCTACTTTATCAGTAGGCTAGGCTTAACAAAATGCACAAATAGGCAAACAATGCATAACACAATATCCACCATGCACAATATAAGGTTAATTTATTCTTAACTAAAAGTCCATAAGATTTTACTTTATGAATAGGCTAGGCTTGACAAAATGCAGAAGTAAGCAAACAATGCACAACACAATATCCTCTAAGCACAACTTAAGGTTCATATATTCTCAACTAAAAGTCCATACGATTCTACTTTATCAGTAGGCTAGGCTTAACAAAATGCACAAATAGGCAAACAATGTATAACACAATATCTATTATGCATAATATAAGGTTTATTTATTTTCAACTAAAAATCCATAAGATTCTACTTTATCAGTAAGCTAGACTTGACAAAATGCAGATGTAAGAAAATAATGCACAACACAATATCCTCGATGTACAACTTAAGGTTCATATATTCTCAACTGAAAGTCCATGTGCATTTAGTTTATCAGTTGGCTAGGCTTAACAAAAAGTTTCTCAAGTTTATGAATAATAAAAAGTCTATATATAACATGACAATGTTCATTTATTAACAACACAATGTCCATCTATTTCACATGATTTGTTGTGATTAAACTGAACATTTGAAAAAGTTTCTCAAGTTAACGAAGAATAAAAGGTCCATATATAACATGAAAGTATCCATTTGCTAACAACACAATGTCCATATATTCATAATACAAGGTTTGTAGATATGATACACATAAATATCTGCACAAGTTAATTGTAAAATTTTCATAATAGTAAACTCCATAAATAACAACATAAATTTCATAAACAACATCTACACCAGAACATTTATATCAATTGCAAAAAAATATGTATCAAAAACAACAAAAAGTTCATAAATAACAACTTGTTTTCATTAAATGAACATGAACATATATATCATGATTAGATAAAACTGATATAGCTCAAACTCTCTTTATACCCTTTTTTGATAAGATAAATTGATGATGGTAGATGCAGCACTTGATCCATTCTTTCCATACTATGGCAAATCATTTTAAGAACCTAGTTAGCATGAGAGGAATGTAATCGGATGAACGCTTGATCATCTTCTCCATACCCATCTGGGTAAAAGTGAATTGCCCACTCATACCTGTTGAACGAAAAAGCTTTAAATGAGAGAAAGAAGGAAGAAGGAGAAGAAGAAGAGAGGGAATAGAGAAGCATGATGGGGAGGAAAATGAATTTGGTTATTATATCAGTGTTGAAAGAGGAAGAGAGAAAAGGACAAGGGAGGAAGAACAGAGGAAGAGAGAGAAGGACGAGGGAGGAAGAATAGAGGAAGAGAGAGAAGGATGAGGGAGGAAGAACAGAGGAAAAAGAAGCAAGTTATGGGAGGGACAAATTAGTCATTTCACTAAAAAAGTAATTACAAATGAGGCCTTTAGGCCCTTTAGAATAATTTCAAAATTTATTAAGCCTTATCTGCAAAATTCTTGATTTTTAAGGCCCTTAATGCCATTCTTCCTTGAAAAAAATTACATCTTTCACATCAAAGTAAGCCTCAATTTAAATTGGGGCAGATAAGGAGTTGACCTCTTGAAAAAATAGTCAATCATGCATTACGCACCCATTGCATACTTCACATAAAAAAATTGCCACAATTTATATTGGGGCAAATCAAAAGCAAATCACTCACTCTTCCATATCATTCATGGCATGCACTATATCAAAATTGTCACAATTTAAATTAGAAGCAGAAAAAAATTAAATTTTTGATCAAAAAATCATGCATTATGCATCTTCCATCTATTACATGCTCAACACAAAAAATTTGCCTCCGTTTATGTTGAGGTAAATAAAAAAAATCACACATTGCATATCACCCCATTGCATATGTTGCCACAGAAAGTGTGTGTCATTTGGATTGGGCAAAAAAAATTAAGAAACCCAAGGAAGTAAGAGAAGAACAACAACAAGCCTTACATGTGAATTTTCTCATGAATTATTTATAATTTGCCACATAGGATGAAACCTATTCTTACACCCCTTTCAAAGCCCTGTAGAGAAAGGCACACATCAAAGGCCTTAGATGGGTGGGCACTTTCGTATCAGTCAAAGCTCTGTAAAGACAGATACCCACCAAAAGCCCTACATGGGTAGGCACTTTTTTACTATTCAAAGCCCTATAAAGACAGGCATCCACCAATGGCCCTAGATGGGTAGATACTTTCTTACCGTTCAAAGCCCTGTAAAGACAGGCACCCATTAAAAGCCCTACATGGGTAGGCACTTTCTTACCTTTCAAAGCCCTGTAAAGACAGAAACCCACCAAAGCCCTACATGGATAGGTACTTTCTTACCCTTCAAAGCCCTGTAAAGACAGGCCACCACCAAAAGCCCTACATAGGTAGGCACTTTCTTTCCGTTCAAAGCCCTGTAAAGATAGACACCTACCAAAAGCCCTACATGGGTAGCCACTTTCTTATCGCTTAAAGTCCTGTAAAGATAGACACCCACCAAAGCCCTATATAGGTAGGCACTTTTGTACCCTTCAAAGCCCTATAAAGACAAGCACCCCCCACCAAAAGCCCTACATGGGTAGGCACTTTCTTACTATTCAAAGCCCTGTAAAGACAAGCACACACTAAAAGTCCTACATGGGTAGGCACTTTCTTACATTCAAAGCTCTGTAAAGACAAGAACCCACAAAAAGCCCTACATGGGTAGGCACTTTCTTACCTTTCAAAGCCTTGTAAAGACAAGCACACACCAAAAGTCCTACATGGGTAGGCACTTTCTTACCGTTCAAAGCCCTGTAAAGATAGGCACCCACTAAAGCCCTACTTGGGTAGGCACTGCCTTATCATTTAAAGCCTTATAAAGGCAGGCACCCTTAAGGCCCAGTACTGGCTGTCACAATTCTTTGAAGCCCTGTAACGGTAGGCACCTTAAAGCCCTGTAAGGACAGGCCCTCACTCAAACCAAGTCCTACTTGGCTAGGCACTTCCTTACAATTTAAAGCCCTGTAAAGACAGGCACCCTCAAAGCCTAGTAACAACTGGCACAATCATTTAAAGCCCTGTAAAGACAGGCACCTTTAAAGCCTAGTATCAACTGGCACAATTCTTCAAAGCCCTGTAAAGGCAGGCATCCAACCAAGTTCCTTGGAACATAAGCAATTCATCTCTATTGAGGTTTTGTTTTCTTTATTTCCTAAATCACATTTCATTTTAAACCTTTTTTTTTTTTTTTTTTTTAGTTGTAGGTAACTAAGAGCCTTGTCCCTCTAAACAAAAAACATGTTTCTCTCTTCATTCATTTCTAAGATAGGAATATCATCTCATGAAATTCTCACTTAGAAATCAAATGAAGAGGGGGCCTCTAGTCAACATATATTTTGTTTGGATTGTTGTCATTTAGTCATTTTCATTCGCATCACATTGCTAAAACAAAAAAAATCATTTTATTGTGTTTGTTATCCAATAGTCTTGCATCATTTGGTCATTTTTATTTGCATTACATTGCTTAAAAAAATCATTTCATGGTCTTGCATCCTTTTATTTTATTTGGCCATTTCCATTTGCATCACATTGTCAAAGTAAAAAAAATTAATAAAAAATTATTCTATTGTATTTGTTATCCAACAGCCTTGCATTCTTTTATGCTATTTGGTTATTTGCATCACATTGGTAAAAAAAATCAAAAAAATTATTTTACTGTGTTTGTTATCCAATAGTCTTACATTTTTTATGTTATTTGGTTATTTTCATTTGCATCACACTACTAAAACAAAAATAAAAAAAATTATTTTATTGTGTTTGTTATCCAATAGTCTTGCATTGTGTTTGGATCTTTATCAATTGATCATTTTCATTGGCATCACATTACTTCTTCACATTGCCAAAAAAAATCATGTCATTGTGTTTGTTACCTAATAGTCTTGATTTGTCATGTCAGGGGCAATTAGGTCTTTTCACATGGCTAACTAAAATACATGTTCTATCTTTATTTGTCACTTATGTAAGAATTCAAAATCACACTTTTCATATGCTCGCATAAGAAACAAGGAAAGAGGGGCAACTGTGAACACTATATTTTGTTCGGGCATTTTTTTATGTTATTGCATAACAAACACTGTATCTTGCATCCTTTTATTTTATTTGGTCATTTCCATTTACATCACATTGCCAAAACAAAATAAAAAAAATACAAAAAATTATTCTATTGTGTTTTTTATCCAATAGTCTTGTATTCTTTTATGTTATTGGTTATTTGCATCACATTGCTAAAACAAAAAAAAATCATTTTACTGTGTTTGTTATCCAATAGTCTTGCATTTTTATGTATTTGGTTATTTTCATTTACATCACATTGCTAAAAAAAAAACAAAAAAAATAAAAAAAAATTATTTTACTATGTTTGTTATCCAGTAGTCTTGCATTGTGTTTGGATCTTTGTCAATTGATTTTATTTGCATCACATCACCTCATCACATTGCTAAAAAAAACTCATGTCATTATGTTTGTTATTCAATAGTTTTGATTGTCATGTTAGGGGTAATTAGGTCTTTTCATAGGTATTTCATAACTACCCAAAATACATGTTCTATCTTTACTTGTCACTTATGTAAGAATTCAAAATCACACTTTTTTAAGGATATTTTTTATTTTTCAAAAAAAAAACAACTAAAAAATTGTGGTTAAATATATATACACACACATACATGTGTGTGTGTGTGTGTGTGTGTGTTGTAAACTGAAGGTTAAATGCTGGTTTTCTAGCATTTAACCATCAGTTTTGGTCCTTCAGTACAGAAACACCAGACAAGCAAAGGAAGCAAAGGGCAGGCAAGTGAACAACATAGAGAGAAAAAAAATGCAAAAAGCTTCACAAAGCAAAACATGAACACACCACACATACATGACAGGAAGCTTCACAGAGAGAAGAACACGCACACACTGAAAGGCATAAAGAAAAGAAACTAAGAACAAAGCAGACAACAGACTTAAACTTTTAGCTAGAGACACACGCATGCACGTTACAGCAAGAAGAAGAGAGAAAAAGAGAGAAGAATAGAGCAGAAAGGAAGCGCACAAATAGCTCTACATGCAAGCTTTATTTGCTTTAAAAAGAAGGACTGGAGATAAAGAAAAAGAAGACCGAGTAAGAGATACATGAGAAGGAGAGACGAAGGGGAGGAGGGAAGAAAAGAACCCGAGAAGCTTAGACAGAGACAAAGAACATGAGAAGTAGAGAGGGAGAAGGACTGGAGATGAAGGGAAGAGGGAAGAGACTGAGAAGGTGAGGGGAGACCGAGAAAGAAAAATGGAGACAAGGAGGAAGAGAAAAGGAGACCAGAAGAGACCGAGAAAGAAAAATAGAGACAAAGGAGGAAGAGAGAGAGAGGAGACCGAGAAAGAAAAATACAGACAAAGGAGAAGAAGAGAAGAGAGAGATCGAGAAAAAAAATAGAGACTGAGAAGGCAAGACGAATAGAAGAGAGCACTAATCCAAAATGAAGCAAAATAGAGCACGAGGAGGACAGCTGGACAATGATAATCGAGAGTGAGAGAGCACCAGAAAACTAAAAAATAGAGCACTAGAAGAGGGAAGAGACCAAGAAGGTGAGAAGAGACTGAGGAAGGAGAGAAGAGACTGAGAGAGGGGAGTCTGGAGAAAAGAAAAAACAATGAGAACGAGCAAGACGGAGAATGAGAGAGAAGGAGAAGAAGTTTGAGAGTAGAAAAAGAAGAAGAGAGATCGAGAGGGAGAACAAGCGAGAATGAACTTGAAAAAGGAGAAAGAAGAGACCAAAAAGAAGAGAAGAGAACAAACAAGGAGAGAGAGGGCAAAGGGGAAAAGCATGCAACACCGAGTACGTGAGGAAGAAATAATGAGGAAGATGGTAATCTCGACCCATATGACAGATTCATCTTCACTGGCAGCTACAACAAGTACAAAAAGAATAGGATTGGTATGTAATATCAGGTATTTAAAATGATCCTATATCATGAAAATCAATAAAGATTCATAAGTATAAAGATTGAACTCATATATATTAATATGAGTTCTAAAAGCCCATCATTAAAATTAACTCTTTTTCACATAATTTAAATCAATAAAATATTTAAGTCTAATGAGAAATTTCAAGAATCTTCGTAGAGATTTAAATTAAATACATCATTGTGTGGGATAATAGATCCTTGCAGATGATGTGATTCTCACTTTGCATATAGTAAATAAATAAATAATTTTTGTAAATAAAATTATAAATGTTTTTAATAAAATTAATTAATCAAATTAAGGTGTTCAATCTTTTAGTCATATAAGATTTTTGAATATCCATAGATCTCTAGAACAATCATCTTACCGTGAAAGTCAATAAGACTTTGCAAGTATAACGATTAAGATTTCTATATTTAAAAATATAAATTGTACAATTACACATTAAAATATATTTAAAATATATAATCCTTTATTGTGTGAGGATTTTGAATTTTCACAGATATTTAGAATAATTGTGTTACCGTAAAAGTTAAAGGCTTTACAAGTATGATGATTAAGAGTCTTTTAAAAAAAAGTATATATGTATGAACGTACTAAAAAATAATGACATTATTAATATTTAAAAAGTTTAAGTAAATAAACTAAGCTGTTAAACTCTTTTATCTTGTAAGAGTTTGGATTCTCCGTAGATATATAGAATAATTGTTTTACCAGATGAGCCAATAAGGCTCTATAGGTATAGCAATAAATTTTCATCATCAATATAAAAAAAATAAAATAATAATAAAAACCCTTTACCTTTTTCTTATTCCAAAAATTAAAAATAGAGAAAATAATTGAAATTAAATCACTTTTTGCAATTTAAAACACACATATCAAATTTTAAAAAATTATTTTATTTGAAAAATGGTGAATTATTTCTATTTAATTTCTCTTAAAAAAATATTTTTCACCAACAAACTTATAATCTCGAACTACGTGGGCTTTAATTCCTATCATAGGGTACGTAAACATCAGAGTCTGATTCTGAGATTTTTACTTAATTATGATTATTTTTATATTCAAATACATGTATAAGGAAGGGATAATTAAATAAATTTAAAACCATATTTAATTTAGCATAACAAACTTTAAGTAACCATTCTCACAAACGGGTGTTGTGGGATGCCTAACACATTCCCTACACTCAATCGACTCTTGAACCTATTCTCTGATTTCACAAACCATCCTTATCCTCCTTTAAACAGTAGTTTTCATGATTTCCCTCAAAATCTTGGTGGCGACTCCAATTTCTTTGATCTTCTTTCTGAAGGCCAGAACCTCCGCTCTTGCGCTATCCTCGTCGCATTTCCAGGTGCGACAAGAGCACTCAAAAATAGAGCACTCCCACAAACTGCCATATGGAAGCTTTTTGTCCAAGCACTTTCATATGTAGGCATACATGAGAGCTCAGACAAAAAAACACTCCTATATGATCCTAGTTTCCTATAAACAAGAGTGCTTTTATAAAAAGTGCTTCCAAAGGTTGATCTATTCTTGAGCGATTTTATAACAAGTGCTCTTATTAGCCACCCTTATGGGAGCACTTTATAAGCGCTCCCGTATATATAGCAGTATTTGCTACAAGAGTACTTTAAAAGCGCTCTCATAGTCTAAAATAAGTACTCCTATAGGGTTATTTTGTAGTAGTGATTGCTTAAGTTTTATAGTCTTAAACTTGAGTAATCCTTTGGCCGTGGCATTTAAGAGTGATCTTTTACTAAAACACTTGATTAATTTTTGAGCTAAGCTAGTGAGGTTACTTTAAAGGGATTGTAATTAGCACTTACGGAATTGAATTAGTAAAGCTAGATTGCTTAAGATAGTTATCTTGAGCAAACACTTTTCCAACCAAGCAAGAATACTTGAGTGAGTTGCCATATGTCTTTTCAAGTGCTGCAAGCTGTTTATCATATGTGTGTATCTCACTTACATTTCCTTGATGCTTTCCCCAGGCTTTATCTTGAATAGCTCATATTGCTAGGTCAATGTACTCACTTTATTCTCCTTCACTCCTTTGGTGCCTTAATGAGAACTCTCCAGAGCATCTCACATCCCTTTACTATTTCTAGATTGCTGAACGAAAGTACTTTTGTTGACTTAAGGTACTTGCAATGATTAATTTTGCCTTAGAGTTAACCAACACAAGTTTCTCTTCCTTTTCTATAAATTCACTCCTCCTTTTCTCACAAATTGTCCTTCTACAATTTTATATGGAATTTAAGGACCCACTCTCAATAATCTCCCACAAATCAAGGTCTGAAGCCTTAAAGAATAATCTTATCTTGCATTTCCAGAAGGTGTAGTTTTTTACCATTAAATCCTGGAGGCCTATCAATCTCGGTAGCTTTTAGTAGAACACTATCACCAAAACTAGCCATAAGATCCTTTTTAACTATTAAGTCCTTAATCAAGAGTCCAAGCTTTGATATCAAATGTTAGGATAGGCTAATACCCAAAAAAGGGGTGAATTGGGTGACACTTAAAAGTTTTAAAAACTTAAAAGAGTGAAAACCTTGGTATGAAGGAACAAGATGAGACATACAAGATTATACTGGTTCAGCCCCAAACTTGGCCTACATCCAGTCCTCAAGATCACACTTGAGATTTTAAACTAAATTCACAAGCTTTAACAAGTTCTTGCCACCATAGTACAACTCTCAAGACTTAAATTATCTTGAATCAATCAACAAACTTTGCTACAACCTAGCAAGTTGTTATAAACACTTGAAAAAAACCTTTTCAAGATTTTCAATGTAGAAGAGAAATTTCAAAAAAACTCTCCTAAAGAGTAGATAAAATTACAATTGAAAGCTTATAAACTTATGAGAACTTTTTCACAATTCTTTCAAGAATGATGATGAATGCAGATGATTAAGCACAATTTGAAAGCTTTTTAAATGCTTAAATAAAGATAAATTTTCTCAGTGATATTAATTCTTGTTCAAGCTTGAAATGAATCACATATATAGTTTTGTAGTTGATAGATCGTTAAAATAGTATTCTATCTGTTAATGCAATTTCTTGTGAGTGCCATGCTAAATCACATGTGAAATTGCATTTGACTTCTTCTAGATATGTATATGTGACAAAGCAAGCATGAACCTCATGATCTCTCACATATGGTTTGTGTCAGTGAAGATGCATTCAATTTGTGTACTAAATTTGTGAGTGAACCTTCAGCTCTCTTGCATGGTTTAGCATATATAAAACCATCATTAGTTCTATATGACAAATGTTGCATGAAACTACTATGCTATCATGTGTGAAATTGCTTATAGAAAGTGAAGCTCACAATTGTGTGACAAAACTTGCATGGAACCTCTTTGCTCTCATGTATGAAATGGTTGGTAGAATGCCAAAGCCAATTCTTATAAACAAAACTCATATAGAAGCAAAAACCTATCACATGTGAAATAACCATATCTAGACTTAGTCTATTTGGGATGACAAATCATGCACGAATCATATCCTTACTCACATGTGAAATAGCAGTCAGTAAAGCCAAAAATCTGGGTACATTTTATATGTGGAAATGCATGTACTCAAGTAAGAATATGCATGATCAAGAGATAAGGGCATATAATTATAGATCATACATTTGAACAAGGTGAACTTAGCTTGGGGTGACTTAAGACTCAATATAGAGTAACAAGTGACAAACATGCACAGCTACTATCAGTCCTCACGCGTGAAATAGTCTTTGACACAATATATAAAGCACAGTTGCTGTAACATCTCAATTTAAATTTTAATAGTTAATTTAGGTTAAAGAAATTAAAAAATAATAATAATATTTAGAGGTAAGAAAAAGTAGAAAAAGATATTAAATCTAATTTAGGATATAATCTAAATTAAAAAAAATTAAAAAAATAAATAAATTTATTAAAAATTAATAAAAAAAATTATTAAATTATTATTATAATAAAAAAAAGGGGAAAAGGTATGCGAAAAAAAAAAGGAAGAAGAAGAAGAAACGAATTTGCTTTCAGCGCCGCATGAATAGTAAAATAAAATAATAATAAAAAAAAGGGGGAGAGAGAGAAGAAATAAAAAAAAATGTGTGGGACCCACTGAATTTTTATAAAAACTCACCTTCCTTCATTTCCTCATTCATTCCTGCGCGCGAGCTGAGGCGGAGAGAACGCGAGTCACTAGTGCGAAATATCTAAATTTTTAAGGTAAGAGTTTTTAATAGGATATTTAGGGTGTGATTTAAGCTTTTCAAGACTAAGTAAGTGTTCTAAAATTTTCTTAGTCATCCTTCTTATTAGTTCTGAGTTTGTAGTGGTAGAAAATTTAAGATCTGGAAGAGGGATGAATTTAGTTGAATAAATATGATTTTGAGGTTGTCAGTAGTATAATAAATGTTCTAGAGTATAAATTTATTAATGATCTTTGAATCTGTGGCTTATGGATCAAATTTTAAACTAGATCTGAAATATATGTTGATTTATTGAGGTTTAGATGATTATTTGGGATGAGAAATGAATTATTATGGTTATAGGATTATGATTCTAAACTAGAGACTTAATTTTTAATTTTTGAGTATTTTAGGTACGAATTTATAAAATAAAAAAAAATTTTGATAATAGAAATTAATTTAGAAGTTGATTTTTAGATTATTAATGTTTATTGATAATTAAAAGAGGAGTTAAAAATTTTACTTAATAGTATTAACTATAGATTTGTATTAAGATTGAGATTAGAAATTATGTTATATTTTTATTCTATTATTAGAATTATTTTATTAGTTTCAAAAAATTGAAACTAATATTTATAAATAATATGTTATTTGTAGATTGTATTACTGGTGAAGATTGTGGTGAGAGAGAAATTTTAAGGATATTTATTGAAAAAAAGCCACAAGGTAACCATGCTTTTAATTTATGGTTAGTGTTACTTCCTGTTAATTGGGTGATTATTGAGAATTATGAATTTTTTTTTATTGTATATTGTGCAATATTATTATTATGAATTGTTTGATTATTGTGGGAGGTGTGGAGATTGCTATTGTTGTTGTATTTATGTGCCACGTGGTATGCCCCTATTGGAGCTCAATGGTGGTTTGTAAGGGCTCGGCTAATCTACTTTGGCCGGGTAATTTAGCACCGAGTGGGGCTACGGCTCGAGGTTATGGAGGGATATAAGGATGGTGTTTGTGTGTATTGTAATATTTCATATATTTGTTGGAATTATATTATTTTTAATTCTCACTTAGTAAGCACACAATTAACTGTTTGTATACACTATCATAATTGGCTTTGGTTACTGGGACTTTTGAGTCTCATTATGTGGTTAACAATTTCAGGAGAAGAGCCACGAGTGACACGTGGAGGAGTCCCAGAGGCTTAGTGGTATAGATCCACTGTCTCTTTTAGGTATTTAATTTATGATTTATAATGTGTTATATTGCCAATATTAGGGCTTTTGTTTTTGTCAATTATAGAATATATAAATGTATCATGCCTTTCAAACTATTCTATTTTTAGTACAATTTGGCTGACTATAATTTATATTGGTTTACTTTGGATTGGTTAAAATGGCATGATTATAAGGCCAAATAACTGATTTGTGTTGAAAGATGACACGTGGAGGAGTCCCAGAGGCTTAGTGGTATAGATCCACTGTCTCTTTTAGGTATTTAATTTATGATTTATAATGTGCTTATATTGCCAATATTAGGGCTTTTTGTTTATTGTCAATTATATGAATATATAAATGTAATCATGCCTTTACAACTATTTCTATTTTTAGTACAATTTGGATGACTATAATTTTAATATTGGTTTACTTTGGATTTAAAATGGCATGATTATAAGGCCAAATAACTGATTTGTGTTGAAAATTTATTAAATTGCTTATTTTACTTGTTGGGAGTATAAGGATGGACAAATGTGATTTAGTTTACTTGTTGGGAGTATAAGGATGGACAAATGTGATTTAACCTAATGGCATGTGGGAGGAAAAATTTATCTGAAATGTTAATTATAAAATATTTTATATTGAAATTATTGATATAAAAATGTGTTGGGTGGCTGTAACCCAACTATGGTTGAGTTAAATTATTTAAAAAAAAAATTTGGTGTGTTACAGTTGCTAAAACCTGTATAGATCATAATGCCTCTCACACATGATTTTGCATACAAAAGCAAGGCTTAAGGCATCATATAACAAGTAACCTCTTTCCTATCCTCTAAATACAAGAGAAGATTAACAGAATTACCACATCAAAAACACCAATCAGTAATCAAATGTTTTGTTTGAAAAGCTTGGGCCTAAAATTCATTTTACAAAACCATTTAAATCACAACAAAATCAGAGCAATACGCAGTGGAAAATATTATATACACACATCTCAATCATTGCATGCATCTAAATTCATAATATCAAGTTAGAAAATTGTCCGTGCACCATGATGTGCAATATGTGTGCCGCGACATATGGCACAAAGCCACATGCTCAACCTTTCTGTGTCATATTCTATGGCATTTTTCATCATGTGTCGTAGTATGCCTGTCTAAATTTCTTTTGTTGTCATTTTGGTAGCAAAAATGACAAACTTTCAACGTGCCCATTTTCACATACAACATCCGATCGAAGTGATTCAAGCGCCCACATAAAGCTTAAGAATTAAGCTAACTAATATGACTAGTTTGGATATGATCTAATGATCCAATCAAAATTAGATACCCAAGTACAAAAAGTTACTTTTTTAAAAAAATTCCACACTCAAGCACTTAAATTAATCCCTATCTCTCATTAAACCACACAAGGCCTTGAGTCAAGTCCAAAAGAATTTAATACACTTGATTGACCATATTATATCATAATCATACACATATATCAAAACTTGACCCTTTTATAGCTAATTTTTACATTTTCTAACTTTGCACAATTTGCAATTACTTGGCACAGCTTAGCCTACTTGGCAATTTACTCAACATAATCATATACATTCACATTCCTAACACATGTATTACTCAATCTTAGCTCCAAATTACTCATTTTATTTTAATTTCTCACTTGAGCTTAAGATTTACCAACAATCACAGCAATTTCAACATAAATACACTCAAATCATAGTCCATAATTCATTTCATCACATATACATAAAATTAGGCTAAAATTCATAAAATCACTATTCAAGTTATGCATGCAACCCTGTGAAAACTCATTTACACATACATACACAAGTTTGCTAGTTCATTACACCAACTCAAAGTTTACACAACTTTAACAACTCAAACCGGTTAGACTTTCTTCCCTTGCCTTGATCACTGCCTAGTCTTATAAACATGTAACCATAGGGTAAGATAAAAATCTCAATAACAAAATAACTTACTCTTATTGACTATCACATGCAATAATATGGAAGTAAAGTATAGTATATCACATATCTCATTTTCATTCATATTCATATACACTTATCCATTCCTTACTTTTCACCACTTTCACATAAAATATTCCATATCATCTCATAGCATGATCACTACTAACCAAACCTCTAAATCACCTCGACATAAAACCATAGGCTTGTTTTAGGCTAATGTGCACTCTCATTAACCTTGACCTCACTTGTAGTGGTAGAATCACTCAGCTAAAGATGTTCTAGTGTACATATAGACTATGTTTTCCCCCAATACACACAATAAGGTATTATTAACTCCAACACCATATCACACAGACACCAAGGAGTCTCGTATCTCTATCACCGCACCTTAATAGGTGTAATGCCCTTTATTGACATTACCATGCTTTCCCCTACAATCTTCTAAATCAATTCAAAATACCTTTGAAAACCTTAGGATCCCAAGAAAAAATTTTCAGAAATCATTTTATAAATCACTCAGGTTATAAAACCCTATATGCATTGGAAGAAATACATATATGTGCATCAAGGACCAAGGAAGCATATGCAATTCCATGAAATTAAGTCAAATTTAGGACCGTGTGCCATAACATATGGCACAGAGACCACAGTCGTTTGCTCTATACCATGTGCCGCAGCATGTGGGTACATGTGCCATGATACAGACATTTGATTTTACTATCAAAATTGTAGATTTTTAAGGCAAACTTTAGACACACTCGATGTCCAATTAAGGTTGTTCAAGTGCCCACATGAGACTTATTTCAAAATTTAACTAATGACACTATTTCATCTCAATCTAATATTTTTATCAAAAATTTGATACCCAAGTGCATTGTGACCATTTTATGCCAAAATTTTGCCACTTAAGCATCTCAATTTGAAACCAAACATCATTAGCTGCTTTTTTGACCATGACCACGTCTAAATGGATAATACACACTTGATTGACCAAATACATGCATAATATAATACATACACATATTTGGCCTGTAAACCGCCTAAATCAAACTTTTTGGACCAAATTACTTTTCTCATCTTGTAATCTCATATAGGCCATGTAACATCCAAAAACTTTAAATCTAGAAAAATTGATTAATTAAGGGATAAATTAGTTAAAAATATGATTAATTTATTTAATTATGTTTTTGGGTTACTAATTAGATTTTTGGGTCATATTTGGCTCTAAATTGAGATAGGATGAAAGTCGGATCAAGTTGGGAGGCATCAGGGAGAGTAAAATCCACTTGATGCTTGCTACGTCGTGAGTCGTTACTTGCATGGCATGTGCTATGGCACACGAAAGCACACAGCACAGCAAGCAACTTAAAATTTTGCAAATCATTAGAAATTGATAGTTTTTGGGGTGGAAAACTTAGAACACGAAGGTGGCAACTTTGGATACTGCTAGTGCATTAATTTAGGAGGATTTTGAAGATGATTTGAGCCTTCAAACTCTTAAATAAGTTTCTTACCTTTTTCCTCTACCTTTTCATCTCATTTTCCATAGGATTTGGAAGAGGGAGAATTTAGTCTAATTGGATTAAGCTATGAGTGTATATTTTGAAGGTTTGTATTGACTCTAAAGGTTTTAATTAGGTTTATTAATCTTGGATATGTGGTAATATGAAGCTACTTTATTGTTTGGTAAAAGTTGGATCAAGCCCTAACTTGATCATGGGATTTTGAAGTGTGATAAGTTGAGATATTAAGTTTTTATTTTGTGATAGGGTTAGAAGGAGACTTGAAGGGACGGTGTGAACAAATTCTAATCTTAGCAAGCCTCTTTGTTGAGAATATGAGTGAGAAGTGGGAGAATTGGGTGGTTATTGGTAGTTAATAGTGCTTGTGTTAATTGAAAATTAACATATAGTACTTGTTGATGTAGATTACGGTGTGGGAAGACTTACCTTGACATAAGAAGAGAATTTATACCACGGGTAACCCTTTTTGTAATAAAAGGGTTGAGGTAACTAGATAATTTGTATTATTTATTAACTTGTATAAGTTATTCTTAAGTTGCTTTTTTATGGTTTGTTGAGTATATATGTATAAATTCTTTAAAGGTTAACTATTTTATAAAATGAGTGGAGTATTGGTTTGTGAAATTCTATATTTTTGAAGTAAATCGTAAGATTTGTTATATTATTTGGAAAGTTATTTATGTATAGTCAAGTGGAGATATGTAGTAAATTGTGGCATATTAGAGGGTGGGAGGTCGCCCTAGTGGAGTTAGTGAAGATTAAGTCCATATGGCACTGCTGGTACCTTGGGACACCAGGTGTAGCATTTACTCTTCTTAGTGCCCAAAAATGGGTGCGGTGTTGGAGAATATGCTCCTTAGCATTCGTAGGAAGAGGTGTTGAAGTAACGACATCCCAATTACTTGTAATAGGGAGAACCAATAGTCCAGAAGTAGTTTAGGATACCTTGGTCGGGCAGTCCTACCATGGATGGTGAGCTTGGGGACCATACATGTGGTTTGGTTCTGTGAAATAGCCTATCGATTCGGTCGGGAGTATTGGAGGGCCGGATGGTTAAGGATCATGCATGTGACTTATGGTGATTTTATATGTTATGCTTATTTTACTTGATTTAAGGCTTGTTTATAACTTAACATGCTAATCAATAATGTAGATTATCTCAGTTACTGATATTTTTATCTCACCCCATGGTTATCATTTTTACAGGTTCTACAGCTGAGACTAAGCGAGAGAAGGAATCAAGCAAGGATTAGTAGATTTGCTACATCAAATAGTAATTCCTGGTTTTGGTTTGAGTGGTGTACATAAAATTGTTATATAATATTATATGTTACCAATTAGGAATGCATATCATTTTGATTGGTTGCACTTGTTTCACACTATGTTATTTTGTGTTTTAGCTTAATAATGTATATGATGTGAATATGTGAAATTTTCTGTTGTGATGGGCTAAAATGGTATTACAAGTACAAGGAATGTTTTATTTATGTGATGATAATGTATTTGTAGTGTATTATGTGGTAATAGAAGCCAAATAGCGTATATGATGTTGATTTGTATTTTGGCCATATTAGGCAAAAAGAGCCATTGAGTGGCCAAATTTTGTGTTTGGTATTTTTTTATGTATTTGAATGCTCATTCAAGTGTATTTTGATCCATTAGACTTAGTCTAAGCCTTACAATGAGTTAATGGTATAAGTTATGAGTTTTGGGTACTTGGATGCTTGAAAATTGCTTTTAAAACTGACTTTTGCATCTGAGCATCTAAAATTCTCATATGGTGTCAGATTGTAATGAAATATGTTTCATTAGTTAGCTTATTGAATAAGCTTCACGTGGGCACTTCAATTTCTCTAATCGGACATCGGATGTGAAAATGGTACGCGTTTGAAGTTCATATAAAAAAGCTGTTATGGACACGTGCGTCGCGGTGCATTTCGCACAAGTCATGATGCACGGTACAGCAAGAAAACTTGGCTTTCTATGCCACATGCCACAGTGCGTAGAGCAAGAGCCATGATGCATGGGCCAAAATACTCAAAATTGACATTTGGCCCTGTTTTGAAGTATTTTGCTTCCCAAAACTTTTCCATGCTTCCAATACCTATATAAATCATTAAGTTTGAGCTCAAACTATCAATTTGAAGGGTTTTTATAGGATCCAAAATATTCCACAATTATTTTTTAAAAGATTATTAGTTTTAACCCTTACGTATATAATGTGAGCTTAGGAGAAATCCTTACTCCTAATTATGATTGTTTGTTGTGATTTTGTGGTGAATTTTGGTAATGTCAAGATGGTCATTACATAAACCATTATACATATACACCGAAGATCGATATTCACACACATATACATTCATCCACTAGTCCATCCTATAATTTCACCATTCACACATATACAAGGACTAAGGAGTTCCTAAAACTAGCAAAATACCATATTCAACACATTATGCACATGTTTGAATTCTAAGGCAACTTATACACATTCTTATCTAATAACAACCAAATTCATTACATGAAATCCTTACAAAGGCTTGAATGAGAGATCTTAATTCAGCTAATGTCTTTCCCCTTCAAACTACTAGTGCCTAAACCTGAAAAATGTAAATAATCACGAGTGAGATAAAAATCTTAACAACCAATATAGTTCATTTAATGCCTATTATCACAACATAACTATGCCAAAGTAACAAAAACCATAATGTAGTATTTATATATAGTATATGATAGCTAAATCATCACTTTCACATATAAACCATTTCTCAAACACTTTCACACCTTAGCATGATCATCTATCCACCGATCCTCTAAAGCTCCTCGACACTAAACTGTAGGCTCTCTTGGATCAACCACTTGTTGACCCTAGTACACTTTTAGTGGTAGAAACACCTAGCTAAAGGTAAGCTAACCAACCTACAAACTATGGTTTTCTTCTTCACACACTTGTAATAGAGGCATTGTTGACTTCTAACCGTACCCTGACGAGCACTAAGGAGTTGCCAAACTGCCTGGATGTCCTATAGTAATAGTCCCATAGTATGTTGTATTGGATTACCCATAGTAACAACCCGTGTAATGCTGTATCAAATGTCCCATAGTGCCGGACCAATCATATGGATTTTTCACTTAGTTCTCCACACACACCCCTCCCCACATATCCTGGGTGAACTCCCACCCTTTATGATCATGCTCTTTTCATAATTATCACTGCTTTTCTTCACATTTTCATGACATATAATGTCATAACGTATATCTATATTAATTGAAATCAATAACCTTTTATATTTTCATTTCACAAATTAATGTTCATGCTAAAACCATTTTCAACATCAAATCATACATAGAAGTCAACAAAACCATAATTACATAAACAAACTATATGGTTACCTTAGCCCTTTTGTCTGATAGCAAGGGTTACCTGTGAAATTTCCTTACTCAAATCTCTTTTCACTGATTTACTCATCACATACTAGAATCTACACAAAATTGACAAACCAAAGTCAATCTTACTATTGACAAAAGTGCTAATTATCACAATTAAGCACCTAATCGCTATCAATTCCATAATTCACACTTGATTACACATATTATTATTAATCACCCTTCACTACAAGCTTCAACCTTCACCTAACTAAATTTCTTTCACTACTCTCTATCTAGATTAGGGCAAATCATGCTTATAGCTTTAAACCTTTATTATTCTAACTCAAACCAATTACAAAGTACTAGTTTAGTTCTGTAGAACCTTTCTATTACTATAGAGTAAGAAATCAACTCCTTAAAACTTCTAAATTTAATTTCTCACTAGTTAAAACTAAGAGAAAAGATACTATAATCAGAGGTTAAAGTAGTACAAGACTTACCCAATAAGTAATAAGTCAGAAATATCACTCTAGCTCTAGATTTTGATTGCCCTAGTAGAACCCCTTCTCTTCTCCATGCCAAAACCCCTTCCCCTTACCTCACCCTTTCTGTTTCATGAGCTGGACACTTCTCAAGTTATTAAAGTTCTACATCATGCACCGTGGCCTATTTATCCCCCGCCGTGGCTCGTGGCACAGTGAGGAAAATCCTCACTATGCATACACGCTCTACTTCAAGACTTTATTCTTCTACTCATATTTGCTTATACAACATCCTAAAGTCCAATTAACATTCCACTATCTAGAACTCTAATCCCATGTTAAATTACCAATTTATTCCATAATTAATCATTAATGTAGGATCGAAAATTCAAGATGTTACAGTTCTCCCCTTCTTTTAAGAATTTTGTCCCCAAAATTGAAACAACTATACTCACACACATACCTAAAAGAACAATTGAGGGTATAGTTATCTCATTTTAGTTTCTATCACTCAAGTTACGTCACCAGAAGTCATACCCTTCTAGAACACCTTAACCAGTCAAATAGTTTTATTTCTTAATTACTTATTCTTCACATCCACTATTCATTTCAATTTTGCTCGGTAGGTCATGTTCTCCTGTAGCTCTACCTTTTCAGGCTCAATCATATAGGAAGGATCCGATTGGTATTTCCTAAGTTGAGATATATGAAATACATTTTGAATCCTAGACAACTATAAAGGTAAGGCAATTTAGTAGGTAACCGACCCAATTCTCTCTAAAACTTTGAACGGATCCATAAATCTAGGAGTCAATTTGTTTGCTTTAATCGATCTCTTAATTCCGTTACTAGGGTAACTTTTAAAAATACGTGATCACCTATTAGAAACTCTAATGGTCTTCTTCGTCGATTGGCATAACTCTTTTGCCTGCTTTGAGCTGTTAATAGCTTCTGCTATATCAACTCAATCTTCTGAGTGGTTTGATCCACAATGTCAGGACCTATAATACTTCTTTCACTCAGCTTGGTCCAACACAATAGCAATCTATACTTTCTTCCACATAGAGCTTTATAAGTGCCATTTGAATGCTAGAATGGTAGCTATTATTATAAGCAAACTCTGCCAATGGTAAGTAATTGTCCTAGCTACCATGCATTTCTAGCACAAAAGATTGTAGCATATCCTCTAGAGTCTGAATAGTTCACTCACTCTGCCCATCAATCTGGGGATGATAAGCAATATTAAATTTTAAAGTAGTATACGCTACGGTATATGCAGCATAAGCCGTGGCGCATGGCACAGTGAGATTTATTCTCACCACGTGCACTTGCTTCAACTTAAAACATACTCCTCTCACTTGTATCTAATCATACAACACACCAATGAGTCAAATCATCAAGTAATCATTCGAGTCTCTAATTTCATACCAACTACTACTTTACCCTCGATTAACCACTAATCTCAAGATTAAGAAATTCAGGATGTTACATAACACAAATGACAAATCACACGTGAACCACTTCCTGACCCTTGTGTGATCTATCAATTAGTGTGCCTTAATGTGTTGATTCTCATGAGCACCTAATAGAATCATGCATGATTCTGTAGCCTTCACAGAATTCAGCGACAATGATTTTTAAGCACGCTAGAAAGACATTACTTACAAGCTTGAATATACTTAGATGAGTCTTAATGTATATGAATGAGACATATATTCAATTTAATGATTATGAAAGGTGATTAAGTTCTCTAAGTTTTCACATTAAATCTAAGACAATTTAAATGATTTATCCTAAATTTCTTCATCTTCTCTTAGTTCTTCATGGTCTTAAGTTTTTATCTTCATCTATTATTCTCTATATCTACACACATAACAAATACCTCTTCTCTTAGTTTTGTAATAATCAATACATATGATCCAATACTAACCCTACCATTTTCAAGGAGAGTTAAAGCTTCAATTCATCAAGTTCATGGAGCATCACACGACCATGTTAGTTTCTTGGATGAGCAAGATGTTCTTGATGTTTTCTAACTAAATTCTCTATAGAATCCTAATGAGGAGTTGATAGAAGAGGAGCATTGAAGACTACATTTGGCTAGGCTTAACTTATTCCTCATCTCGTTTCAATTTTATTAGAATACTATGACTATGGTTGATTGTAGTTCAATTTGACTTTAGGTTCATGGTTCATTGTAAATATTTGTGTTGAAACAAGTTTGTGGACTTGAATTTCTTCTTCTTTTATCATTGGACAATTTGGCCACTATATGAATTTGCATTGTAACATGTGATTTCAAATGGTAAATGTCTTGTATTAACTTAATATGTAATTGTTTAGTAAATGCTTGATGAGGAGATTCATACCTTAGGAGGATGCAGGATAGTTCATTACTTATAGGTAACATATACACATGAATAAAGGAGTTTTTGCATACTTGTGTTAGAATGGGGGTCAAAAAGGTTAAGTAAGCCTTTGTAGAGAGGGTAGCTAGCGACAGCTAGTCCTACAGTGGATATAAAGAACAATCTTGGTTTTATAAATTAAACTAGATATTTAGCACATCTGTTCTATAAAACAATAATTAGTAGGACATTTTAAATGAGTAAAATGTCATAGTAAGTGCCACTAGTGAGCTTTGACAACTAGGAACTAGTAGAGTAGAGCCACATAACATTTTAATTAGTAATTAGCAGGACAAAAATGGTTGTTAACCTTACCTTTAATTAGATTTGCAACAACTTATTTTGAAAATTCCATAGTTGTCTCTACCTTAACACTGTAACTATAAGTTTAGGTGAAAGGTTCAATATAAGAAGGGAGAAATCCTACCTTAACCTAAATCAAGCCCGGATATTAGGAACTAATTGCTTAAGTATGCTTGGTAAAGAACCAGTTTTATAAGGAGGGAAGAATTGTAACATCTTAAGAAACAAAATTTAGGCTATAACCCTATAATTAGAGGAAAAGAGGTCAAATTAAGGTTGGAGTTTTCCCTAGGTAGGGTAATGTGTAACATCCTAAATTTCTAGTCCTGCATTAATAACTAATTACGAAATGAATTAGTGATTTAATGCAAGATTAGGATTATGAGTAGTAAAATGATATTTTGACTCATTAGGATATTATATAAACAGATATAAGTGAAAGAATGAGGTCCTAAAGCAGAGCGTGTGAGTATAGTGAGGATTTCCTTCACTGTGCCACGCGCTGTGGCCAGAGCTAGATACGCCACAATGCATGGTATAAAATTTTAATAAATGGGGACGTGTAACTCATGGAAAATAGAGAAGGAAATAAGGAAAAGGTAGTCAGGCATGGAATAGAAAAGGAACTCTACTAGGGTAAGTAAAATCAAGAGCAAGGATGACATTTTTAACCTGTTATTCATCGGGTAAACCTTATACTGCCTTAACCTCCAATTCTAACCTATATTTTCTTAGTTTCAACTAATGAGAAATTAAATTCAAAAATTTTAAGGAATTGATTTCTTACCTTATAGTAATAGAAAGGTTCTTTAGGACTAAACTAGTACTTTGTAACTTGTTTGAGTCGAAACAATAGAGCTTTAAAACTATAAGCTCAAATTAACCTAGTTTAGAAAGAGAGAGAGTAATGGGAGAAATTTGATAGTGGGTGTGTTAGTGCCTAAATTGAATAGTGATTAGGAGTAGAACATAGAAATGGACACGAGTAAGGGAAATGGTAGTGATTAGATGTTTAATTATGGTAAGTGGCACTTTTAGTCAATAAAGCAATTGATTTTGGTTGCCAATTTTGTATAGATTCTAGTTTGTGATGCTTTAATAGTAGAAAGATTGAGGAAAACAAGGGTAACCTTTTTATCAGACAGAAGGATTAGGTAACTATATAGTTTGTTATATTTATTAGCTATTATAACTATATAGAAGTGAATATGCATGTGTCAAGCTATGATTTTGATAATTGTGCTTTTGGTCTTTTGCATCACAATGATTTTGGCATGCAACATAATTTAGGAATGTTTATAGAACTTTTATTAGATCTTAAATTGTAATGAATTTATTTATAGATCAGTATATAGTGGACATTATGAAAGTAGTAATTGATATGTTGTGAAATGTGAAAACTATAATCATAAGGGGTGGGAAGTTCACCCAAGATATGTGTGGATGTGTGTGTGTGAAGATGTAAGAGAACAAATTCATATGGTTAAACTGGCACCATGGGACAGCATTCTGTGAGCTGGTACCATAGGTAATCTGGTATAACATTATATTAAGACTATGACCATAAGACATCTAGGCAATCTGACAATTCCTTAATGCCCATTAGGGTACGGTTAGGAGTTAACAATACCTCTATCACAAGTTTGTGAAATAAGGAAAACCATAACCTATGGGTGAGATAAATTATCTTTGGTTGAGTGTTTCTACCACCGAAAGTGTGCTCGAGTCAATAAGTGATTGATCCAGTAGAGCCTATGATTTCATGTCAAACAGCTTTGGAGGATTGGTGGATAGATGATCATGTGAGTATGTGAAAATGTGTGAAGATGATTTATATGAGAAAAAGTTATGAGTTAAGCTATGTTATGATAAATATATATATTGTACTTTGGTTTTTATTACTCTGACATGGTTATTTATGCTAATAGATATTAAATGAACTATATTAGTTATTGAAATTTTAATCTTACCCATGGTTATTTACATTTTTTAGGTTCTAATGCTAGTGGTGTGAAGGGAAAGGATTTGGGCCAAGGATAAATAATACTCTACAAAGCCCATTATAAGATGGTGTAATGAATGTAGTTGTAAATAGTATAGTATATGTATATAAGTTGCCATACGGAAGTATAGTTAAGAATATGCATGTTTGGTTGTAAATGTGGCTGAAGTTTTGGTACCCTAGCCTACTATATGTATGTATATGTGTGTGTGTGTGTGTGGAGAAAATGATGTTGTGGGCTGGGGGTATGTTTATGGATATATTTATATGTGTATTTTGAAATTTAGCGTGGTGTGATAATGAAAATGAAGGAAATGAAATTTTCTCCAAAAGTATGTAATGGCCGAGCTACATGCCAAAAGTACATATGTGTGTTCTATTGTTTATATAATTGGTCAATCAAGTGTATATTGTCCATTTGAATATGGTTAAGGCCTTAGAAGTAGCCAATGACATGTGGTTTCAAATGATGATGCTTAAGTAGAAAATTTTGACTTAAAATGATCAATATGTACCTGAGGGTTTGATTCTCAAATGGAATATCATATTGAATCAAAAATAGTGTCATTTTTTAGAGTATGAAACAAGCTTCATGTGAGTACTTGAATTACCTCAATCGGACATCAAATGTGAAAACAATACACTTTTAAAGTTTGTATCAGAATCTAAAATTTGATAGCAGATTCTGATATTGCACCACGGCGTATGCATAAACAAAGGATCATATGCCACAGTGCATGACACAAAGTTTGCACCTGGAGTCTTTGTGCCACATGCCGCAATATAAGTGGCATGAGCCACGGCACATAGCCCTTGTTTTGACTAAATTTGATTGAATTGCATATGTTTTCTTGTTGATCTTGAGGTGCTATTATATAATGCTTCCGCTGTGCAATATTTTACTACTTGGATATATTATTAAATGATTTTTGAAATGTTTTATCTGGGATCCTAAAGCTTTCTAAATAAATAATTTTATAATGATTAACAGAATCAATGGGAGTTTGTATAGTAATGTCAGTGAGGTCATTACATAATAACCTTAGGTTTGGAGCTAGTGAAGAGGTAATATGTTAAGTAAAGATTGGTTGTATAAGGCAACTCACCTAAGCAAATTTATGTTTTTTCTGGGGTGAAAAATGTGCAACTCACTAGAAAGAGGGAGTACCTCACTGAGGCAAGCAAAAGTGATTTTACAAATTATACATACAAACAATAGTTGAGAAAAACACATTGGGAACATAATAAAACAATCTACAGAGTGTGAAAAACCCTGAGCTCTATTAGGATTTCATGGTCAACAATGAAGGAGGTACTTTAGAGGTCAAACATGATGGAGGTAAGTCTCTTAGATGTAATCCATGTTTTTTACTCCTCAAATCATAGGATCCAATAATTGAAAATTTACCCTAAGCACATGTCTCAAATTTAGATTCTCAAAAAGGAGTTTCAATTAATTGATTGATTATCTCAAACATAGCTATAGATGGAATTAGCATTAGAGAGCGCTCGGCTTCAAGTACGATGGAACTCAATGTAAAGGGTGCCCTAAATTAGGACTTAGATCACCACATTAAATATGGTCAATCAAGCACGAATCCAAAATGATTATCTTATAAGGGATTAACTTAAACAAATTCTTAACATGTATTTTCACAAAATACATAAAACAAAGGGATCCCGAGTCTTTAAGATAATTCAAGAACTTACATTATTCAATTAAACCTGTGCAAAAGCATGATTAAGGAAACACATCTCAAGATAGGAGAAAAACTTCCCCCCTTATTTTCTCTTTATGCCTTACTCCAAATAATATATATATTCACCAAAAAAATACTTAGCCACTCAAACCCTTCCATAACTGGCAACGCAAGGCCAAGGTCTCACTCACATTTATCGTAATGATTAACAACTAGTCATCATACTCTATATATCATTTATTCATTAATAGCTCATCACATGTGTGAATTTTCCTTTTCATTCATATCTGATTAATATTAACTACTCACCCTTAGACATCAAAACACAAGGGGAGACCATAACCATATTTCAATTCTCAAATCATGCAAATAATAACTATTTTCACTTGCACAAATATTTTAGCCTACTAATATAAACATAAGCACTAAATCACATTACTAAGGGCCCAAAATACATTTCACCCAACATAAAACCCAAATGCAAGTAGATCAAGAATATATTATCCTAATTGACAATGTTATAAACTAAATACACATATTAAAATATAAAGAGAAAGGCTTAAGAATTTATTATTATCACTTAGCCTAATGCTCCTTTCCTTTGTTCTTCCCAAATGAGCTAGCTCCTGTAATATGTTAAAATATAGGGGTAAGTACATCCACTCAGTAACTAAAGTACATCTAAGTTATACAAATACATGTTAATTAATCATGAATGCAATTGACTAATAAATTCATTAAGATAACCATGTAAGCAATCATATCAAGAACATGTTAATCACATTAACATCTAACTCATGTGAATAATCTCAAGAATAAAGTTAGGTACAAAATTAGCATGATTGGCCACACGTACTGAATATTTGTACAAAATTAGCATAAGTGGCCATATATACATTATTCACATATTTACCACATATTCTCATTTCCACAATTACAATCATACTCTCAAACATAGCCATCAATAACGTAAATGGCATGATAATAATACAATGCATGATTCATCTCTTCCTCATATCCCCCCTTATTTCATCTGACATGAAGTCCTTGGGCTAATAATAGGACAGGATCATCCTTATGGTGAGACTACCTGAGGCCTTAATCACATCGTGAGAGGCTACCAAGCTAAGGTTACCTTACTCACTTATGAACATGATTTTCCCCACATCACACACTATGAGATATTATACCAAGACTAGCTCTACCCAAAACTCCAGGAAGGCTAGTAAGGTTAAGTCCCTTAATAGGAATAATGTTACAATCCCCTACAAGGTAAATAGCAATTATAACCCCTATGATTATTGGTAAATAGCCAGGTACTATATGAATTTTACACAACTGCTAGCTCTTTCACTAAGGCAAACTCCTATCATATGATCTTGCTCATGAAAAAATACATTTCAATAACTCTCATATATGTAATTCATAATTATCCCACATACTCATCAACTTTCTTGCTCAACAAGCAACAAGAATCATCATATCTCAATCATGTCTCATGCATCAATTTTAATGTTACCACATAAATCACATTGGCATCATATAAACACTCAACATGCTCATATAACATTCATCACGATGCATAATCCATAATTTATAATCAAAAGCATGCACATCATCATCAACCCTCAATCTTATTACTCAAATCATGTTACAATTAACTTGGTCACAAATTATAGGATCTTAACCAAACGACATGCATTACAAACAACAATTTCAAGATTTAAATATATATATATATATATATTCATTTATTTTACAAACATAAATGATTAATTAACACATAAATGAATAAAATAGATTTTCTTCAATTACTTCAACCTTTGAGAGGTCAAAGGTCACCCCTCAAGTTACAATAACTTTCAAAGCTTTTCAAAGTTTGATTGGTGCCAAATAACAATTATTTTGTAGTTAACCATATCACAATGTGTCAATAATATTATTAACACAATTTTCACTCATATTCCAACACTTATGTATTTATTTTATTTCATTTCATTTTTTTAAGACCTCAGTCTTAGCCTCTTGATTTCTAAAATTTAATTTCATATATTTGAACCTATTTACTTAGTTCAATAGCTTCCTTCTTAATAATTTCATTAAATTTTGGCTAAAATCATCGTTCAGACAATTTTCTAATATCAAAATTTTCCTTTTTATTCTAAAAACTCGCACCTAAAAATACCTAAAAATTACAAACTTAATTTCAAGACTAGAATCATTATTCTATAGCTATAATAATTTATTTTTCATCCCAAATAATCATCCAAACATCAACAAATTAATTTATATTTTTAGATTTAACAAAAAATCTACCCATAGAGATATAGTGTTGTAACATCCCACAATTTAGACCTAAGTGCTTGTAGGTGTAGGCAATAAGTTTTTTTTAGTGTACGTGTGCTTTTATTTCTAATTAGAAAGAAGCTAAAAGGTAAATCAGAGTTGTGCTTGAAATAAGATAAAGAGAAATCTCAATAGTTAAAGAATTTTTAGAAATTTATCTATGTCTAGTTATTGTATAATTTATTGAATTATAAATTGTGATAGGTGGAAATACAGGAAATGCTCCATAAAATTTTAGAGACGCCTAAGAATATCAAGGAAGATTAAAGGAAAAGGCAAAGATAGTGAGGACTAAATTGTAAAAATTCTTTATTTAAATCAAGTAGCACCCTCAGCTATTGGGTGGATTAGGAAGAGTCTTGAATATAATAAATACATTTACATTCTTAGGGCGTCAAAATAATATTGTAAATAGGAGAAGTACAGAATTAGAGATGTAAATATTTATTCAATCAAGTCTAGCAGGTTAATAATTTCAAGTAAAACGGATTTACCATGTATTTGAGGAAAAAGAAATAACCCAATATGAGATAAAGTTAAAGAGACATATTTCCACTTCTAGCTCAAAGGAGAAATAAAAATTATTAAGTCAAGAATTAGTGAGAAATCACTAACAAAATCATAGACTAAGAAAAGAATAAGTAAATACGATAAAAAGAAAGAAGGACATGAAGGTAAAGTTCAGGAGGACGAAGTAATAGTTTAAATATTATTAAGTTAATATTTATTTGCATTATAGATATAATCAAGTTACTTTAATTTTAGTTACAAATGGCAATAGATAAGATTATGAAAGACAAAACTATTGTAGGTGGCAAGCATGTGACATTTGGTTTGGTCCTCTTCTCCCAAATTTAATCACCGAACAAGTTGATCAAAGAAATTAAAAGGTAAAAATAATATATGGTAAAAGAAAAATAATAATAAGAAATGCAAAAGAATGATGTGTCACTAAATTGAATAAGATGAGATCACCAAACTGATGTCTTTATTTATATATCCATTTCCTTTTCACATTAATATCTAGCCTTTCAAGCAATTAGATTAGGTGCCATTCAATTAGATTAAAAAGATTGGCAAAGTGGTTACGTGGCAGAAATTCACAATAGCAAGGATTAGGCGTCCTGTTTTATTAATTCCACCACTTCCATGTGGCAACCACTAAGCTAATTCATTTCCTCATCATCTAATATATTATTACTTCCATTCCATTCCTAAGTCCATATCTGGGAGGGAAAGAGCAAGAGAATCCATTAGCATTTTGAAGAGAGAGAGAAGACGAGAGGAAGAGGCGGATCCAAATAACAGAACCTCCTCTAATTCTTAATCTACGTTCACAATTCTCTCTTCAATCTAAGAGTTGCATCATCACGGCTTTAGAATATTGAAAAGTTAAATTTGATGATCTTGAAGAACAATCAAAGGCAAGCCTCAACCTGAATTTGCTGCTTGAAAATATAGTAGAAACTCAAGGTAAGTGACCTTGCCCTTATCCCTTGTGCATAATTCTGTTCATGTATCGGTATGATTGTGAGATTCTCTTGCTTCATTTTTGTGAAAAGTATGAATTTGCTTGCTGTAAGTTTATGGCCATGTTTGTGTAAGCATGCTTCTGATTACATGAATAATTATTGAGAAGACTAATACATGTCATGGGTAGTTATAGCATGCTTGGACATTTGAAATTGTTTGTATGATTGAATGAGATTATGTATTTGTGGATTTGACTAGCGTTGCTACTGGGATTGAAAAATCTCACCCTCCCAAAATATTCCAGCCACTCTAGAAGGCTCAAGCAAAGGGAAAGAACTCATGGAAGAAGCGAAATGAAGGCATGATATTAGAATGACTCCCTTGACTCTGTTTTGTGTGTTTTGTAAATAATTTTGTATAAAGTGGTATAGGAAGTAACTAAAACATTAAATTCCGTTTCTACGTTCCTTTAAGAGTGTGATCATGAACTGAAGTGAAGAAATCACGTTTTATATAAGTTAGATACGAATATGGAAAGCTTGAGTTTGGAATGTTGAATGGAACTATGGTGTTGTTTTGGGTCCCAAATCTAACCTAAACAGAGCCAATAGTTATGATGATTTTTAGGATCAAACTCAACATGCCAAAGTTTAATATAAACTTGAAACCAGGCTTCTTGATGTCCTAAAACATAAGTAATAAATTTAACAAGCAGAGATGGGAAATCTGGAAACAGTGAAAAGTAGTCTACACAGTGTTATATTTATTGATTTACATGTATCAATTTAACAATTAAACATCTTGTATTTTATTTTATTATAATTTGAGACGTTCCAAGGTTTTCATAAAGTTCAAGATGTTGTTAATTGGATTCATATAGCTCAAGTTATCTATTTTTCAAATGAGAGCATAAAATCTGGATCCAGAACAGAGTATAGATGAAATAATCTTAAAGATTAATAAAACTGTATCAAATGAGAATTGAAAAGTTATGTTCCACATTTTTCCTATATAGTTAAGGCCGAAATGTTTCTAAAGAGTCAAATATCACCTCGATTGGTGTTCTGTTACTAAAGTTATAAATTTGGCAAAATAGGACATAGAAATCTAGATTCAGTATTATTGAGAATAGAGCAGTTTTGAAGATTCACTAAACTGTACTGATTGGAGAATTAAAACTTGTGTGCCATATTTTTATCTAACAGAGGACACCTAGGGCTTTACAATAAGTCCTAGATCACCTAGTTTGGATAATAGTTCAAGATTTGAATTTACAAAACTAAGGCAAGAAATCTGAAAAGTGGACAGGGAAAACAGAGCAATTTAGCTAAACGAATAAACTATATTAACTTGTTCAGTAAAATTCAAGCTTAGTATTTTTTCTATATAGAGGACTCTCATTTATCATTAAAAGGAGACATGAATGAGCTTAAAATAAATTTTATAGGATAAGTTATGAATTTTTAAAATTAGTACAAAAGTCTGGAAATGTCAAGTTATAGTAAACAAGATTGAGTTATAATTTTAAGTCCTTATCTCTAATTGCTTCTTATCAAACCTAAGATAGCTTCCTTTACTGAATAATGGTTTTCAAAATAGGATGTTTCAAGGTTTTAACTGAAAGGCTTTAAATTTAAATTCCATCAATAAAATAATAGTATAAAATTTTTATTATACTACCAACAACCTTAGTAAACATATTTAATCATTAAAAATTTATCCCGCTTTTAAATTTTAAATTTTTCGTGAATCTGAAAATCTGAAATTATAAAAAAAATATGATTAAAAAAAATATTTAAGACACTTAAATAGTTTTAAAATATTTATAATTTTATCTGAACTGTCCTGATATAAAATCCTATCTTTTACTTCAACTCTCACCGCCGACGAACTCGCGCACTTGCGCTCTCTGCTCACGCACACAAAGATGAAAAAGAAGAGGGAAGGTAATTGAAGAAAAGACTTGAAGCTCTGGAAATGACTGTGGATCCTACATATTTATTTCACACCCCTCTCTCTTTTGAAATTTATAAAGAACTAGCTAATTTCAAATCAAAATTTATAAATATCACAATAATATTTTTTTATTAATTTTTAAATAAAATAATTTGTGATGCACTTGATATTTTTAAGTAAACTTTTTGTAAGTGTAATTATGATAAAATTAAGATCAATTAAATTTAAAGAAATCTTTAAAATAATTTTGAAAATGATAAGCCAATAATTAATCTTGTATTAATTTAATAGTTCAAATTAATTTACACCAAAAATTAATTTCATATCAATTTATTTTTCACTAAATTTTATGAATGATTATTATATTTTTTTTGTTTAAAACGAAATTTCTATAAAAAGGAATGAATATAAAAAACAAAAGATCACAATCGTCAAAATATTATTTAGAAATCTTGAATCCTTACTCATTTAAATACATTCAACTCTTTTTATATGTTTTATACTAAGTTATTATTTTAATTTTAATATTGGCTTTACTTCTTATGATATTTCAGACAATTAAGAGCACGAGAATTGATTAATTAATATATATAAAATCACATATCATGATGAGAGATGTCAAATATCATCTAGAGTCAAATTACACTTGCACAATTTGAAGCATGTAAAATACATTTCATTCAAAACATTACATTCTTTTGCTTGCACATATAATATAAACTTGTAATTAAATGACATTCAATGGCAAAAATAAAAGGGCATCACCTAATTTCCTCACACTTGTTTTGAAAATGAAATAATTACAATAATTCAGCCATAAAAATATACAAAAGAAAAGAATATTATAATGTATTTAATCAAAATGGCTTGGTTATAATAAGAGATACGATATTATTGGATAGAAGAATAGAGCTAACTATTAGGATTCTTGTAGATTTAGAGCTTTTATTCTAGGACTTTCATTTGAATTATTCCTCGTCATTGTTGAAGCGATCATAAACAACTCTCCCTAAGCCTTTGATTAGACACCAATGAGATGATAATTTTGTAAATTTTGCAAGAATTTGTGTGAATGTGAGTGAGCACTCTAGAAAAAGAGAAGAAGAAATGTGAGCACAGAAGCTACAATGATAAAAAGGTTTTAGGAGTTGCAAAGTTTAACTTTAAATTTGAAATATAGTAAAGTGAGAAAAGTGAAGAAAATATAATGGTTATAGACATGGGGTGGGTTGCTAGAAAATCGTTGGGTCAGATTTCAGTTTTTCACTCTTCTAGAGTTTTTGATTTCTTTTCTAAGAAAATATTTTAAAAAAAATTTGATACAAATATTTTACTTATTATTTTTAAATTAGAATTTTAAATTTTATTTTTTTATACAGTTGAAAACATGAATTTCATTTATTATTTTTAAATTAAATGCTAAGTTATGAGTAAGTTAATGGGATGTTGAGATAATGGGGAGATATTTGGAATAATGTACTTTTATTTTTAAAAAAATAAAAATTAAATAAAGTAAAATAGAATTAGGGACATATGTCATCATCGCCAAATATTGCTTTTGTGCATAATTTTCTTATTATTTTTGAATTATAAATTTGAAATTAAAATAAATAAGTTAATGAGAAGTTGGAATAATGTAGAAATATTTGGAGGGTGAGGTAATTTCATTTATTTTTTAAAATTGAAAATAAACAAAGAAAATTAGAATCAATGGCACTATTAGATGTTGCTTGCGGTGTAAATTTTCTTATTATTTTTGAATTAGAAACTCAAAAGTGTAAATAAATAAGTTAATAGAAAGTTAGGATAATTTTTTCATTAATTTTCAAATTAGAATTTTAAATTTTATTTATTATTTGAAATTATATTTTTGAAATTATGAATATGTAGATGGGAAGTTGAGATAATAGGGAGATGTTTGGAGATAAGATAGTTTTATCTATTTTAAAAATTTAAAATTAAAAAATAAATAAAGTAAAATAGAGTTAAGGACACTTATCGTCGTCAGATGTTGTTTGTGGTTCTACTTTTTTAAAAAGTTGAGATAATGAGGTGATGCTTAAAGATGACGTAGTTTTTATTTATTTTTAAAAATTAAAAAATTTTAAAAAAGAGCAAAATAAAATTAGGGACACGTGTCTTCATTTAATGCTACTTGTAGTTATGCTTTTTAAAAAAAATTAAAAAAATTGAAAAATAGAGCAAAACAAAATTAGGGGCACGTGTCTTCATTAGATGCTACTTGCAGTTATGCTTTTTTAGGAAATTGAGATAATAGAGAGGGTAAGGTAGTTTTTTCTATTTTTTAAAAAATACAAAATTTAAAATAAATAAAATATAATATAATTAGAGACATGTGTCGTCATTAGATGTTGCTTGCGGTTTTACTTTTATATATATATATAGATATAGATATAGATATATATATATATATATATATTACACACTAACACACACACACGGTAAACCATTTTCCATCCCCCTTCTCATTATTATTTTTTATTTTATATTCCTTTTCTTTTGTTTAACAACAATAACAACAGCAACAATACTAAATTCTATTTTCTAAAAAAATGATAACTTAAGATTTTATCTAGATTAGATCCAAATAATAGTCCCCTAACTAAATTATTTATCTCTAAATATTTCTCCAAAACTACACATTTGCCCTCAATTAGCTTAATTAAGTTTTGGTTAAATTTTAGAATGTTACAATTCTCCTCTCCTAATAGGAATTTTGTCTCCAAAATTTGAATAATCATAGAGAACATATCTTGGTGAAACAAATGAGGATAGAAACATTTCATCTTTTTCTAAGTTTTTCAAGTTGCATTACTAGAAACCATTCCTTTCCAAAACACCTTCACAAGGCAAATGGTCTTATTTCTTAGTTGCTTTTCCTTTAAATCCACAATTCTTTTCAGTTATGCTCGATAGGTCATGTTTTCCCTTAGCTCAACCTCTTCAGGTTCTATAATATGAGACGGATTGGGATGTTATTTTTTTAGTTAAGATGCATGAAATATATCATGAACTCCTAATAAATGAGGTGGCAAGGCAATTTGATAGGCCAAAGTTTCAATTTTTTGTAGGATTTGAAAAGGACCTATGAAATTTAGGAGTCAATTTCCTAACTTTTATTGACCTCTCAATACCTGTCATCAGTGATACCTTCAAAAATACATGGTCACCCACCTCAAAAGTCAAAGGTCTCCACTGCCAATCCATATAGCTCTTCTACTGATTCTAGGCAGTTAGCAATTTCTACTAAATTGTCTTAATCTTTTAAGTGATTTGGTTAACAATGTCTGGGCCCATAATGCTTCTTTCACTCAATTTGATCTAACAAAGTAGAGATCTATACTTTCTATCATACAACACCTCATATGGAGCCGTCTGAATGCTTAAATGATAACTATTGTTGTAGGCAAATTCTACCAACAGTAAGTGCTTGTCCCAATTTTTTATCCACTCAAGTGCACTTGCATGCAACATATCCTCAAGTGTCTAATTCATTCTTTTAGTTTAACCATCGATTTATGGATCATATGCCGTACTGAACTTCAATTAAGTACCCATAGGATCATTTATCACTTTCCAAAAGTTTGATGTGAACCTTAGATCACGATTTGGAATCATATCCTTGGGCACTCCATATAATTGCACAATCTCCTGAATATACAATTTCATAAACATATCCATGGTACAACCTTCTCTAATAGGTAGAAAATAGGCTGATTTCAGCAATCTATCGACAATGATCCATATCGCATCATACCCCGCTTATGTTCTAGGCAAACCAATGATAAAGTCTATAGAAATGCTTCCCCACTTCTAGGTTGGAATTTCCAATGGCTTCAATGAACCTCTAAGCCTCTGATGCTCTAATTTCACCTTCTGACAAGTCAAACACTAGCTCACATACTCTATCACATCACACTTCAGACCCTGCCACTACTAATACCACTTCATGTATTGATACATCTTAGTTGCCTTAAGGTGGGTGGTGAATTTACTTTTATGAGCTTATGCAAGAATTGTGTTCTTTAACTCTTTTACATCAGGAATATAGACCCTCCTAGTGTAGATTACAAGACCATCATCATCAAAAGTTAAATCCTTATCAATCATCTTCTCATCTAAGTTCTTTCGAACCTCTAAAAAGTGTGGATCTTTAAACTGAGCTGCTCATAACTTATCCCAGAATTTAGTTGCAAATGCCATAGTATTCAAATTGAACATAGCATAATTTGGGATATTCTATAGAAAACTAGAGAAACCTTCCAACAACTTCTATTCATGAATCATCATACAAGCCACATGCATAGTCTTTCTACTCAAGGCATCGGCCACTATGTTGGCCTTCCTCAAATGGTACTTCAGTTTGAACTCATAGTCTTTTAGGAATTCCATCCATCTTCTTTGCCTCATATTTAGCTCCTTCTAGTCTACTAGATATTTGAGACTTTTATGATTACTACTAAACACTTTAAATTGTGCACCATAGAGGTAGTGTCTCCAGATCTTAAGAGCAAAGACAAGAGCTATTAGCTCTAGATCGTGAGTAAGGTTGTTTATCTCGTGAGGCCTCAACTATCTTGATACATAGGCTACAATTGTACCATCTTGCATAAGAACACATCTAAGACCCTTAAGCGATCTATCTATATAAATATCAAATGATTGTTTAGGATTATGAATAGTTAAGACTGGTACAGTTGTCAACTTCTTTCTCAAGATGATAGAAGCCTTTTCTCACTTTTCGATCCATACAAAATATTTGTCTTTCTTAGGCAATTTAGTCAACGTAGATGCTATTTGAGAAAACCCTTCAATAAACCTCCTGTAATAGCTAGCCAACCCCAAAAAATTTCTAATTTCTAATATTGAGGTCAGTCATTCCCATTTCAACATTGCATCAACCTTGTGAGGATCCATTACAATACCTTTCCCAGAAACAACATACCCTAAAAACTTCACTTCATTAAACCAAAACTCACATTTACTCAACTTGGCATAAAGTTACCTCCCTTTTAGAATATATAGCACTAAGCTTAGATGTTGTTCATGCTTTATTTCACTCTTGGAGTAGATAAGAATATCATTAATAAAGACAACAACAAACTTATCTAGGTAGAGATTGAAAATTCTATTCATATAGTTTATTAATATTGTGGTGCATTTGTTAGCCCAAATGGCATAACTAAGAATTCATAATAACCATACCTTATTCCGAAAGCCATCTTAGGTACATCCTTTGCCTTTACCCTTAATTAATGATATCCAGACCTTAAGTCAATCTTTAAGAATACCACCACTCTAGCCAACTGATCTAAGAAATCATTAATCTATAGCAATGGATATTTGTTTTTAATTATCACCTTGTTAAGATAGCGATAGTCGATACATAATTGCATACTCCCATCTTTGTTCTTCACAATAAGAATCACTGATCCCTATGGTGATACACTTGGTCTTATAAAGCCCTCAGCTAACAAGTCTTCTAATTGCTTCTTTAACTCTTTTAATTCTATAAGGGTCATTCGATACGGAACCTTTGAGTTTGGCTCGACACTTGGAGCTAAATCATGAGAATTCAACTTCTCTCTCTAGTGACAAACCATTCATATCTTCTACAAAAATCTCTAGATATTCTTTCACTACCTTTATGTAATCAATCTTTTGTTCTTTATCCCCTTACCTAGAACAGAACACCATGAATATTTGGCATCCTTCTTGATCTAGCTTCTTGACTTCCATAGTAGACAAGAACTTAAGCATTTCTGTGTCCATCATAATGGTACATAAAATCATTTTAGGGACTATAGAAGTGATAGTATCCACTGGCAATAAGACTATCTTCTTGTTACAATCTAAGGTTGCTCTATCAGTCGACAGCTAGTCCATTCTCACAATCACATTAATGCTTGATAAAGGCAAACAAATTAAGTCAATAGTTGTAACCTTATCATCAAACTTCAAATTAACATTAGAGCACATGCAACTAGTCTGAGCAGAGGCCCTAATCGACGTAGAAACATTCATAACAACATTTATTTCACACACAAATATTTTAAGTCTAGTCATGAAATCTATTGTAATAAAAGAATGTGTAACACCTGAATCAAACAATGCTTCTACTTGTTAATCATTAAGGACAATTGTACCTTTGATCAATTTTGGAGAAGCTTCTGCCTCCTTCTTAGACATCACAAACACATAAGTAGGAATAGTAGATCTCCCATTAATCACAATCTCTAGGTAGTTACAAGCGATATGACCCACCTTGTTACATCTATAACATGCCTAATAGTCGCCGACCAGGAATCTTCCACACTTTTCACAATGCAGTCATACCACCAATGGTCCCATAATGAATAGAGTTGAATCTTACCTTAAAGCTTGGCTCTAGCCTCTAGATCTCTTAGAATGAAAGCTCTTAGATTGTGATCCTTTAAATTATGATCCTTTAGAGAAATTCTTCTTACTCCTTCCTCCACCTCTATTGTAACCCTTAGAGAATCCCGAGCTATAACTGAACTTCTTACTCACACCCCAGTTGGGCCCCAAAAAAGAAGAATGTTGATCTTAGCTATCTCATCGATTATCATTATTCATTTGGCTTCTTTTAGCAACAGCCCTGAACTTGTTACATATGACTTCAAATGAATCAATATCGAGACCCGTCAGTTGCTTGCTATACTTAGGCCTCATCTTGTCTTGGAATTGCTCATACTTCCATTCTTCATTGGCATTACTCTTCAAGTATAAGGACTATTTAGAGAGCTCATTGAATTTGTCTATGAACTTCTTAACAACTATATTGCCTTGTCTCAAATTGTGGAACTCAACTTCTTTTGTAGCCCTTACATTTAGCGAAAAGTAGTAAGTAAAGAACCTCTTCTTAAATTGCTTCCAAGTCAATTTGGATCTATCGCTAGGCTTAATACTTTCCTACCATTATTTAGCCGCATCTTTAAGCTTTAAAGTAGCTAACCAGACTCACTGTTCAGTAATACAATTCATCACAAAGAAAATAGACTCTAATTCATCAATTCATTTCTCCTCAACTTAATCTACCATAGAACCCTTAAATGATGGTAGGCTCAATCTTACAAACCTTTTGAAGGCAAGATCAATGGTGACCTCCTCTACTTTCTCTTTACCCTTATTCTTCCTTTTTCTCTACCTCACAGAGTTGCTCTAATCACTCTATTCAGAACCCTTGAAAGACTCTTCCTCTTATTGATTGTTGACTTCTAGAATTACTTCCCCTTGCTTTTCCTCTGGGTTACTAGAAGCCTTCACAACAACTTTACTATTGCCCTCAGCAGGCTTTCCCAATATGACTTGGTTATACATGTAACATTCTAAATTTCTTAATCCCACAATTAGTGTTAATCAAGGGTAAAGTGGTAATTAGTTAGATGATTACTTGATAGATTGACTCATTAAGATGTTGTATGAATAGATACAGGTGGAAGAATAGCATTTTAGGTTGAAGCAAGTACGTGTGGTGAGAATTAATCTCATGTGCCATGCGCTGCAACACAGACTAGAAAATGACTTCTTAAGTCATGAAACTTCAAAAATTTTAGAGGAGAGAAATTAAAAAAGGGAGAAGAGAATAAGGGTTGATCAATTAGGACAAGTAATTTTAGGTCATTGGAAGGTGCTTTTAAATGATAACTTAGCAGGTAAGCTATATATAACTCTTACCTTCCATTCTACACAAATTTCTCTTAAAATGAGTTATAGAGAAATTAAATTGGTGAAATTTTAGGGGTATGATTCTTGCCCAATAATAATAAAAAGGTTCTTGAGAGTTAAATTAGAGTTTTGTGACCTGTTTAGAGTTGACTAGTAGAGCTTTGAACCCATAGGCTCAATTTAGCCTAGGTTAAAGAGAAAAAGGGTTAAGAATCTAATTTGAGTGAAATAAGACTAGTTGAGGTGACATAAAGTGGTAATTGAGTAATAATGGACTTAGAATGGATAAATGGAAAAGGGTTTATGGATGAATATAGCCATAAGTAGTAAATATGTGTTTTTGGTCAAAATGGACTAAATGACTAAAATGTGCCAATGTGTTTAGATTGGCATATTGAACGTGTGAGTTGAGAAAAGAAGCTTGAGATAAGCTATTGTGGTAGTTGAAATCCACGGGTAACCTTTCTAATAACAGAAGGGTTGAGGCAACCAAATAACTTTTTTTGTTTGACTGTTTAATGTAACTGTGTAGACACCAAAACCACCTCAATCGGACGTCGAATAGAGATTTGGGATGCGCTAGAAGTTCACTCCCTATGCTGTTAAATGACAGCACTGATGTTGTCAATTTCATGCAATGCATCGTGACGCATGGCACAAAAAAGACACACTACAGTGCACAAGCCGTAAGCCACGATGCATGTGACACTTTCTACTCAAAATCTATTTTTGAGTTTTAAAACTCATTATTTAGTTCCCAATTGATTTCTAAGCTTCCGCTTTACTTTCAAAACTTTGATTTGGATTTATTAAATTATATTTGAGATTTGAATTGTTAGAATTAGGATTCCTTTGAAAGAATTTTGAGAAATTTCTTTTATAAGACTTTACAACTTGGTAATCCTTTGAGGGTTAAACCTTAGATTACTATGATTTAGAGTTAATTGCGGTTTAACCTTGAGGAGGTTATAGTTTGGTATCAGTTTCTTTGGTTCTAAAAACTGGATCATGGATTTGTGAATCAAGTATGAGTTTGCTTGTTAATGGTGCATTTGCATATAGAAAGTTAGCATTTAACATTATATACATGTTCTTTTCCCCTTTGAGCTAGTGTTAACTATTTTCCTTTTATGGGATAACTTCCATCCTTAGGAGGAGAGAATGGTACAAACAAGAAATATGGTCAGCAACATTCCAGTAAATGTATCAAGACAAGTACGAGAAGTCTTGCTACAAGAGGAGAACATCACCCCTAGTAAGCATGTTGAGATAGGACAAGGCTCAGGTCAAGCTAGAGAGCAAACGAGACTTACAATAAGCAATGAGAATATATTGCTCGAGTTGAGAACTATGATGGAAAGAATTGAGTAGAGAATATATGAGCATGATGAGACTTTGAAGAAAAGACTAGAAGAGTCAAGTAAGACTGTAGAAAGAGTTGGCAGTCGTGGTGGAGTAAGATTAGATAGGGAAATACTCGACCAATAAGAGGAAGATTATTATGAAGAGAGTGGACTGAGGAGGCCGTTACTAGTAAGGCCTAGAGGATTAGAGTAAGAAAGCTCTATTGATTTAGCCTTGAAGAAGTTCATAAGGTTAAATCCTCCATCATTTGAGGGTTCCACAGAGAATAGAGTAGCTGAGAGATGGATAGATTGGTTGGAGATGATCTTTTTCATTATGACCTGTACGTCTAAGCAGTAGGTATTACTTGCTACATTCCTACTTGAGGATGCTACCAAGCAGTGGTGGGAGAGTGTGACACTGGCATATAGGTCTCAATTGACATAGAGTGAGTTCAAGAGGAGATTCTTCTCCTATTATTTTCCTACCTCCTTCAAAGTTGAGAAAGAGGTTCAGTTCCACTAACTGCAGCAAGGGAATATGAATGAAGAAGAATTTATAGCTAAGTTCAATGAGTTGTCTAAATGCTCGACATACTTGAGGAATCATGATAATGAGTACTGAAAGGCCAAGCAGTTACTTGAAAAGATGTAGCCTGATTACAGACAGTGGTTAGCACCCTTTAACATTGTCTTATATAGTGACATGTGTAATAAATTGAGAGCAATGGCTAAAGGTGGTCGTGAGGCTAAGGACAGCTAGAGGAGAGATGGTAGGGGCTGTTTCTCTACATATAAGTGTCCTACTAGATGTGTTGGCAAGAGAGCTGGATATAGCTTTGGACCATCTAGATTGGGCAACAATGGCAGTAAGAAGAGAAGCTTTTAGAGAGGTTCACACTCTAGAGGTTCCCAAATAAGGAGTAATGCCCCCAAGAGTATGGGTGGGCGGAGTCAAGATTTGAGACAAGATTCTACTCCTATGATAGCTGGACCGATTAGAGCCCCATAGAGCAACAAGTGTAGGAGACATCATACTGGGGAGTGCTAGACATGTTTCAAGTGCCACAAGGTTGGGCACATTGCTCGGTATTACCTAGAGAATGCTCCTCACACTAATCAAAGGTCTGCTATTCCTGGTCGTGTGTTTGCTATGACAAGGGAAGAGGCAGAAGCTTCCCCAAATCTTATCCAAGGTATGATTTCTTTAAGGAATCAACAAATTCATGCTTTATTTAATTCTGGTGCCACTCATTCATTTATTTTCAATGAGTGTGCAAAAAGACTAAGTTTGCATGTTGTTGAAATGCCTTTCATGATAAATGTGTCTATACCGGCTGGTGCTTTAGTGAGAACTAGTCGGGCTTACTTGACCGTAGAGTTGAAATTTGGTAAAATAGTTACAAGTATTAACTTGATTTATTTGCTCATGTTAGGAATTGACGTGATAATTAGCATAGATTGGTTGTTTGCTAATGGAGAATTGTTAGACTGTAATAGAAAGATAATTTCATTATCAGTATAAATGGCAACTATAGCAAATAATGAGCCTATACCATTTGTACCTATTACTACTTTAGAGAGTCCTAAGTTCCTATTAGCGGTACAAGTAAAGAAATTAGTGAAAGAGGGATGTCAAGCCTTTATGGTGTTCTGCTCAGTACACGAAGTATATGATGAAGCATTAGATAAGATTAGAGTTGTCAATAAGTTTTCTGAGGTGTTTGCAAACAAAGTGTCAGGATTGCCACTAAAGAGAAAGATTGAATTCTCAATCGACTTGGTACCTAGTACCAAGCCAATCTCTAAGGCTTCGTATCGGATGACTCCAAGGAATTGAATGAGCTTAAGAAGCAATGAGAGGAGTTATTAGAGAAGGGGTTGATTAGACCTAGTGTTTCACCTTGGGGTTCACCTGTTCTATTTGTCAAGAAGAAAGATGGTAACATGAGATTGTGTATAGACTACCGGCAGCTAAACAAGGTAATAATTAAGAATAAGTATCCATTATCCTAAATTGATGACTTGTTGGATCAGTTGGCTGGAGCAGCGGTATTCTCTAAGATTGACTTAAGATTTGGCTGTCACTAGTTAGGAGTAAAAATGGATGATGTACTAAAGACTGCCTTCAAAACGAGATATGGGCACTATGAGTTTCTTGTTATGCCCTTTAAACTGACGAATGCACCCATTATCTTCATGGATTACATGAACTAAATCTTTAGGCTCTACTTGGACAAGTTCTTAGTGATCTTCATTGTTGATATCTTAATATATTCAGTTGATAAGGAAGAATATGCTAAGCACCTATAGATTGTGTTGCAAATTCTGAAAGAGAAGAAGCCTCATGTGAAATTGAGCAAATGTGAATTTTGGTTGTGTTAGGTAAAGTTTTTAGGCCATGTGGTGTTAGCCAAAAGTATTACAGTTGATCCTCATAAGGTAGATGTGGTACTACAATGGGAAAGACTGACCTTTATGATAGAGATCCAAAGTTTCTTGGGTCTAGCATGATATTATAGAAGGTTTATTCACAAATTTTCTTAGGTTGCATCTGCTTTGACCAAATTGACTAAGAAAGATTAGCTTTTCATATGGACTGACAAGTGTGAAAAGGCTTTCCAAGAGCTAAAGCAGAGATTGATGACTGCACCTATGTTGACTATTCCAGATCTAAAATGGCCATTTGTGGTGTATGCAAATGCTTCACTTAAGGGTCTTGGATGTGTTCTAATGCAAGATAACGGGGTTATGACATATACTTTAAGACAGTTAAGACCACACGAGGAGAACTATCTTACCCATGATCTTGAGCTTATGGCAGTGATGTTTGCGCTTAAAATATGGAGACATTACCTTTATGATGCGCATTTTGAGGTATACAGTGACCATAAAAGCCTCAAGTATCTAGTTGATCAAAAAGAGTTGAATATGAAGTAGCGGAGATGGATGGAGTTCTTGAAGGACTACAATTTTGATTGAAGTACCATCCTGGCAAGGCTAATGCAGTAGCTGATGTGTTGAGCCGGAAGATGATGCACGTAGCATTCTTGATGATGCAAGAACACAATATACTAGAGGATTTCTCTAATGAGCACAAGAATGTTACTAATTTCGTGTCATACAACTTGAATGTCACAGTGATTACAAGTGAGTTCTGGAAGGAGTTGAGAAAAGCACAATTAAAAGATGAGTACTTGTTAGAAATTAGGGAGGACATTAACAAAAGCCAAACAATGACTTTTGATTTCAGTGATGATGGATTAGTGTTGTATCATAATTATATGTGTGATCCTGATGATAGGAAAATTAGAGAGATTATTTTGTTAGAAGCTTACAGGAGTAAGCTAACAATCCACCTTGGTGCTAATAAGATGTACCAAGATATGAAGAAGTGGTGGTGGTGGCATGGAATGAAGTGAAATGTGACTAAGTTTGTTTCTAGGTGTTTGATATGTCAGAAAGTCAAGATACAACACTAGAACCCACCTAGATTGTTACAACCTTTAGAAATCCCAATGTGGAAATGGGATAGTGTGTCCATGGACTTCATAGTGGGATTGCCATGTAGTCAGGCAAGTCATGATGTTATATAGGTGATTGTAGACAGATTAACTAAGTCAGCTCATTTTCTAATCATTAAAGCAAATTATCTTTAGAGAGATTTGTTGAAGTTTATGTTCAAGAGATAATACGATTGCATGGGGTACCGAAAGAGATTGTGTCAAATCATGATTTAAGATTCACATCGAACTTCTAGAGAGATTTACACTAGGCTATAAGTACTAAGTTGAAGTTTAGTACAGCCTATCAACCCCAGACGATGGTCAGATTGAGAGGACAATTCAAACTCTCAAGGATATGTTGCAAGCATGTGCTATTGAGTTTAGTGAAAGTTAGGATAAACACTTAACACTCATGGAGTTTGCCTATAACAACAGTTTTCATGTAAGTATTCAAATGGCTCTGTATAAAGCTTTATATAGTCAGAAATGTTGATCACCTCTTTGCTGGATTGAGTTAAGTGAGAGGGGTATTTTGGGTCTAAATTTGGTAGATCAAACCACAAAAAAGATAGAGGTAATTTGACAGAAGTTATTGACTGTCCAAAGTTGGCAGAAGAGTTATGCAAAAAAGAGAAGGAAACCACTAGAGGTTATGATCGGAGACCATGTATTTTTAAAGGTATTGTCGGTGATTGATATTGAGAGGTCTATTCAAGCCAAGAAGTTAACTTTTAGATATATTGGTCCATTTGAGATTCTAGAGAGAGTTGGGCCTTTAACATATCAAATTACATTACCCCCACATTTATTGAGTGTGCATGACGTGTTTCATATCTCACAACTCAAGAAGTACCAACCCGATCTGTCTCACATCATTGAATTAAAAGAAGTGAAGCTACGGGAGAATTTGACCTACCAGACTAAGCCAGAAAGGATAACTGATCAGAAAGATAAGCAGCTAAGAAGCAAAACTATCCATTTAGTGAAAGTGATATGGAAGGGAATGACTTCTGGTAATGTCACTTAGGAAACAGAAGAGAAAATAAGGCAACAATATCCCTATCTTTTCCAGTGAGCTAAGATTTAAGATTTACATTATTTACCAAGTTTTAGGGACAAAATTCTTAAAAGGAGGGGAGAGTTGTAACATTCAAGAAAATTAACCTTAGTTTATTAACCTAATAAGGATAATTAGTGAATTAATGAGGTGTGTAGCCAAAGGAGCTTAATTTGGCATAATTGTTATGATTTTAGCCCTAGAAGTAGGTCCAAATCAATGGTTGGCCACTTGGGCAAGGAAAGAGGAAGAAAAAGTAAAGAATTGTTTTCTATACCACACACAGTGGTAAAGTAAGTTTGTCGTAACACCCAAAGACAAATTTAAATACAACAAGCTCCTTTGTGCCATGCACCATGGTAGAGGGCAGTGTGCACCGTGACGTATAGGCCAAATTTCTAACAAATTAGATCACATCTGTGTAAGAAAACAGAAGAAAAGGAGAAGAAGAAAAAGAAGAAAATGTTGGGCTCTGCTAGGGCACGTATATTAGCTTCCATTGTTGACATTTTAAAGCTCCTAAACACCCAAGGTGGGTAATCTAAGTCTCATTCTTCCTTTCTCTCCCTCATTTATGATGATTTATGGTAGAGTTTGAGTTAGAAGATGGATTTGTAGTCCATAGGAGTATGGGTCTAATTTCATTGGTTAAAATAAGTATAATGGGAGTTGTTTAATGTATTGGAACACCACATTGATGATTTTGAAAGTGGTTGGTCCATTGGACCATTTATTATCCAAGAATTTATATAAATATGGTAGTTGGGAGAGGTTAATGTGCATTAATGATTATTTGAGGTATTATTAGTGATAATGTACATTAATGAAATTTAATGAGCTCATTAAGTATGAATGGGTAGTGATTATAAATTGATAAAAATAAGTGTGTGGAGTTATATGTTGTATAAAGCTTCAAGAGTTAAACAATGATAATATTCTTGTGGTATGGATGTAGAGAGGTTCATTTTTAGCACCATTCGAGCTTATTGAAGCTTTAGGAAGTTGGTATAGTGAGGGGTAAACCTTTCATCTCTCAAAGGTTTGAGGTAACCGAGAGAAACTTAATCTCTATAGTTGAATGTTAATTGTTTTTGTGAAATGTGATTATGAGTTTAATTAATGATACATATTGACAAAGTGTTGATTTGTGAAATGGTTTTTAGAAAGAAAACCTTGATTTTGCCACCCTTGGTGTTTTATGAAATTGATTGTGAGTTATTACTATAGGTGGAGAATTGTGATGAATTATGTGTTAAATTATGGAGTATTTGAGTTATGTGAGTTCATGCGTTAAGAATTGATTATTAAAATGCATAATATGTGAAACATGTACATAGCATGATCATTGGCTAAAGTTCTCTTAGGGAAAGGAGTAGATTGATTGAAATTCACGTGGTATTGGCAGTGACCGTTAGAATCGGGAACTAGTCTTGGCACCAACTATTGGAATCAGGAGGTAGCTCGTGTCCTATGGTTGATTCGAGACTGTCTCACTTGTTCTATAAGGGATTCGAACCTAACTAATCTCTACCGATTCATAAAGAAGATAGATTAGAGGTATGACACCCTATGGTTGTTAGTATTGGGGAAAACCAAATTATATAAGTGAGTGAGTTCACCTTGGCCCAGTAACTCCTCACAAGTGGAAGGCTAGGTTAGTCCATGAAGGACGTAGCCACATGATAGCCATCAGTTTCGTGTCGGAGGTAACAAGAGGATATAAGGTTGGTATATGATCACGCATATAAGTTCGGCCACATGATTGTTATTTTTGTGGTCCAGCATGTGTTGAGGGCGTATGGTTGTTATTTTGCAACCCTGTGTTATGTTTTTACTAAATAACATGATAAAATATTTTGTGACAAGCCCGGTCACATGGTTATTAGTTTTGTGAACTGTGGCTGAATGTTATGTGATATATGTGCCTATTTGCCTAACTGCATCTATTTACAATTGTTATGCAAAGTGAAACTAGGTTAATAAGTGGTTACACTTACCCCTCAATTTTCAATATTTTCAAGACTTAGCTCATTGGATCTGAGTCGAGTCGAGGGAAACATACAGAGGCTTAGGATTTGTGGAGTAATTCTTTATATGTCTCTCTTTTGTTATTTCATGTGTATTTATTAATGTAATTGTCAACTAGGATTAATTGACATGATTTATGCACTACTTGCATGATTTCATGTATAACTAGTGTATTTTGTGCCCTGGGTTAGTAAGTTTTGGTTGTGAACTTGTGGATAGGGCCAAAATACTTGTACAAGTAGAAGCATATATATTTTGAGAAATTTGGAATGAAATTGTTAATTTTGTGCAACTTTTCCTCCCCTTTTATGTATGTGAAAATTGGGGTTGAGTGGTGATTTTATGAGATATGCATTTTTGATTGTGTGTGGTGTGTTACACAAGTCTGCAAGAGTCCATTAAGTGTGGTCGGAGGGTTGGTGTAAGCTATTGGCACATGTAGTTGAGTTGGGACACCCTATTTGTGAGATTTTGTGAAAAGGTGGTTAAAATGAATTTATTTGTCCATCTTTTTAAAGAAAATGAGTTTAAGTGTGAAACTAATGCCACTATCTAGAGCTAGGAGAAAGCTCTGTGTAAACACCAAAACCACCTCAATCAGATGTCGGAAGGAGATTTAAGAGGTGTCAGAAGTCTGCTCCCTATGCTGTCAAATGATAGCACTAATGTTGTCAATTTCGTGCAATGCACTCCGATGCATGGCACAGAAAAGACACACCGTAGTGCACAAGCCATAAGCAACAGCACACATGATACTTTCTACACAAAATCTATTTTTGAGTTTTAAAACTCATTATTTTGGATCCCAATTAATTTTCAAGCTTTCACTTTACTTTCAAAACTCTGATTTGGATTTATTAAATCATATTTGAGATTTGAATTGTTAGGATTAGGATTCCTTTGAAAGAATTTTGAGAAATTCCTTTTATATGACTTTACAACTTGGCAATCCTTTGAGGGTTAAACCATGGATTACCATGATTTGGAGTTAATTGCAATTTAATCTTGAGGAGGTTATATGTGACACCATACGCTGTGGCTTGCTAGTACAAAATTTTTGCTGTCATTTTGAAAGAAAAATGATGAATTTTTTTATATATGTTGTTTCCACATATGATGTCCAATCGGAGTAATTCAAGTGCCCACATGAAGCTTATCTTATAAGCTAGCTGCTAATGAGATAGTTTAGAGATAATCTGACAGTCCGATCAAAATTTAGACACTCGAGTGCAAAAAGCTATTTTTTTTGAAAATTGTACACATCCAAACACTCAAATCGATCCCTTTCTCTTATTAGACCACATAAGGCCTTGAATCAAGTCCAAAAGGACCTAATACACCTGGTTAACCATGGCATAACACATATATACTCATATATCAAAATTTGACCATTCAACAGCCTATTTTTACATTTTACAGCTTTTCATAATTTGCCATTACTTGGCACAACTTGGCCTACTAGGCCCTTTTCTTATCAAAATCACATTTTTCCACATTCATAACAAAATTACCATTCAATCTTAGCCCCAAATTACTCATTTTATCATAATTTCACACATGGACTTAAGATTCACCAATATTTACAACATTTTTAACACATACACACCTAAATCTTAGCCCTTGCTTCATTTCACTATATAAATACACATTTAGGCTAAGATTTTACAAAATCACTACTTAAAGCATGTATACAATCCTATGACAACTTATTTACATATATTCACAAGTTCTTAGTTCATTACACAAATTCAGATATTTCACACAACTTTAGCAACTCTAAGCCAATCCATACTCTTTTTATGTGCCCTGATCGCTACTCTACCCTGCAAAATGTAACCAAAAGGTGAGATAAAACTCTCAATAATGGAATAACTCACTCCAATTGACTATCACATGTAACTATATAAAAGTAAGGCATAATATATCATTTAATATAACATATCATATATTTCATTTCAAATACTACCCATATCAATCATTTCATCACTTTTACACTTTTTTCACCACTTTTCTCTACTTTTACAGCATATAGCAACATATAGCATCACATAGCATGATCACTATCGACTGAACCTCTAAATCATCCTAACACGAAACCATAAGCTCGTCTTAGACCAATGTACACTCTCATTGGCCCTGAGCTTACCTTTAGTAGTAGAATCACCTGGCTAAAGGTGTTTTATTTCACTTTTGGATTATGGTTTCCCCCAATACACATAATGGGGTGTCATTGACTCCAACACCATAGCACACAGATATTAAGGAGTCCCAAATATCTAACACTATACCTTAACATGCACTAAGGAGATCTTCTCACTACACCTCCAAAGGCATTAAGGAGGTATGATTCTCCAACACTGTACCTCGTTAGGCACTAAGAAGAATATGTCATATAGTCTTATCACCACCTTTTCACTCGAGTGAACTCTCACTCCTATGATCATGCTTTCCAAACACATAAGTTCCCAATCACCACTTAACAAGTTTTCTCATACATAATATATATATATATATATATACATATCATATGAAATCGCATATTTTCAATACTTTTATTTGATCAAAATTTATTTCATGAAACATTCACAAGATGCTATAAATCATGCTTAGTTGAAAACCATTTCATATATTACATAACATACTCACACATAGTTACAACAAATAGTCAAACAAAAAGTTATTCGATTATCTCAACCCTTCTGTCACTAGAAAAGTTACCTGTGAATTTCAACCACCACTACAGCTTATCACAAGCTTCCTTTCTCAACTCACATGCTCAATATGCCAATCTAAACACATTTGACATAATTTAGTCATTTGGTCCAATTTGACTAAAAGTATATAATTATTACTTATGGCTATATTTAATCATATATTCTTGTTCATTTATCTATTTTAAGTCTATTACTACTTGATTACCACTTTACATCACCTCAACCAGCCTCATTTCACTCAAACAAGATTTTCACCCTAATTTCCTCTTGATTTAAGGCCAAATGAAGCCTATAGGTTCAAAACTTTATCATTCAACTCTAAACCAGCCATAAAGCTCTAATTTAACTCTCAAGAACTTTTTATTACTATTGAACAAGAATCAAACCCTTAAAATTTCATTGTTTTAATTTCTCTATAACTCATACTTAGAGAAGGTAAGGATTATACAGAGCTTACCCACTAAGTTACTGATCAGAAGCACATTCTAATGACCTGAAATGGCTTGCCCTAGTTGACCTGCCCTTCTTTTCTTCTCCTTTTGTTTGTTTTTAGATTTATCCTTTTAAAAATCACCTAAAATTCATGACTTAAGGGGTCATTTTTTGGTCCATGCATTGCATGGCACAGTGAGAATAATTCTAACCATGCGCACTTGCTTCGATTCAAACACAATCCTTCTACCCATACCTATTCATTTAACATCCCAATAAGTCAAATCATCACATAACTATCCAAATCTCTAATCCCACACTAATTACCACTTTACCTCAGTTAACAACTAATCACAAGATTAAAAAATTCAGGATATTACAAAATCAATCAAGCCCAATCAAGGAATATAATAAAAGGGTAGTCTACTCTCTATCTCTCTCTCTACCTGCTTGTAATGGAATTCTCATTAACAGGTGGAATTTGAGCAGGCGTATAAACTAGAGGCATTAATTAGAAAGTGCATATCCTTGAGAAAACTAAATTTGAAAAGCATGGAAGTAGATCACTTCTATTTGACTAACTTGGATTTAGTGATCTTATCATTATTGTTTTTATCATTCACAAGCACACTGAGTTCTTTTGTTTTCAAAAAGGAGAATTCAAGGATGGGGAAGATGATATGGCATGGTGATGTGGAAATCTTCAAGTTAGGTTTTTGTTTGTTTATGATCTATGAATTTAAAAAAAAAAAGCTGAGCTACTGAAAATCTTACTGGTAATTGAATTAGACAAGACATTAGTTCAAAGGTTAATGGTCAAAACTGTAGGTGAATCATAATCAAACCAATCATAAACAAAATAGTCATGACATTAGCTTAATGGTTTACCAATTCAATTGGTTGGATTGATCCAGATTTCCATATTATATTATAAAAAAAGTGCCAAATTATTTTGGCTTTTTAGCAAATTGGCTTATGTTTATGCAAAAAGGTGATGTCTTTCACAACATGAATGGGATACAGTATTAGATTAGGGAGATGATAATTAGAAACAAAAGATTGATGTAAAAATAGTTACGTTCTTGGTAAGTTTTTTAAATGAGTTACAAATATAAATTCAAACAATTATAAATTCAAGAGTTTTGATTGCAAATAAAGCATTTAAGCTTCAAATACAACTCTTAATTTATAATTAAAATTTTTGTTTGCAACTATTTAACTCTATATTTGCAACTCATTTTCTTTTATAAAAAAATCATAGACCTAATATCCATTATTAAAAGAATCTTGAGACTTAAATAATGACATTCCCCATCGGATTATAGGGAATTAATTTTGCAAACAATGAAAACTACAAGTCCCTAAAATTAGGGATCTTTTTAAAAAAGAATAATAATAAAATACGGGGACCGATTAAATTTGTCTCAAGTTAATCAATTATAGTCCTTAATTCCAATAATAGATTTGATTTCCCATATGTCATAAAAATTACAGTGGGCTTCATGTAAAGGAATTATATACTTATAGGTGTTAGAAATGGGACAAAAATTTTAAAAAAAAAAGGGACAAAAAATGAGTTAGCAAGCCCATTAGCCCAAACTCATTCAGCACGTGTATTTAAAGGATACGATTCTAGTTTTGTGGGGTAAAAATTTTTAAAAATGTAAAGCCCAAACAACAAAACCAATCCAAAAATACCTATCACTTTTTTTATTTAAATTTTAAAAAAGAAAGTGTTTACTGGCAGACTTTCTTTCCACCCTTTTTTCCTCCTCTTCTTAATTTTTAATATTAGATTCAGATTTTGGATAATCTAGATTTAATCTCCTTCAAAATATTTCATTTTATTTTATTTTTACTGTATTTTTAAATTTTTATTAAAGTTTAGTAGTTTGAATTATATTATTTATATTTTTTTAATTTAATATATTAAAAATAATTTTATAGCATCAAATTTAAATCATTTAAATCTTGATTTAATAGCTATAAAGAAAAAAGAATACAATAGTATGGAAATGAAGAGGAGAAAATCCATGTCCCTGCCTATAAGCTATAAGTTTTAGTATAGGGATTTTCTTGGGCAAAAGATAATATCAGGAGACCGTGTATGAAGATATATTAATTGATATGGAAGGATTAGTTTAAAAATTTTATAAATAATTAATTATACTTGTAATTTTAAAATTATGGTTTTAAATTTGAAAGTCATGCTTCTTATAATAATTATGAATTAGAAATCTAAAACGATTTTATATAATATTTGAAAATTAAGGATCAAATTATATTTTAAGAAAGAAATAGTTATAACTTTAAAAAGTAATAACAATAATAACTTTGATCGTTCAAAAAATTGATAATTTTAGATTTTTTTTAAGACAATTATTATTTTATATGAATCCTTTTGTACCATTTTCTGTAAAAATCTTACACACCACTGAATCAAAATCAGGTTCCACCGAAGATAATCAAAACATTTTGAGGAAAGATGTCTATGACAAATCATTTTGAAAAAAAATCAGATTTAATTTGTATAAATTAAATATAAATACTCTAAATAAATTATCCAATCAATTCATCACATTTCATGATTATACTCACATTTTTTTCCTCCATCTCTTTGGATATGCAGCTATTATTATTATTATTATTATTATTTGTAAATGTAAATTATCGAAACGGGAGATATTTTAAGATATGTATTAATTGTGAGCCGAAAACAATACCATATTAATTAGAAACTATATATATACTATAACTTTCATTGATAAACAAGTAATTAATGAACTGAAAAGGAACCCGAACCAAATCCGTCCAACGCATTTATCTAAACCTGAAACAAAAGCCTCTTGAAACCACAATTAATTAATTAATTTGATACTCTCTTCCTTTAATATTATAAGATACTTTTTAAAAGTATCACGTTTAAAAATATAAAGTATTTTGAAATGTTTACCTGATAAATAAAGATTTTTCAAAAACGTCCTTAATTAAAAGTGTAATTGATAAAGCTTTCTAATTAAGACATTATATTAAATAAAGATAAATATAAACAAATAGGTAATCTAAATGTCATTAATGAACTCATTGAGCATGTAAATTAGTTGAAGGGTTAAATATCAATTTGGACCTTGAACTATAGGTCCATGAGCAATTGAAATCCTAAAATTAAAAAAGATGTATTCTAAATTCTAAACAATTAAAGTTGAAGTAATTAGACCCCTACAATTAACTTTCAACAAATATTCATCAAATTCATTTAAAAAAAATTACACTTTAAACCCACTTTGATAGACATTTATTTAGGGTTCAAAATGCACCTTTTTTAAAAGTTTAGGATTCAAATCGCCCTTAAACCTATAGTTCAAGATTCAAATTGCATATTAACCCTTGATAATGTTACAGATTTTTCAGGATATAAGAAAAAGGAATTAAAAAGGGGTAAATGATGTTGATGATGATAATGATGAAACTATATAAAAAAAAAAGTTGTAAATTGTAATAATAAGTAAAAAAGTTTTTGGTGGAAATCATGGTGAGTATGAATGAGATAGTATTAAGTTGACTATTTTTGTTTTTATTAAGTGGGTTTTGATAGGCAATCAATAACAATAATAGGAGTGTAACATAATTTTTAGCTATAAGCGCACTTTCATATTTTTTCCTATTTATTCTTTTGTGTAAGAAAATCTCATAATAATATCAGTAAAAAAAATTATCATTCTTTATCAAGGAAAAATATAAAATAAATTTCTCTTCATACATTTTTTTTCTCTGTCTCTTTATTTATTATAAATGCATGTGATTTTTTTTATAAATTTTTACTTTTATTAATCAATTCAAACTAAGAAACTTACACATTCACTTTTATTAATCAATTCAAACTAAAAAACTTACACACTCCTCAAAATCTTTTTAAAAATTAATATAATATGCAAAATACACTTTTTTGATTAATGTTGAATTATTATTGATTAGAGTGCATTTTTTAAAATTCAAAAGGTTTAATATACAATTTTGACCCTAAACTATAGGTCTAGAGGCTATTCCAACCCTACATTTTTAAAAAAGTATATTTGAAATCCTAAACAATTAAAGTTGGGGCAATTTAACTCCTATCGTTAACTTTCAACAAACTTCTATTAAGGTGGGGCCTAAATGCAATTTTTCCAAATGAATTTGACAGACGTTTATTGAAAGTTCACGGTAAGGATTAAATTACTCTAACTTTAATTGTTTAGGGTTTAAAATATAAAGTCTAGGATTTAAATAACCTCTAAACCTATAGTTCAAGGTTTAAATTGATATTTAACCCTTAGTTAAAAATATCTTATAATTCTTTCTTGAGAAATACACATTATATGAATAAAAAATTTATTAAAAATTATAATGAAAAATCATGTTACAATCACCAATGAAGTCTTTCGCCTTAGACTTTGTCGATAAACGCATTAATCTCTAATCTATATACACTATCCTGCTTTTTTTTTTTTTTAGGCCAGCACTATTCTGCTATATATTTTACCAAACATCATCACTCATAGAGTATCTCTCTAAAACCCAATGCTCTTAAAAATCAAAAAGTTAAAAAGAAAAACCCCAAAAAACCATAACACAAACAAAAAATATGAACTAAAGAAAACATGACGAAACCAACAAACCACAAAGATTTCCCGCCCAAATCCGAAGCTTCATTCGCAGACATATCAGATTCTAAAGAAGATTCGAATCTAAAATTAGGGTTTGATCCATACAGAGATTGAACTCCTTTTATATCGTCCAGATTCAGTTCTGCTCTTTTATCTCTCGGCTTCAAGCTTGGATACATCACAGCCTCCTTCACTGTACTATGAGACAACCCTAACAAATGCCCGATCTCATGTGTCGCCACCGACTCCAAATCCACAGCCACCGGCGATTTTTCAGACCGGAAGTTCACCGCCCACGTCTCTGCCGCGTCCAGGTGGAGCCTCCCGCTCTCCGGCGAAAATGAATGAGCTAGCACGCCGAGGACTCCATCAAATGGCTCTCCATCTCCATGGTCGCCACTGTAAAACCCTATTTTGATATCTGCAAAACCGTAGTCTTCAGCCTCCACGAAGCTCACCGGAATCACCGAAGCCCACCTTGAGAAAGCACGTTTAAACGCTTCTCTTATCTCCCGTAAGCTCAGGTTCTGAATCATATTTTCTGGCGAGATGGCGTACGTGAGAGTCATCGGCATCGAACGTGCCCACCGAGGCTTTCCCGGAAAATACATGAAATGTCTTGTGGAATGGGATCCATGATAATGGTGATCATGCACCGTGTCCTGCACGCCACATCTTGGCATCACGATCTGATTGAGCGTGGCGAAGTCCAGCTTTCCGGTGACAAGGAGGCCAAGGTTTCGCTGGTACCGGACAAGTGCCAATTCGAATCCCTTGTCGAAAACATCGGAGAAACTGGTGTTGTTCTGCAATGGAAGATAGCCAAAACGTGAAAAGTATCTTTTGATATGTGAAATGCTAGTTACTTTACTGCCTCTTGAAGCTTCGACGAGCCGTTGGAAGCTCCGTTCATCGGCTACGGAAACTTTTGTGAGTATTGAAGGGAACGAGTCGTGTTGCAGAGTTCTTGAGAGAATGCATTTTAATGGCGAAGAGAAGAAGACGACGAAGAAGAAGGGGAGAGAGAGAGAGGGATTGAGGAGAGAGAGGGACATGATGGGGGTAGTGAGTGTTGTTGGTTTTTGTTTTTGGTTTGAAGGATGTAGAAGAAAGCTTTGATATGAAGCGATATATATATATATAAAGAGTCCACAATCATAACTATAATTAGTTAATAGTTAGTGCATGATTATGGCGAGTTTGAATAACCATTTTGGATATGAGTAATTATTAAGGTATATGAGTAATGATATACCAATGATGAATAATAATGATGGAAAGAATTGTATTTTCCTTATAGTTAGTCAGCACTTGTCACTCTACATATAGGTCATCATTACCTAAATTGACTAATCTTGCAGTATTGAGTGATTCAATACATTTATTATTTAAAAAGAAAAATTGCGACAACTATCTTTCTATGACAATCTTATTTTAAGACATTATTTATATTTCTTTCTGACGCAAAGCATAAAAAAATTAAAACAAATTAGTTTTATTACTAATTAATAAGCTAAAATGGTGTGTGTAGTGAAGGGAATTCTTTTTTAACCTTGAAATAGGACATAAGGTTTCAAAACTTTGAATTAATAACAATAAGTTCTCAATAAATAATTTTTAAAAATAAATTATAAATATCAATTGGGACAAGCACAAATTCAAAAATTTCAATTGTAAATAAGATATTGAAATCTGAAATGCAGTTCTCAGATTGTATCTGGAATTTATGTTTTAATTTTTAATTGTTTAAATTGAGATTTACTATTCATTATTTTACAAAAAAAAGTTGTCGGGATCTAATTGTCATTAATTTAATATCTTAGGACTTTAATTGTTATTCTTCCATTGACGTTTGATCCAAGAAAAGATGTTCTAATATTTCCTGCACCTTTGTACGTAAACAAAAATAAGCTAAAGGGATTATTATTATTATATTATTATTATTATTATTATTATTATTATTATTATTATTATTTTGCCATCAACTAAAGGGACTATCAATACCACTACTACAATTACTGTCGTTATCTAACAATTATTTCAAAAGAAAATGAAAGGAATCATGGATTGATCGAGGAAATAAATTTAAAGCGAATATTATACTTTGAATTGGAAATCTTGCACGATGAACCTATATAAAGTAAAGTTGCAATAAGTATTATTTTAATTTACAACGCATACAAAAGTTTTCTTTTCTTAATGAAGAAAAAGTTAAAGAAATTAAAATAGGATAAAGCCCCATTGACAAATGTGTGCTACCTCGTCACCAAAATGCTTTAAAAATGAAGTAACTTAGGAATAAAACAAATTCACTTTGAAGAAGTTGAAAGTCTCAAAGTAAGAAGTTGGCGAGTCTTGTGGATAAAATATGTCAAGACACATTGGGAAATTTTAAACCTAAATTTCCCCCCGCGTAGCACGCGCACAAATGTGTGTGTGTGTTAATTTAAATCATTTAATGTGGGTTTGATTTAAATTTGTCATTAGGATAGATTAAAATTTATTGATATGATTTTGTTCCAAATCCAAATTCTTAATTTATTATCAATTTCTTTGTAATTTCTAACTTCCTTTAGATATTCTAGTTATTTAAAATTTTAGCTACTCTCACTCTCTTGTTTTCTTTATGCTCTCACTATCAGTGTTTTTGTTACTATTGTCTCTCATCTCATCTCTCATCCTCATCTCTCTCACCAATTGAACAAGCAAAGTAAGTTTATCATTCTCAATATTTTGTTTCTACTTTGAATCTTAGTTAGCCAACCTTATACCTTTAAATTTAAATCCCTCAATCCAAAAGCTTCCTAAGAGAAATGAGATTGGATATCCTAATTTCTTTCCTAAAACATTCTTTTCATATAAATTTTTTTTTTGGTAACAAATCATGACCCACGTGTTAACATGGTCAAATTTGAATGAAGAGAAAGCTCTCTCGACAAAAACATTTTCAATCTAATTAAGGCTTTAACTTGATATCTTATTTAAGGAGTGTCGAGTCTTCTACTATAGTCAACCCAATCATTATTGTTTTATTAATTAGCAAAACTCAAATTCGAGCCCGAATCAATATTTTTTAAACTATGATTTTTATTTTTGAAGAAGTGGATACTGTTGTCTAAGGGACACTAAAAAGTAAGAAGTAGTTTTCTCTAGAAGAATAGGGAAGTCTCAGTCAGTCTAACAATGAAGGTAGTTGCAATCCATCATTACACACACACACACACACACACGTAGAGATGACTCAAACCTCTCAAAACCTAACGACAGCAATCATATAAAAAAGTAAAAACATGCTTTTAGAGCTTTCGACGTAAAGATGACTCAAATGTTCTGAAATTCTGTTGCTTTCACACTTTGTTTGTTTGTTTGTTTTTGTTTTTTGTTTTTTTGTTTTTGCCGCATAGAGCATATATGGTATCCTAAATTTGATCCACGTCGAAGCTGAGGAAACTTTTAACAGAGTCTAAACTAATCAGGATTAGACGGGATGAGTCCCTTTCGGGTGGAAACTCTACCATCAATAATATTGTTACATTTCCAGGACTATATTGGTCTCACACTTTAATTTGATTCAAAAATTTTCCCCAAAAAAGTGGGGGAGTGTGGCTGTTTTTTTAGGAGAGAAATTGATGGGATATGGATGAGATTTAATTATTTTAATTTGATATATTTAAGATTATTTTATTAGATTATTTATGATTTAATTATATTTTCTTTTCAATATACTTTGAGGATTATTTTGGATTTTATTTTTTTCTAATAAAATAAAATATCTAGATAAATCTAAATTATTTTTGTTATCCCTTACACTCATAGATTAGGATTTGATTTATATTATTTTATTAGATAAATCATTATTGTTTTTGTTATCCCTTATAATTAAAAGTTATGCACAGGTATAATGAAGTTGAAATCCATCATTTTCTATGAAACTTTCCTCTTTTTTAAATATATTTTTTACACTTTATCTTGTGGTTTAAATTTGATTATTGTCGAGCCCAATTGAAAGTAGCTCTCTCAACTACATTTTCTGCATTCATAGGGACTTGAGTTAGAGGCCTCATATGCTTAAGTTGCTAACTCTCTTTCTAAAAAATAAATAAATTTCATTAAATTAATAGATTGACCATTTCAATAAACCCATTCCCATTTTTTATTGTAAATCTTATCTCACCTTCATCTTTTTTTTTTCTAAGGTGATTTTATTAATTTTTTATTCTCATTCACTATACCATTTTTTAAAAATTTTATTAAATAGTATTTAAAAAATTAATTATATATAAAAGTCAGATTTTACAATACTCATTTTGCTTATCGCTAAATATATTATATAATATATATACATTTTATTAAAAGTAAAAATTTATTTTAAAAATAAAAAAATCAGATTGCACAACAATGCAATCCCAGAATATTTACTTAATATTGGAGATTTAGATGTAGATTAATGGCAGACATATCTGAATAAAATATTTTTTATCTTATATAATCTGCAGAGCACCTAGATACTCAAAATCAATCCATATAATAGTTTTTTTTTTTGGGCAAATCCATATAATAGATTAGGAGTTCAACTAGGGTCAAACTGGGTTTAAACTAAAATTAGACTGATCATAATAAAATAAAATAATTTAATAAAATATGATTGAAAATATTAAGAAAATAATAAAAAAATCCAAAGAATTAAAATATAAGAAAAACATGATTGAAAATAGAAACATATTTTAATTACCAAACTGTACTCACAAAGTTAAGAAAAAGGGGGAATGGGGTTTTGATAATAATATTTTACTGATTTAAGGTTTTTGGTTCCTTGTACTAGACTGACTCGCTTTTTTTTTTTTTTGGATGACAATCAAAGATGATTTCTGCTGACTAATTTCTTGTCTTGACGGCATACAATAGGTGTTGATAACCTTTGTAATTCAAAGACAAAATAAAGTAACTAAAAACTAAGAACAAGCCTAAAACCAAAAAATAAAATAAGGAACACACTAACTAGCATGTTGCTTATCTTCTAAATATTGCCTCAAACATCCTAGAGGAACTCTAAGTATCAACATAATCTCTGAATCAGTAGACCTTCCTAACTTTGCTAGAAAATCAATGCATATGTTACTGTCAGTATACTCAAAGAAAAAAAAAAGTGAGTCATCAATATAAAGCAAATGCAAGATTGAAGTTGCACTAATGCAAATTTTAATCCCCCTCCATTGTTTCTCAATTTCCTTCTTTGTAATAAGGCATGAGAGAACATTAGCTGCAATTATGTATAAGAATGAAGAGAGAGGATCTCCCTACCTTAAGGCTTTATTAGAAATTATAGAGCTAGACATCTGGCTATCGAAGTATATAAGATATCCCATCTACTTGTTTTCTAATTCCTAAAAGACCCTAAGGACTTTTGAAATTATTTTGTTTTGTCCTAAAGGTCACAACCCTTGTAATTTGTGAATTATTGATAACACTTAAGATCTTGTAGCATTATATAACATCCTAGAAATTTAACCATGATTAATTAAGCCTAATTGGGGTAATTAACTGGATTGATGTTGTGTGTGGCCAGAGAGATCTAATGAATGTGTTTGGCCATGATTTCAACCTTAAATTTAGGCTCAAAGTGAAGTCGAGTCATCCATGCATTAAAAAGGGAGAAAATCTAAAAAGAAGTCTCTGTGCCACATGCTGCAGCATGCAGCAAATTTGTCACAATGCATATATAGCAAGTTATGAAGGTTGAACCTCTTTATACCATGCACAGTAAAATGTGGAGAGTGTGCCATGATGCATGGTCAAACTTTTGCTATCAGTGTTTGAAATTAGAAAAGAAGGAAGGAGAAAACAAAGAGCATTTACCCAACTCTACTAGTGCTTAAGTTTGAGGATCCTTAGGAACGTTTTGAAGCCTCCAAACACTAAGAGTCTCTTATGCCTTTTTCCTTTATTATTCTTCTTTTTCTTGAAGAGTTGAGTTAAGGTTTGAGTCGGAATAATGATTTTCAATCCATATGAATTATGGGTCTATATTCATTCACTTAAATAGAGTTAATAAAAGTTGTTTAAATTATTTAAACATAATATTGAAGATTTTGTAAGTGTTTAGTTGGTGAATGCCATAAATGGCCAAAAATGGCATTGATGGAGGAGGTTGGAAGTGTTTGATGGACATTAATGATGATTTAATAATTCATTAATGACAATGTGAGCTAAAGGAACCTAATAAACCCAATAGGTATAGTTGAGAGTGGGTTAATGATTTTGATATGTTGGGAATGTTGAGTTAGAGTGTTGAGATTTATCCCAATAAAGATATTATTGATGAATAATGTGATTAATTATAGATTTAATCTCTCTTGGGTACCATTCAAGCTTGAGGAAAGCTTTAGAAGTTTATATCAAGGGGTAAACCTTTGACCTCTTAAAAGTTTGAGATAACTAGGGAAAAATTTAGTTCGTGTAATTGCTTTTTAATTGATTATATATTGAAAGAAATTATTCAGAAATTAAGATAGAGAATTATTTGTCATCAATTCAAATTTCAACAATATGATAAATTTTGTGTTATGTAAGTTTGTGTTGAATTAGTAAAAATGAAATGCATATTTGTAGGTATATGATTAATGTTAATAAGTAAGAGCATGTCTTATAAAAATGAATAACATATGATATTGAGCATGTGGAAATATGTGGAGATAGTGGAGAAAAATTGTGATAAGCATCATATGATGTGATTAGTGTTATTAAAATTGCATACTAAGTATTGATGTGTGCATGGCATGATCATTATAGTAGGAGTTCGCCTAGGGAGAGGAGTAATGTTAAATCCATGCGATAATAGTGACTTACTGTTAGAATCAAAAGTTAGCTAGTTGCCAACCATTGAAATTGAGAGATAGCCATTGTCCCATAATTGATAAGAGACTATCATATTTGTTCTTCAAAGAACTCAAATATAAATGAGTAAGGTATGACATCCCATGCTTGTTAGTATTAGGGGAAATTGTGAATCACAAGTGAGTGAGGTAGCCTTGGCCAAGTAGCTCTTTATGAGTGGAAGGCTTGGTTCATCTAAGATATGGGCATAGCTACTATATAGCCACCAATTTCATGTTGTAGGTGTCAAGAGGGTATAAGGTTGGCATTGATCATGCATTTCATATTCTGGCCATATGGCTATTATTATAGTGGCTCGTTGTGATTTGTTAAGGGTACATAGTTGTTATTATTGTGATCCCATATGTGTATTATTGATTGTATGTGTTGAAATGTTATGTGTTAGTGTTCGGCCACATGGTTATTAGTATTGTGATCATGACAACCCTTTTGAAATGTGTAATATTTGTGAAAATATCGTGTAATTATCGTTTACATCTATGATTAATTGATATCTAAATGTATAAGCTACATTAGCCTTAATTATTGAATGATTATACTCACCCCTCATTCTTTAATATTATAAAGACTAGCTCATTGGATCATGATTGGGGGAAATGACTTGAGGCTAAGGATTCTGAGTAATCCTAACTATAGGCCTCTTGTAATATTTTAGCTATGTGTATTTTGATTTATAATTGCCAACGATATCATGTGATTCATTTTGTCTACTTTTACTATTATTGAAAATGATTTAAATGTGTATTTTGTGCCTTAGGATGTTTTGACGTGATGATAATCTATATATAGGGTTAAAATACTAGTGCAAGTAGGGAAAAGTGTAAATGAATGACTATAATGATTTAAGTGTGGATTTATGAGAAATTGACTTCCCTTTATGTTTTTGTGATCAAGGGATTAAGCATTAAAAATGTGATTTATGTGTGATTATTTGGTTGTGATATGTTGCACGTGTCCAGTATAGTCCTTTGAGTGTGATTTAAGGGTTGACATAAGCTTTTGGCATTTGTATTGTGAAATAGACACCATAGTTATTTATTATTGTAAAAGAGGAGTGAGTTTTAAATTGGATGTTCATCTTTTGATTGAAAAGTAATTTGATTGTGAAATTAATGCCATAAGTTAGAGCTAGAAAAAAGCTTTCTGTAAACATCTAGATCACCTCAATTGAACATTAAATAGAGAAATAGGGCGTGTTAGGAATTTACCCCTAAAGCTGTCTTATGACAATAAAAATTCTATTAAATTCATGCAATGTATCACGACACATGACACAAAAGTAGATGAGCCACAACACATCTACAATAAGCCATGGTGCATTTGGTTGTGTTGCTAAAAATAATATTTTTCCATCTCTTTTGCAAATGCTACAATACAATTAAATTTTCATGCTTCTGTAAACTCATATGAATCTAATTTTTGGGAATAATATGTTAATGGGAGTGTTGAATTTTGAAAATTTAGGATCCTACTCATGCAATTTCACAAACTTGGTAATCTATTTGAGGTTAGTCCTTTGATTACCTTGATTTTGAAGTTAAGGGTAAATTAGTAAGAGTAACCTTATTAGTTTATCTGTGGATTATACACATTAGTAATAGACATACCTTAGAGGTATGACAATGTGATATTATTAATATGATTTTAATGGTTGGTTTTGAGGATAGACATATAACACTTATGATGTATTATATAATTATTGTACCCATAGGTATGGAAATATTTGATACATTATTTTGTATGGACTTTTTTGTATGAGTTAAACCTTTGTGGTATTTGAGCTTTCTTGGTGCATGGTTATAGTTTTATAACTAAAGATCACTTGTTGAGGAATTTTGTACTCTAATTATATTGTGCACACATAATTAATATTTTTTGTTTTCTATTTTGCTATATGAGTTTCTACTTTTATGCAACTATCTTCTATAAAAGCTCTCAATAGAACTAATTATGATGATTGAAAAAAGTCCCTAAATATGTACTTGCCATTTTTAAGAAAGATTTGGTTTTAAGAGAACCTTAACTTATGAATCTCTCTTTAGAGTCAAGTGCTTCTAAGAAGGCCTTCATAAACAATGGATTGAGTCCAACTAAATCTATCTAGCAATCATAAAGTACACAATCAAAAAGGAAATTAGGGATAACATTTTTGAAAAGGATACTGTAGTGGAACACTTGAAAGCTAATAATAACAAATACAAGAAGTTTGACAATGCTTGACAATACTCAATATAATGGAGTATCTAGTATTCGGGAGCATATTCTGAAGCTTGCTCATTACTAGAACAAGCAAAAATTATATAGGATTGATTTAGGTGAGAGTACTTTGGTCTATCATATCCTTTAATCATTATTGCCACAGTATGGATTCTTGATGACTTCTTATAATTCATAAAAAGTTGAATAGTAAATGATCTCTATAGTCACTCAAGAAGAAGAAGCCATAAAGAAGAATTCCTCTCACTCAATGAATTATATTTCTTAGGGCTCTAATAGCAAGTCTGGAAGGTCACATAAAAAGAAAAGGAGGAACCTAAAGGCCTTAAAGTCTTATAATTCAAATTTTAAGAAGAATGGTGAGAAGAATGAGAAACTAAGAAAGAAATCCTTTAAGGGCTTGCATAATTATTGTATGAAACTAAGCCATATCAAAGCTAATTGCTTTTTACTAAAAAACAAGTAATGGTACAATTTTTTAAATTACCCCTCTAGCTCTAGTTTGTTTTGAGTCTAATAGCATTAAAATTTCTTTTGACTATTGGTGGTTGGATTATGATGCCATTATGCATGTTGTGAATTCTTTATAGGGGCTAAGAAACAAGAAAGTCTCAAGTGAAGCATAAAAGTTAGTCTTTGACATTGTAAAGAGCAAGGCATCAATTGAATGCATTAAAACCATTTCTTTATGTTTAAATTTTGGAACATGTTTTGAATTTGAATAATGTTATTTATGTTCCTTCTATAAAAAGGAATTTAATTTCAACTTTTGTATTGAATATTTATGGATATTCATTCTTTCAAGAAAATGGAAAAATTGATATTCTTTTTGATTCTATTATTGTTGGTTATGCTTCCTTGATGTATGGTTTATATTGGTTGAATGATTGGTCTCATGGATTTCCTAATCTCTAAATTAATGCTATAATTGGGCATAAATGTTAAAGGCTTAATGATAATTCCTTTATGTTATGGTATCATTGATTAGGTCATATCTCTAAAGAGAGATCAAAACGAATGGCCAAGCAAAGTGTTTTATGAGATCTTGATTTCTTAAATTTTAAGACTTGTGTCAATTACATAAAGGAAAAATTCATAGGTAAAGCTAGAAACAAAAGGGAAAAGAGGTTTGAAAATATTTTAGACTTTATCCATACTGACATTTGTGGACCCATTACACTAGCGACTATAGGTGGTTTTAGATATTTTATTACTTTCACAGGTAACTCTCAGTATAGATGGATTGAACTCTTACGTGAAAAGGGAGAATCTCATAATGCATTCAAGAATTTCAAGGCAAAAGTTAAATTGAAATTTGGCAAGCTTGTCAAATATGGTAGATCTTATAGATAAGGAGAATTTTATGGGAGATATATTGAGATTGGTAAGAACCTTAAGCCATTCACTTTATATCTTCATGAATATGGCATTGAAGCTCAATATACTATGCCTGGCACCCTGTAGCAAAATGGGATTGTAGAAAGGCAGAATCATACTCTTATGGTTATGGTTAAAAGTGTAAAGTCCCATCTCAATCTATGCTTTACCATTCCCATCACACCATTAACCAACTTAAAACACAAGAATATTAAAGTAATAGCCTTTTATTTGTTTTCAAATCATGGGATCTTCACTTCTTAAAATATATATTCAAATAAGAAAGCTAACAGAAGTGTAAACACAATCAAATGACTTAAAAAGCCACAACTTCTCAAACATAAAAAAGGGTTATGCGCTACAGCGTGCAACACATGTACCACAGCATGTGACACAGAGCCACATACTCTATTTCTGACTATATCATGTGCCACGATGAGCACATCATGTGCCATGGTGTGCCTGTTTAAAATTTCTGCTGTCATTTTGATAACAAAACTGACAAACTTTTGATGTACATTATTTTTACACCCAACGTCCGATTGGAGTGATTAAAGTGCCCACATGAAGCTTACAATATTTACTAACTAATGGAATAAGTTTGGACCCAATTTGATAGTCCAATCTAAAATTAGGAACTCAAGTGCAAAAAGTTACTTTCTTTTAAAAACTTGCATCCTAAGCTCTCAATTCTCATTACTTATCCAATTAGACCATCTCAAGCCTTAAACTAAGTCTAAAAAAACCACATACACCTAATTAACATCACAATACACATATATCACATCAATAGCCCATTTTGGCCTTTCAATGCCATATTACATAATTGTGGTCTTATATGAAGAAAATATATATGCAACACATATTCATAAATATAATTAAACTTGTTCCATATTCAATCCTCTCACTCTTACATATAAGGCTCCATCTCACCATATGGTCAGGAATCACAAATGTACTTGACTCTTTCAAATAGGGCTCTGCCTTGCCATTTGTGTCAAGTTCTCACATAACAACACAAGTTACATTTAATTCACAATCAACACATAATCATTACATATATATACAAGTGGAACAAGTTACAATACAACATATACTTGCTTAATTCATAATTAAGACTACCCATGTACCCTCTACTGGGGTACCCTCAGCATAATGCAACATCATATACATATATATACAAGCAAGATTCACAATATAACTCACTTTACATTTATGCATCCTAGTTGGCAACTTTAACTCTATCAACTTATTATACATTTATTTTTACTCAATGGTAGTTATACCATTACCAAGTGAAGCTATTCTTTCCTCGCTTCCTTTCTTAGCCTTCTTGTGGTCTCTTCACCTATGTTCAAAAAGTAATTGAGTGAGACATACATATCAATAACCCAGAGGTAATTCCAATTACCAATTAGTAAGCAAAATTATAAATAAGCAATAAAATAGCATATGTATTAATAAAACAATAACATGTGCATATATAGGAATTCACTCTCATTAATCTCATCATGCTCATGCAATACATCCCTGGTTTCACCTAGTAAAGTAATCTGTACACCCGAACCAGGACTTCTAGTCATAAGGAATAGGGCCCACCATACCATTGCTTAGACCAAGTCATTTTCTTTTCATATAGGTGGTCTCCTAAGTCCGTCATAGCAGAGTCAAGCTCTATACTTTAGATCATCAAGACTTTCTAACCATATACAGAGTAGGACTACGACTCCCTACCCTATTTTAGGGTAACCTCGTGGATCATTCAATATCCTAAGTTTGTCGTGGAGGAGTCAAGTTCTATGCTCTAAATTATCAGGATTCTTCTCCTAGGTCTATCCTGATGGAGTCAAGCTCTACGCTTTAGATCATCAGGACTTCCTGAACCTCCTTATAGTAGAGCTGTGTCCCCCTACCATAATCTAAGGTATATCTCACGAATGTGATACATGTCAATGTGCGTGCCACTTCAAATTTGTTTTAATCAATACTCATACACCCACATTCATATACTTTCACAATATTGCTACTCTATCAGTTCACAATACAATGCATATAGTTATACTAAAATACTTTCAAATAATTTCACAAATAACAAGTAAAAGAGTTACTCAAGTTACTTTTAACTCTTACTACTAAGGGTTACCAATCACACTAAACTCCTAATGGCGTAGATTCTCATGAGTAATTTCACAGGTGCTCAATCTACATAACATAGTGCCCCTCAGTCAATTTCCAACACATTTTATAGGCATTGATTTGACTAAACCAAATCTCTTAATACATGAAAGAGTTTAGTTAAACCCTATTGAATTCACTTATCTACTATTTATAGTCATTAGCCTTAAAAACTATTCAAACAACCATAACAATCTCCTATTCCATTCATTCATCCAAATTCTTACTGTTAACCTAACTTTTAGGCCATTTTGAGCCTAAATGCTAAAAGCTCAATCGTTCAACTCTATACTAGTCACTAAACCTTAGTTATGTATTTGATATCCCATTATAACCCTTTCTTTTAGATTACAATACCTCAGAATCTTATGATTCAATTTCTTAACCGATAAAATTCAATAAAAAAGGGGTAGAATTAAAGCTTGAAATTGCATGATACTTACCCAGCAAGCTACTAATTGAATTAGATTCTGAGCTCTAGTTATTGCAAGTCCTAGCAGATAAGAGCTTCTACTCCTCCTAAAACATGTTTTCCAGCAATTCCCCTTCTATTTTCATGAGTTGTTCACATTAAATTTAAGTGATTCTTAGTACATTGTGGCGCATGCAACTTCCGTCGTGGCACGTGGCACATTGAGTTCAATCTCACTTATGCTCACGTGTTATGCCCTAGATTGTCTTTTACACTTCAATCTTATCATTATAACATCCAACCAACACAAATTATCAACCAAATATCTAAATCACAATCAGTTCCTTAATTATTACTCTACCCCTTATTAACAACTAGTTCCTAGGACTGAAATTCAGGGTATTACAAGAAGCATGCTCAATCACTCTTTGTTGCTAGAGTTCTTGTTAGGTGATGCAATTAGGACTATTGTATATATTTTGAATCAAATTCCCAGCAAATCAGTTATAGAGACTCCATATGAGTTGTATTTTAGAGATCTCCTATACTAAAGCATATGCAAATGTCGGGTTGTATTAAACCTTACAATCCATAATAGATAAAACTTGATACTAAACTGTTGATGGTTTCTTTATTGGATATTACATTGGATCTTGTGAATACAGATCCTATTGTCTAAATCTCTCATTACCAATGCTATTAAATTGAATTGAGCTTATTTCTTTAAAGATACCTTAGACAATGGTAGCTTTATGCTTAGGCATATTACTTTATATGATGAAAGCAATGTTTTACTTATGCCTACTATGACAACCCTTATATTAAAAGAAATAATGTTGTGGATCAAGATAAAGCTAAAGATAAACCACCTTCAAAAGGTGATGAGGATCTACTTATTGAACCAAGACAGTTTAAAAGGGTTTAAAGGTCTACTATTATTGATGATTATATCATGAATTTTCCTGAATTTGATCCATACACTATTGATAGCTTAGGCCTTATGTCTTACTAAAAGTCTATTTCTTGCACTTATTTTTCTAAATAGTTGCAGGCTATGAGTGAAGAAATTGTCTTATGTAGCTTAATCATGTGTGGGAACTTAGGGAGCTACTAAAAGGTTTTAAGCCAATTGGTTACAAGTGGGTCTTTAAAATAAAATGAGGAGCTACAAATGAAATTAATTGATACAAGGCCAAACTTACACAAAGACCTTCTCTCTAATATCTACTAAAAATGCCTTTAAAGTGGCAATGGCTTTAGTTGCATAGTTTGATCTTAATATTCACTAGATGAATGTCAAGACTACATTCTTGAATGGTGGCTTGTATGAAGAAGTCTACATGACTCAACTTGATGGTTTTATTGAATTTGGTAAAGAACATCTAGTGCACAGATTAAAGAAATCTTTATCTATGAGTTAAAACAACCCTCTAGGTAACAGTATTTAAAATTTGATAAAGTCATCACCTTGCTCAGTTTTATTGAAAATGTCTCAAATCAGTGTATTTATCAAAAGTTTGATGAGAGAAATCTTGCCATTCTTATTCTCTATGTTGATGATATTTTGTTATTCAACAATTCAATGAATTTTCTCGATGAGATAAAACACCTATTATCTAGACATTTTGATATAAAGGATATAGGTAAACCCTCTTTCATTCTTGAGATACAAATTCATTGTGATAGATCTCATGATATTCTTGGTTTATCACAAACTACCTATATTGAGAGGGTACCTAAGAAATTTATAATAAATTCTTATTCTCCCTCACCTACTCCTATTTAGAAAGGTGAAATATCATTAGAATTATAGTATCAAAATTATAGTGTTCTAAGGATGATAAGAAAAGGGATGAAATGAGAAAGATACCACACGCTTCTATTACTGGCAACTTTTATATGTTCAAGTATGTACTCAACCAAATATGGCCTTTATCATTGGAGTTCTAGGTCAATACTTGAATGATCCAGGTCCTGATCATTAAAAAGTTGCTAAAAAGTTATGAGGTATCTTTAAGGTACAAAGAATTATATGTTGACCTATAAAAGATCACATTCTCTTAAGGTTGTTGGGTATTCAAATTTTAATTTTAGAAGATCAAAAGATCTTGAAATTGTTAGCCTTTTAAATTTAAATTTTGGTTCTTGTCTGGATGACCGTAAATTCACTACTGGCTATATTTTTATAATATTTAAAGGAGCTATTTCTTAAAAAAGTATAAAATAGACACTTACAACTATTTCATCCATGGAAGCAAAGTAGATTGGTTGTTTTGAGACTTCACATCAAGCTATATGATTGAGGAAGCTAAAATTTGGCATACATCTGGTTGAGTCAGTATCATGTCCTCTAACTATTTATTGTGATAACAAGTCTATGGTATACTTTGCTAATAACCATAGAAATTCAAGTTCATTTTAATATTAAACTTATGTTTGTGGAAGATAAAATTGCTAAATCTCATACGCATGTGATTCATATCCCTAGCACGTAAATGCTTGCAAATCCTTTAACTAAGGGCTCACCTATAAAAGTTTTTCCAAATCATGTAACTTGTATAGGTATTGTGAATTTCTTTGATTCCCTAGTTTAATAAGACTTTAAGACTTTTTGCATTGCATTTTCTCTTTAAGCTTTGTTTATTTTCTGTATGTTATGTTCAGTTTAGTTAGATGCATCTATATCATTTATATCTCCATAGGATTCAATGGTTCTATTGTGGTACACTATACTTGTCACTTGTTTTTCTATAGGATTCAGTGATCTTATGTGTTATCTTAATGAACTATGAATAAAAAAAATTTCATATTATGTTCTATTCAGATTGTGAAACATTATATTTATATCTATTATCATTGTTTCCCTATAAGATTTAGTGATTTTGTGAAGTTTTATTTTTTAAATTTTGTTTATGGCTTAGTTATATTACTTGCTTAATTAATGCAGTTGAAGTAGGAGATTGCTAGAATATTTATATAATATTTATGGATTACATTAATTAATAAGCCCATGACCTATATAATCTTATATGAACCATGATAGGTAGATCACACAAGTGAACCCAATAGATAAAGGCCAAATCTACAATTTTGTAGCATTTGTTATTCTGTATCTCTTAATTGATTGAGCTAAAGGTAATGTGAGATTAATTAATTAATTATTAAAGTAGTTACTGACATGGTCCATATAATGTGATTAGTTAATAACTAACACACAATTCTTTTTTCCATTCTCTCCATTATCTTTACACTCTTTGAAAACTACAAGGGCCTAATAGATTGTGAGTCTATCTACAGTTGAGGTAATCAAGGAGTCATAAGCCATGGATTCTTTAAGCAAGATGTTAACTTCTTACTTTGTTTAAATCATATATATTGAGATACTAATTACAACATGGAGTCTTCAAAAGCCATAGTTCTTATTTCTTAGTACTAAAGTGATAAGAGAAAGTGAGTAACCTATAGATGGGGAAAGTAGAGAGAGAGAGAATTGCATTCAACTCCAAGAATGCTGAGGGAGAGAGCTAAGATATGAGAAAGAATAGAGAAGTGAAGGCTAAGGTAAGGTAAGAGAAGCTTGCTATTTTTTTTAATGGTAACCCATCCAACCTACCTAATCCATGCAGTTAGGTGAGTTAATCTGATCACTTGGGTTCAATAGGCCACAGTAAATCACCAAATTAGACTGAACACGTGGCCAATTCACCAGTTCAACCAGCTAGTCTAGTCCTATTTTTCAAACCATGATATTATCAAACAATTAATTTATCATTTAAAAAATAAAAGGAGTGATTATTACTCTTTTTTCTATTTATTGATGTGACTATCAATTTTTTTTTTAAAACAAGTAATTTTCTTTTTCAAATTTTGCACATATGATGTGCCCTTCATTCTATTATATTGATAAAAAAAATTAGCAAAACTTGGGTGAAAAAAGATATTAAAGGGTAAAGTGAAAAAAAAATACCCACAAAGTGATCAACTAAGGGCACCCAATATCCTAAAATGAGAAAAAAGATAAAAATACCCATACCATTACTAAAGTTGGTGCAAAAGTGACCAAACCATTAACTTTGCCCTAACGACGTTATTTGCCACTGTTAAATGTTGATTGTCCTTGCCACATGTTAGTTTTTGCTAATGTGGACTAAAAAAGTAGCAAAAATACTTATGAAGTCATTATTCAAGAGCATCTAATAATCTAAAGTCAGGAAAAGGGCAAAAATACCAATAACATTACCAAAATTGGTGCAAAAGTGACTAATCCATCAAATCCCTTAAATGTTTGACCTTTTAGCTTTTACCTAAGTAGAAGTTGATCATTTTTTTGCTAATGTGAACAAAAAAATTCTCTAGTGAAATTCTATGGAGGTTGATTAATTATTGTATGAATATCATGTAAGAAAATGTTGTTTTAACCAAACATCAAATTAAATCACTCGCTTCTCTGCAGCGGTGATGAGGAGTGGAGAGGCGTGCTTAGTCTTTGCAACAATGATGATGAGTGATGAAAATCATTTGAGAATTTTTAACATATTATGAATGAAATTACTTAATATTGTGACAATGTTCTTAAGGTAAGCGATATAGGAGGTGTGCTTAATCTTGATCTTTAATTGTGCAACCTATCTCACTATATTGAATCTCAAGTTTTGCATATAAGAAAAATGAGTGAAGAGGGAGGGAGGGACGAAGAGGGTGGGATACGTTAGTAAAAAAATGAGATTTGGTGGGATACATCATTAATCAACCTCCGTAGAAATTAACCTAAGAATATTTTTTGTCTATATCAGCAAAAAAATTGTCAAATTCAATTTAAGTATCAGCTAAACGGTCAACATTTAAGGGATTTAATATATTAGTCACTTTTGCACCAACTTTGATAATGTTATGAGTATTTTTTTTTCTTTTCTCACTTTAGATTATTAGATGTTTCTAGATAGTGACTTTGTGGATATTTTTGTCCCCTTTTTTTTAGTCCACATTAACAAAAACTTATGCGTGGCAAGTACCGTCAGCATTTAATGGTAGAAACTAACAGCATTAGGGCAAAGTGAATGGTTTGATTACTTCTGCACCCATTCATATAACATTAAAGATATTTATGCCATTATCCTCACTTTAGGCTACTGAGTGTTTTTGGCTAACCACTTTATAAGTATTTTTGTCCCTTTGCCCATTATTAAAATGATGTGGCTTATTTATGTTGGTTTTCTAAAAAATCTACTTGAAAAACAATTGACAAAACTAAAATTAAATCTTTTTAATTAGTTAATTAATCAGACACAATTAGGTAAATCTTATTAATTATTTTTTAAAGAAAATTATTGTTCCCATTCTTTGATTCTTTATACGTGACACTTTTCACATTGGAGAAACACTGGGGCTAATTGATTCCTCTCTGTTCTTGTTTGTTTGTTTGCTTTTTTTTTTTTTTTTTAAACCAAGTACTGAGGACAGGTTAATTGAATGCACCTTGAACGTATAGCCCAATAATAACTTCATACTCGTTTTTTTTTTTTTTTTTGGACCAAAATATAATAACATCATGGTATACTTTCACGTCAATTATAATGTAATGACCAAGATGTCGTCAGGATGAGTGATGTAGTACATTTAGTTTTTGTGGACTTTGATTCGATCCCATCATGGTGTAATGAACAAAGTGGTATTGCATTCTTTTTTAATTATTCCATAAACTGATTCAACTTTTTTATCAGCTCAACCAAACACCCATCGTTTTTTTTTTTTTCATTCTTTAAATTGCGAATTGAATATTTATTTTCATTTTAATTTTTATCACCTCGGTCATATTTTTCTGCATATTAAATTTAATATAAGCATATAGTCCAGTCCAAAGATTAGTCCAAATTAAGAATCATATTATTTATATTTTCTCCAAAAAAATAATTTAAATTCAATAATTTTTTAATTTTCTTTATTTCTTTTATGAACATATATATTCTCCTTTTTCTTCGAACTTCAAACCTTTTCTATTTTAACCTTGTTTCAACATTTAAACTATCTTTACTATTAAAAAATATATATATATATAGATAACATAATACGGAGAGAGTCATGTAATAATCTTTACTATCAAGAAATTTTTTTGTAATTTAACCAAAATAATTTTAAATCAAAATTGTTCACTACAAATCCAACAATTTTAAACTATAAAAAATACAAGGTATCTGGAAGAAAAACTACAAGGTAGATGAGAAATGTAGTGGAAAAACCAATAGAATTTTTTAGGTGATAAAATTAGTAATAAATTTGACCGAACACAACTTTCAAAATAAAATTATACTCCTTGTCATTTTTATACAATCAAAACTTCTGTATGGTTCTTTGTTTCTTTTTATAAGCATAATAAGAAATTTTATAAAGATTTATAACATATTTCCTAAATTGCCCTTCATTAAATGACAATATCATCAAATTAGGGAAAAATTAAGGACTAATCATAAGGATATTTTAGATCAAAATTTTTAATTTCAAACATAATTATTAGAATTAACCAATTTTCACAAAGTGTGTGAGTTGGTAAAAATTTACCTATATTTAAATATATGTGGATGTAGTAGTCGTAGTTACTTGACTAATGAATGCAATTTCAATGAAATTATGTTGATAATATAACATGGTGTGAATAAAAAAGCCAATACTAATTTCTAATAGTAAGAATTAATTTTATAAAAAAATAAAAATGGAAATAATTTAAGAACACTGAACATGTAGAGGCGGCTACTAGTCCTCTTACTTTGGGTCTGATGGGTCGCTTGAAGAGAACAAAAAATGTGGATCCAATTGGCCGTAAGAAGTTCAAGTGGAAGCCCACGTAGCAAAGTCCAAATGAGCAACTTGTCAGATTGTCATGTTTTACAAGAGCGATTTTTTTTCTTTACCAAAAAAAAAATACAACCATTTTTTTTACCAAAAAAAAAAACAAAAGCTTGTTCTTTATTTTGGTAGTAGCGATGCCAATCTCCAGAGATAAAACCAACAATTGCATGAATGATGTCTTGGAAAGGTTGTTCAAGCGTCTAATCTCTAATAAATAGTCTTTGTTTTAATCAAGAATGTTCGCATGTTCGGTTTTGAGGGAAACCAAATCGAATGAAACCAATTGGTTCATCAAAGTCTTGGGACATATTTGATTATTTTTTCCTTTGATCCAGCGGTTTCGTTTAGGTTTGATTAAAGTTTTTTTTTTTTTTGGTTCATGCCAACTTAGTTCGGTTTGATTTGAGACAATCAATTTTAATCAGTTTTGAACACTCTTAATTCCAGCGCAGTTCAAGGCCTGACTGAATGCCAAAAATTTCCGCCATATACAGCAAGTGGATAATTTCCCAGCTTACAGCAAAAACTAGTTAACCAATTGCCACTATCATCTCTTATATTATAACACCTCCACATGTCCCTGAACCATCTAGTCAAACCAGCAAGTCGTTGGGCCTCAAAACTATAATGAGCTTTTTAAATATATAGGAACAATTAACTCCAAGTGGTGATCCTGAATGGATGGTGAGTGTTGGTATTATTATTATTATTATTATTATTATTATTATTATTATTATTATTGAAATACAAGGCCATGGATTAAAATCCGTGCAAAAAGATAACTGATCAAGTCAAGTCATGATACAAAAGGTAACTACATCTATATAGACGGACATCAAAAATCTCAATATCTAAACTATAATGCATGGCCTAGCAAGTAAGCCAATCGACATTTTGATTCATTTCTATATCCATATAATTGAAATTGTTCGTCTAGTTTTTCATTGTCTGGTACTTTACTTTAAAAATAAAAAAAGAAGAGAAAAGAAAGAAAAAAACAACCGTTGCTTTCATTTCTTCTTCCTCAAGTACGTGTGTACAACCAGAAGTATTCTGAAACATCTCTTTTATTGCAGCTTCTGAGTTTGGGCATCGTTAGGGACGTAGTACTTTCCACTGTTAACAACATAAAAGTTAACCGGTATAGTAGAACATCAGTGAAATTTAAGCTTAAAATAAAGCCATTGTGTGTGTTCAAGCCGTTGTGCATGCTACCAAAAGCATAATTACTCCATATTCTATATTATTTTAGATTAAGTATGACATTTAAAAGATACCATATATTATATATCAAGCCACATTATGAGGGGTGCATTTCCAAAAATTAGAAAGAGGGTATATAAATTTTGTAACTTTACACCTTGTATTCTTGATATTTTACACCCTCATGACTAAATAAAATTTTTTTTAATAATTTAACTAAGATATGAAAAACATATTCATTTTTAAAAGACCATGTCAACCTTTTTAATATATTTAAAAAAATGATGATCAATCTATTTATATTGTTTTAATCATAGCATAATTATTATGTTTAGTTATAAAATTATTATTTTTTTAAAAATATTAAGCTTACAGATCCACTAGCATATTATGCAGTATCAAACAAATTCTTCTAAAACAGAATAGTCAATAAGTTCTCAATAGATACAGTCGTATTATTTGCAGTGCAGATATATACATATTGATAAAAGTTAGATATATAGTTATGATTATTGAAGGTACTAAAATTCAGATGCTTGTTTCTATAATATGTACACTCTCATGCATGTTTCTGTCACTCTCAGTTCTTGGCTCCTGTACTGCTCGCTTGCAAAGCTGATATCGGCTTGGATGCCCCCAAAAAAAATAAAATACATAGGAGAGGGAGAGGGAGAAAGATGAATGTGGAGCCCATTGGAAGAACAGTTAGCCACGTGTACTCTCTTAACGCCGTTTGCTTCAACGTCAACCTCCTTGTGCCAATTTCCACGACTCCAAGGACCAACGCCCGTGACGGAGTAATAAGCTATGAGGAGGGATTTTAAGTCATTCTAAATCACAAAAATAATTTGTAATCTATTAACCTATCAATTACAAAAATAGTAGGATTCTGTAGTACTATTGTTGTCAAACTCTCAAATTAACTTTATAAGTTTATCATTTTTATATTTTTAATTTATAAAATTATATTAACCTACTCATACACTCGATTAAACTCATGAGTTAACTCTCTGAGTTTATCATTTTTATCCTTTTAACTTATAAAATTGTGACAACCTGCTTATAAACTCATTGAGCAAAAAAAGTATATATTATGTAGAATTTGATTCATATAAGCGGTAGGATTTGGTTTAAAAAAAAATAAATTCTTTACAAATTAATGGTAATTTATATTTTAAGTTTACATTACTGTCACAAATTTATTTATGTTTGCAAGTTTAACAACCTTGCATGGCACTATTGTAAATTTTGGAAGCTTAAATATTAAACAATTGAGTTATAAATATTAGAAAATGAAGTTAAGTTCTCCTGCGGCCAAAAAAACAAAAACAACTTTCATGTAGAATGTCTTAAAAATTCGTTTTGGCATTATTTAATTTATTTATACAACTCTATTTGATAATCCCATTGTTCACTATTTAAACCCATCTTTTAATTTTTTTTCCCTCTATTAAACACACTGGGTCCTCTTATATTTTCAAATATGATATTAAAAAAAAATATCTTCAAATAATACTGAAGTCTTAACATGTTGCTACGACAGCTTTAAATTATTCGGAAAGTTCTGACAAATTGTCAACCATTATCTAGTTTACCTTAAAAAAAAAATTGTCAACAATTATCGCTGATTTATGAAGTTGCATCTCTCTCTCTCTCTCTCTCTCTCTCTCTTTCTCTCTCACTCTCACACGCACACAAAAGCACGCTGGCATACACACTAGTTTTTTGTCCCCCATCTATGTATACTCGTTATAAACCAAATTACTTTTCACAGAGATAGTGGTAATGTCAATGTCTTCGCCAGATCCCTTTAAAATATTTTCTTGTTAACCTTTATGCATATTATTCTTACCTTTTGACTAATATTTCATTATGGTTAATTAGAACGTTATTTCTTAAATGAAAATTGAGTTTTTATTTTTATTTTTTACAAATAATTATTGTTTAAATTTCTCATAAACTTTGGGTCCTACACAAATAGTCTTCTCACATAACATACTTCGTTAGTAAGATAATAATCAAATTAAAAATAGAATATTATAAGTAAAAAATTTAAAAATTTAATAAATTCATCATTAAATTTTAAAATCATATAGACATGTTGCAAAATTACACAATACTATGAAATTTTTTTTCACATTACTAATATATATATATATATATATATTGACAAACGAGAGAAGAAAACTCTTTCACCTTTAACCATATTTCATCCACTTTTAATATCTAAGCTAACCCAACTACCCAAGTGGCTTTTAATACCATGCAATTTAATTTAACTTATGCCCAGAATTACAGTGTTCATCATTCCTCACAATTATTTGTATCTTTGCATTTATCAGCAAGGGAAAAAAAAAAACTTGACGACATTTATGCTTTCTTCTTATTTATTTATTTTTGGCCAGGATTTACTTTGTGAAATAATATTGAAATCGGTATCATGCATATTCATCAAATATATAAGTCATAGAATTATAGATTTTAAAATAATTAAATAAAAATATAAAACAGCACTTCAGTTTAAAAGGTTTGAACTACTAACATTTCATCATTCTAATAATAAATTTCACTTAAACATCCGAGATTCATTTGAATAATGAACTTTAATTTATGTAAAAATTATTTTTCAAAGAATAAAAAACTAACACTTCCTCTGTTTGTATATATAAGAGAAAAAATATATCACTAAGTTTAAAAAAGTCAGTTAACCATAATAATTATATTTAAAAATAAAAAAATGGAACTAAAATATCATATGTTAATCAATATAAACATGCATTTATTATTGTTTGTTAATGTAAATTATAAAAAATGATTTAAAAAATATGTAATACATGCTTATTAAAAAAATAATTTTATTTATATAAATAATAAAAATAATGATACTTTCTCAAACAATAAAAAACGAACAGTGTGTATCCCAACTTGTAAACCTGAGACATGACTTTCCCTGAAAAAACGAACAGACACCATTTCTGGGAAAATCCAAGTAAAGGAGTCGATTCCCAGTTCTACGTTCATCAGAACCCAAAATTAATTACTAGCAGTAAAAGCTGAAAAAGTAAAAGCACAAGGACATTGAGCACAGTTTCATTAATTTTTCTTTTTTTTAATTAATTGAACTAGATCGCAATATAAAAATGAAAATAATAATCATTACTAAGAAAAGTTAATAAATTTATAGACATTTGAGAGACCGAACTAAAGAAATTAAACACATTTAACTTAAGAATTAAATTTCTGGGGAGAAAATTATAGTTACATAGTGGAAGTTCACAGTGTTATTATTGATCCTCCTCCATTAATTTCCTAAGGTATATAATATTATTTATATATATATATATATATATATATAATTAAAGCCATGCAAATTGCTCCCACTTTCATTTTCACTACCCGCTAGAGAAGAACAGTGAGCTTGATGTTGTCGATGGACTTGTCCTCTGATTCTGATACGCCGTTTGCCGGAAATAGTCCGGCGGCGACACTGCCACCGTCACTGATGACATCCCCTGAGCTCCGGAGTCCGGTGGAGATCCTGCAAAATTATCCCAGAAAATTTAAAAAAAAAAACGGAACTAGTTAAAAACTATACTCCCATGCAATTTTTTTTTATTGGTAAGCTTACATAATTGTCATTGTTTATCCTAAGAAGGTACTGTAATTTCCTAGCAACATTACTTTTTATTCGGGTTTAATTAATTTTCTTTTACTAAATTAGGCACATAAATTCAACCACATACATGTTACAAAATTTAAACTTGAGACTCTGCTGCTCAGGGAAAACCAATTATATATCATGCCATTCTGATTCAAAAATTAGTGTTTATATAGTTATAAAACAAGAGTAAGTTCCATCAACAACAAATATCATCTCCTCCATATGCTAATAGCAAAGAATAAACCTCTTACAAAAATTATTATATATATAAAAGTCAACTCTCAACTATTTATTTGAATAATAAGAAATTCTACCACTTTCGTTAACTTTAGTTTTTAAATACTTAGATACTTTTTAATTACAATACAGTGTAACAGAATAGGAAGATGTGTATATAAACGTATATATGCTTACTTGAAACAACTTCCAAAGTAGAATTTCGAGAATTTTCGATCTGGGTTTTCAGGATTTCTTGATTTGGCTGCTGGGTTTTTCTTCTGCGACGATTATGATCTGCAAGTCTCTTCCTGCAGCTTCGTTTTCCATTGTCAAACTCAGAAAGAAGATGGAACCTGCAAAAAGCAGACCCATGCAAACACGCTTATATATAAAAAAAAAAAAAAACTTATCTTTGAGAAATTCGTCTTTCTTTTTTTGCTCAAACATGTGTAAGACTCCGATAATAAATCAAGTAATTATGAATAAAGGTGTTGTGACGGTTTAATGATGCACTCTCAATAAGTAGCAAAACAATGCTGTACGTAAAAACTGAGAATGGAAATCAGATGTTAAAATTTAGGGACACAAATGCCCTCGGGATTTCCCCACGTACGGGGAGGGTTAATCATTGATCATATCAAAGCCCTTCCGAGGGCATTTTCGTCTTTTGAGGTGGCTTTCTTTGCTCCTAACCATTCTGGGAAAGAAGCAAAAGAGTCACATCATCGTTTTCTGCTGTGTTTGCGGTTCCAAGGGAGCAAAATGGTGGAAATAAGGGCAGGTTAGAGGGCTATTTCTGTCTTTTCGAACCACACGAATGGGTTTTTTTTCGATTTTTCTTCGTCTTCTTCGTGATGAGAAAGGTGGTTTTAAATTTCATGTATGTATGGAGTCAATGCTCAGTTTGTTTTGTGTTTCTAATTGCACTGATACTATAAGAAGCAAAGGCAAGAATGTACGAAGAAAAGGAACGAAGAGGGAAATTTCTCTCCGGACGTAAATGCCCTCGGGATCTGCCCTTGTACGGGGACGAAACCAATGATTGGCTTCGGGGGCACAAGTCCGGGAGGGGTAATTCCGTCAGTTCAACTACAACCTGCTGCACTGTTGGCAGAATCGCTGGGTCAAGCCGGCGGCGATGACGGTGGCCGCCTTGGAGTGAAACTCGCACACCTTGTGACGGCGGTGGTAGTGCTTGGCGTGTGATAGATCGGCATTGCAGCCTTCCGCTTGGCACCGTGGAGAGTTCGATGCCATCATCATTGACCCCGGTTCGGCCGGCCTTGACCTGCGGTAGAGCCGGCTCATGAAGTCATCCTCCGACGATGAGAAGTACGTGCGGCCACCGAGGTTGAGCCCAATTCTGGACGCCGGAAAGTCAGTGGATCGACCCACGTCCTCGGACTTGGGAACGACCAGAAACCCACCTGGCCCACAGTGGGCGGCGTTGACGGCTGGAAGCGGGTCAAGAGAGAGCATGGAAGGAGGCGGAGGCTGAGGCGGAGGGTAGGAGGATGAGGACGCGCCGGGGTAGGCGCGTGGATCGAAGAACGAGTGCTGGATGTTATGCTGGTGGTGGTGGTGGTGGTGGTTGGTTTGAGGGTTGAACTGGTAGTGAGAGAAATCCGCGGTGGAGCTTGCGGTGGCGTGTTGTGTGGGCCCTGGCTGGTGCTGGTGCTGCTGATGAAGGAGATGTTCCGGCAATAAGGAATGAGAAGCGTAATGGTCAAAGATTTGCCGGTGGGTCTGGTCGGAGTCTGCAGCAGTGGTAACGGCAGCTTCTTCGTTTCCGGCGAGCACTATAGTCGACGGAGTAGGGTTCCCCCATTCGTACCCCAACATGTCTCCCCCCTTCTCTCTCACAGAGGAGGTCCACCACGACGACGCCGTTTCTAGCTCCGGAACACACTACACCACCCAAGAAACACAAGTTTGGTTGGTAATTGAACTGTCTTGTTTATGTATAAAGGAAGAAGAAAAAGGAAAAGTGACTCACCAAAAAGCAGTGTGAAACTCAGTGAAGAAGTGAGATTCGGTCTGAAATATCAAAAACCCTAATCTGCAGGCTCTACCTAAGCTATTTCTTCTTCCATCTGGGTCTCTCTGGTTGCCTCCTTACACACTCTAATGGCGTGACCAGTAAGTCTTTTCTCTCTCTTTCTTCTGCGACTATATGGATGAGTGCTAAAAAGATCTCACTTTCACCGTCTAAAAGCTGAACCCTTTTGTCCCTTCTCTCTCTCTCTCTCTCTCTCTATACAGAAATAAGTGGCAAGCTTTTTACCCTCTCTCTCCCTCCCTCTCTCTCTCTCTCTCTCTCTCTCTCGCTCTCTCTCTCTCTCTCTGTGTTTGTGTTGTGTTGGTGTGAGGGAAACTGAGTTATATGAGGCGGCTTCTGCAGACAGAGAGGCCGATTGGGGGTGAAGTGTACTGCGAACCTAGGGTTGAAATTACTATTTTATCCACAGGAAGCTGTGCATAATTACGACAGACAACAAGTGTGAAGTGAAGATCAGAAGCTTTAATTTAATTCGGTGGTGCCATAATAATATTACAGAAGAAGAACAAGAGATGGAAGAGAAGGATCGGAGGAGGGAGAATATGAGTTAGGAGAAACAGTAATGAGTGCAAAATGTGGAAAGATGTAGCATAGAAAATAAAAAAGAAAATTATATATACAAGCACACATAGAAGCGATAAATGGATGGGCTGATATATAAAACTCACTTTAGATAAAATAATAATTATAAAAAGTGAAGAATTTTCATAATTTAACACTTTTATAATTAGATTAAGAAGTTATATATACATATAGCAAGGAGAAAGGGTGAAAAATGACACATAAGTCCCCAATGAATTTTTTTTAAAAAAAAGGAGCAAAATGATTCAAATAATTATAAATAAAAATTTAAATTTTAAATATAACTTTCAATATGTAATTAAAATTCTTGTATGCAATTGTATGAATAAATATCTATAATTTCTTTTATAAAAAAATTTTGTCAAGAATTTATTTTTTATTAATTTTCTCTTCTAAAACTTTACTGTCATTTTCTCAACAACTGTTAGTATGGTTGGTAAATAATTAGTTCATAATCTATAAGATTATAGAATCAAATTTTCTTATTGATGTGGGAATTTTATTAGTGAACCATCTGTAAATATTTACTGTCATTTTCCTTTTAAAAATAGAGAACTGAAATTTTTTTTATTTTTAAATAATATCAATAATTTAATTTCCTGTCTTTTTCTTACTATGTGGATGAAGTAATTAGTAGAAGTGAGTCATGTGTGTGTGACAGTGAGCATATGTATACAAGTGGTGGATGTGCATTGTGCAGTGATTTTTAAATTTAAATAGTAAAAACAAGTTGTGAGGAGTAATGAGCAGGTAAGAGTTAGAGATGAGACTGAGAGGAGGAGAGAGGGGTAGTGTTAATCCCACGCGAGGTGGTATTAAGTTTCGGTGACCCCACGAAGCGTTGGTCTTGGCTCTGCTTCGCGTGTGGCCCAACACGAAAACAAGATCGTCATGATTAATAATTCTCTTCCATCAGCACGTTGGATTGGCATTGGATTGCCGTGTCATTTGATTCAAGTCTTAGGCCACGTTTTTTCTGAATTTTTCTTCCCTTGGGAATAATTTCAATGCCAGTTTTATGGTAAGGTTTAACTACTCATTTAAGAGTATATGGCATCATAAACATTTAAAAATTGTGTATTATTGAGCACCCTATCACTAAAAACTAAAAAAAAAAAGTTTACTTTAACCATTTATTAACTTAAAAATTGCAGAAAATGAACAATAAAATTACACATAAGTATTCTATAAAAAATTAATTTTAATTAAGTTTTCTAAAATATATATAGATAACATGATATAAAAATTATTTCTTACTCAAATAAAAAACTAAAATATGATTTTGAAAAGTATATGGTTTACTATATTGATGAATCTAACAATTTATAGATTGTAGATTAAGTTCTTGGACATCATTTTGGCTTGAAAATTCAATCTTGAAAGCTATAATATTGAGGGGTAAATTTTTAATCTTTCAAAAATTTGAGGTAACTGAGAAAACTCTACTTTTGATAGTTATATTTTAATTGTTATGTAATGTGAATTATATTGATGAATCTAACAATTTATGGATTGTAGATTAAGTTTTTGGACACCATTTTGGCTTGAAAATTCAATCTTGAAAGCTATAATATTGAGGGGTAAATTTTTGATCTTTCAAAAATTTGAGATAATTGAGAAAACTCTACTTTTGATAGTTATATTTTAATTGTTATATAATGTGAATTATGTGTTTATCATGCAAATTAAGATTTGCGAATGTGCGTAACATGTAATGAAACTTTGAGTCCACATAATTTGCTTGATATGTGTTAAACATGCGAAAGTGATTGTAAAATAATTTTAAATACTTAATTAATATTAATTTCTATATGGTAATTATTTGCAATTTTATAAGTCAATTTCTGTAATTTTTAAGCTTTTTTGTAATTTTTTAAGTTAGCTAACAATTGAAATTAACTTTTTTAACAGCATGATACCCAGTGCATCATTTTCAAGTATTGAAAGAAAAATTGCATCATATATAAATTTATAATATCATATGCCCCTAAATGAATAGATAGTTAAAGAGCAAAAGTGTTGTTTAACCCTTTATTATATGTACTAGTTATTTTAATTTTAAAAAAGCTCATATTTAATCACAGAGTTTATATTTTATAATACTCTGTCCGATCCTAAATATAATGCCGCGATCTTTTTATCATTTCAAATTATTCTCATTAAATTCTTAGTTTTTCTCATTCTTTATCTCCCATGTTACCCTGATTAAAAAAAGAGTATTTTAGGGGAAGTAACACATTTTTATATAATCGTGAAAAATAATCAACTTAGCTAATTTTATTAATTGCCATGAACTAGTTACAAGAGGGAGTATTGATTAAAAGCTGAAGTTTAACAAATTAAAAGTTTGAGAAAATTTGATCAAAAAATTTTTGATAAAACACTACAAATATCTTTAAAATGATAGTATTTTGGCTAAATATTTTTTACATAGGGAGAATTTGAATCTTTCATCATTACAGGTGATTAAATTTAATGATCTAAATTTTACACAAGAAATTACAAAAAAAAAAAAATTGTTAATTAAAGAGATTTAATGATAAGAGCGTGTCTGTGTGCATGTGTGTGTGAGGCCCAGTGCTTTTGCAAGGCAATAATTTTAATTTTATCTCACAATGTGAGGACCTTGATAGAAAAATTGTAATAATTAAGTATACATGAGTTGGTTTGTGAGGTGCTTGTATGCCCCAATGAACTCCCAATAAACTCACTTAATTAGCTAATATTATTAGGTGACAAGAATTAAGAAAATGATTCATTTCCAAATTAACTATATAACATATTTTTAAGTTTTAAGAATATCTTGAATGTATTATTAATTTGAAGTAAAAAAATATTCTAGTGAGATAAATATAGACCATATATGCTCTTTACCAACAAAAAGAAAAAACAAAAAAAAAAAAAAAAACAAGAAGAAGAAGAGTATGCTGTAACTTTACAATATGTGTTATAATTTTATGGGACGTCAATATTAACTTAACTTTAAAACTTGTTTTAGGAAAAACAATTAATTTTAATATTATTAATAATTTATTAAAAATTATGGATCTTTAAGTGTTCATTTCCCTTGTTTGTTTCATGAATTTGAATTTGAATCCCATCATCACTTGCTTTTGATTACAATACACTAACAAATTTTTGGAAAAATTGAAAGGGACTGGTGTCGAAAAAGCAGGTACTTGTGTTGTGTTATTTTAGTGTAAGTAGATATTATTTTCTCTGCCAAAGTTTGAAACCATGTGATTATTTTTTGTTCCAAACAAGCTTTATTGAAATTAAGAGACTTTAGCTGGCCACGCCAATGAAAACCAATCTTAATTTTTCTCATCTATCTGTTCTAGTGTATCATTATTTTTGTTACTTAAGTTGAAAAGCTATTATTTAAGATTTTGAATCTTTCATAATATAGTTCATAGCCACACCCATAACGGCTCTTTAGTTAATTAACTGGTTTTTAACAAAAGTTAAGATGTGTGTTTAGACGTTATTAAAGGGAAAAAAAAAAATCAAATATGACGTACCAATCATTATGACAATATCTTGGTCTATATATTAAAAAAATGTTGGTGCAAATACATGTCCTTTCTCTGTTTAAAAAATGTAAGGTATTTTTAACCAAATTTTACTCCCTAATAAAATAATTACAAGTCTTTAAATTATTCAAATTTTTTTATTTACACCTATTTAATAAGGTGTTTGACCCTAAAATAAATATAAAGTGATTTATTTAATAAGGGCACTTTTAGAAAAGAAAAGGTAATGATTACATTTTAAAAAATTAAAAATATCTTATATTTTTTAATAGAGAAAGTGCATATTTTTTTCTTTTTAATTATATTAAATATGTTTAAGTTCTTTTTAATTTATTTTTGTATTTAACTATTTGCTTCTATCAAAAGCAATGATTTTGTTTTTTCTTTTAACATGAAGCCAAGCACACTCAAACTTAAAAGAAATAAAATTACAAAAGAAACAAGGATAATTTTGATTTCGGTGCCTATTATATTGACGATAGATTTCGTGGTATTTATCATTTTGATGAGATAGGAACCATGCAAGTCATATTTAAACAATATAATGAGAATAAAGAGCGTTATACAATACGAATGAAGTTGAGTTTGCGTGTTTGCCCCAAAACAAAGATAAATGAATGGATTCATGCATGCATGCGCCTGTGTTGTATTATATATTCTTTCTTCACTAGCTTCATGCTTCCAGCTCATTCTAAGGTACCCCGCAATGGGCAACCATGAGATTAATCTCTCAAAAATCTAAATACAATCATGGGTGGAACTACATATAATTTAGGGGGCATATGCCCCCCTCACTTGCAAAAAATAATAATGCATAGGGTATGAGTTTTCATATTTTACAGTTTGCATATCCTATTTATTTTATACTTTGCACCTCTTATTTTAATATTTTAAATTTTAAACTCATTTCAAGCTCACTTTTTAGTCCATAATTAATTTTTTTAACTCAAAACTCAGTGAATATTATCCCATAATTTTATTATACATAAATACTAATTATTAATTAATCCTTAAAAAAATAGAAAAAAATCTAATTTGATTAAACCAAACATGTGTCATCCCTGTTTTAAATACTAGTCAGAAAAAGGATGACGACAAATTAAGATTCAAGATTTAAAACTTCAAAACAAACTTATTAAATGCCTTTTGCTCATTGTATTCGCAAGCCTGCAATTGAAGGTTGAGTAAAGAAAAACCAAGAGAATGAAAGAGAAAGAGTGTATTTGAAATAAACAAAAAGATTTTTCTTGTGTCGAGGATTTTGGATTTGCCACTGTCCCTGGCTTAAGATCCTAGCTCTATCATTAAATACCATTTAAAAGATTGTTCTCTCCTCCCAGACAATGCTCTTTGTGCACACATCTTAAGCCCCTTTGTAATGGCTCATTGTGTGTGTGTGTGTTTTTTTTAACGTGTCAACACGTTTTTTATATATATCATGCAAATTTTGAGAAATTACTAATATTACTTACAATTTATAAATAATGCAACTTCCTATAAATTTTAATATATTGATGGTCAAAAGAGATCTGGTGAGCAACAAAGAAATAAATTAAACTTAAAAAAACCTAGCAAGGGATACGAAATTCTTTATTATATAATTTTATATTTTGGTCACGCTGTATATTATATATAGCATTTATAAGAAGTTCTACTACTCCTACATCATACTTGTTTCAAATTGTGTGTGAAGCAAGAGATTCACAATTTAGAAGATACAAAATTATCTTATCATTATGAAAAAAAACATAAATAATATATATGTATGTCCATTTATATAAACACACATATATTTTATTATTACTTGGGAGTATGAGTTAGATTTGCTATTTATATTTTTTACATTTATCTAAGGACAATGCAAGAACAAGAATCTAATGATTCATGGAAGAGACGGCCGGTCTCATCTAAAAAAGAGAAAATTACCATAATATATTAGTAATAACAAGAACTATTCAAGCAAAATAAATAAAAAAAAATGACATTCCCCTACCTAGCAAAATGAGGGTTTATGTTTCTAATTAGGCCTTTCTGATGTATTGATATATATATATATATATATAGTTTAATTTTTTGTTTTTTTGGTGCACTTGTTGTAAGCAAGGACGTGGTCAATTAGGGTTCAAATTTATTGATGTGAGGGTTTAAATTTATATATCCTCAATTTTCACGAATAATTCATGTGGGAACGTAATTAAATATGTGTGTGTGTGCCGGAGGCTTTAGACATTTATATGGACAAATCAGGGTTATGTATCTCAAAAAATTTCACAAAATGCAGCCTTTTTATGGCCAGAAAATGCTGCTTAATTAGCTGCACTCGCAATAGCGGGTAGAAATTTTAAATATCAAATTATGTGAGCATACATTCACTTTAGCACAGGGCGGAGCAAAAAGTTTTTGTTAAGGAGAGTCAAGATGATAAAACATATATAATAATTGAAAGAAAATTAAATACATACATACATACATATATATATATATATATTATATCACTAACATAATATAAATATTTTAACATATATATTTATATTTAAGTTTTACATATATATATATATAATAAAAATAAATATATACATTCATTTTTTAAATTTTGCTCATCAATTTTTCATAGCATAAGAATAATTAATTATCATATCTACAGTAAAAATTTTAGCAATTTCCTTCTCAATATAAACTATCATTAAATTGGCAAAGATTTCATCTTTCTCATGAGCATTGAATAATTTAAATACATAATTAAAATTTAAAGTTTAATTTAATATAAAAAATTCTATATCAATATAGTAACAATGCTCAATTGTTACAAAATTTTTGTATCGATGAGATTTAAATATAATGTAGTAAAAATCATTTATATAATAAATTTTAATAGCTTGGTTATTACAAAAAAATTAATTTTTTTAAAAATATATCTTAACTATAGTCTCTTAACTTTTGAATAAGTGATTTATGATAAATATCAAGCAAATGACATTCAATATATCTTGAGATTTTTGTTATAATCCTCGCCAAAGTTTGTTAGTAATAATTCTCATAATTTTTTTATCAAATATAAAATAAAAATAAAACTAAATGATGTCAATACTTTAATATTATCTTGTTGAAAATAAATAAATTTTATTATAATTATATCTTTAAACTATTAAAATAGTTATACTATATACTATATAATTGAATTGAAAATTCTATTTAGTGTTTCAAAATTTTTATAATGTACTAACTTATAGTGGCTAAAAATATAACTCTTATATTTTACTGAAAAAAAAATTAAAACATTAGAGGGGCCATAGCCTCTACAGGTTTCCTCTGCCTTTACCCTTGCTTTAACATTTGAACAAAAATATGAGAAAACACTCCCTAATTCCCTGAAAAATATAAAGCAAGTCAATACTTTTCCACCCAATATATGTCAGATTATTTAATTAAATATTAGATAATTTGTTATTGACATTCGAAAAAGGTTCTTAAACTATCATTTTTCCGCAAGACGAATCCTACCCCTATATATACCAAAATAAATAAAACACCCCTAAACAAAAGAGATTTCACCAAAGAAAAAAAAGCTCTAAAAAGGTTCTTCAACTATCTCATTTTTTTCCGTTTTGCAAGACAAATCCCTCTACCAATGAAGTGCCCTAGAAAAACACCTAATTAACTAACAAAAGAGATCAAAATATAATGCTGAAGAAAAATTCATAGGCAAAAAAGTTAACAATTTAGTCAAGTATTAAAAAAAATTGAATTTCTTTAATTTTTTAAGTACGATCAAAACTTTGAATATACCTTATAAAGAGAGAAAAAAAAATCAAAACTTAATTTTTTTTAATTAACTTCACACAATGTTCTTGGTCCCTTAATTTTATATCTTTTCAATTATCTAACCCTAATAATATCATTAGTTTCATTAACAAAAAGAAAACAATGATTGAAACAAAATTTGCTATTTGAGACTAATAGTGTCAAGGTTAAATAAATGACTAAAAATATATTTTTTAAAAAAATTAAAGGATTAAAATAAAATCCTATGCAAAATTAGAGGGCCAGGAATGCTCTTTTGCCTTTTCCTTAGTAAACTTACCAACACAATGCTTAAGCCTCACCTAAAGTAAAAGTGAATAGAATTACCATATCAAATAAAAGTTGAATCTAGTAGAAGAGGCTAGTATCTCACAATATGACGAACTAAGATTTAAATCCTTGCTAAAAGAGGTATTCACATTTAGTGTTTGATCGTGCCTCAAATATGATTGCTTCAAATAGAAAGATATTTGTGAGTAATTAAAAAATTATACAGTTTTATAATAAAAATACATGAAGGAGAAAAAGAAATGAGACAAAAAGGTACCAATTTATTACCATATAATTTTGGGAGGATTGCAAATAAGGGCCAGGGATGTGACATAATTATTAATGAGTCATAAAAAATTTTAAAATTCTAGTTTAGTCTGAGGGGATAAAAGTGAAAATAATTTCAATTATGAAAAAAAATCAAAATACCCTTCACTTGTTATGTAGAATAATTAGTTGTTAATTTTTTTACTTCACTTATTAATATACTAATATGAGTTGCAAATTACATGAGTTGACTTGCTAATAATTATATCAGATTTGACATCAGTTGTTCAATTATAAGCTGCAACATCAATTGTTAAATTGTCAACTTGTTAATTTAATAACATCAGTTGTAATTTACTGACAAGCCTTGTAATTTATAACTCATGTTAATAAATTAAAATGTAAAGTTAATAAATTAATAACTGATGTTACTGCTTGTTTGATAAACAGATGTAATTTACAGGTTATATTAATAAATTAATAAGTAAAATAAAAAAATTAACAACTAGTGATTTTGCATAACTAGTGAAGGGTTTTTTTAGTCTTTTCACAGTAGAAATTATTTTCACTTTTATCTATTTGGACTGAATTAAAATTTTAAATTTTTTGAGACATATTAGTAATTATCTTACATTCTTAGTCTTTATTTGAAATTCTTCCTAAAATTTTTACTAGAATAACTCCATCGCAGAACATCATGTCGCGTAAAATGTGAATGTTGCAGTACTATTAACTGATACTATTTGTTCGTCTGAAGATGGTGAAGAAATCGATGAACGTACCACACCAAGGGATCATCAAAACAAATTTTTTAACACGAAAAAGGCTGAAAGTAAAATAGGTAATTTCACTGTTACTTTTTGCAGAAAACAGTTATATAAGGAACCTTCCGTGGGCTAAATCACATCCATATCTTTCAATAATGTTTGATCACTTTCAGAACTCAGAAAATGATGCTTAATGCTTATTCACTTGCAAGTACTCTTCTGGCTTTTCAATATTTTAACCCCACATTAAGAAACTCACAGCTTTGCCTCATGGGCTCACAGGATGATCAACCCCACTCAATTATAAGGGCAAATCACATATTATGTCTCATCGTTAATGATAATTAGATTTCTGTCTGAAAAATGAGTTTTAAATATCGATTTAGACAACCATTGGATACTTGAATTAACTGGTTATTAGATTAATCCAGCTTAACTATATGTTTTGAATTTGAGACCTGAATTTGTATCAACAATTAAATTCTTGGTGAAAGGTATGCCTCTCAAAAAGGTGCTCGTGAGTTGCCAACTGGATTAGTTTTGGTCAAAACTTGATATTTCTAATGCAAGCAAAAAAAAAATCAATTCAAACAATTCTGAAAAAGAACTTCTATTGCAAATTGAGGATTGCATTTGAAATTAAATGCCTTATTTGCAATAGATATATACTCTTAAATTTATAGTTCTTTGAAAGGAGAATGATAATAAAATCCCAAAACTTACAATTACATCTTGGAGAAAATTTTTAGAAAAATTAATTGCTAATATTGATTTAAAAGGTTGCAAACAAAAATTCTAATTGCAAACTGAAAGTTATATTTAACTTTTAAATGTCTTATTTGCAATTATGACTCCTAAAATTATAATTATTTGAATTAACATCTACAATTGATTTTTCAGAAAAAAATTGTTGAAGACCTAAGTATCATAAACTCATTATTTTTGGACTTTAATGCCATTCTCCCTTGTTTAAATTGATATTTGAAAAAAAAATTGTAAGGGATCTAATTGTCATTCACTCCCAAATAAATCTCTATAAAATTTATATTGAGTGTGTTTGTCTCCTTAGAATTATTTAAATTTAATTAAATTCATCATTTTAGAAATATCGATTGTCATCATTTTGAAGGAATTTTTGAATAAAATAATAACAATGATATTGGTGAACGTCTTATCTCTTTACAAGCTCTTACATGGTCGGCAGTTTGATCAATGTCTGTAAGAACTTCTCATGCCAAATAGTAATTAATGGTTTATAGCACGAAGAAAAGGTTCACTTTTCAATTATTCAGTTTTCAATCATGTCTCTTTATTTCAAAATATTGAAGAATTGTACCAAAAAAAAAATTGAAAACCAGCCCAACTACTATAACAATTGAGATGTTTATTTATTTTTCAATGGTTATTTTCTGTTTCCTCCTTTTTGAGAGATTTAGTTTTGAAAGACTGTGTGGGTCTTCATGTTTGATTTTTAATTCTAGGCTTAGCCCTCGTTTATATATAAAAACAAAAGGTTATATTCCGATTAATTAGTTAAATCAGTTATGATAAATTTAATATATTTAAATTATACTATATACAAACCATCTGAAGCAAGGAATAAGGCAAAAAAATTAATAACAAAAACAAAAAAAATGATTTAAAAAAACAAACGAAAGAAATATAAAATAGACTAAAGTGGGTAAAGATAATTAGTAAGATAATTATAATTGATAATTATTACGGTAATATATTTTCCCATTTGCATTAATTTTCATTTTTTTTGATCAAATTAATTAATTTTCTTTTCTCAATATTCTTATTAGGTGTTGGTGGGGGAAAATATAGATTAGAAAGACATCCTATTGGAAGTATGGTTAAGTACCTACCTTGTGCGTGCGAGGTGGAGAGAGGGGGGATTAAGAGAAGAAAATGTCGAGGTAGAGAGAGAAGTATTAATAAAAAATATTAAGATGTATGAAAAAAAGTAAATTGTGACATGAGGTATGTAATATCTACCTTGATATTATCAAAATTTACTACAAAACCACAACAAATAATCATAATTAGGAGTTATAGATTACTCCTAAGTTTATAGTAAAATACAGAAGAGGTAAGGCTAATAATCCAAAAATAATAATTTAAAATATTTGGGATCCAATAAAAACCTTTTAAATAGATAGTTTGAGTTCAAACTTAATGATTTATAAGGATATTGAAAGCATGAAAAAATTTTGGGAAGCAAAATACTTGAAAACAGGGCCAAAATGTTATTTTTGAAAATTTTGATACATGTGCCACGGTTCACAATCCATGTGCTGCAGAATGTGGCACAGAGAGGCCAATTCAACCACTGTACCGTGCCTCGTGGCTTGCACACAATGCATTGCGGTATGCGTGTCCTTGTCATGATAGCTTTTTAAGACGAACTTCGAGTTGCAGTGATTCGGACGCCTACGCGAAGCTTATTTAGTAAGTTAACTGATGGTACAAGTTTCGTTACAATTTGACACTGTATGAGAATTTTAGGCACTAGGATGCGAAAGTTAGTTTTTAAAATAATTTTCAAGCATCCAAGTGCCTAAAACTCAAAATTTATACCATTAATCCATTTTGAGACTTGAACCAAGTTTAATGGATAAAAATACATCTGATTGATCATTTAAATACAAAAACATACCAAACATAAAATTTGGCCACTTAATGCCAATTTCACCCAATATGGCTAAAAATACAAATTCACTATTACATACACTATTTGACCTCTATTGCCACATAATACACTACATATATATCATCATCACATATATAAAATATTCCTTGCACTTGTATTAGCATTTTCGCCCATCACCATAAAAATCACCACATACCCACATCATATATAACATTAGGCTAAAATACAAAATATCATAATATAATACAAGTGCAACCAATCAAAGTAATATATATTCCTAGTTGGCAACTCAAATTCTTATATGGTTAAGTTTATGTGCACACAACCCAAGACAAAATTGGGCATTACAATTGTAATGTATCAAGTATGCTATCCCTTGCCTAATTCCTTTCCTTGCTCAGACCTATAAAATGATAATTATGAGGTGAGATAAAAATTTCAATATCTAAGATAATCTATATTATCGATTAACATGCGAAGTTATAAACAAGATTTAAAATAAGCATAATAAACACACAATATACAATCACCATTGTATGACCACTAATCATTCGATCCTCCAATACTCCTGACTGAATCGGTAGGCTATTTCACGAAACAAAACCACATGTATGGTCCCCAAGCTCATCATCCATGGTAAGACTACTTAGCCAAGGCATCCTAAACCACTTGTGGACTACAGGTTCCCCCTATTATGAGTAATTAGGGTGTCGTTACTCTAGCACCGTATCCTATGGATGCTAAGGAGCATAATCTCTAACTTTGCACCTTTCTGGGTACTAAGGAGAGTAAGTCTCTAACATTGCACCCTTTTTCGGGTACTAAAGAGAAATATGAGCTGTACCTGACATCTCAAGGTGCCAGTACTACCATATAGATTTAATCTTCACTAACTCTATTAGGGTGACCTTCCACCCTCTAACATATCATATTTCACTACATATCTCTACTTGACCATGCATAAACTACTTTCTAAGAAAATATAACAAATATTACCACTTACTTCAAAAACATGAAATTTCACAAATCAATACTCTACTCATTTTCTAAAATAGTTAACTTTTATAAAATTTATAGGTATATACATAACAAATAAAAGAAGAATAACTTAAGAATAACTTATACAAGGTAATAAATAATGTAAATGATCTAGTTACCTCAACCCTTTTATTACTAAAAGGTTACCTATAGTACTAAATCTCTTCTTGTGTCAAGGCAAGTTTTTGCATACGATAATCTACATCAACAAGTACTATATGTTAATTTTCAATAAACACAAGCACTATTAGCCATCAATAACATCCTAATTTTCTCACTTTTCACTTATATTCTTAACAAAGAGGTTGGTTAAGAGTACAATTTGTCCACACATTCTCCTCAAGCCTCCCTCTAACTTTATCACAACATAATACTTAATATCTTATTTCAAAACCCCATAATCAAGCTAGGGCTTGATCTAACTTACACCAAACAACAATTTAGCTTCATATGACCACTTATCCAAAGTTAAGAAAGTTAAATAAAACCTTCAGAGATAATTGAAATCTTTGAAATATAGACTCATAGCTTAATCCATTCAGAGCAAACTTTTCTACTTCCAAATTCTATGAAAAATAAGATGAAAAGGTATAGAAGAAAGGTGGGAACTTACTCAAGAGTTTAAAGGCCCAATTTAGCTTCAAAATCCTCTTAAATTGAAGCTCTAGCAATGCCCAAATCCTTTCCCTTCATGTTCTAGGTTTTCTCCCACAAAAACTACATTTTTTTAATTATTTTTGAAATTTAACTTGTCTAGCTGTGCCATGTGCTGTAGCACTTGACACACAAGCCATGACACATAATGCAGTGAGCAAAAAGTCATTTTTGCTCCCCTTCGATGCCATCCAATTTGATTCAACTTTTATCCTAGCTCAATTTAGAGCCAAATATGACCCAAGAAACCAATTAGCAATTCAAAAACATAATTAAATTAATTAATTATTTTTTAACTAATTTATCCATTAATTAGCAATTTATTTCAGATTTAAAGTTTTTAGATGTTACAAGATACAAGCCTATGTAAAAAAAAATGAGATTATAATAAGACATTACTACAGCAAAGGCTTTTTATATTACTATCGTGGGGGATATAGATTTAGGCAACTTATAAAATTATTTTATGCACATCATTTTTATGAGTGACATGGATAAGATAAACCATGTTACTTTTGCAAAAAGAGCAACGTAGTTTCTTGACAAACCATATCACTTTTTTTGCTTGTTTAAAAGTGACTTGGTTTCCTAAAAGAAAATCACATCACTTTTAAACAGAAGAGTGACATGGTAAGTAACTTGGTTTTTTTTAAAAAACATGTCACTTTTAAGTAGAAAAGTGATGTAGTTTTCCTCAATTACATTTCATTTTTAAAAAAATGATGTTGCATGTTTTTTTTAAATAGATATTTTGTATTTTGGTCATAGTCAAAATTGAACTTGCTAAATTATCATATCATCCATAGCCAAACATATATAGCCAAAATGTTCAATAAAAAGCAACAACAGCATAACAAAATATACTAAATTTAGGAAACATGTGATCTATTGTCTTTCATTGAGGAGAAAATTAGCTAGGTGTTCGATTCTCATCATATATCTTTTCATCGAAATGCTATCTCAAATTCTTTCCTTCTATTAGATTAGCAAACAAATGATAAAGCTATGTTATTATTGGCAAATATCTCAATACCTTTGTAAGAAGCCCTTTATTTATGATCTCATCACCATCATCCTTCTTTACTTTATAATGTGAGGTCTCACATTTTAAATACTTTTATAGCCCTTTATACTCATTTTTGTATAATATGTAGTCATTACGATAAAAATGTATCTTTTTATAATCCATACCCATTGGGCACAAGATTTTTTTTGCGTCATGCATATAATTTGGAAGAAAATTATAGGTTGGAAGTATATTACTTAAGAATTCAAACAACTTTGTGAAGCTTAAATTAGTCCACCTACTTTTTGACTTTAAATTAACCAATCTCAATGCAGCTGTCAAACATGTATAGTTAGTAAACCTGGGTAGAAGGGCTTCTTTGCATCACTATACAAGTTGTTATATACATATGATTGTGCAAATGATGCTATCTTGACATCATAAATCATATCATGTATTTTATTATCCAAGTCATTCAAAATTTTCTCATTCTAGGACATAGAAATTGTTTTTTCTTCCCCATGATATATCCATCTTATATACATCAAATTTATCCCATCACAAATTAAATGTTCTTTTATTTCATCAATACTTAGTTCAATCTTATTTAGACAGTTGACACAAGAATAACAATACTTTTCATTTTTATTAGGAACATTTTGTAGCGTCTACCTTAACATTACCAGAACACAATACACATTATTGTTATGATAAACATGATTAATTAATTCCTTGTATTAGGTTATTATAACACAAGGGTTTAAGAAAAATTAGTTTAAAAGTTTGGGATCCTGGAGCTCTATTAGGGCTTAATTTTCAAGAGGTTTGGAGGCATTTAGAAGCTATCAAACTAAAAGTTAGTTTCCTAACCTATTCTTCTTCCTTCCTAACCAATTTTCTTAAGCTTTTGAGTTAAGGTTTGTGTTTGTGAGTTAATTTTCTATCTATATAGATTATGGGTCTAAATCTATTAACTTAAATAGAGCTAATAAGAGTTATTTGAGAGGTTAAAATAATTAATGAAGAATTTTTTGCATTAATGGTGGTGGGTGGCCCTTAAAGTCCAAAAATGAGCCATAAATATGGGTCCTTGAGATGGTTGGAAGCAATTAATGGTGAGTTGAGTATTTAATGAAGTTGTTGTGGGTTAAAGGGAGATAATATACCCAATAAGTAAGCCTAAATATGAGAAATAAGGGTAATGTGTCTTTTATAAATGAAAAGGGAGAGTTGGAAATGTGTTTTCAAAAATGTTAATTGGGCTTGAACTTGATTAATTGTAGATTAATTGTTCGGGCACCATATTTAGCTTGGAAAGTAAGCTTGGAAGCATACATTGAGGGATAAACCTTGGACCTATCAGAAGTTTGATGTAACTAGGAGAATCCCATTTTAGGTAGTTACTCATTAATTTAATTGTAATGAAAAAAAAAAGGATTTAATTGCATGTATGATTGAGTTTGTGATTGAGAATATGTCATGAATCATATGAGTCTCATCAAGCTAAAATTGGTTATAATTTTAAAGTGAACTTTAAGTATTCTCACCTTACAAATTGTGTTAAAATGGGGGGTTGTTAAGTTTATATGATGATTTTGACATGTAAAATGTGTATCATGAGTAATGTGATGTTTTTAATAATGTGAATGTGATGATTGAGTTAAGTGAAAAATGTTTGTGAACATAATGTTGATGCTCACTTAGGTAGCGTAATGTCGTAAACCCAACAATGTGTTGATATCAAATAAATAAAATTGTGAAATAAGTGAGCATGAAAATTGCATGTTCATTTGGTGAGAGTTTGTCTAGGCATAGGAGTAGAAAATTCATATGGTATTTATGGCTGCCTTTTGGTGCATGGGAGTTAGTTTTGTCCTATTATTTGTCGAGGGACTGTCTCATAATTTGTCAAAGAACTAAAACGTAACTATCTCTACCTGTTTATAAAGGAGATTAGCTTAGGGTATATGATACTTTAGAGATTTGAGAGTAGGGGAAGCCATGGTCTGAAAGTGAGTTCTATCATTTTTGGCTAAGTCACACCTCACAATTAGTGAATTTGGGTAGTTCAGTCACATGGACGAAGCCCTAATTGATATTATAGCCTACAATTTCAATCAGAAGATATAAGGAGGGTATGAGGAGGAATTGATCATGTATATATTGTTGGATAGACTAGTACCCAAGAGGGAGGTAAATTGAGTGACACTAAAATTTTTGGAAATCTTAAAGAGTGAGAAAGACTTGAGCAAGAAGAGAAGAGATAAGACACACAAGATTTATTTTGGTTCAACCCAAAACTTGGTCTACGTCTAGTTCTCAAGATCACACTTGAGATTTCTAACTAAATCAACAAGCTTCAATGAGTGCTTGCTACCATAATACAACTCTCGAGACTTAACTTGTTTTGATTCAACAACAAACCTTGCTACAACCAACAAGTTGTTACAAAATATTTATAAAACACCTTTTCAATATTTCAGTTGAAGAATAAAACTTTCACAGAAAAACTTTCTTGAAGAGGAGATAGATTACAAATGAAAGCTTAGAAACTTATGAGAGCTTTTTCACAAACTTATCAAGAATGATAAATGAATGCTAAATTTCAATGCATAAATGAAAGCTTTTTAGAATGCTCAAAAGATGAATAGTTCACTTAAGGATCATAATTCTTGTTCTAGACTTGAATTGTATCACATATATAGTTTTGATAGTTGACAGACTGTTGAAACAGTGTTTATAGCCATTAGTGACATTTCTTACGTGCAACCAAATGTTTCACATGTGAAATAGAGCTATCCAAGTTCTATGGTTGGCTAAATGCCAAGCTTAATTTTGTGAGATGAATCATATGTAGAACCAACTCTATATCACACGTGGAATGGTTGATTCCAAAACCCATACCATTTGAGAAGACAAATCACATGTGGAACACTTTATGACTCATGCATAAAATGGCTAGTTGCAAAACTAAACCATTCTGAAAAAAAAATCACGCATGGAATCAATGTGCATTCAATCAAGAATTACATGATTGAAAACATATTAGTACAAGTCAAACTAGGTTTGAAATGGCTTAAGACTCAATTTGGATAAAATGCGTTCAAGAGACTTGGTGACAAATCACACATAGATACCTTCTAATTCAGGCATGAAATGGCACTTTACAATATGCAAGGGAACATAAGGTGACAATTCAAGCTTACGTACCCAAGGTTAGCTTGTGTAAAATGGAGCACAAAAGCTTTGTTAAGGCACTACACAAACATAAGTGACAAATCACATATGGATCACTCTTGATTTAGGCATGAATCGTTAGTTAGTGTGCCTAACATGACAAAACATGTAACCTCTCCCAATATCTACCTGACATTAAGAGGGGTTAACTTAATCACCATAATAACAATACCAAATTTTATTCAAATACTTTGTTTAAAAAGCTTGGGCCTAAGACTCATTTGAAAATCATCATAATTCTTAACCAACTTAATACAAAATTGAGCATAGAAAAGTAAAAAATAACCTATGCATTTATTGGAGTCCATGCATGCTATCAAAATAAAGAAATAAAGTTAAAAACTGAGCCATGCGTCATGGCATCTGGCACAGAGCCACAAGATGACTCTCTCTGTATCATGCACTGTGGCACACATGACAGTTCCTATTGCTGTCATATGATAGTTCATAGGGCAAACTTTTAGTGTGCGCCATTTTCACATATGATGTCCGATCAAAGTGATTCAAGTGCCTACAAGAAGCTTATATCATAAGCTAACTAATGAGATAGGTTTGAACTTAATCTAACAATCTAATCAAAATTTGAACACTTAGGGTTCAAAAAGCTATTTTTTCAAAAATTTAAGTACACTAAAGTGTTCAAATTGATCCTTTTATCTTATTAAACTACTCTGGGCCTTGAACCAACTAATCGACCACATTTAGATCATATATACATATAGATCAAGATTTGGCTGTTCAATAACCCATTTCCACAAGCATCAACTTTTCCTAAAAACATTCCTTTAGTCATTTTTACCACAATATCAAAACAAATTCACTTCATATTTATCACTAGCATATTTATAATATCTTCACAATTAAATCTTAGCCCTAAATGTTCATTTTACCACAAATTCACACATAAGGGCTAAGATTTGCAAAATCACTGCACGTCTCATCAAATCATAACTTAAAACATGCATGCAAATCCTTTGGCAACTCATATACACAATATTCACATTAAATTTGAGTTCATTACACAAACTCAAAAATTTCCACGGCAATAATGCAACTATGCTAGTCTTGACTCTTTCCCTTTGTCTGGCTTACTGCTCTAACCTGTAAAAATGTAACCATGAGGATGAGATAATAATCTTAGTAATAGAATAACTCTCTACTATTGACTATCACATGCAACCATAAGCAAGGCTTATTATACATTTAAACTTAACATATAACAGGAATTCCACTTTAAATTACCTTTATATTATTTCACCTCTTTCAAATCTATATTAACCATAATTCACCACTTATATAAAAAGCATATAGCATGATTACTACCATTCAAACCTCCAAATCACCCTAACCTGAAACCATAGGCTCGTCTTAGACCAATGCACACATTTATTGGCCTTGAGCTCACCTTCAGTAGTAGAATCACCCAGCTAAAGGTCTTCTATCTCACTTTTGGACTATGTTTTCCCCATCACATACAGTGGAGTGTCGTTGACTCTAATACCGCATCACATCAATATTAAGGAGTCCAAATCTTCAACATTGCACCTTAATAGATACTAAGGAGATAATCTCCAACACCACACCTCAATAGGTACTAAGGAGATATAATTATCCAATATTGCATCTCATCGGGCACTAAGGAGAATATGCCATATGGTCTTTCGCTACTTCTTCCTATGGTGAACTTCTACCCCTATGATTATGCTTCCACATAAACCAAATTCTCATCTATATAAAACCACACACACACACATTATCACAAAACATGCAATTCCATTACTTGACCCTTAAAAAATCATTTTCATGCAGTAAACTTTTACTTAGCAAAAATGTTTATTCTAAAACATTTTCATGCATAAATATTCATACTTTCAAACAATTACAAAAGATAATCAACTAGAGAGAGTTATTCAGTTATCTCAACCCTTTTATCACAAGAACGCTTACCTGTGGATTTCTTATATGCTTATAGTTATCACACTAGCTTTTCACCTTAAATCACACACGTAAGATGCCAATCTATACACAATTGGCACAATTAGTTAATTGATTCTATTGACCAAAATGACCTAATTATTAATTAAGGTTATATTTAGCCATTCATTCTCTTCCACTTAGCTACTTCAAGTCTGTTGCCACTCAATTGCCACTTTCTATCACTTTTAACAATCCCATTTCACTTTTACTCAATCTCCACCCTATTTTCCTTTTGATTTAGGCTCAATTGAAGCCTATAGCTTTAAAGCTTTATCGTTTAACCCTAAACCAGTCACAATGCTTTAATTTAATTTTCAAAAACTTTTTTATTACTATAGGGTAAGAAACTAACCCTTTAAATTTTCCTAATTCAATTTCTCTATAACATATACTAAGAGATATTATAATAGAATCGAAGCTAGGGGCTGTATGAGACTTACCCGATAAGTTACCGATCAAAAATCTCTTCTAAGCCCTTAAGAATTAGTTCCCTAGCTGATCTCCTCTCTCTTCTCTTCTCCTCTTATGACTTTCTTTATTTTCCCTTCTGAATTCCAAGTTAATTCACGACTTAAGATATCTATGGATTTTGGGGGTGATGGAAGATAAGGAATAGGCATGCCATCAAAAGGGTGAATTGGCTTAGAAGTGTCTTGATGGCTTTGAGATTCTATTTGAGATTTTGTATGACATGCTGAATTTTGTGGTTGGGTTTTGGGTTAATGGTGGATGGAAGACTCTTGGTCACATTGGAAGAGGAGGTGTTCTTATTCTTAGGAGGAAGTGTCATAAGGTGAAGGTATGTGGAAAGGTGAAGGTGGTATGATAGATTTAGTTCTTGATGTTGAGGAAGAGTTAACAGTGTGCACAAAACCCTCTCAAAATCTAGAAGAAATAGCTTCATCTTTATGCCTTCTTATATCTCCTCCTTGAACCTCAGATGTGCTAAGGTGATCTATGATTCTATTTAATTTTCCTTTTAGATATAACATCATGTCACCGAGGCCCTTGATGTCATTCTTCAGATGTACCATAGCTTGATCTAACTTGCTTCACTTCCATTTAGAATTTTATATAGGAAGGCAGTGGACATATCACTTGTAGGGGCAGGCATATGTGGTAAAGTTTATGATGAAGAAGCACCAAAAGCTTCAGAAGCTCCAATAGCTTCAACTTTCTTCTTCATTCTTCTTCTCTTCCTTGCTACAGTCGCATTAGTAGGCTCATCTTCTCTGCTTGGGACAAAATTATTCCCAACCAACTTGAACTTCATCTTGAAGAGAGCAATGTCTTTGAATTCTTCTAGCTCTACAGGTACTCCTTCAATATGGTTAACACGAAATCTCCTTAGGATTATAGAAATGATGTTAGGGAAGTAGATATTTATATCCTCTTCTCCTTCTTCCTTTTTGAGTCTATCTTGGACACATAAAGCATTTTGATCAATATGTAATGACATATAATGATATTTTGCTTCTTTATCAACCTTGTCAACAACTCTGATTCAAATTCACTATAAGTATTGAATGTGGTCCTTTTATTGATAAAGAATCTCCCTATAATATAAGCCAGCATCTGATGCTTGAAGGAGAAATTTGTTGGTTTAAATATAAATCTAGGCTTGAGTACTTCTTCAGGAACATCTTCAATCATCATGATTGCCTTATACTTGTCCTCTATAGAATAGAACCTCGAAACATTTTTTTGAGTTGCTTAGTGATACTCTTATAGCTCCAATCCTCTTGCTTCAATCCTTAAGATATGTACCAAGCTCTTGGTAGTGAAAAACATGGGATAGCCTTTAATTCGAGCTTTATATGTCTTCTTACTTTTGTCCTAACCAAAACTCACATAGAATGCCTTGATGGTCTTCAGTGAGTAATTGATGTTGAGCTCTAAAAGACCTCTATAATTACTTAAGTCCACATTAATATCAAACTTATGAGATTTGATGAAAGAATTATACTTAGTAAAGTATCCAGTTACCACCATTCCAGAAGAGAAGTACTGATTGTAACGTGTTTGATCTTTAGTATTGAGTAGCTTTCCTTGTTTAAAACTTGCTTCAAAAATATCACTAGGAGGCACATTTCTGCCATCCTTGAATAATTCTCTTCCCAGCTTTATCAATGCATCTTCTTGCTTATTGGATGATGTTTGTTTAGATGGTATTATAGGCTTTCTTATGATTCTTGGAGTTTTGCTCCATTTAGATGATTGGCCTAGTGATTTGCTGCCTTCTTGAATCAAGGCTTCAGTAAATTGTTGCTTCTTGGTCACTTCAAAGGATGCCTTCTTTCTAGTATCCTTGGTACGTGCCATCTCAGAACGATAGGAAAGAAAGATTAGGTTGAGGATTAAGAAGAGTTTGGATGAATCTAATATGTGAAATAGTGTTTAAGAAGGATAGGTAATTGAATTTGAACACTATAATGGCTAGAGAAAGATTAGGGAGATAGTTAAGGAAGATTGAGAGTGTAACGGTTAGATTTTAAAATGTTAGAACATGTGTGAAATTAAAGATGTGACATAAGAGATATATATAGCCATGAGCTGATCATGTAATGCCCACCTTGATATCACTAGGACAACACTCTAACACTCTGTTGTAATAACCTGGATTAATTAAATCCCTGAGAAAAGTCATCACAACCCAAGGGTTCAAAAGTAATTAATTCAAAATGTTAGTATCCTAAGAAAACCCTTTTTCAAAAGTTATATGAGCTCAAACTATAGTTTAAAATAAGTTAAATAAAGCTACGAAAGCATAAAAACCAGACAACACTTGAAACAATCTGAAATAGTCTGGAAATTTTCTAGAAAACTGGGCCATCCGCCATGGTGAATGGCACAAAAGGACTCATTCCTCATAAGGCATTGCGCCACGGTGCAACTATTATGCACTGTGAGGCTCACATGCTGTCATGACAATGATAGCACTATGAACTTTTAGATCGCACTACTTCTCTATTCGATGTTTGATTTGAGCAACTCAAGTGTTCACACAAAGGTCCTTGAGCCTTCTAACTAATGGCATTGGTCTCACACCTAAATAATCATCCATTAAAAAGATAGATACTTGAATCCAAAATGAGCTATTTTTAAACCATAACCCATTCAATGGTGTCCAAAACACACAACCTAATGGCATTAGCTCCAGAATCACTTTGATAGACTCAAATGGACCACACTCAACATATCAACCCAATCATATCACACAAATATCCTTTTATTCACAAAATGACCACCAAACCCCCAATTTTTAACAATACAAAGGGGTGGATAAAATTCAACAAACACATCATTTTGGTTACTCCAACACAATTATACGTAGTGTCTTAGCCATAAAAATCATTTAACCACAAGCACCATAAAATTTAGGCTAAGATACATATCCATTTCATAGTCATACAAATGATAGAAAAATAATGAAATGACCCTAAGTTGGCATAATATTATGAAATATTCATTACAAAACTCAAAATAGGAAAGGGAAGAGCTATACAATGCTCTTTACTCTTCAGTTGTTCCTTCCTTCCCTTTGACCCTGTCGGAGCCCTCACTTGTAAAATATAACTACAGGGTGAGATAAATATTTCAGTAACAGACTAATTCACTACTATCAATTAACATACATAACCATAAAGGAGTAAAGCTAATATACATGAAAACATGTCTTTAGTATAATCTACATAGTCTTTTCAATCATCATGATTCATTTTCACATTGGCATGATCATTCTAGCATCCGAGCCTCTATATCACCCCGACTAAAACTATAGACTCTTAGACCAAGTATACATTCACAATGGCCCAAGCTCACCCTTAATGGTAGGATCACCTAGTCAAAGGTGGCCTATCCTACTTTCAAACTATGGTTTCCCCTATTACACATGAATTAGGGTATCTTACTCTAACATTGCATCACTGATGTTAAGGAATGCCAATCTCCAGTGCCTTATCTCATATAGATACTAAGGAGATCCATATGGACTTCTACTACTCCTTTTTATGGGTGAACTCCCACCTCCTATCATGATCATGCTCATACTTTTACAAAAATACATACTTGTATAAAAATCATGATTTACTCATATAAAGGACTTTTCACAAATCTATATCATTTTGAAATAATTTTGAATGCATGAAAATAATCTTCACAATATGCCAAGCTTTCAAAATGCACATAAATAATTTATATATCTACTCACAAATAGTTAAACACTGTAATCAAATAGTATAAGTTATTCTGTTAGCTCAACCCTTTGTCACAAAAGGATTACTGTGGTTCAACATTAGCTCCATACATTCTATACGCACAATAAGGCTTGAGCAACATTTAATCTACACAATTTAGTGATAATTATTAATTATCACTCCAAATAGACTCCGAATTCACTAGGTTTCAAGTACCTGTAACTCTCAAATTCCTTATTTAACAACATAAACCCTTCTAAAACACTCCAACAATCCTATCTAGCATCCAAACATACCAAAATTCATCAATCAATATCCACATAGTCCTAAAACCTCAAATTCTCATATAGGGTTTGTTTAAACCCTAATCAAAATTCTAAATCACTATAAAACCCATAAATGTAGGGTTATAGGCTTAATTTAACTCTCCAAAACCTCAACTAAGTCAATAGGTTTGGCCATTACCTAAGAACAACTAAAATCAAGTCCCAAAATGCCCCATCTATTAGAAAATTTAAATATAGGGAGAGGGATAGGTGTATGAAGCTTACCCAAAGATAAATCTTTCCCCAAATACTTCCAAATTAGTCTAGATGTCTAGCCTTAGCTGACTACAAGTTCCTTTAGTTACTCCTCTTGCATTCTATCTTCCTCCTTCTAATTTCAGTTTTGATTCACAAACTGGTAAGTGTAAAATTTTGTAAATGCGCCATGGCATATTAGTACCTCTGCCGTAGCATGGCACAGAGAATCCCACATATTTTAGGTCTCTCCCTTTATGTCACAGCTTGCTCAAACACCAACCTAACCCTAAAAATATCATTAATTAAAAAATTCACTTAGAAATTACCATTCTACCCTTAAAACACTAAAAAATCCCTATATTAAAATCTTTAGATGAGACTCTTTTGGATTTGATTAGAATCTTGCACACATATAGATACTAAACATTATATCAGGTCTACTATTAGTGAGGTACAGTATTGATCCAATCATTTGCTTGAATCTACCTTGATCCACTTCTTTCATTTTTCATCCTCATCCATCTTGATTGAAGCACTCATAAGAATATTGCTTGGATTGAAATTCTCAAGCACAAACTTATTTAGCAACTCATGAAGATATTTGGTCTGACTTATAAAGATCCCATCCCTCATTTGCTTAATTTATAATTTGAGAAAGAAGTTTATGTAATGTCCGGGAAGATTAAGCATGATTAGTTAACTTAATGAGTGTGATTAATGAGTTGATGAGGTATGTGACTAAAGGGGCCTAATTGGTGTAATTAATTTTGATTTCAACCTTAGAAGTAGGTCTGAATCAATGGCAGGCCACCTGGGCATGGAAAGAGGAAGAAAAAGTGAATGAATGACCTTTATGCCACATAATGAATGACCTCTATGCCACATACCGCAGCATGTGGTCAATCCACTATGATGCACAGAGATAGTTTTAAATGTAACAAGCCTCTTTGTGCCATTCATAGTGGTGGAGGGATGCATGTGCCACAGTGCATAGCTAAAAATTAGATATATCTTGTTCGTATCTGTATGAGAAAAATAGAGAAGAAGAAGGAAGAAAATGAAGAACATATTGAAGCTTTGTTAGGGCACGAGCATTGGCACCCTGAAAGGCAATTTTAAGATTCCTAACACTCAAGGTAAGTATGATAAGCTTTCTTTCTTCCTTTCTCTCTCTCATTTATAGAGATTCAAGTTAGGGTTTGGGTTAAAAAGTTGATTTTTGGTCTATAGGAGATAGAGGTCGGAACCCATTAGTTAAAACTCCACATTGATGGTTTTATGTGTGGTTAGTTAGGTGGAGTAATTAATATCCAAAAATTATGATTATTATGGTTATTGGAAGTGTTGATGGACTATTAATGGTGGTTTGAGGATTTATTAATGATAATGTGTATTACTGGAACCTAGTAAACCCATTGGATATAGGTAGAGGTTTATGGGATTGGTAGAGTAGAGAAAATGTGGGATTGATGTTGATAAATTCCTAAGAGTGGGATTGTGATGATATTCTTGGTTATGATTGTAGTGTGAATCATTATGGCACCATTCAAGGGAAGGAGTTTGAGCAAGGGAAGGAGTTGGGTAAGGGCTAGCATATTTGCTACATTGCAATTGTAATGCTCAATTTTGCTTTAGGTTGTGTGTACATAAAATTAAATATAAGACAATATGAGTTACCAACTAGGAATGCATAACATTTTGTGGTCAACACTTGTATTATACTATGCTATATTGTATTTTAGCCTAATGTTATATATGATGTGAATATATGGTGACTTCTATAGTGAAGAGCTAAAATACTAATACAAGTGCAAGAAAGGTTATATATATGTGGTGATAATGTATATGTGGGATATTATGTGGCATTAAAGTTGAAACAGTAGATTGTGATTTTGTGCTTTTGGCCATAATGGGTGAACCGACCTTAAGTGGCAAAATTTTGTGTTTGGTATGTTATTATGTTGTTAGATGCTCAATTAGGTGTATATTAGTCTATTGAACTTGGTTCATCCCTTAAAATGAGCTAATGGCATAAGTTCTGAGTTTTAGATACTTGAATGCTCGAAAATCATTTTAAAATCTAACTTTTACATTTGGGTGTCTAAAATTTTCATACAGTATTAGATCATAATGAAGCTTATACCATTAGTTATCTTATTAAATAAGCTTCATATAGGTGCTTGAATCACTCCAATCGGACATCAAATGCTAAAATGGCGCTCGTTCAAAGTTCATCTTGAAAAGCTATCATGACAGCATTTTGCTCTCATGACAGGGACATGTGCACCATGGCATGTTGTACACAAGCTGCAACGCATGATGCAGAGGCTGAATTTGCTTTTCTATGCCACATACTACAATGTATGGACCACGAGCTGTGGCTTATGTGCTAGAATGCACAAAAATGACATTTTTGGCCCTATTTTTAAGTGTTTTGCTTCTTAAACTTTTCCATGCTTCCCATATTTTTATAAATCATTAAGTTTAAGCTGAAACTACATATTTGAGGGGTTTTCTTGGGATCTCAAATATTCTAAATTATTTTTAAACATTCATTAGATTTAACCCTTTTGTGTTTGAGGTGAGTTTAGGAGTGATCTAAAGCTCCTAATTATTATTTTTTATTGTGATTGTGTGATGAATATTGATAATGTCAAGGTGGGCATTACATTAAGCGTCAACATTCATGCTCTGTTTCACGTGTTTGTTCTTGGCCTTTTTGATTCTTATTCCTTATTCAATCCTTTCACCTTCTGAGTGTTGTGTTCACCCTATAACCTCCTTAAAATTCTTTTAAACACAACTTTAGCTAGGATTAAACTCTTAATGATGATTTTTTATCATCACCTGTTCCCATATAGTCAAGAAAATCAAAAGCTTAATCTGTATGAGTTTCTTTCTAAAGATTAAGTATTTGACCAGATTTTAATCTCTTAAGGACCTCTCCTAATTGCCTAAGAAGTATTCACTACAAAAAAAAAGACAGTAATAGCGATGGATTATTGCCATGTTTTTTCTTAAACCATGGTTAATCTTATATTTTAATGAAAAAATAGTGTTTTATTAGTTTTGACATCAATCAAAGCCACCTTTTTTCTAAAACCGTGGCTAGGAGACATTTGTGTCAGAAACCTAGCCATGGTTTCTGACACAAACATGGCTTAGAGCCACAGTTTTCAAAAACCATGGCTCTGTATTACAGTGTTATTTATAGCTTACCCCCTACTGAAATTTTCACATTCGCATGCACAGTGCATTTCCAGTTATGTATTCATGCTTCATAGCTTTTTTTTTCTTTTTTATTATATATATATTTTTATATTTTATTATACATTTTTCGGGATTTAAAAAAAAACTTTAAGCCATCAATTTGACATCTTGCTGCTCACTTGATGTAATTTATTTTTTTATTTTATATTATATTTCATTCTTTATTTATATAAAATCTTATGTATGACATTTATTAGTTTACTTTTACTTTGCATTTGATATCTATAAATTGGATAAGTTAAATCTTATGGATGAAATATGACATGAACTTATGTAGTAATATTTTATTAGGTTTAAATTTTTATTTTCTATATAGAATGATTTAAATGTTACATTAATGTTTAAATTAGATTTATTGGATGTGGTTAAATTTATGATCTGTATGTTGAGATTTTTATTTGCGTTATTTATATTTATTTAAATAATAAAAAGTATGTTGAAGTTTTATGTTTAAATATAATTATTTTATTATTTTATATAAAAATGGATAAATTTTGGATACCTAAACTTCACAACACAAGAGAATATATGAATGGTTTGGAAGGGTTTTTAGATTTTGCTTTTGCAAGTAGTGGTGTTGAGGGTAAAATTATTTGTCCATGTCCTAAGTGTAACTTTAGAAAATGAAATGTTCAAGAGGAGGTTTGGAACCATCGAATTGCTAAACCATTCCCTTCTAGATATACATGTTGGGTTTTACATGGTTAAAAATGTGAATTTAGAGGAACTTCTTCCAATGGTCTAGTTAACATAGAAATAGAGAAAAGGGGAATGAGGCGAGTGATCATATTCATGAATTAGTTTGTGATGCTTTTAGGGTGCAAGAAAATGAAACTTCAATTCCAATTGAAGATTCATCGCAAAATCAAAATTAGAGGATGAATAAAGAGACCAAAGAATTCTTTGAATTGGTGCAAGATATGCAAGAGCAATTATATGATGGGTGAGAGAAATATTCAAAATTATCTTTCTTAATTAGATTGTACTATATTAAATGTTTGTGTGGTATAAGCAACAAAGCTTTATCAATGATTTTAGGATTATTAGCAGATGCCTTTCCATTTGCTAAATTTTTCTCTTCATTTTATAAAGCAAAAAAGACTATTATTAAGTTAGGATTGGAGTATAAAAAATTAATGTTTGCCTAAATGATTGTATGTTATATTGGGGAGAAGATAACAAAAGAGAAACCTGTAAAAAATGCAATACATCAAGATGGAAATTGATATCCAAAAAGAAAAAATAAGTGAAAAAACTTGTGAAAATTTGAGTTACTTTCCATTAAAGCCACGATTGCAACAACTGTTTAAGTCATCTAAAATTGTAAAGCATATGAGGTGGCATGCATATGAAAAGAATGTTGATGGTTTGATGAGGCATTCGAGGGATTCTAAAGCATGAAAAATTTTTGACATGACTTATCCAAATTTTTCTTTAGAACCTTGAAATGTATAGTTGGCATTAGCTATTGATGGTTTCAATCCTTTTAGATTATTGAGTAGTACTTATAGTATCTGGCCAGTGGTTTTTATGCCTTATAATCTCCCTCCATAGATGTGTATGAAATAGGGCTCATTCATACTTTCGATGATAATTCCCGGACAAAAAGCTCTAGAAAATGACATTGATGTGTATTTGTAGTCTTTAATTCAATAACTTTTAGATTTGTGGAATGTTGGAGTGGAAATATAGGATTCTTGTTCCAATGAAATGTTTAGAATGCGTGCAGCACTAATGTGGACAATTAGTGATTTTCTTGGTCTTGGGACATTGTTTGAATGGAATGTTCATATAGGATTGGCATGTTCGACTTGCAATTTTGATTGCTCATCATTTTGACTATCTAATAGTTAAAAATGGTGTTTTATGGGTCACTGATGCTTTTTGAATGGTATACACAAATTTAGGTTGGCTTGTGCTTAATTTGATGGAAAATCAGAGTTGAGAATGCCACCTGAGGTTCAATCAAGGTGAGAAATTTTGAACTAAGTTAAAAGTTTTAATGTGATCTTTAGCAAGGGTAATGATGAAAGATCTAAGAAAAGGGCTCAAATTCAAGTGGCAAGGACTCTCAACAGTAGCATAAGAGAAGTATATTTTTTATTTACCTTATTAGTCAAATAACATGCTTTGCCATTGTCTTGATGTGATGCATATTAAGAAGAATATTTGTGATAATATCCTTTTCCCATTATTGAATGAGTCTAGTAAATCAAAAGATCATTTACAAGCACAAAAATATTTAAAAGAAATGGTCATTAGACCACATTTGTGACCAGATGATAATGGAAAATTTCATCCAGCTAAGTTTACATTCAGCAAGTCTAATAAAGATGTCTTTCTCAAGACATTAAAAAATATCACTGTTCTAGATGGATATTCAAGTAACATTTCTAGATGTGTTGATTTGAAGGAATAGAAGATTAAGGGGCTAAAACATCATGACTCTCTTGTTTTGATGTAGCAATTGCATCCATTAGCAATGAAAAATATTCTTTCAAAAGAAGTATCAACCATGCTGACTGATTTATGTTTTATTTTTAGAAAATTATGTGAAGAGGTTGTGAATGTGAGTGATCTTGATGAGTTAAGCTGAGTTGTCATCACTTTGTGTCATTTAGAAATGATTTTTCCACCTTTTTTCTTCACTGTCATGGTCCATTTAATTGTGCACCTTGTTGAAGAAGTCAAACTTGGAGGTCCTGTGCAATATTGATGAATGTATCCTATAAAGAGGTGAGTGAAAAATATGTTTTTTGGATATCTAAAAAATACATTTCTCTTTACAATACAACTGTACATTTATATTAAAGTTATAAATTGTTTGTAGGTTATTGGAAAAATTTAAATCATATGTTTGAAATAAAGCTTGGCTAGAAGGTTCAATTGTAGAAGGTTATGTGGGTGAAGAAATATTATTATTTTCTTCTAGATATTTAGAGAGAGTTGAGATAGTTTTCAATCACCCTTATTGAGTCGATGATGAACCTATTATTAGTTCTTCTACCCCTGCTATATTCCCTCTAGTTGGAATATATGTGGGTGGATTTGAATATTTTACTTTCACTCACAAAGAGAGATTACAAGCACATCAGCACGTCTTACAAATTGTTGAGAAGTGGATCTGTTCATTGAGTAACTATTTGATGATAATGTTATTTTTAGTGACTATTGTTTTGGAGAATAATATTAAGTTATTCTTAATACAAGGAATTTCAAAAAGTTGTAAAAGGACAACTACGAAATAGAACTCGATCATCTCTTAAAGTTGATAAGAGAGTTCATAGAGAATTTGTCAATTGGTTTGCTCATAGAGTAAGTTTATATTTGGATTGCTTTATTTAAATTTTCTTTAACTTCATATATCAACTAAGTAGATATTTATGTTATTAGATATAAAATGATTTGTTTGGTTCGCACTCTATTGATTTAAAATTTCTTGTTGTTGGGCCCCTTGATTCTGTATGAAGATTTACTACTTATAATATAAATGGGTTCAAATTTTGCCCGTTTGAATGTGAATAGGGACTTACAACATAAAATTGTGGCATGTATAGAAACATTTGGTGCAATAAGTTATCGAAGTAGCAGTGATAGTGACATGCACTTTAGTAGTGTGGATTATTATAGAAAGATAGTTGATATAATTAAACTCAATTATCAATGAAGATTTACAGTGACATTATTCAAATGAAAATGGGCCAACAGTTTCAACCATCGAGGGATCATTATTGATGAATTAGGGATCACATCAGTTGATTTTTCTTGATTAATATACATGGGTGATCATGAGGATGACGAGCCATATATTTTAGTATTAAAGGCTCAACAAGTTTATTATGTTGAAGGTGAAAAAATAAAAATTGGAATATGGTTGTACACTTGAAACCAAGAGATATATATGACATGGGAGATGATGAAAATAATTGCTATGATTCTAAACCCTTTCATCTCTAAAACTTAGAAGAGTTATTTCCTTGTAGCGAAGCTTATATGAATTTATCTAGGTATATTTTAAAATATATAAATTTATTTATTTCATATTTTTATTTATTTAATACATTTTAAATTCTTTCTTTATAGGGAAGAAGAAGATGAATAGGTGGAGAACACGCATCAATTTGCATGACAATACATCTGATCCTAACTACCATCCTATGCCAGCTCATGATGTTGGCCAATCATCTAGTGTTTTTGTTGGGGGTCAACCCATGTATGGTGATATGCCTTTTAACCTGCTGTCACTTGTTGATGATAAAGTAATGCTAGATGCTCTTAATGATTATCTAAACTAAAGCCAAGAAGGGACACCCATATAACAAAAGGAGGCATTTATGCAACAAGAAGAGCCTAGAGAGCAAGAGCCTATGCAAAGACAAAGGCACACTTATTGTGGACAAAGTTCTAAAAGAAGAGGATTTTGAGTGACAATTATAGGTACTTAAAGTCAATATTTTATTTTTTTTATGTGCATTTTTTTCTTTTTTTTAATAATCTTTTTTCAAGTGAAAGGGAAATACTTTTACTCAATACTTAAAAGCAAAAGATGTGTTTTTGCTTCAAAATGGTGAAAGAATTCATGTAACATTTGAAAACTTTTAACCTTGATATATTAACCTAATGAGGGTAATTAGTGAGTTAATGAGGTGTGTGGCCAGAGGGCTTAACTTGGCATAATTGATGTGATTTCAGCCGTAAAAGTGGGTTTGAATTGATGACGAGCAACTCGGGCAAGGAAAAAGGATGAAAAGGTGAAGAATTATTTTCTATGCCAAACGCTGCAGTGTGTGAATGGTCACGGAGACAATTTAAACATAACGGGCTCCTCTATGCCATACACCATGAAGGAGGACAGTGTGTGTTATGGCACACAGGCAAAAATCAGATAAATCAGCTCGTGAGCTGTGTGAAAATAGGAGAAAAAAGAAGAGGAAATGAAAAGCTTAGTTTTAGCTCTGCTAGGGCATGACATTTGGTCTTATTGTTGCTAGATTGAAGCTCCCAAACACCCAAGGTAAGATTATGGTGCTTTCTTCTTCCTTTCTCTCCCTCATTTGTAATGATTTGTGGTAGGGTTTGAGTTGGGAGATGGATTTTTGATCCATAGGAGTATGGGTCCGACACCATTGGTTAAAATAAGTTAAATGGGAGTTATTTAATGTATTGGAACACCACATTGATGATTTTGGAAGTGGTTGACCTATGGGAGCATTTGTTATTCAAAAAGTGATATTTATGAGATAGTTGGGAGAGGTTAATGTACATTAATGATGGTTTGAAGTGTAATTAATGATAATATGCATTAATGGAATTTAATGAGCCCATTGAGTAAGAATGGGTAGTGATTATGAGTTGGTAAAAATAGTGTATGAGGAGGTTTATGTTGATAAAGCTTAAAGAGCTAGATGATGATGATATCCTTATGATATGATTACAGAGAGGTTTGTTTTAGCACCATTTGAGCTTGTTGATACTTTAGGAAGTTGACATAGTGAGGAGTAAGGCTTTGACCTCTCAAAGGTTTAAGGTAACCAGGGAAAACTTAATGTTTATGGTTTAATATTAATTGTGTTGTGTAATGTGATTTGTGAGTTGATTGGTGATGCATATTGGCAAAGTGTTTATTTATGAAATGGTTTCTTTTGAAAGAAAACCTTGATTCTACTACATTTGATGTTTTATGAAATTAATTGTGATTTATTAATAGGGGTGGAGAATTATGATGAGATATGTGTTAAAGTATGAAGTATTTGTGTTATGTGAGTTCATATATTGAGAGATGATTGTTAAAATGCATATTATGTATGAAATTTGTATAGCATGATCATTGGCAGGAGTTTGCCTAGGGAGAGTAGATTGGTTGAAAATCCACGTGGTATTGATAATGACCGTTGAAATCGAGAACTAGCCTTGCCACTGACCGTTGGAATTGAGAGGTAGTTCTTATCCCATGGTTGATTCAGGACTGTCCCACTTATTCTATGAGGGATTTGAACCTGACTAGTCTTTACCGGTTCATGAGGGGCTAGATTAGGGGTAGGACACACCATGGTTGCTAGTATTAGGGGAAACCAGATTACATAAGTGAGTGAGTTCACCCTGCCTTGGTAGCTCCTCACAAGTGAAAGGCTGGGTTAGTTTGTGAAGGATGTAGCCACAAGATAGCCACTGATTTCGTGTCAGAGGTAATAGGAGGATATAAGGTTGGCATATAATCATGCATGCAAGTCTAGCCACATGGTTGTTATTTTTGTAATCCGACACATGTTGGGGGCACATGGTTGTTATTTTTGCAACCCTGAGTTATGTTTTTACAAAATAACATGATATGGTGTTTTGTGATAAGCTCGGTCACATAGTTGTTAGTTTTGTGAACCAGGGCCTATGTGATATATAAGTTTATTTGCCAAATTGTATCTATTTATAATTAATATGTAACTGAAAGTGTTAAGTGAAACTTGATTACTGAGAGGTTGTACTCACCTCTCAATTCTCAATATTTTTAGGACTTAGCTCATTGAATCTGAGTCGAAAAAAATATACAGAGGCTTAGATTTAGTGGAGTAATCCTCTATATGCCTCTCTTTTGTTATTTACATGTGTATTTGTTAATGTCTTTGCTAGGAGAAATTGTCATGATTGGTGCACTACTTGTATGATTTTATGTTTAATTAGTGTATTTTGTGCCCTAGGTTAGTAAGTTTTTATTGTGAACCCGTGGATAGGGCCAAAATATTTTTTTCAAGTAGTGACATGTGTTTTTGAGAAATATGAATGAAATGGTTGATTTATGCAACTTTTCCTCCCCCTTTATGTTTTGTGAACACCAGGGTTGAGTGGTGATTTTGTAAGATAAGCATTATTGGTTGAGTGTGGTGTGTTGCACGAGTTCATAAGAGTCTATTAAGTGTGGTTGTGTAAATTATTGGCATGTGTGGTTGAGTTGGGACACCCCATTTGGGAGATTTTGTAAAAATATGGTAGAAATGGGTTTTGGTGTCCAACTTCTTACAGAAAATGAGTTTGAATGTGAAACCTATGCCATTAGCTAGAGCTAGGAGAAAGCTCCGTGTAGACTCTGAAACCATCTCAATCGGACATTGGATGGGGATTTGGGATGCATCAGAAGTTTACTTCCTATGCTATCAAATGACAGCACTGATTTGTCAAATTTCATACAATGCACCACGGTGCATGGCACAGAGAAGACACGCCGTGGAGCATGAGTCATAAGCCACGGCGCACGTGTCATTTCTACATAGAATTTGTTTTTGAGTTTTAACACTCATCATTTGGGTCCCAATTGATTTCAAAGCTTCTGCTTTATTTTTTAAACTTTGATTTGGAGTCCTTAAATTATGTTTGAGATTTGAATTGACAAATTGGGATTCCTATGAAATAATTTTGAGAAATTCTCCTTTTAAAACCTTAGATTACTATGATTTGGATTTAATTGTGATTTAACCTCAGGGAGGTTACAATTCATGTGAAGTGGAATACACTTAATCAACCAATTGGAGATGCTGGTAGGCTTGTGGCAAGTTTTTAGGAATTATTGTGATTACTTACAATAATTTTCCATTAAGATATCCTAATTGGCATAAGGTTCCTGACACAATGAAAGATCATGTTTACAAAAATATTGTCAAGGTAATTAAAAGAAGAATGATGTTTCTTTTCATAATTGTCATTAATTAATATATTTTATATATCTTATGTAGGCTCATTTTCTAGTGATAATTTCAAGCACAAAAAGTTTATTTTAAAAGCAATGGGAGAAAAGTGGAAAGAATCAAAATATGATTTATACAAAACAATCAAGATGATACTGAATCAGTGGAAGAATTGAAGAATGCTAAGTCGAATGGTGTCTTTAGGGAGGATTGGGCAACATTTGTTGATCGCTATGCAAATCCTAACATGGAAGTAAGATTTTGTCTTTAAATAATTTTTTGTCAAAATAAAATTTATTTATTAATAATAATTATTTTTTTATAGATGATTTCATGTAAAAATAATGTAAGTAGGGGTCATTTGATGATTCAACATACGAGTGGAACTCTCAGTTTTACGAGAAGAAGGGATTATATGGTATTTTTTAATTTGTCATATTAAATATATATATATATATATATATTTATTCGACAATAGAGATATTTTTTATAGGAAGAAGAAGATGAACGATAAGTGAACTTTGTGGAGCTTTACAAAGCAACTCATTTAAATAAAGAGGGCAATCCTTCTAATGAAGAAACTGCTGTAGCCATTGTAAGATAAGAATTATTTGCTTAACAATTAAGTTAACAATTCAAAATTTTTCAAATTTTTCTTTTTTTAATTAGGAAAAGCTCAAAGAATATGAAAGTCAGCATTCATTAGATTCTAGATTGGTAATGATAGTTTACTACAATGTTTAGGCCCAAATTACTATGGATGTATGAGGGGATTGGAATTAGGTCCAAAACTAATGTAGGTATTTAGACATTCTCATTCAATTCAAGGTACATCAGGCCCTTTTGTAGAAAATGAATTTGATCAAACGAGAGTAAGGATGTCACAAGTTTAGGAGCAAAACAAAAGATTACAATAAGAGTTGGCTTTAGAAAAAGAAAAGATGGCTATGGAAAATGAAAGGGAAAGGGAATGGGAAAGCGAAAGAGAATGGGAGGAATTATTTTTAACCGTGTAAAAGAAAATGGAAGGAAGATTCACACGGTTGATGGAAGAAATGAAATGGCAAATGCAATACTTTAATTCAGTAAATACGCTTAACTTGTTTTATTTATACTTTTTCCATCTTGTATTTTGTAATGCTACCTATTTGTTCTTATTTGTAAAATTCATCTTCCAATGCTAGTCCAAATAGTAGATCAAATATGAATTTGAATAATTCTCTAAGTTCTTTTCGTGGATGAATTCTTACTTGAAATTATTATTTGTATTGGACTAAGGAATATTTGTTTCTTTTATTTCCTTTATGTTTAACTTTGTTAAAAATTTGATGAATAATTTTTTATCAAGTTATTTTTCAGTTATAATATTCTCCTTATGGGTCTGATAGCTTATCAACAATATATAAATTATTTGTATTAACATTAACAACATAACTTTCATAAACTTATACTTAAATTTTATTTAACAAATAAAATTTTTTATTACAAATATAATATATTTATTATTATATAAATATTTTTTGGTTAAAATTAGTACTATAAAAATTTGCATAACAAAATATACTTAATTATATAATGATTATGTTATTAGAGTAATTTATTCACAATCATTATTGTTGTACAGTGTAAAATAATTTTTTTTTAATTGTTAAGACAAATAAATTAATTTGTTAGAAATTAATTGATGGGTTAAAATTAATATTATAAATTTTATTTACTTAAATTTGCAATTAAACAACATAACAACAGTTAATAATGTAATAATTTTGTTACTAGGAAAATTTAATTATTTTTAATTATTAATAAAACTATCCCATTTTGTTGGTGTAAAATAAAAAATAAAACAATTAAATTGAATTCTTTTTTAAAATTAATAAGAGATGGAGCAGCCATATTTCTATTAAAACATGGCTTCTCCATCTTTTGAGCCACATTTTCGTACAAAAACATGGCTTATATACGATTAAGCCATGTTTTTCTAAACAAAGTGGCTCTATCTCGCTTTTTATATATATATATATATATATATATTCCCTATTTGTCTTCATTTGTTGCTTTATATATATATATATATATATATCCCCTATTTGTCTTCATTTCTTGCTCACTATGGTATCTCTTCTCAGGCTCTCTAATCTCCGCTGACTCTCATTTCTTTTTTTTTTTTCATGTAATTTATTTATGATTTCATTCAATTTTTTCTTCATTTCGTTTCTTATTTTGTAAGTGAATTTCTTATTCTGTCTGTATTTTTGTTACTTTATCTGTCTTTTTTATTTTTTCATTTGTTTTAATTTTCTAATTATATTTTTTTCGATTTACAGGTTGGGAAATCTTTTATATTAATAAGATATTTAAAATATTGATTAAAATATTTTATAAGCAGAAGCAGTAATATATACATCAACCAGTAACAAAAATAATTTAAATAATTTGTATTAATAATCTTATCAAAAAATAGTTAAACTTCAATTATCCAAAATAATTTTAAAATTAAATTGTGCAATATATTTTTTCCAAAATATTGCAGAAAAATAATAATGTAATATAATAATTTGTAGTATTTAAATAGCTCAAAAACTTGTGGAAAGATTTAAAATTTCAAAAAAAAAAATCAAATCTTATTTAATGAAATAAGTCAATAACCACATTTTTTTAAAAGAATGTGGCTTTAATATAATAATATGTAATATAAATTATTGAAAAATTTTTAAAATATTTACATCGCTACGAAAAAAGTTACTAATTTTTTTTTAAATAAAAGTAAGTAGCATGGCTTTGGAAAAACATGGCTGAAGTCTTACAACATATCAGGTAAGTAATAGCCATATATTTTTTTTCAGAAAGCATGGCTAGGTTCTTGCCACGATTAAAATAGCCACATTTTTCTTCAACAGTGGGTAGGAAGCTTTATTATGTTTTAGAAACGTGGCTACTGAACAAATGAAATCATGGCTAAATACTAGCTTGGTTGTAGTGATTTCAGCTAAACTTATAATCAAATATTCAAAATCTGAAAGCTTATGTAAGATTTTAATGACCAGCTCCTTAAGTTGGAAGAGCTTCCTTATTTCAGAATAGCTTATTCCTATGTGTATTCTTTATTCTTGAGTAATTAACTCTCTTGCCTATTTAGAATTAGCTTATTTAGGAATAACTATTCTTATTTTGAAATAGTGGATATCTTCTTCCAAAGCTATTTTTGCTATGTCATTCCAAAGTTTTATATTCAGGAATAGCTTCCCTTATTCCCAAATAATGATTTTCAGACCATTGTATGCACAAATTTCTCCCAATATAAGAGCTATATTTCGAAAGAACCAATATTGTGCTTCTCATTGTTCTATTCCTCACTATTTTGAAATAAGCTTATTTATTTAGGAATAAGCATGAAAAAAATGGCTCTGTTTCTTGTGTCTATAATGGAAATTTTGATTCTCTCTAATCTTTTTCTTCTCTCTTGTTAGGAGTTGTGTTAGTTATTTAATATTCCTAAAATCATTCTAAACACAACTTTGGGTTGGATTAAACACTTATTGATCTTATGTTGAAAATCCTTATTCCTGAATAGCATTCGTTCTTCCAGTATGAATCTCAATGGTAATATTATTGGAGCATTAATTGCATAAATGTCATTATATTTGCTTTTTGCCTTCAATACACTAACCCAGTTGAAAAGCTACCATTTCCTACTATCCTTTTTGGGCAACAATACTGTTGTAAAGTTACAAACCTATAAATTTAAAGATCAAAGAGCAGCAAAAAATTAATTGTTTCTAATAGACACTTTGCAAGACTCAAAAGGATAGAAGATGATAACTCCAACACCTATTTTAATGAGTCTAATGGATCACTTATAAACTCTATATATAAAAGGACTCATTTATGAAGATCGAAATAGAGAAATAATTGTGTGCAAGCTGTGATATTCAATACTGTCAACTACCTCTATTTGTATCTTCAATATTGTTGTACTTCAATATATCCATCTATTCATTGAGTGAGTTTGTATTAGGATTACTTTTTGATCAAATTCTCTCTATTATTTATCTCAGCAAACTTAAGATCAGGGGATCTTAAGTAGGTTCTAAAATTACCTTTGAAAGGGGAAGAGAAACAGACTTGCAAGTTTGAGAGATTATAAGTGGCTTCACAAGTGTCTGGATCAAACTTGTGGGATTTTTATAAAGAAGAGTGATATAGACGTTAAGTCTAAGATTGTACTATGGCTTCACAAGTGCCTAGATCAAACTTGTGGTTATAGTGAAAAATCTCAAGTGGGTTAGGTTGAACCAGGATAAATTTCCTGTGTATTACTCTTTATCTCTCTCATCCTCATTAGCTCTATTTGTCCTATCAACATTTATATTCCAAGTTTCTATGATTTTTGTTGTTTAAATATCTCTCATGTTTTGCCCATTTTAATATTGTGGGTTGTTGAAAATTGCTAATGTTTGGTGTTTTATTGACTTGAGAATGATTGTAGATGATTTGCTTTACCTTAGGATGATTATTAAGATGAAAATTAGTGATCAAAATGGGATATTTGTGATGATTGTATTTTTCTATAAATTTTGACTGATTTATTTCAATAATTTTTAATTTAAATTTTCTGCATTGTTTGATCAGAATAGTTTTATCGTTCAAAACTACATATTGAAATGTACTAGTGTACCAATTTTCATTACAATTGGAGTTCATTTTAGTGACGAAAACTGACGTGCGGTTTTCATAAAAATCATTGCTATTTTATTGAAATTTTTACATTTGGTAAAGAATGATTTGTTCTTGGCTTGAGATTGCTAATATAGGATATGTGTAATCTTAGAATGATCAATGAGACAGAAAACATTGATTTAAAATGATGTTTATAGTTTTTTTCTTTTTTCTATGAATTTTGAATGAATTTTATATATAATTTTATAATAATTAGAGTTAATTTGAAAATGCTATTTTGTGAGAATTTCATTGGTTTTGTGATTGTATATAGTTGGAATTAGTTTGTTGAGTAAGATGCTTGAAAATTACTTATTGTTTTGCAATGTGTGATTTACATTAAACCTGAAAATTACTTATTATGTGCTTTATTTTTTTATATTTTCTACTTTTGTAGGTAAATGGCTTCTCAAAGGAGTGCTGGTCTCAGTGAACCTAGTAGTGCTGATCCTAGCGTTGAGATGAATGACCAACAAATTCAGCAAGAAGCCAATCAAATAACTAGAGGATTGACATTGATGACCGAGGTGAATAGAAGAAGGGCTGCTGGACAGAAATATGAAGTTGAATAGAATTTCATAGGTCAACCTATTAAGACTTATAGAAATAAATTACAATTAGGCACTGGAATGATGTTAGTCCAGCTATTAAAAATTATATTTGGGAGCAAGTAGAGGTAAAATACTTTACTCACATCGTTGTAATTAATTGAAATTACTTGACCAAAAATCTAATTAATTGTTTTTGTTTGCAGTTAGCATTTACAATTGATGCTAGTCGGATGAAATTTGTCATTCAACAAGCTGGAAAGGCAATGCAAACATTTCGGTATTTCGTGGGAGCAAAATACTTTAAAAAATCAGGGGGAAACATTACTGCTGAGGTCCCCGACTTGATAAGGCCATTAGTTTCACAAGAACAGTGGGATGAATTTGTTGCTCAACGTCTCGAGGGACAATTTCAAGTAAGAATAATGAGATGAATTAATTTTTTATTATTTTTGATATATTTAATTTTATTGATATGATTTTTTGTGTTTTGCACAGGAGTTGAGCCACAAAAAGAAAGAGTTGCATGAGAAAGATTTATACCCTTACAAGAAGGGGCGCATAGGATATGCAGGAATTAAGCAACAAATGGTAAGTTAATATTTATACTATATAATTTTATCTTATTTCATGGATATATGTACTATACTCACATTTAAATTTACTTAAATTTGTAGATCGAGCGAGAGGGTTCAGGGGTAAGCTCAGTTTCACGTCACAGACTATTCATAGAAGGTCGAACCAATAAAGAAGGAAACATTGTTGATGAACGTGTTCAGGAGCTTGCTGACAAGTGTGTAAGTACATTAACTTAACACTTTTTTATACTCAATCAACTAATTTAATTTTCTTACTATATATTGCATAGGTCGAGATTAAGAAAAGTGGCACGCCTGATGATGATGTCTTGGGCAACGCGTTAGGTAATCCCGAACACCCTGGTCGAGTTAGGGGATATGGCTTTGGTGTCAGAAGAAAGCAAGGTCAACAGAGGATGTGGGTGCAAGGGCTGAGATTGCTACCCTGAAAGAGGAGCTATCTAGGCAACGGGACATGATTGAAGCTTTGCTAAAGGACAAGGAGAGGCGAGAGGTAGAGTTTCATATTAGTCCTAGCGGGAAAGGTAGTTACAGTATCATGCAGCCTATTAAAAATCTCCCTGAGGTAAAACATTATTAATTTATTTTACTTATATTTTACTATTTCTATTTCCCATAACTTTAATGTAGTATATTACTTATTAATATAGGGTGAGAACCTATGTAAGTTGTTGGCAAATAGCCTGAATCATCATGTGGTTGCTATTGGTCGGGTGTTCAATTTGCCAGGAGACATGTTACATAATATGCCACTCCCTGCTTCCTATGTACGTGTTGCTATTGATGTGCCAAAAGATTTGAACTATCCGCTACCTATTCCCATCAAGGATGCAGGGATTGTTGGAGAGGTGATGGGCAGTTTTGTTGGATGGCAAGCTAGTCAAGTTAAGATGCCAAGTCTAAAAAAAATAGCAAAGATGCACAGTCAAAAAAAAAAAGATGATACCCCGATCTAGGCTCTCCTTTAAAAAGGCAGTCTCCCATAAAGCTATGCCTGAACAAGAGCTTCAATTGCCAAGCCAACATAGAAATTTGCTCCAAGCATATGCAACGGTACATAGGTATAATCCTCCAGTCCTGTAAATCCCATTCGAGGCTGGTATATATGGCGAAGATCGATATGATATGCTTTCACTTGATGTTGTTGATGAAGTGCTTCAACATGATATGACCAGTCTCACTGTTCTCAGCTTCTACATATAGTAATTTTTTTCCATATATGAATAGTTAATATTTTAAATATAAACTAATCTATTTCTTGTATTTATAATAGGTGCTTGTATGACAAATTTGTTGTCCCTTTCGATCTACAAACGAAGTTCATCTTTGTTAGTCCTCATGAAGTGGGTGCACATGCCTTAATTAAAAGCGACAAAATTTTAGAACAAGCAAAGGCATTAAGCGAAAATTTCAAAGCAAGGGCTCGAAAGGGAACATTATTCATAATACTGTACTGTCAAGGGTAACGAAATTCTCACTTATCTTAATAATTTTTTTATTTTTAATTTAATGGATTAATTATAATTTTGCCATACTTGTTAATACTATTAGGGACCATTGGATGTTGATCGCCGCCGAACCATTCGGCACCACTCCAAAAATATATTATCTCGATTCTCTTGGAGGGGAATCAAGGAGGAGACAAATTTTATTAGAGTTGATTAATATGTAAGTGCATATATAAAGTATTTTACAAATTTATTTAATTATTTAAATTTCATACTAACATATTTTTTATTGTTTCATTAGGGCGATTGTGTTATACCGCACTAACACAAAACAATCAATTCTAAGGTCCTTTACAAATTTTGATGCGGCCTACACTTGGAATATAATTAAGGTAATGAAATCATTTATTAAATTAAAATTTAATGCATTAATACATATTTATATATTCTTTAATTTTTAGTGTCCAAGACAAAAGAAAAATAGCTTGGATTGTGGCTATTGCGTCATGAGGTTCATGAAGGACATTATTATCCATAACGAGAGCATAATTCTCGAGATGGTATGTCAAAAATATTAAATTTTAAATTAAAAAAATATACAATGTATTAAAATTATATTAATATATGTTGAATCATTTCTATATTGCAGTACTATGATGATTCTTATGTTGAAGAATTCGGGGATGCAGAAATAAATAAGGTAATTGAAGAATGGTGTCAATATATTTTCCAACTGTGGACTTCATACAAAGAAGATTAATAGAACGACCTTGAAGAAGTAGCTAGAAATTTTTTTTAATAGGCAGTTTATTTTTGAAAAAAAGGGTACTTTATGTAATTATATTTGTTTATTGATTAATTTTGAAATTGAATACAATAAATTTTGTTGGTATTAAAATTTGGAATGGTAGGCTGCCGCTATTTTGATTTCTTTTTGCAGGGAGGCTGGTATAAAAACAGCTCATGAATTAAAAAAAACCACATAAAAAATAACGATTATATAAATAACCGTCATTTATACTGAAATAAATGACGGTTAAAAAAAATGCCCGTCATTTATACTGACTTTAAATGACGGGTATCTCATTTACCTGTCATTTAAAATATGGTCATAATTGTTACCATACTTTAAATGATGGGTAAATTAAATACCTGTCATTTAAAGTGACTTTAAATGATGGGTAAGTTATATACACGTCATTTATACTGACTTTAAATGACGGGTATTTCATTTACCCGTCATTTAAATTCTCAATTTGCTTCTCCCTTTGTAAAAATTTTATTTTAAATGACAGTTTTATAACCGTCATTTATTGGGGGTCTTTAAAAGTCAGCCGAATAAATGACACTTATTAACCATCATTTATGGACTAAAATAACCGTCATTTATTCCCTTTTTTGTAGTAGTGTTTGTTTATGCTGTGAAGATGAAAGGAGTGGGTGGGGGATATAATACTAATGACCTTTTTTCTATTATAATATCATTTTGTGAGCCTCAAAAACCATACTCTAATTCTTCTTTCTATCTAAGAAATGAGTTTGGCTGTGCATATAAATAATATGAATTCACTTAGAAAATCACCAACTTTGAACCTTTCTAATCAAATGCCTACTATTGTTTAGGTATAAGAGCTTTAAAATTCACCAAATGTTTGCTGGATCTATCTGACATATTAATCAATAATATACAAAAGTTTAAAAGCCATATCCTATCTACACGAATACATAAATTCACCCTAGGTTCAGTTTTTGAGCTATTATACAATAGAAGTTTTTGATCTTATATACTAAATTTTATTAAAAAAATTAAAATTAAATCTATAATTTGACCATGTAACCCAAAACTAAATAGAACTTGGCTTATTAAAACTAGCAACGTCAACATTATATCATTAAAAAAAATATCACATTTGACAGAATAAGAATAAGGAAGACATCCTAAAAAAATTAGTTTCTAGAACTAGAGCATCAAAATTACTGGAATAAGACAACACCAAAATGTCCCAATAGAATAATACAGCACGAAAGTACCAAAATTTCTAGAATAATTTATTTTTTTTTAAAAAGCCAACCTTACGCCTACAAAGCCCACAATGAGGAGAAGAGGAGTTGGACCTAAACAAAGGAGAGAAGAGGAGCTCACAAAGGCCATAAAGAAGGAGAGCTAAGACTTAGAAAGGAGAGTAGACGAGCTAAACAAAGGAGCTGGGTTATCGAGAAAGGAGAGAAGATGAGCTCAAACAGTCACAAGAGGTGGAAGGAGAGAAGCAAAGCTTGATGATGTGAGAACATGAAAGGGTTTTGGGTTTTTGCAAAATATAAATGGGGTGGGGGAAAATTTAATTTTTCATTTCACAGGCCATCTTGCTTTTCATGAACATCAACGTGGCTTCTAACCTTATCCACATGGAGTGCTAGCCAAGCAACATGGATAAGCAAAACCACATCACATGCCTGGCTTATGGCATGGATAAGGTTAGAACCCATGTCCCATATAAAAGAAGTGACGTGATTAAATTTAATTAATTTTTTTTAAAATTATTTTAGCTAAAATTAAAAGCCATAGCGCTTTTAGAAGGAAGCAATGTGGCTTTTGAGTTTCCATCCACATCGTGTTCATGCTGTCATATATATATATATATATATTAAATAAAATTATTATAATTTTTTAGATGCCATATTATGCCTTTTGTAACATCTTGAATTTCAATTTAAGGAAACTAATTGCTAATTAAGGGTAAATTAGTAATTAGTGGATTGATGATGGCTTTGGATGATGGATTGATGTTATTCATTATTTGTCTAGTATGTTAATAAGGTCAAATGGTGGAATTACAATTTAAAACATAACGCATGAGCACTAGTGAGATTTGTCTCACTGTGCCACGTGCTATGGCATGTGTTGCATGCGTCGTGACGCATGGCCTAAAATTTAGATAAAGCTGACATAGTCAGCTTGTGAAAATAGAAGAGAAAGGATGGAAAATCATGTATGAGAGGGAGAGAAGAGTTTATCTTTACTAAGGCATCAATTATCAGGAATTTAGAAGTTTGTTTCAGCCAGTGACTTGTCGGGTAAGTTTCATATTGCTTTGAACTATGTTTCTATCCAATTTCTCTAAGTTTTATTAGTAGAAAAATTGAATCAGGAAGTTTTAAGGAGTTGAAATCTAAGAAAAAGGTTTAAAAAGGGGTCACGGGTGTGAAACTAAGGTTTTATGATTGGTCTGAAGTTTAATGATTGATCCTTAAGGATATAAGTTTAAATTAATCTAAGTTATTAGGTTGAAAATGAGAAAATTTCTAAACAAAGGAGAAAGAGAAATGTCTTGGTCATTTGGGTAGTTTAACAGGTAAATGACTATAGAGAGTAGGTTATGTGAAGTTAAATTGTGTTAGTTGAACTGCTTCATGTGTTAAGAGATTTGGCTTAGCCAAATTAATGCCTTATGTGAATGTTGAAAATTGAGTAAAGGATGTTTGTTATGTAAGTTGAGCATTCAAGGATTGCTTGTGGGAATTGAACTGACTTGAGAAGTTCAACATGAACAGTAACCCTTAGTAATAAGGGTAAAAGGTAATAGGGGTAATCTTTTTATCTATTAGTTTGTAAAATAATTTGGAAGTATTTTGTATAAACTATATGCATTGTATTTTATGAACTTTTAGAGTAGTAATATTGCGAAAGAAATATACATATGGGTGTGTGAGTGATGTTTGCAATGTTTGTGAAGAGGTATTTGCATTTGCATCCGTGAGTGTACTCTAGACTAGGATAGGGGGTTACAGCCCTACTTTATGTAAGGCTAGGAAGTTATGAAGGTCTTGAGTATAAAGCTTACTTCACTAGGAAGGACCTAAGAGAATATCTACTAGTGTACCCTAGACTAGGGTAGGGGGTAGTGGCCTACTCTATGTAAGGCTAGGAAGTCCTGATAATCTAAGCCTTGAGTATGCTCTGCCAGTAGGGACTCAGGAGACCACCCATATTTATGATACGCTAGTCTGAGACAGTAGTTTGGTGGCCTTGTTTTGTGTAAGGCTGGAAGTCCAAGTCTGAGTGTAAAGTTTGCTCCTCTAAGGGGTTTGAGAGTGCATGAGCATAATGGATGATTGAATATAGGATTATGTATATGCTTATCTCTACTGTTTTATTGAAAATAATACTACCTTATCTCTTATTTATGATTTTACTTACTAATCAATACTTGTGGTTTATCTATGTTACTAGAACATATGTCTCACTCCGTTACCTTTATATACGGGTGAAGAGAGTGCAAGATGTAATGTTTACCTTGACATTACCAAAATTTACCACACAATCACAACAACCAATCATAACTAGGAGCAAGGATTGCTCTTAAGCTCACATTATCCATATAAGGGTTAAAACTAAGAATCTTTTGAAAATAATTGTGGAATATTTGGGATCCCATAAAAACCCTTTAAATTGATAGTTTGAGCTCAAACTTAATGATTTATAAAGGTATTGGAAGCATGAAAAAGTTTTGGGAATCAAACCACTTTAAAACAGGGCTAAAAATGTCATTTTTGAGTGTTTTGGTCTATGCGCCATGGCCCGTGGTCCGTACGCCATGGCACGTGGCACAAAAAGACAAGTTGCCTCACTGTACCGTATGCTATGGCTTACACAAAATGCGCCGCAGCGCACGTGTCCATGACAGCAATGCTGTCATAACAGCTTTTCTAGACGAACTTCGAATGCATGCCATTTTCACATCCGATGTCCGATTGGAGTGATTTAAGTACCCACGTGAAGCTTATTCAATAAGCTAACTAATGGTACAAGTTTTGTTACAGCCAATATCATATGAGAATTTTAGACACTTAGATGCAAAAGTCAATTTTTCAAAGAAATTTTCAACCATCCAAGTATCCAAAACTCATAACTTATACCATTAACCCATTGTGAGGCTTGAACCAAGTCCAATGGACCAAAATACATTTGAGTGACCAATCAAACATTCAAAAACATACCAAACACAAAATTTAGCCACTCAATGGCCATTTTGCCCAATATGGCCAAAATGCACAATTAGCATTACAAGCACTATTTGGCCTCTATTGCCATATAATACACTACCAATACATTGTCACCATATAGATAAAACATTCCTTACACTTGTATTAGTATTTTAGCCCATCACCACAAAAATTATCATATATTCACCTCATATACAATATTAGGCTAAAATACACAACAACATAATATAAAACAAGTGCAACCAATCAAAATGATATGCATTCTAGTTGGCAACATATAATATCATATAACAAGTTTATGTACACCACTCAAACTAAAATCGGGCTTCACAAAGAGTATAGCAGATATACTAGCCCCTGCCCGATTCCCTCCTTAGCTCAGTCTCACTGGTAGCACCTGTAAAATGATAATCCACGGGGTGAGATAAAAATCTCAGTAACTAAGATAATCTACATTATTGATTATCAAGACAAGTTATAAACAAGCATTAAAATAAGTAACATAAGCACATCATATAATATTACCACAAATTTGCATGCATGATCCCTAACCATCCGGTCCTCCAATACTCCCGACTAAACCAGTAGGCTATTTTATAGAACCAAACCACATGTATGGTTCCCAAGCTCACCATCTATGGTAGGACTACCCGGCCAAGGTGTCCTAAACCACTTTTGGACTACTGTTTCCCCCTATTACAAGTAATTGGGGTATCGTTACTCCAACACCGCATCCTGCAGATGTTAAAGAGCATAGTCTCTAACTCCGCACCCTTTTGGGTATTAAGGAGAGTAAGTCTCCAACACCGCATCCATTTTCGGGCACTAAGGAGAGTAAATGCTGCACCCGGCGTCCCAAGGTGCTAGCAATGCCATATGGACTTAATCTTCACTATCTCCACTAGGGTGACCTCCCACTCTAATATGCCATATTTCACTAAATATCTCTACTTGACCATGCATAAACAACTTTTCAAACAAGTATAACAAAATCTTTTCATTTACTTCAGAAATATAGAATTTTACGAACCAATACTCCACTTTTTCCAAAATAGCTAACCTTTAAAGAATTTATGCATATATACTCAACAAATCATAGAAAAACAACTTGAGAATAACTTATACAAGGTAATAAACAATGCAAATTATCTAGTTACCTCAACTCTTTTGTTACTAAAAGGGTTACCCGTGGTACTAATTCTCTTCTTGTGTCAAGGTAAGTCTTCCCACACCACAATCTACATCAACAAGTACTATATGTTCATTTTCAATTAACACAAGTACCATTAGCTAATAATAACCTCCCAATTCTCCCACTTCCCACTCAAATTCTCAACAAATAGACTTGTCAAGATTAGAATTTTTTCACTTCATCCTTTTAAGTCTCCTTCTAACTCTATCAAAATATAAAACTTAATATCTCAGCTTATCACACTTTAACACCTTATGATCAAGATAAAGCTTGATCCAACTCCCACTAAACAACAAAGTAGCTTCATATTACCACATATCCAAGATCAATAAACCTAGGTTAAACCTTTAGAGTCAATAGAAACCTTTAAAACATTGACTCATGGCTTAATCCCATCAAACCAAATTCTCACTCTTTCAAATCCCATAGAAAATGAGATGAAAAGGTAGAGGAGAAGGATAGGAAACTTACCCAAGAGTTTGAAGGCTCAAATCATCTTCAAAATCCTTCCAAATTGATGCCCTAGCAGTGTCTAAAGTTTTCTCCTTCGTGCTTTAGGTTTTCCACCCCAAAAACTATCCATTTCTAATGATTCTCGAAAATATAAGTTGCCTGCTGTGCCGTGCGCCATAGCGCACGCCACGTAAGCCGTGGCTCACGGCGCAGCGAGTAACAACTTGATTTTGCTCCCCCCGATGCCTCTCGACTTGATCCGACTTTCATCCTATCTTAATTTAGAGCCAAATATGATCCAAAAATCCAATTAGCCATCTAAAAACATAATTAAATAAATTAATCATATTTTTAACTAATTTATCCCTTAATTAATCCATTTTTCCAGATTTGAAGTTTTAGAATGTTACACAAGAAGGTCGATAAAGAAAGTAAGAAAGGATTAGCTTCTTTTCGATAATGGTATAACTACCTTTATGCAATGAATGTATAATAATGTTGTTAAATGTTTGGGTTGCCAACTAGGATGCATATGTGCATGTATATGTGTATATGTGGTGATCTTGTTGAATAGTTTGCTTGTGTAAATGATGTTGCATCTTATTGAGTGTATCATAGTAGTGAATACATGGGTTGGCCTAAATGCTATCAAAGCAAGTTTATGTTATGTTATGCAACTTGTTCTATTAGTAATTAATGTAGATTTGTTATGTGAAAAGGTGTGTTTATGTGAAACTTGACTAAATGGTGAGGCTTAGCCCCATTTATGTATAAGTTAAGTGAATTGTGATCCCCGACCACATGGTGAGACTTAACCCCATATGTGAAAGTTGGATGGTTGAAAATGGAACAAGTATATTATTATTTAAATGGTTATGTGTTATGCCTTATATAAGAACACAAGTATATAGTGTGGCATTGAGAGGTCAAATTGTGTATATGATGTGATATATGTGATATAATGTGCTAATAAGGTGTATATAGCTTGGATTTAGTTCAAAGCCCAAAATGGTCTAATAAGATAAGGGATGAGAATTGAACACTTAGGGTGCCAAATTTTGAAAGGAAAGTAGTTTTTGGCACCTAGGTGTCCAAGTTTAAATTGATCTATTAGATTGTGTCCAAACTTATCTCATTAGATAGATTATGCTATAAGTTTGGTGTGGGGGCTTGAATCACTCCAATTGAACATCTGGTATGAAACTGGTGTGTGGTAAAAGTTCGTATTAGAATTTTTATTGTGATAGCAAGATCTGATACATGCATTGTGGCACATGGTATGCAAGCCATGGCACATGATATAAAACCAACACACATTGCTCTATGCCACATGCCATGGTGCATGTGGTATAAGTCGAGGTGCATGGCACATTTCTCATAATAATAATTGTTGATTCTTTGAGTCGAGGCAATGGCGTTATACTTCTATTAGTCCTTTTCATTAAACATATTTTTTTAAGAAGTTAGGATCCCACAGTTTAAAAACAAACTAAGGACTATATCTCTGATATTGTAATGTGTTGTAAATTAAGGTGTGATATGTAAGTAAGGCCTAAGATGAGAATCAAGACTTTACAGTTTGGTATTAGTTTTCTTCAGTTTTGATCTATTTCTATATTGTGTCCCTACTAGTTAGAAACTTTTATACATTCATTACTCTTTATCCGGCCTCTCACCACTTGTCTTCTTATATTTTTTTGACTTTTCTCCTTAAGAGGGAGAAAGGCACATAAAGCTACAATAGAACTACAGTGGCTATGAGAGGACGTGGTAGGAATCCACGATGTACTCAGGGTAAGATGCCCAAGATCCAAAGGTGCCACCGGAGCAACCCTAAAGGAATAACCCAATAATGGTATGAATGTTAGATGTGATGCTAGATATTCAGTGAAGGCTAGCCAATAGTGATGCCCTAAACTATAATAGGGATCACGAGGAGCCGAAGCCAAAGAAAGAAATAAGGCCTAAGGCTAAAGTGAAGGTGGAATCTGAGCAGCAACTTGAGGGTGATTGAGTAGGCTAGTTACCTCCCATGCTTTAAGGAGTAGGCCAGTAACTAGTAAAGAAGATAAAGAGATCCTATAGACCAAGTTTGGAGAAATTTCTCATAGTTAAGTCCACCAACTTTCAATAGAAGTATAAAGGAAGGAGATATAAAGAACTCGATCGAGAGGATGGAAACAATTTTTGAGATTACCCCATGTTCCTCCAAATAGAAAGTGATAGTGGCCACAATGTAGTTGGTAGAAGACGTTAAGCATTGGTGGCATTCTGTGAGCCCTTCTAATGGTAGCTGACTCAATTAAGAGCATTTCAAGGAAAGATTCTTTGACTACCATTTCCTTGTAGCATTCCAAGATGAGAAGAAAACTGAATTCTATGCTTTTCAATAGGGATATATAGATGAAGAGTCTTTTATTAAGAAATTCAATCGGCTTTCCAAATTTGTAACTTATCTGTATAAGTGAGATGATAGCAAGTGGAAGGCAAAAAGATTGATTGAGAAGATGTGCCAAGAGTATAGAAGGAAGATAGCCTTGCTGGGTGAAGCTACTTATGAAGAGACATGCAATACATTTTGTATAGCTATAAGGCAAGGTAGAAAGGTAAATTTTGAAAAAAAAAGAGATAGCTTTGGTTGGTTTTTAGTTTCTTTAGGTCCGTTAAGAGGAATACCAAAGAGGAATAGTTCTATGTTGGTAGTTCTGGATCCTCAGGTAGGAGAATTTTTAGTAGAGGATTGCAATCTCAAGGAGTAATTGGCTAAATGATAGGGATTTTCACTTGCCTTCAAAATTAAAATAAAGCTAACCCTAATGCAATATAGGGCCAACCCTAGGTTATCTCCCAAGGAATAATTTTAAGTCTAATTTAAAGTTATCTAGTGAAATAAATCACCTAAAGTTTGAGGTTGATTAACTAATTGCTAACCTAATTATCTAGTTAATTAAGTTAGCAAACTAAACCTAATTATAAATGAAGTGGCTTCTCAATTTAAGTAGGAATCCTAGGGTGTTGGTAATGGAAGAATTTTAAATTCTAATCAAATATGGCAGCTCATTTAACTCCTCTTCCTTGGTTGAAAAATGCATTTACTTAAGACAACTATCTTAAGTATCATAATTTCACTAATTCAATTTCTCAAGTGCTATTATAAGCCCCCTAGGTAACCTTACTAGCTTAGCTCTAAAATTAACCAAGTGTTTAGCTAAAATTCATTCCCAAATGCCATTGCCCAAAGTTGTACCTAAGTTCAAAACTATGAAAACTCAAGCAACTCATCAAGTATTCACCACACAATTTCATACTAGGCTAATACAAGACATTCACCCATTGAAATCACATATTACCATACCAATTCATAAAGTAGATGAAATTTTAGTAGCACATAGGTCATGAAATTCAACTCAACAATCTTGTTTCAATATTATAAATTACAAACAACCATGTAACTAAAGTCAAATTGAACCACAATCAATAATAGTCATAGTATTCTAATAGAATTGAAACAAGATGAAGAAATAGTTGAGCTTAGCCAAGTGAAGACTTCAAAACCCCTCTTTCTTCAACTCTCCCCTAGGATTCCATAGAGACTGTAGCTAGAAAACATCAAGAGCACTTTGCTTTCTCTGTGAACACAACTAGGCCGTGGCACATGCTCCATGCTTGGATTGAGCTTCAAATCTCCTTCTAGATGTTTGGGGTTAGTTTGGCCTTGAGAGAGGAGAAGAATAGTGGAAGAATTGAGTGAATTTGATGGTGAAAAGAGGGAGAAATGGTGGCTATATGAAAATTTAGTATAGAGAGAAGGAAGAGAAAATGAAGAACAAGATGAATAAGAGAGAGAAAGTATAGAAGATGAATGAGATGAGTGTTGGATCTGATTTTTGGAAGCTGAATGGTTTGATTATTCTATTTTGGCACAGCTAAAACTTAATTTAAAAAAAGGAAAAGAAATTAAAATGGAAATGAGAACTTTGTCACACTTGCAAGGTTGTAACCTCCTATTAGTTAGTAGATGATTCCTGTATGGGTGTAATTTCCCATGTGTCATCCACCTTTTCAAGCTGATTTAATTCCTAAATAAAGCCCAATTCACATACAAACTATTAGCTTTGACCTCAAAGAGTGTTGACCTCAATTGCCTAATTGATGCACAAGTCACATGCCACCTGTCACATAAATCACATAATTCAATTAAATAGCACATAATATAATAAAATATAATTAATTTCTAGGATTAAATTCATAATTAGAGGGGAGAATTTATTAAATTAACTAAGTCCTAGGCTGCACAAAATTATATAAAAATTTTTACACAAAGGCAAACCAAAAACTAGGTCAAACTAAGGTACTTTAAAAGTGTTGACTTTTTATTTAATTACTTTCAAATTAAAATAAATTTTAAAATGCACTTTCACCACTCATCAGCTAGACATAAAATGCACTTTTTTAATTTTTCTTATACATTTTCTCAAAAGTTCCTTTTTTGGATCAAAATACCCCTAGTATACTAAACCTAAAAACTTAGGCAGTTTTCTAAATCTAATGCAATGAGTGCACTTTAAGATGATAAAACATTAATAAAAGGGTGCTAATTGATAAATAAAAGTGGGTAACAAACGTATTTTATCACTAAAGGAGGAGGATTAGTGGAATTCTAAGGCTTCATATGTAATGTCCGCCTTGACATTACCAAAATTCACCACACAATCACAACAAACAATCATACTTAAGAGCAAGGATTTGTTCCTAAGCTCACATTATCTATATAATAGTTAAAACAAATAATCTTTTAGAAATAATTTTGAAAAATTTGGAATCCCATAAAAACCCTTCAAATTTATAGTTTGAACTCAAACTTAATGATTTATAAAGGTATTGGAAGCATGGGAAAGTTTTAGGAAGCAAAACACTTCAAAATAGAGTAAAAAATGTCATTTTTGAGTGTTTTGCTCCATGTACCATGGCTCGTGGTCCATGCACCACAGTATATGGCACAGAAAGGAAAGTTTTTCACTGTACCGTGCACCATGACTTGTGCGAAATGCACCGTAGTGCACATGTCCATGAGAGCAATGTTGTCATGATAACTTTTCTGGATGAACTTCAAACACATGCCATTTTTGCATCCAATGTCTGATTGGAGTGATTCAAATGTCTACGCAAAACTTATTCAATAAGCTAACTAATAGTACAAGTTTCATTATGATCTAATACCATATGAAAATTTTAAACACTTAGATGCAAAAGTCAGTTTTTAAAGCGATTTTCAACCATCCGAGTACCCAAAACTGATAACTTATACCATTAACTCATTGTGAGGCTTGAACTAAGTCCAATGGACCAAAATACACTTGATTGAGTATTTAAACACATAAAAAAATATCAAACACGAAATTTGGCCACTTAATGGCCATTTCACCTAATATGGCCAAAATACCAAATCAACACCATATATACTATTTGGCCTCTATTGCCACATAATACACTACATATATTTTGTTACCATATAGATAAAACATTCCTTACACTTGTAATAGTATTTTAGCCTATCACAACAAAAATTGCCACATATTCACATCATATACAATATTGGGCTAAAATACAAAATAACATAGTATGAAACAAGTGTAACCAATCAAAATGATATACATTCCTAGTTGATGATAGGAAATTAGTTGCTTATCCTTAAAATTAAACTAAAGATAACCCTAATGCAATATAGGACCAACCCTAGGTCATCTCCCAAGGAATGGTTTTAAGTCTAATTGAAAGTTATCTAGTAAAATAAATCAACCAAAGTTTGTAGGAATTTAGTTACCTAGCTAATTATCTAAACTAATTACCAAATGTGCAAGTAATTAAAATGCTAGTGAAAGTGAGTGAAATGAACTTCCCTTTTCACAATAATGGAACTCTAGAGATTAGTTGATTTTGGACTCATTATCTTCTCATGATTAGGCTAAGTTTAGCTTCCCTTTCCTCTTGACTAAAGCTGTCATGACTTAAGAAAATTATCCTAAGCCAATTGACCTAATTAGCTGACTTCCCTAGGTCTTAGATTAAAGTCCCTATTTCAATTAATCAATTGGTGAAGAAATTAGCCAAGTGATTCACTGAAAATCTCCTCTCAACAGCCACGGTTAAAACAACAATGTGAGTAACCAGAAGATTATGTCAAGCTACTCAATAACACAAGTATTAACATCATAAGATTATGCAATATTAACATAAGTAATTCACTAATTGAAAAACACAAGATTATGTGCCAAACAAAGAGAGGCAAAATTTAGTTATGGCTATCCAAGGAAGAAATTAAATGAAACAATCATCTCTCTTTACATCAACATCAAATTCAAATTAGAATTTATAAGCTAAGATGATTAAATCCTAGATAAAGGAATCTAACCATCTAGTAAAAAGAGAAGAGGATAGGAAACAAAAGAACCTAGCCAATTTAAAGCTTAAGACTCATCCTCCATCTTCATCTCTCTAGGATTTCACCAATGAAATTAGCCAATCTTCATCATATTCAAGAACCCTAGTAATTGCTTGTGAAGGCCAAACTCCATAACTCTTGAATGATGGAAATGAGCTTCAATCCTTGTGAAATGGAAGGGATTGAACAAAAATGAAGAGAGGAGAAGAATGGTATGATTTTTGTGGAGGTTTAGTGGCTGAAAATGCAGGTTAGGGTGCTGGACAATGAAGAACAAAAGAAAGAAAATGAAGAACACTATGAATAAGAGAGAGAGAGAATGAAAGAGATGAATAAAATGAGTGTTGGATCTCAATTGGGGCTGAATGGATGTGCTCTTAAGTGCTTTCCATCAGCTAAATACTCAATTAAAAAATAGGAAAAGAAAATAAAAAGAAAATGTGAGCCTTGTTACACTTGCAAGATGGCACCCTCTTATTGGTTTGTAGATGATTCCAATGTGTGCCTAATTTCTCATGTGTCATCCACATCATCTAAGCTTATTTAATCCCTTAAAATAATCATAATTTCAAATGCAAACCATTAGCCATTGACCTTAAGGAGTGTTGACCTTAATTTCCCAATTGATGCACAAGTCACATGCCACCTGTGTCACATAAATCATATAATTCAATTAAATAGCATGTGATATAATAAAATATAATTAATGTCTAGAATTAAATTCATAATTAGAATGGAGAATTAATTAAAATAACTAAGTTTAAGGCTACACAAAATTATACAAAAATTTTCACACAAAGACGAACCGAAAACTAGGTCAAACTAAGATATTTAAAAAAGTGTTTACTTTTTACCTAGTTACTCCCAAACTAAAATGAAGTTGAATTCTAAAAAATTTAATTTCACCACTCATCAACTAAACATAAAATGGACTTTGTCAATTTTTCTTGTACATTTTCTCAAAATTTTATTTTTTGGACCAAAATGCCCCTAGTGCACTGAACCTAGAAAAATAGGAAAAATTCTGAATTTAATGGAATATGTACACTTGAAGGTGATAAATCATTAATAAAAGGGTCCTAATTGACAAATAAAAGTGGGTAACAAATGTGTTCTATTAGTTGGCAACATATAATACCATCCATATAAGTTTATGTACACCACTCAAACCAAAATCGGGTATTACTATTCGTGATGTAACAAATATGCTAATCCTTGCCCAATTCCTTCCTTGCTCAGTCTCAACAGTAAAACCTATAAAATAATAACCATGGGATGAGATAAAAATCTCAGTAACTAAGATAATCTACATTATTTATTAACATGCCAAGTTATAAACAAGCATTAAAATAAGTGACATAACCACACCATATAAAATCACCACAAATTACATGCATGATCCCTAACCATTCGGTCCTCCAATACTCTCGACCGAACTAGTAGGCTATTTCACAGAACCAAACTACATGTATGGTCCCCAAGCTTACCATCCATAGTAGGACTACTCAACCAAGGTGTCTTAAACTACTTCTGGACTATTAGTTCCCCCTGTTACAAATAATTGGGGTGTCGTTATTCAAATACCACATCTTATGGATGCTAAGGAGCATATTTTCTAACTCCGCACCCTTTTGGGTACTAAGAAGAGTAAGTCTCCAATACCACACCCATTTTTGGGCACTAAGGAGAGTAAGTGCCTAAAGCTTGCCCCTTTAGGCTCTAGGGTTCCCACTATAAAAACTGACTTTTTCCAATGATTTTCAAAAATTTAATGTTTTTGTTGTGCCATACGCCACAGTGCATGCTAAACAAGTCGCGACTCATGAGTAGTGAGAAAAGTATTGATTTTGCTCCCCCCGATACCACCCGACTTGATCTGACTTCCATCCTAACTCAATTTAGAGCCAAATATGACCTGAAAATTCAATTAGCAACCAAAAAACATATCTAAATTAATTTATCATATTTTTAACTAATTTATCCCTTAATTAGTCAATTTTTCCAAATTTAAAGTTTTCAGATGTTACACCATAATAGTTGCGTCAAACCACTACTACTCTTGCACCTCGTGTGAGCACTGCACACTCACCTATGTGTGCAATTTGTGGATGAAATCATGCTAAAAGATTTTAGGCCTATTACATATGCGGTAATATTAGAGCCAGTAATTTGGGCCAAGCACGACAGGCCAACTTAAACTCGCCCAAAAAATTTAAGCCCGAGCCCAAATAAAATAATAATTTTTTATTGTTCGGGCCTATTTGGGCTGCCCGAATAGGCCTGAGAAAATTTGGGCCAAGCCCGAACCCGATCGGGCTTAGGCCGAATACTCGAATAGAAAAAATACATTTTAAAAAATATATATAATATAATAAATCTCAATTATTTTTTAAGTTTTATATTATTTTATTTTAAAATACCATATATTTGAATGTATTACTATAGTTATTTTAAGAAAAAATAAAAATATTATATTTTCCTATTTTTATAATTTTTAATCAAATGAAATATCTCAAAATAATAATTAAAATATATTTTAATATTAATTTTTATACTTTAAGACTCAATATTTTTTTTAGAAAAACTGAGTTATATACACCATTTTCTTGTCCAAAAAATTATATTTTATATTTTTTATAAAATAAGATAATTAATTTTAAATTACAAATAATTTTAAAAATAAAATTTGGGCATGTATAAATTCTGGCTCTACTATGAAACAAACATAATAAATAACCTAATATTTTTAGATAATTATTTGATTATCATCCACGGCAAACTTAGTTAAAAATTAAAAATGAACTAAAGTAAATACCCTTTGTATATATGACTTAAACAATATAAAAGATTAAAGAAAAAATTCAAAAAATAGTATTTTACCCATAATTAAATGATTTTGTTTTATATAATATAATGATGGCTCTTTTCTCATATTCTTAAAAATGAAAAGTACAGTTTATTTAATAGTTGTTAAAAACTTTGAAGTAATTAAGACAATAATTTTAAATTAGTGGTCTAACCGTAGTTGAATTGAGATTAACTTGATCATAATTAAAATAATATAATTCAATTAAAATATATAAATATTTTTATATAACCATGATAAGGGAAATATTTAAATAAATAAGACATCAATTTACAAGTAAAGGAAATATTAATGAATAAATTGCACATAATATAACAAAATAGTAACAGAGCTTCTTAAGTACTTAACTACAAAGTTAATAACTTATTATTTTTTTATTCCTTTTAAGTTAAAAAAAATATTTTATGCTTAATAAAATTATTTAAAAATTAAAATTGATTAAAAAATAAAAGTATTTTTAAAAAAAGTTTTGGGTATTTGGGCCAGCCTGAATAAGCCCGAAGCCTGAAGGTGTTAGGGCCAGGCTTGGCTATATGGGCTTTTTAGAAAGAGTAGGATTCTTTAAGCCTGACCCGAATAAACTCGGCCCACCCGAATTACCGGCTCTAGGTAATATGGGCTATTTTACAAGGGATTGCCTTAAGAACTGAGAAGGAACCTAAGAACAGCGATCGATAGTGATCGGTCGAGTGTACACAGTATTAGATCATGTGTTTTAATGATTACAAAACTAAGAGAAGAGGTGTTTGTTATGTGTGCAGATACATGAAGAATCATAGATGAAAGCAAAACTTCAAGAATATGAAGAATCAAGAGAAGATGAAGATTTATAGGATAATTTATTTAAATTCTCTTAGATTCAATATGAAAGCTTTGAGAACATAATTACATTATATTATCCTTGAAATGAATGCATAATTCTTAGCTTACAAGTCTCATTGGTGCATCTTAAGACTCAGCTTAGTATATCCAAGCTTGAGTTATGTCATTTTAGCTTATAGTAGATCATAGAAGTTGAGCCTTTCACTGTCTGATGATTCACACTTGATTCAATACGGTCACATGTGTGTTTTGTCATGTTAGACACACCAACTGATATTTCACGCCTGAATTAGGAGTGATCCACACATGATTTGTTACTTGTGTTTATGTGATGCCTTAACAAAGCTTCTGTGCTTTATTTCATGCAAGCTACCCTTGGGTACGCATGCTTGAATTATCATTTTATGTTCCCTTGCATATTGTGAAGTGTCATTTCATACTTGGATGAGATGGTATCCATGCGTGATTCGTCACTAAGTCTCTTGAACACATTTTGTCTAAGTAAATCTTAAGCCATTTTAAGCTGATTCCATATTTTACACTTGTGTGATTAGTGACTATTCATTCTAAGTCTTTTCAATCATGCAATTCTTGCTTGAAAGCACATTGCTCAATCACAAGTAAAACACTTTATAGTGTTATGGCTTTTATGAGGCATGACAAATCACGTGTGAGACTCAACCGGTTTCTTGTGAAATATCACATAAAAAGCTACCTTGCTTAAGTCATGACATATTACGCATGAGTGTACCTATGCATCAAGCATGAATCGTCTTATAGACAGGCATCTCTTTAAGACATGACAAATCAATCATGAAAGTTGAAGCTTTCCTTACATGTATTGTACTTCTAAGAGCCTTCATCTTTTATCTTGGACATATCACATGTGGGACTCATTAGTGACCATGCATGAATTTGCTAGAGCCAAAATGTCAAGTTCTAAGCTTGCATTATATGGTCAAATCACGTATGAAACATGCTATGTCATAAGCGTGAAATGTCGATATAAATTAATTAACCAACAAATCATGTGTGAAGCACCCTCTTTACCACATATGATCGGCTCATGGCTATATATACCCTTGTGCTAGATCTTCTATTTCACATGTGTTCTAACGTTCTTAATTCTAATCGTTACTCTTTTAATCATTCTTAAACTACCTCCTTGATCTTTCTCTAGCCATTATAATGTTTGAATTCAATTACCCATCCTTCTTAAACACTATTTTGCACCTAAGATTCATCTAAACTCTTCTTGATCCTCAACCTAACTTTTCTTTCTTATCATTATGAGATGGCCCGAATAAAAGACACTAGAAAAAAAAGAAAGTTCTGAGGTTACTAAGAAGCAAAAATTTACTGAAGTCTTGATTCTAGAAGGTAGAAAATGACCCAGTCAACCTTCTAAAAGGAGGAGAACTCTAAGAAAAATAAGAAAGCCTGTGATGCCATTTGAACTAACATCATCCAATTAGCAAGAAGATGCACTAACAAGGCCCTGTAACCCTCTCCTTATATCACCACCATATAAGAAGAGGATTAGCATAATCACTATACCTAACATAAACTGTAAACAAATATTTTGAAAATATTTAGCCCATGTCTTATTTTGCAAAATCATCAAAATCTTATCATATCATAGCCACACAAAGCAAAAATAAATAAATCATTTGCATTCATATCAATCTTTGCATGCCTTTAAAATAAGGAAATAAGGTTAGATTACAGGTCATGTGTCATGGCGAGCACCACATGCAGTGTGGCATATGGCACAGAGCCACATGTCTAACCTTCTCTGTACCATACGCCACAACATGATGTGTAATGCATCATGGTGCACATGTCAGTTTCTGCAGCTATCATGTGATAGCACACATGACGAACTTCTGGCATGCGCCATTTCCATATATGTCATCCGATCAGAGTGATTCAAGCATCTATACGAAGCTTAACTCATAAGCTAACTAATGAGATAGGTTTAGACATGATCTAATGGTCTAATCAAAATTTAGACACTCAGGTGTAAAAAGTCACTTTTTATAAAAATTTAGCGCACTCAAGCGCTTAAATCAATCACATTATTTCATTAGACCATTCTAGACCTTGAACCAAGTCCAAAAAGGATCTAATATATCTGATTGATCTAGTTATACAGTAGATATACAAACATACCATAATTTGACCATTTAACGGCCCATTTCCATATTTCAATAACTATTCACTACTTAGCATAAACTAGCCCACTTGGCCATTTTCACCATAATATCACTAGAAAATCACACCTTTACATATTCACAATATGTTTACAACTAAATGCTTATTTGGTTTGTCATACAATCAATTTTTTTGGGAGTAAATCAATTTTTAAAGGCAAATTACCCAAATAGCAACATAATGAGATAATTGATTTTTTGGGTTAGAATTGATTTTTTTTAAGCTATATCTGTTAGCTTTTGTGTTCGTTTGAATGAGAGAGAATAAGAAAAGCAAAATTTACAATAGAGGCCCAAGAAAATCTTATCAAAAAGCATGTGCAAGAATCACAAGAAAGGCCTAGGAAAAAATTATGAGAAAAGCACAAAATTTTTTACATTGCTACATTTTTTATATTGCTAAAATTTCAACAACAGTGCTTAACATCTTCATTAGATATGACTCATATCTATGATATTATTAGAGATTAACTTGTATATTATCATATTTATTAGTTATTATAAAATTGATGTTTTTTATTTAAGAATTAAATCTTTCTTTTTATTAAATTTATTTGAACTAAGAAATATTGAGTTATTTATTTACATAAATTAAATTGTTAATATTAACATAATTTAATTTTTTATAATTAATCAGATATGTAATTTAAATAATATATTTTACTTCTTAAATAAAATTTAACAAATTTAATAATAATAGATATAAATTTATTAATAATTTAATTTTGAAAAGCAATGACCTTTATGTTAATTTACATGGCTAAAATTGATTCTGACTAAATTATTGAAACACATCAATTATGTTAAAATTAAATTTAGAAAAACAGTATCTAAATAGATTACATTATAACTTAAGCAATTATGATTAAAATCAACCATTTAATCAATTATTTTCATAATCAATTATACCTAACTAAAATTCAAATGTGTACTAAATCTTAGCCCATGTTAATCATTTTACCACATATGGGCTAAGATTCACAAATTCACTATAATCTCCATATTTCACAACATAAACATGCATGCAATCCCTGTGGCAATTTATATATATAACGTACACAAAAGTAATGTTCATTACACAAAATTCAAAGATTACATAGCCACGACACCACTATAAAGATCATGTGTTTTGATTATTATAAAACCAAGAGAAGATGTGTTCATTATGTGTGCAGATATATAAAGAATTATGGGTGAAGACAAAACCTCAAGAGTATGAAGAATCAAGAGAAGATGACGATTTATAGGATAAGTTATTTAAATTATCTTAGATTTAAACTAAAGCTAACCCAAATGCAATATAGGGCCAACCCTAGGTCATCTCCTAAGAAATGATTTTAAGTCTAATTTAAAAGTTATCTAGTAAAATAAATCACCTAAAGTTTGAAGTTGATTAACTAATTGCTAACCTAATTATCCAGTGAATTAAGCTAGAAAACTAATCTTAATTTTGAAAGAAGTGGCTTCTCAATTTAAGTCTAGGGTATTGTTAATGGAAGAATCCTAGCTTCTAATTAATTATGGTAGCTCACTCAACTTCTCTTCCTTAGCTGAAAAATGTATTTACTTAAGACAACTATCTAAAGCAACCTAGCTTTACTAATTCAATTTCCTAAGTGCTATTACAAGCCCTTTAGGTAACCACACTAGCTTAGCTCAAGAATTAACCAAATGTTTAGTTAAAACTCATTCCCAATTGCCACCGACCAAAGCTGTACTTAAGTTCAAAACTATGAAAGCTCAAGCAACTCATCAAGTATTCACCACACAATTACATGCTAGGCTAATACAAGACATTCACCAAATGAAATCACATATTACAATGCAAAATCACTAAGTGGCAAAAATTTCCAATAACAAAAGGAACTGAAATTCAAGTCAACAATCTTGTTTCAACACTAAAAATTCCAAACAACCATGTAACTAAAGTCAAATTGAACCACAATTAACAATAGTCATAGTGTTATAATGGAATTGAAACAAGATGAAGAAATAGTTGAGTTTAGCCAAGTGAAGACTTCAAAAATCCTCTTCCATCAACTCTCCCCAAGGATTCCATGGAGACTCTAGCTAGAAAACATCAAGAGATTTTGCTTCCTCCATGAACACAACTAGGCTGTGGCATATGCTTCATGCTACTTGATGGATTGAGCTTCAAATCTCCTTTTAGTTGCTTAGGGTTGGTTCAACCTTGAGAGAGGAGAAGAATGGTGGAAGAATTGAGTGGATTTGATGGTAAAAAGAGGGAGAAATGGTGGCTAGACATGCTGTATTATAGAGAGAAAGAGGAGAAAATGAAGAACACCAAGAACAAGAGAGAGAAATTGTGGAAGATGAGTAAATGAGTGAATCAATCTCATTTTGGGAGCTGAATGGCATGCTTATTCTATTTTGGCATAGTTGAAACTTAATTAAAAAAAGGAAAAGAAATTAAAATGGAAATGAGAGCCTTGTCACACTTGCAAGGTGGCAATCTTCTATTGGTTTGTAGATTATTCCAAAGTATGTGTAATTTCTCATATGTCATCCACATCATTTAAGCTGATTTAATATCCCAAAAATAGCATAAATTACGTGCAAATTCTTGGCCATTGACCTCAAGGAGTGTTGACTTCAATTGCCCAATTGATGCACAAGTCATATGCCACCTATGTCACATAAATCACATGATTCAATAAAATGGCATGTGATATAATAAAATCTAATTAATGTTCAAAATTAAATTTATAATTAGAAGGAATAATTTATTAAATTAACTAAGTTTCAAGCTATACAAAATTATATAAAAATTTCCGTACAAAGGCAAATCGAAAAATGGGTCAAACTAAGACACCTAAAAAAGTGTTAATTTTTTTATTTAATTACTCCTAAACTAAAATAAATTTTAAAAATATAATTTTACCACTCATCAACTGGACATAAAATGCACTTTTTCAAATTTTCTTGTACATTTTCTTAAAAGTTTATTTTTTAGACCAAAATACCCCTGATGCACTAAACCTAGAAACTTAGTCAAAATTCCAAATCTAATGCAATGTGTGCACTTGAATGTGATAAATCATTAATAAAAGAGTCTTAATTGACAAATAAAAGTGGGTAACAAATGTGTTCTATCAAGAGTACATGAAGTACTTGTGTAAAAAGATCAAGATCTAGAGGCTTGTAACCACCATATTAAAGTAGACTAATAGTCAAAGGAATAGTAGAGGAGCTTAGTGAGACTAGGCTTAGACAAAAGGAAGATAAGGATTGTGGAGGGGGAGTGATGGGATGATGAAACCAAAGATAGTAGAGGAATCTTTGCCTCTATCACAATTGGGATGAGAGAGATGCAAGTAGTAACAATTGAACCCATCTCTCCTTCTCCCTCTTCCTCTCCCTCTTTAGCAATCTCCTTCTCCTTCTAGCAATCAAAACACATTGCGAATAAGGTTGTCATTACCCTAGCAAAATAATACTAAGCTACACTAATGTTATATTAGTATGAACCTAGGTCAATCTCTATGAGGAGGCTTAGTTGGAAAATTTAGGTTTAAAGTGTGCCACAAGTTAAAGGTGATTTGGACAAAATTAGGCTCTAAACTAATTAAGCTAATTAACCTAATTCTAGAGGGAATGAAATGGGTGATTAACTTATTAAAAGTAGGAACTCCTATATGGATTTGGTCACCTATCCTTGTTTGATTAAGGCCTAGCTAGTGCGGTCTTCTCTCTCTTCTCTTTAGCTTTAGTGACTTAGTTATATTAACCAAGACTTAGTTAATACCTTGACCAACCCCAATCAAAGATGATGGTCTTAGACTAAGCTAAAGAAAAGCTACCATTAAGCCTAACCAAAGTATTACAAACATGAGTCAATTAGGTCAAGCACATATGAGGGAATCAACATGCTCAAGATTATGATTCATGAAGATATTCACATGCATTCAAGTTGGCAAGATTATGACAAGCAAGAAAACATATTAGACTCATCAAGCTAACCAAGATTATGAATCAACTTGAAGAGGCAAAAATCTAGAGCTCAAAGTAACAAAACTCAAGTAGCAACAAGCATGTCTCAATCATATGAATCATCATTTAAAATTACAAGATCAAAGAGTCATACAAGTTTGTAATTCTAGAGAGATAAAGTAGAGAGAAGAAATTTAAAGCTGGCTAGAAAATAACACAAACTTAAGGTTTCCTCCTATAACATCCTAAATTTCTTAATCCTAAGTTTAGAAGTAAATCAAAGGTAAGTGGAAATTAAAGTGGGATTAGAGATTTAAATGATTAATTGGCATTTTGACTTGTTGGTGTGTTGTATGAATAGATATGGGTGATAGGAGTGCATTTTGGGTTGAAGAAAGTGCACGTGGTGAGAATAAGTCTCATTGTGCCAAAAATTCACTTCATAAGTTGTGAATTTTAAAAAATTTTAGAAGAGAGAAATTAAGAAACACACAAAATAGAGAGAGGAGAAGGGATGAGGAGCTAGGTCAAGTTATTTTAGAGTGGTGGAAGGTGATTCGGATCGGTAACTTACATGTAACTCTTATTTTTCATTCTACACAAATTTTTGTGAAAATGAGTTATAGAAAAATTGAATCAGTGGAATTTGAGGGGTTTGATTCTTGTCCAATAGTAATAAAAAGGTTCCTGAAAGCTAAATTATAGCTTTGTGACTGGTTTAGAGCTGAACGGTAGAGCTTTGAACTCAAAGGCTCAATTTTGGCTCTTTAGAGAGAGAAAGTTAAGGCAAAATCTGATATAAGTGAAATAAGACCAGTTAAGGTGATGTAAAGTTGTAATTGGGTAGTTATGGACTTGGAATGGATAAATGAAAAATATTTTATGGATAAATATAGCCCTAAATAGTAAAAATGAGTTTTTGGTCAAAATGGACCAAATGACTAAAATGTGCCAAATGTGTTCAGATTAGCATATTAGACTCATGAGTAGAGAAAGAAAGCTTGTGATAAGCTTGTACAATAGTAAAAATCCATGAGTAACCTTTTTTCTGATAGAAGGGTTGAGGTAACTAAATAACTTTCTTTGTTTGACTATTTATTATAACTGTATGTTAGTATGCTATGTAATGCATGAACTAGTTTTGAATTGAGCATGTTTTGTGGTATTGAGTGATTGTGTGTGTAAAATGACTTTTGGTCAAAATGAAAATTGAAATTATGTTTTGTAATGTAAAGTGATATATGTGTATGTGTGTGTGTTATGTATAAGAAAAAGTAAATTGTGAAAGGGAACCTTAAATGGTTTGAGAAAGTATGATCTGAGTGGTGGGAGTTCACTCGAGTATAGGGGATGATAAAGACCATATGGCAAGGTTTCCTTAGTATCCTATTAGGGTGCGGCGTTGGAAATAATTTCCCTTAGTGCCTTGAAAGGTGCTATGTTAGAGAAGATATCCTAAGTGCCTATTAAGGTACTGTATTGGAGATAAGAGATTCCTTAATATTTTTGTGATACGGGTGAGACTTAACGACGCCCTATTGTGTGTATTGGGGGAAAAACCATAGTTCGTATTGTGTGTTAGAACATCTTTGATCAGGTGATTCTACCACTGTAGGTGAGCTCAAGACTAATGAGAGTGTACATTGGTCAGAGATGAGCCTATGGTTTCATGTAGGGGTGATTTAGAGGACTAGTTGGTAGAGATCATGCTAGTATTTTATGATATTATGAAATATCTTGAGATAGCACGAAATCCTTCGGGATTGATAAAAAGTGAAAAATGAAATGTGATATGATGTAAATACTACTTTATGAAGTTTTAAGAGTATACTATGTTTACTTTCATATTGTTATATGTGATAGTCAATAGGAGTGAGTTATTCTGTTGCTAAGATTTTTATCTCACCCTTGTGGTTACATGTTTACAGGATTGGGAAGTAAGCAGGCTAAAGGAAGAGAGTCTGGACCGGCTTGAGTTGAGAAGCCATGTACTTTGAGGTTGTGTAATGTACTAAATCAAAAGAATGTATATATATATATATATATATAAGTGCATGTATTAAATTGAGTTTTTATGAAATCAAGCCCGATTATGTGTATATGTGTTGTTTGAGACAAAGGGGCTTTAATTTGATATGTTTGTATTGCAATGGTTATGTGTTGGTGAATCTTATGCCAAAGAATAAATTATGAAGAAATGAGTAATTTGGCGGCTAAGATTGTATTGTGATTATGATGGGTGAATCTTAAGCCAAAAGCTAAAATTATGATAAAATGAGTAATTTGGGGGCTAACATTATATTATAAATAGGATTGCATATGTATGAGTTGAGAAGTAGCTAAGTGGGCTATGTTACATTAAGAAATAGCATAGTTTATGGAATTAGTAAATTGTGGAAATTGGCCATAGAAGGGTCAAATTTTGATATATGATTATGATTGTGATTAATTGTGGTTAATCAAGTGTATTAGATCCTTTTAGACTTGGTTCGAGGCCTAGTATGGTCTAATGAGAGAAAGGGATTGAATTGAGAGCTTGGGTGCACAAAATTTTCAAAAAAAGTAACTTTTTACACCTAAGTGTCCAAATTTGATTAGACCGTTAGATCGTATCCAAACCTGTCTCATTAGTTAGTATGTGAGCTAAGCTTCATGTGGGCGATTAAATCACTCTGATTGAATGTCGTATGAGAAATTGGCACACACCAGAAGTTCATCATTTTTTATATCAAAATGACAGCAAAAATCTGAACAGGCACACTACGATGCATGGATACACATGCCACAGCGCACGACATAGACAGAGAGAGCGTGTGACTCTGTGCCATATGCCGTGGCACATTGACTGTCCTCCACGGCACACGTACCATAATTTAGTTTTATTTTGTGTCCTAAAATGCATGCATTTGAGCTAGGAATGCTGGTGGGTTATGTCTACTATATATTTGGAAAGTGTATGATTTATTTTCACTGTGTTTTCTCTAATTGAGTTGAGATTTAATTGACTTTATAAAATAAATCTTCGGCCGAAGTTTTTAAAATGAATTTGATTATTGTGAATGATGTGAGTTTATGGTAACACCATAGTCTTCTGTTATATTAAGTGGATATATGAGAGGAGGTTACACCTCCTTCTCATAGTAGCTCTTTTAAGAACCTAGCCTTGCATGTCCAAGTTTTCTTCAAGATGAAGCTTCAACTCCATGGCTGATTTTCTCATGAATTTTGCCCAAGGAAGACAAGGTTTAATCCTTGAGAAAGCTATTAGGTTTTGTAGAGAAAGAGAATGGTGGTGGTTTGGTGAAATTTGGATGGTTAGATTGAGAGATATAGAGGAGAGAGAGTGGAAGTGTATAAAGAGAAATGAGAGAACTTGAAGAACATGAAGACGAAGATTCAAAATGTAAGTGAATGATCTAAAAATATGATCCTAAGCCCTCTCTAAATGTGTTTTGGATGAGAATATAAGGGTTACCTACTCAACAAGTTGCCACAAAACTCAAAACAAGTCATTAGGTCAAGTGAGATTAAGGGTAGTCTAGGTTGCAAGTTAACTTGGGTGATAATTCCAATGTTGCTCTTCTAATCCCATTTGTGCATGGACATGTTAAGAAATTGTGTTCCCCTTAAACACCTTGAAATTCACGTCCAAACCATGCTCGAATCAGATCTGGAATTGTCTTTAAAGCTTCTCAAACACATTGCAATTGTCTTGAACTTTGACAAGTCAACTTGATCCCTTGTGTGCAAGTGCATGGAAACCTCTTGTGTGCCTAATTAGCCTTGATAAATCACACCATTTTGAAGCTCATTTAGGTCTGAAATTTCGTGCTCAAGCTCTACCATGTGCCAAACCAAGTCTTGAAACAAAGCCTCTTCCATGCAAAATATCACCTAAGACAATAACAAGAAATTTGACTATGTTATTTTGCACATGTGATAATTATGAAAATATTCAATGCCTAATATCTTTTTGCATATATTTTTAAAATTCATTCAAAACTTCACAAACACACACGAGAAAGTTAAGGTGGCCATGCATGCATGCAAACTAGGTCAAATTCACAACATTGACAAGTCAACCCAAAATGTTGACTTTTTAACCCTAGGTAAAAATGTGACTTTTAAGACCAAATATTTCAACCCTAATGGATCTAAAAATAATGCACACATCAAATTCCCAATTTTTCCTTGAATTCTCAACAAAGTAAAAAATGACCAAAATACCCGTAATATGCATACTTTCTCACTAAGGCCTAAAACCCTGATTTAACACCAAGAATGCACATTTTAGGATTTTTTATTATGAAATATGGTCCTAAATGCCTATGAAAAATGTGTAACAAATATGACCTATCAAATTCCCTCATACTAATCTTTTGCACTCCAGGCAAAATCAAATCAAATGAATACCTCACTTCACAATTCCCAAAGACCTAAAAACAAAAGAGGAAAATACAAATGAAATGCCTAGGGAAATCAAATCACATGTCAAGGAAATTTTTATACCAACAAAGGAAATGTTGCTTCCTAATTAAAGAACTTTATCCCTTACAAATTAATCATAAAAGAGATACAAAATCATAAAAAAAAACTACACAAGGGTATAGTGTTTACTTTTAATTCAGTCAAGTGTTTAACGGTATATCATTTCACTCCATGTACATTAGCAAAGCACCCTACCATAGCCTTGTAACTCCTTTACCTCTCAACTACTAATTTGAAAATATTCTCAAGAATCAATTTGTAATAAGTCAAGAATTTTAAGTAAAAATTCAATTAAAAAGTTCAAATATAGTATTGTATTATAATTGCAGTTATATTAGTTTTGGGATAATTTTGACAAGAAGGAAAGACGGTGTAGTAGAAGTGTGAATGTAATGCACTCAATTGGTCCCAAGTCCGAACTGATAGAGGCTAAAAAGGAGAATTATTTTGTAATTTTTGACATTGTCAAATTACTAAACCACCTTTCTTCTATTCTGATATATTCCTCTTCTTTCTTTTTCTTTACCAAATCCATGCATGCTAGTCAGTAGAGAGAGAGCTTGTGGATTTTCCAGAATCTTCGAACCCTCGTCCAAACTTCTGTCCTCCACCATCAGCTCTGTCATTCTACTGGTCATCGGTGACTCCATAAATGTCAAAATATTCATTATGGGAAAGCATAAATTGGTCGATATTACTTTCTTCTGCTTTGCGTTAATCTCCTTTATCTTATCATCTATGAAACCATGCAAGTAACTTGAGGTTCCTCATCATTTTTTAGTCTGTAGTTTATAGCTGTGAGCTTGCTAGTTTGCTTGCCATTGCTATTGTCTTATCTGCCCTTAATCAACAAAAACATGATGTCTTCCTCCTCCTTTGTTCCAAATCAGTCCTTTTCTTCTTCATCATTGGCATGGCTGTACAAGTGAATAAAAGAACTTGCTTCTTTTGTTTTGCTTGCTTTGTCAATCATTGGTTTGCTCATCTCTTCTCTATGCCCAACAGTGATCTTCCTCTCCTTTACTGTGCAGATGAACATTCTCTTCCTCCTACTTGTTTATGTGTTGTTGGTTTATCTAATGTGAGAATCTTTGATCTCTTCTCCTTAGAAAATTTTGTGTGTGAAATAGTGAAGGGATGGAGTTGATGTTGCAATTTTACTTTTATTTCTTAAGCCCTGTTGCTATTCATAACCTTATATAGATATATAGGAAGAGGAAGCTTGATTTTTAAATTCAAATTGGTGGTTATATAAGGAACGAGCTAATAATATGGAATTGAGTTTGTAATTGAAAATGATTGAATTAGCGATATTGTAAGGTTTAAAGAAGCTGAAATTTTGGAAGAAAATGTTAATATTAACTTGATAACTTGTGCTCATATAGTGTTTGATAAAATGCCTAGGAAGAGAGTTTGCTTGGATTTACATTTTTGAAATTTAATTAGTCTTTGTGAGAAGTATGGTAGTATGGAAAATTATGGATCTACAAATTGACTTATAGATTGCAAAAAAATTTAAATATGAATTTGTATGAAACCATTTAAATTCTTGGAATTGTAAAGTTATTAGTAAATTGTGGATGTTTTAAATCGAAGTAGTAGAAGTAATGCATCTAGGGTATTTGTTGCAAAGCTTGAGTGAAAATTATGTCTAAAGGAAATAGACTAGCATGGTTAAAAAAAGTTAGAGGAGACTAGTGATATGAATAATAATACTTTGATCAACTCTAAGGCATGAATTTTCATTTTGGAAATTTAAATGATGGTAGTTGGTTGAGATTATGTAATAAATTAAAAAAATTATTAAAAGTATATTTATTTATATCCTTATAAGGTATGTGGAAGAACAGGACCTTGAAAAGAATTAAAGGAAGAATATCTTTAGGAATTTGGAACTCCGACGAGTAAGTGAATAGCATTCCCTTTAATTTATTTTAATAGCCTCTTTCTAAAATATTGCACTTTTATGAATTACATTAGTTTTGGAAATTATGGAATATTTATGATAGATAATTAGATGGTGATATGTGCATTTATTTTTCCTCAAGAAATATACTTCTAATATTGATGAAAGCATCTTTGTTTATTGAATTTTGGAATTTCTTGATTACAAAATTAATGCATGTTTGCACATTTGCTTTGATGTATTAATTTGGCAAGTTTTATATATTTGAAACAATTCATACGAGTTTGATATTGAGAATGGAAAATTTTATTTCAAAAATAATTATTTCTCTCACACGTTAAACGTGATTATAAGAGGACTTTATGCAAAATATTGCTGCTAACAGTAGTTCTGTTAGCCGTAGCGTGTTGTGGTTAAAAACTAACTAGTTTGTCTCGTGGGCTTTGTACTCAAATTTGTTATTCGTGGGTTTTGTACCCAAGTTTATTTCATGGCTTTGGCTGCATTTGGTTAGCATTACCCTCATGGACTATGTGTTGGCATTTATTTCGTGGCTTCAGCTGTGTTTGGTTATCATTACCCTTGTAGACTATGTGTCCACATTTATTTCATGGCTTCGACTATGTTTAGTTAGCATTACCCTTGTTGACTATGTCCATGTTTGTCTCCATAGTCATGAGCCATGTTTGGTTATTTTACCCTTGTGGACTATAGGTCCACTTTTGTTACCCATTCTGTTAAGTCCTCATGATCCTAAATTTGGACAAATTTATGCATTTGAAATTTTAATAGTTTTAATTATTAGTATGTTATTTTGATCCACGTATGTATAAGTTATTTTTCTTCTACTATGATAATATAAAGTGTTTTCAGTGTTTTCAATTTAATCTCATTTTGATAGTTATACTTAAGAATTTTTAAAGTTATTGAGTACATTATATTGAATTCTCATCCTTCTAACTAATTTATGAAATTGATTGAAGTTATTATTTTAAATTCTATCTTTGGGAATGCTATTCACTAGAAAAATTTATTTTGGTCTCAAATTTATTATTTGATGATGATCCTACTGCTAACCTCCAAAGGGCAATACAGCTGTATTGAGTGAAAATTTTGTTTGGTACTATTATATTTAAATCTTATATATTTTAATTTAGAGGAAAAATTAGTTACTCCACATAGATTGTTGTTAGAACTTTATTTTGATTTATATATTGTTTGCTGGCTGGAAGAAGCTGAGCTCCTGATTTAGTTGATGTTTTGACTGAATCAATGTATTTTAGAAATTTCAGGAGATTTTATTTATAGGTGAGGTTCAGCCAAAATTTCTACAAAAGCGTTGAAGCCTTGTTATGACAATTAATATCAAAAGCGTTATAATTTCCATATAATTTCATTATTTTTTAAAAAAAAAGGAATGAATTTTTATTTTGAGGTTAACGAAAATGTGTGAAGTAGTTCGCTCTCGTGTTGATGACCCTCTATCTTTACAGCGTGATAGTTTTGGTATCAAAGCCAAGGTTTTTATATATAATTATGTAGAGCAAGAACTTTTCAGTGAGGTCTCAATTATCATTATGAACTCGGGCATAATTATAATTAAGGCATCATTGAAGATTCTATAGGAAGTCTTTAAACATCATTTGTTTCTTGTTATTGATTTCTTTTGCTATATAGAATTGTATCTTGAAAATAAATATTTCTTTTAACTTTTTTATATAATGAAATATTCCACCCAAACGTCGAGTATCTACCAAGAGCTCCATTAGTAATAGAGCCTCTGGTAGAATTTCTCTAATAGATGATATGCCCTTAAGAGGTAGAGGACAACGTTAGAATAGAATCAATACTAGGGTTGGTTGAACCCTTAGGCCCCTTTAAGATATTCCTTCTAGAGATCAACGAGTAAGTTCTCAATTTGAGAAACAAACTACCCCTTCGACACATAATATGCAAGAGGAAAATCCTACAATTAAGCTGTCAAAAATTATGAAACTAAATCCACCATCCTTTTTGAGAACCAATACATGAGAGGACCCAATTGAATTTCTTGAAGGAATTAAAAATTGACATGAAAAAGAGGAAGAAATTTCTAAGAAATGCAAGAGAAAATGATTGAGAAATTTTTTAGTTCTTCCTCCAAGAGTCATCGATTTTCAGGTCAATCCCACTTTCGTGCCAGGCAATTTAGACTTAGATCATATGGTTCACCATCAGCAAGTACTCCTGTTATGAGATCTAATTCTAACACTGCTAGACCTTGAGCATAGTCATTTCTGAATCAATCTGGTTACATTAGAGTTCCATGTGCTAGTTGTGGGAAATACCATTAGGGAGCGTGCCATAAAGTGTCTGGCACATGTTTTGAGTGTGGGCAGATAGGTCATTTGAAACGAAATTGTCCAAATATTCGATCTATATCTAGTCATGTATCAATTCAACCTCCTTCTCACCCTACTTCATTTTTAGTTCTACTTGCTAGGGCCACTTCTACTTTAACAAATAGGGAATGTCTGGAAGAGGAAATGAAAAGTGAGGACAGTCTTCTTCAATGTAAGGACAGGCGAGAATTTATGCTATAATGAGGCAGGATGCTAGAGCTTCGAATGTTGTTGTTACAAGTATTATAACTATATGTTCTAATTAAGCTTATGTATTATTTAATCTCATATCAACTCATTATATGTGCCTACTTATTTTGTTAAGAGGTTAGGTAAAGAACCTATCAAACTTGATAATTCATTTATAGTTGATACTCTTATGGGGGAATCTTTGATTGTTTCTTATGTATATAAGACTTGTGAAGTGTCTCCTAAGGATAGAGAAACCCTTATTGATTTGATGATGATTGATATGATTGATTTTGATATCATTGTGGGCATGGACTAGTTAGTTTCAAAAACCCAACCAATTTCTATTCTGCCTTATAGAATGGCACCTTCTAAGCAGAGAAAACTAAAGATTCAATTGCAAGAACTATTAGATAAGGGATTAATTCAATATAGCATATCTCCTTGGGGAGCACCAATATGTGAAGAAAAAGGATGGGTCATTAAGCCTTTGTATTGATTATAAACAACTTAATAAAGTGATAGTGAAAAAAAAAGTACCCACTACCTTGGATTGATGATCTTTTTGATTAGTTGTAAGGAGTTCAATGTTTTTCAAAAATAAATTTACATTCAAGTTATCATCAGTTCAAGATCATAAAGGAGAAAATTTCAAAGACTGCATTTAGGACTCGATATGGATATTACAAATTCATTATGATGTCATTTATGTTAACAATACACCGGCAGCATTTATAGATATGATGAACTGAGTGTTTAAATCATTCCTTGATAGGCATTGAGGGAGCAACAACTTTATGCCAAGTTCTCTAAATGTGAATTTTGGCTTGATAAAGTTACTTTCTTAGGACATATTTTTAAAGATGGTATCCAAGTGGATCCAAGCAAGTAGAAGCAGTGCAGAACTAGCCATGACCCATGACAGTTATAGAAATTCACAGTTTCTTGTGCCCCATAGGATATTTTTATCAGTTTATTAAAGACTTCTTTAAAATAGCTGCTCTGCTAATAAGATTGACTCAAAAGAATGTGAAATATGAATGGGATGGCAAGTGTGAAGATAGTTTCTAGAAGTTGAAGGAATGTTTGACTTCAGCACCAGTCTTGAGTTTACCATTAGGCACAAAGGGATATATAGTTTATTGTGATGCTTCTCGCATAGGTCTGGGCTATGTGTTAATGCATCATGGATGAGTTATTGCTTATGCCTCAAGGAAACTAAAGAAGCATGAGCAAAACAACCCAACTCTTGACTTAGATATGGCAACGATGGTCTTTGCATTGATGATTTGGCACCACTATCTTTATTGTGAGACTTATGAGATTTACACTAATCATCAAAGTCTTAAGTATATTTTTGAGCAAAAAGATCTCAATCTTAGACAAAGAAGATGGATGGAATTACTTAAGAATTATGACTATACAATCCTTTATCATCTTGATAAGGCAAAGGTCATGGTTGATTCTTTAAGTAGAAAGTTAATAGGTAGCTTAGCACATATGACTTCGGCAAGAAGGCCTTTGGTGTAAGAAATTCACAAGCTTGGGCAAAGGCGAGCAAAGTTTGAGATTATTGATAAGGGAGCATTTTTGGCTCATGTACAAGCTCGTTCTTCTCTAATATATTAGATTAAGAGTGCTCAATTTTCATGTCCAAAGTTATGCAAGTTAAAGGAAGCAGTTATAGCAGGAAGTAACATTAAGTTGGAAATTGACTAGGAAGGGATATTAAAATGTGATGGTAGAATTTGCATACTACAAGAGGAAACTTAAAGCAACTTGTCTTAGAAGAGGCTCATTATTCCGTATATACCGTTTGTCCATGGGTGACAAAAATATATCAGGATTTGAAACAATTGTATTGGTGGAATGGCATAAAAAAACAAAAAAAATTATATTGTTGGCTGACTTCATTTCACGTTGTTTGACATGCCAACAAGTTAAGGCAGAGCATCAAAAGCTAGCTAGATTATATCAAAGATTAGAGATATCAGAGTGAAAATAGGAAATATTATAATGGATTTTGTTATTGAATTGCCCATACTGTGAAAGGATATGATTCTATTTGGATTATTGTTGATAGATTGACTAAATCAGTTTATTTCATTATGATAAAGATAATTTATAATGTTGATAAGTATGCTCAATTTTATATTGAGGAGATTGTTCGACTGCATGAGGTCCTAGTATCTATAATTTTTGATAGAGGCCCTCAATATACTTCCCAATTCTAGAGATCATTCCAAGTGGCTTTGGGCACTCAATTGGATCTTAGTACTATTTTTCATCTGCAATCCAATGATCAGTCTAAGAGAATCATTCGGATGCTTGAAGATATGCTAAGGTCTTGCATTTTAGATTTTGGGTAGTAGTTGGGATCATTACTTGGCCTTAGTAGAGTTTGCTTACAATAGTAGCTATCAAGCTAGTATACAAATAACTCCATATGAGGCATTGTATGGCAGGCAATGTAAGTTCCATATCAGATGGTTTAATGTGGATGATGTTAAGCTTTTAGGATCCAATTTGGTAAAGATGCTATTGAAAAAGAGAAAATGATTAAAGAAAGATTAATAATAGCCCAAAGTCGAAAGAAGTCTTATATTGATAACTGACTTTGGAAGTTAGAGTTTATTGTCAGGGATAAGGTATTTTGTAAGGTATCTCCTATGTAAGGAATAATGAGATTTGGGAAGAAAGGTAAATTGAGCCCAAGGTATATAGGCCCATTTGAGATCTTAGAGAGAAATGGGTACAATTGCTTATCATTTGAGTATTCATTCGATGTTTCATGTATCAATGCTATGGTATGACCCTTCTCATGTGATAGAAACTCAAGCAATTTAGATAGACCTAAATTTATTGTATGAAGAAGTTTTTGTAGCTATTTTTGGATCAACAAGCTAAGAAATTACGATCGAAAGAAATTACTTCAGCGAAAGTGTTATGGCGCAACCATTCTCAGGAAAAAGCTATATAGGAAATTGAAAGTGATATGTATGCTAAGTATCCATACTAGTTTGAAGATTGAAGTAATAAATGAATTTAAATTCAAAAGACTGAATTTGTTAAGAGGGGAGAATGTAATAACTCAAGAATTTTAAGTAAAAATTCAATTAAAAAGTTAATATATAGTATTGTATTATAATTGTAGTTATATTAATTTTGGGATAATCTTGATAAGAAGGAAAGCTGGTGTAGTGGAAGTGTGCATGTAATGCCTCATTTAGTCCCAAGTTTAAACTGATAGAGGCCAAAAAGGAGAATTATTTTACAATTTTTGACATTGTGAAATTACCAAACTGCCTTTCTTCTAATATGATATATTCCTCTTCTTTCTTTTTCTTCATCAAATCTGTGCGTGCTAGTCGGTGGAGAGAGAGCTTGAGGATTTTCCAGAATATTCAAACTCTCATCCAAACTTCTGTCCTCTGCCATCAAATCTATCCTTCTAGTGGTTGCTGGTGACTCCATAAACGCCAAAATCTTCACTATGGGAAAGCATAACTTGGCTAGCATTACTCTCTCCTGCTTTGCGTCAATCTCCCTTATCTTTGTCTTTAAAACTGTGCAAGTAACTCGAGCTTCCTTATCATTTTTCAGTCTATAGCTTGTGGCTGTGAGCTTGCCGGTATGCTTGCCATTGCTGTTGTCTCATCTGCCCTTGATCAATAAAAACGTGACATCTTCCTCCTCCTCTGTTCTAAATCAGTCCCTTTCTTCTTCATCATTGGTGTGCCTGTGCAAGTGAATAAGAGAACTTGCTTCTTTTGTTTTGCTTGCTTTGTCAATCACTGGTTTGCTCATCTCTTCTCTATGCCCAACAGTGATCTTCCTCTCCTTCACTGTGCAGATGAACATTCTCTTCCTCCTCCTTGTTTGTGTGTTATTGGTTTAAACAACATGAGAATCTTTGATCTCTTCTCCTTAGAAAATTTTTTGCATGTGAGATGGTGAAGGGATGGAGTTGATGTTGCAATTTTACTTTCTATTTCTTAAGCCCTGCAGCTGTTCGTAACCTTATATGGATATATATGAAGAGGAAGCTTGATTTTTAAATTGAAATTAGTGGTCATATAAGGAAGGAGCTGATAGTATGGAATTGAGTTTGTAATTGGAAATGATTGAATTAGTGATATTGTAAGGTTTAAGGAAGCTGAAATTTTAGAAGAAAATGTTAATATTAGATTGATAACTTATGCTCATATAGTGTTTGATAAAATGCCCAGGAAGAGAGTTGGCTTGGATTTAGATTTTTGAAATTTAATTAGTCTTTGTGAGAAGTATGCTAGTATGGAAAATTATAGATCTACAAATTGACTTATAGATTGCAAATGAATTTAAATATGAATTTGTATGGAAACATTTAAATTCTTGAGAATTGTAAGGTTATTAGTAAATTATTGGATGTTTTAAATTGAAGTAGTAGAAGTAATGCACCTAAGGCATTTGGTGCAAAGCTTGAAAGAAAATTATGTCTCAAGGAAATAGATTGGCATGGTTAAAACAAGTTGGAGGAGACTAGTGATATGAATAATAATATTTTGATTAACTCTAAGGCATGAATTTTCATTTTGGAAATTTAAATGATGGTGGTTGGTTGAGATTATGTAATAAATTAAAAAAATTATTAAAAGTATATTTATTTATATCCTTATAAGGTGTGGAGAAGAATAGGACCCTGAAAAGAATTAAAGGAAGAATATCTTTGGAAATGTGGAACTCCGACAAATAAGTGAATAGCATTCCTTTTAATTTATTTTAATAAACTTTTTCTTAATATTTTACTTTTATGAATTACATTAGTTTTGGAAATTATGAAATATTTATGATGGATAATTAGATGGTGATATGTGCATTTACTTTCCTCAAGTAATATATTTCTAATATTGATGAAGGCATCTTTGTTTATTGAATTTTGGAATTCTTGATTACAAAATTAATGCAAATTTGTACATTCACTTTGATGTATTAATTTAGCAAGTTTTATATATTTGAAACAATTCATGCGAGTTTGATATTGAGAATGAAAAATTTTATTTCAAAAATAATTATTTCTCTCGCACGTTTGAAACGTGATTATAAGACGACTCTATACATAACATTGTTACTAATGGCAATTCCGTTAGCCCGTAGTGCCTTGTGGTTAAAAACTAGCTAGTTTGTCTTGTAGGCATTGTTCTCACGTTTGTTATTCGTGGGCTTTATACCCACATTGGATTTCATGGCCTTGAGCCGCGTTTGGTTAGCATTACCCTTGTGGACAGTGTGTCCACATTTGTTTTCTGGCTTTGGATATGTTTGGTTAGCATTACCCTCGTGGACTATATGTCCATGTTTGTTTTATGACTTCGGGTATGTTTGATTAGCATTGCCCTCGTGGACTGTATGTCCATGTTTGTTTCATGACTTCAACTGTGTTTGGTTAGCATTTCTCTCATGGACTATATATCCACATTTATTTCATGGCTTCGGCTGTATTTGGTTAGCATTACCCTCGTGGATTGTGTGTTCATGTTTGTTTCATGGTTGTGGTTGCATTTGATTACTTACTCTCGTGGACTATGTGTCCACGTTTGTTTCCATGGCCATGAGCTGCGTTTAGTTATTTTACTCTCATGAACTGTGTTGTTCACGTTTGTTACCTATTCTATTAAGTCCTTATGATCTTAAATTTGGACAAATTTATGCATTTGAAATTTTAATGGTTTCAATGATTAGTATGTTATTTTGATCCACATATGTATAGATTATTTTTCTTCTACTATGATGATATAAAGTGTTTTCAGTGTTTTCAATTTAATCTCATTTTGATAGTTATACTTAAGAATTTATAAAGTTATTAAGTACATTATATTGAATTCTCGTCCTTCCAACTAACTTACAAAATTGATTGAAGTTATTGTTTTAAATTCTATCTTTAGGGATGCTATTCACTGAAAAAATTTATTTTGGTCTTAGATTCATTATTTGACATTGATCCTGCTACTGACCTTCGAAAGGCAATACAGCTTTATTAGGTGGAAATTTTGTTTGGTACTATTATTTTTTTATGTAACTATTTAAATCTTATATATTTTAATTTAGAAGAAAAATTAGTTGCTCCACATAGATTGTTGTCAGAACTTTATTTTGATTTATATATTATTTGCTGGCTAGAAGGAGCTGATCTCCTGATTTAATTGATGTTTTGACTGAATCAATATATTTTAGAAATTTTGGGAGATTTTATTTATAGGTAAGGTTCTGTCGAAATTTTTACAAAAGCATTGAAGCCTTGTTATAACAATTAATATCAAAAGTGTTATAATTTTCATATAATTTGATTTTTTTTTTAGAAACCGAAATGAATTTTTATTTTGAGACTTACGAAAATGTGTGAAGTGGTTCACTCCCGTGCTGATTACCCTCTATTTTCAGGGCGTGACACAATTGGTCTTTATTATGGATATAATGTGGTTAACAAAAGGATACACTTGGATTTGCGTGTGAAAGGGTAAAGTTTTGGCTCAAGAAACCATGCCTTGGTCACAATATGAGTGTGCAACAATGTTCAAAACTTTCTAAACCTTAACTAAGTGAATATAAACTCAAATGAAAAATGAAAATGAGAGGAATATGATAGAACAAGGAAGAAAATAGTAAGATGAATTACAACTCAAGAAAACCCTCATATTTTTGCTTGACTTTTGCTTTTGCATTCCCTTGATTTTCTTCTCTCAATTTTCTTTATTTATTTTGATTTTTTTTCTTTTTGGCAACCTTTTCTTTTCTCTCTTTTGCTCTTTCTTCTTTCTATTTCTTCTTTTTCACATATTCTTTTTCTTTTTCTTGCCATTCCTTTCCATCTTTTTTTCCCCTCATATAAAAACTATGAAATGTCTTGAGTTCAAAGATAAGAGTCACATAAAATAAGACTAGTTCCTTTGAGAAGATGGAATAGATATAAGAAAATGATGAAGGGATGAGTTTATCCAGTAAGTTAAACTAATAAAAATTAAGGATATTGAAGAATACTATAAAAGAGTACATGCAATCCATGAAGAAACAAAGGGATAGTGTTTAAAATTGAATGAAACAAAAGAAAAGCTCAAATTGGCTAATAAGGGATAATCAATCACGTTAGGGTTAGTTAAAAGGCCTTGTGCTTTTTATATGAATACCAAAATCATCTTCTCTACAAAAAAAATACAATTGTGTAGCCTTAATTAAGAAGAAAGACATGTTCTGGAGGGTGCAAATACTAAAGACATAACTCTCAATAGTAGAAAGCTCTTTCCATATTGGCCAATTTTGTTTTCTAATCAAATGCACACACTCTTATAATAAACTTGCTTCACAAAGTATAAAAATTAGGGCAACATTCTCTCAAAAGTTCATATTTCAAAATCCAAAGTAATTTTCTTTAATTCCCCAAGACAAATCAAAACAAAATTTTTATAATTTTCCAAAAAAAATTGAAAACAAAAAGAAAAAGAAAACCAATTTTTATGCTCTATTCCCACACTTCAATCATACATTGTCCTCAACATATACTTAAATATGTTCTAGGACACTAAATCCATGAATGAATGCATGAAAAGTGAAAGAGAAAAAAAAATTTTGGGAGCAAATAAGGTTATAGGACTAAAAATACCAAGAATGTGACTATTCTGAAAATCCTTAAAATATCTCTCTAGGGATAGTGAATTTGTAGATTTTATAACAGATGATCTACAAGAGAAACTACCATGAAAATTTTATGAGAGACACAAGAGATACATAGAAAATGATATAAAAATTTTAGCTCAAAATTCCTTCCCAGTCATTCCTCAAATTTTTCACAAAATGGTCTACAGTTTTGGAGAAACAGAAATTCGTTCAGAGGAACTTATGAGACTCCAACAAATTTTTTAAAAAGATAAAGACAAAATTAAAGAAAATGATAAATAGAGAAATAGAGGCAAGACAATAAGGAGAAATACAAGACTGGAACCAAGCAATTTAGACACATAATGTGAGAGATATATTGACTCAAAATTGCCTCAAGGTTTTGAAATCCTTTGTAAAGACTCCTAAGACCTTGAAATCCTTTTAAAAGCTCTTTAAATTCATAAATGGTAATTTATTCACTCAAAGATTATTAGTCTATTTTTTGGTTCAAAATGAATCATTTATATAGTTTTTAGAAGTTGACAAACTGTTGGAACAGTGATTCTATCCGTTGGTACATTTTCATATGAGTGACTGGTATAATCATGCATGTTTTTGCACTAAGGAAGTTTCACAAAACTGAATGTGACAAATCATGCATGAACACCTTGTCCTCTCACGTGTGGTTTTGCACTTCTAAAAGATATTCAATTATGTGTGCTTAATCATGCATGATACCTCATTGCTCTCTCACGTAGTTTAGCACTCATGAATAATCATTCAGTTTTGTGTGCTTAATCATGCATGGTACCTTGTTACCATGTTGCTCTCTCATGTGGTTTTATACTTATGAATATACTAACATAACAAAATGCTAAAACTTATGAGTGCACTACTTGCTCTCACGAATAATTTTGCAGATTAAGAACTATCATCAGTTTTGTGTGACAAATCATGCGTGAAACCCTTACTCTCTCACGCACGAAATAGCTGGCAGAATGCTAAGGCCATTCAATATGATCAAAACTTACGTGGAACCAAAAATATATCACATGTGAAATTGCAAATACTGATGTATAAACTTGTCTGATGCATATTCACGTGTGGAACTCAGCACATCTTAAGTAAGATTTTACATGATCAAGAGATATGAATTTGTGAATCAATGATCATACATGTGAATAATTTTAGCTTGATTTGAGAGGTTTTTAGACTTAACAAAACAATGTGTGATTGTTCAATAAGTGACAAATCACATATGATACCATCAGTCTCATGTGTGGTTTTACGCTTAGTCACAATATAATAAAGCACCGGTGCTAAAACTTGTATGAACTCTAAAGCCTTTCATGCGTGGTTTTGCATGCAAAGATAAAGTATAAGGCAACATATAACACAAATACTTAATCATGAGTGAAGCACTTCTTGACACTCGTGTGATCTAGCAGTCAATATGACTAACATGTAAAAACTCGTGAGTGACCTGTAGAATCATGCATGATTCTACCTCTTCACTATGCAAACTTTTTTTATGAAAAACCATATGGAAGAGGGCCAAAGTTTGCAAGCTTTAACATACTTAGATGAGTCTTAATGCATATAAAAGAAACATATGATGCATTCATTTAGTGATTAAGAAAAGTGATTAAACTCTCTAAGTTTTCATATTAAATCTAAGAGCATTTAGATTACTTATCCTATACTTCTTTATCTTCTCTTGATTCTTCATGCTCTTAAAGTTTTGTCTTCATCCATGATTCTTTATATCTGCTACACATAACAACTACCTCTTCTCTTAGTTTTGTAATCATCAAAACATATGATCCAATATTAGAAAGCTTAATACGGAAGTCTATAGGCTTATAACAAGAGGTGAGAAAAGACAAGAAGAGGAAGGTGTAAATGAGGGAGAAGTATAGGGGTTAGGGTAGTAAACTATGGGGGCACATTAGAAGACATGGCCTTCTACTTCTATCTCATCTTCACCTTCCTCCTTGCTCATGTCATGGTCAATTTTAAACCATTATGAGCCCCTTTCCTCCAATCCTCAATGACGATTAGAGGGAGTATGTGGTGGCTGATAGAGGAGTTAAGGGTTAGGAGTATTGGTTCCAAATGTCAAATAGTTTTGAGAGGGAAGAAGACATTGATTTAAGAAAATGAAAAGAAAAAGAAAAAGGAAGGAGAGGGAACTGGATGGAGGTCTATGGGAACTTGATGCCTAGCATCATTATGGACATACCCTGCAAAGCTAATAAACATTTACCTTTTTAACAGTTTGGGAAAATTTGCACTTGTTAAAACCAGTTCATGGATATTTTTGCACTCTTATTCACTTAAAGATACTAGACACCCTTAGAGAAAAAGTTGCTAGATATTTTTGGCCTTTAACCCTTTGTTTTTTATGTTGATTTTCATGTCTCCTCCTTTCATGTCAAGTTATGGCCTTTTTTAAATAATCCTAGATTGCACCTATCCTTGAGATTCTTTGTCTCTTTATTATTCCCCCAACTTTACTTTTGTGTATAAAATTATAGATTCATCATTTGACTTTAATATTTAAATACTGAAAATAATTGATAATATACTTAACATTACTTAGTTACATGTATACCTAAAAATATGGTACCGGTAACTAGTAAGTAAATAAATAAATAAATATATATATATATATATATATTTAAAATATACATATATTAATAGGGTTAGGTCTAGCGATAAGAGTTAGTCCCTCACAACATGACAAACTAATGTTTAAATTCCTAATGAGAGAGGTTCAACCATGTCTCAAAGAAAATTGCTTCCAATAACAAGACATCTTTAACAATAAAATAAAAAAATAAAAATATACATATTGTGTTTATTTTACACTTTGCCTTCCACACATGTAAAAGGAAGCATTTTCTTGCAAATATATATATAAAAAATCTAACTTAATTGGTTTAAATGGCATATTTGCACTAAAACTTTTTCTCTAGGGGTGCTTGGCACTTTAAACTTTTTTTTGGAGCATTTTTACTCGAACTTTTCAAAAAGAGAGCATTTTTGGCCCACCGTTAAATATAAAAAAACATTGATCATTAAATTAAAATTTGACCAAGGGTTAAATGACATATTCAATTTAGAACTTTTTCTCTAAGGACGTTAGGTATTTTGAACTTATGTTTGGAATTTATTTACCCCAAACCTTTTAAAAATGAAGCAATTTTGCCCTCCATTCTTTTTCATTGTTCTCTTCTTCCTCCTGCTCCTCCTCTTCCACCAACAAGCTCCAATACTATCATAGATTGAAGTCTAAATGTGAAGCTAGGAAAAATAGGTGTCTTAGATTCGTGAGCCTCACAAGAAGTCTCACATCTAGCTGAACACTTTTGCCCCTAGAAATGGCTGCTCAAGCCCACAATGTCACCATTTTGTCCATCAAAGGCAAATCCACCATTCTTAACTTCCCCTAAATTGTCATCATCCTCCCCCGACTTGCCATATGCTACCCACATAACATTCAAGCTGCTACTTTTGTCATTGCCACCATAGTCAAGTTTGATACTGTAAAACCCTCAGAAGCATCTAAGTCAGGGTTGAAGTTTGTGAAGTTATCATAGTTGAGTAAGATAGTGGAATTTTTGAATATAGAAAAAGAGAGCTTCCATGTGGCCAAGTTCATATGGATTGACTCAACAAATAATTGATTGTTTTTGGGTATAGGTATAGGTTTGGATGATTTGGAATTGCTTGTTGTTGTTCTTGTTTGTTATTCATGGAGTTGTTCTTGCTATTGTTATTGATATTAATGGAGGCATTCTTACTATCTAGATAGATTTATTTAAAAATGCCATATGGGCATATGTGGCAATTAAAGTAAAAGTAACTATCAATATTGATGGGAGGGCAAAATTGCTCTCTTTTTGAAACTTTTAAGGCAAATAAACTTCAAAAAAAAAAATTTAGGATACCCAGCGCTCTTGAAAAAAAATTTAAGGACAAATATTCCATTTAACCCTTAGTCAAATTTCAATTTAACAGTCAACATTTTTTACATTTAACAGTTGAGCAAAAATGCTCTCTTTTTGAAAAATTTAAGGCAAAAATGCTTCAGAAAAAAAAGTTTAGATTGCCATATGCCCTTGGAAAAAAAAAATTTGAGGGCAAATATGTCATTTAACCCATCTTAATTTCATGACTTTTTTCTAACATTTTAATTTCATGTTTAATGTATTATATGAAGGAAGAATAACAAGCATTTCAGGTTTACTATTTTTTAATTTCATGTCAAGCCACGAGTTTGAATCCAGGCATTCTCAATCTCATATACACACACAACAAGGCATTGTTCTAAGAAAATTTTAATTTCTCTGTTATGAAAAATAAATGTTATTCAATTTTTTTTTATAATTTTTGTGCAATATTGGGAAAAACACTGGAAGCTTGATGTTAGTTTTATCCAAAAGAGACAAAACTCAGTGAAGCGAATAGTTTGGCTAAAAACAAAAATAAAACAAATGAAGATTTAAAAAAGGAGAAAGACATAAAATTTCCCAAAATAGGCAAATAATAATTTGTTATTATGCTAAATGTGATAATTATTTTTGAGCTTCTAAAAACTTATTTATCAATTAAACAGTTTCAATGTAAAAGGACATTTTTACCATTCTGAAAAATAAAATAAAGAGGGCCAATGGAACTTCTAATTTGCTATTTCGTTTTAATAATTTCTTCAACAAAAGTAGTCATTTTTCAAAAGAAAGTAGAAACTGAGTTTTAGTTGTTGGATATCATTGATAAAATCTGCATAGAACAACTTGTAATTCATTATTTTAATCAAGTTATTCCTCAAAGAAAGTAGTCATTTTTCAAAATAAAATAATAACTGATTTTTAGTTATTATATTTTACTAATAAAAAAATTTGTACAATGTAACTTATAATTTGCTATCTCCTTTTAATCATTTCCCTCAAGAAAAATAGTCATTCCCTAAGAGAAAGTAATGACTAATTTTTAATCGTTAGATTTCATTAATAATTTTTCTTTACATAGAGAAACTTATAATTTGTTATTTCATTCAAGTCATATCCCTATAAAACTAATCATTTTTATGAAAAAAGTTGTAACTGATTTTTAGTTTTTGGATTTTACTAATAAAAGATTTGCACAAAATAATTTATAATTTTTTATTATGTTCTAGGTACTTTTCCAAGAAAATTAGTAATTTCCAAAAGAAAACAGTAACTAATTTTTAATAATTAAATTTTAAAATATAAGCAGTGACTAGAAATCATATTTGGGAGAATGATTGTTAGGTTAAAAGAATAAATTAATGACTGTTAGGTTCCCGATAAAATTTTCTATAAAATAAATTATAAATATTAATTTAAATATTCACAAACAAAATTTTTTGTTATAATTTAAAAAACTATATTTAATATTTAAATACTTATTTATCATTGAAACTTTTGGATTTATAATAATTTAAATTGATATTTTTAACTTATTTTTTTACAAAAATTTGTTGGAACTTGACAACATTAATTTAGTATTTTGAGATCTAATCATCATTCTTCCATCATATTTTGCAATATTTAATTATTATTTTCATATTTTAAGATATTTTTTCCATCATTTTCTTTTAGAAAATTATAGTAAAATTTAAAAGAACAAGGCGGTAAGAATAGTGTATAAATCTTTCTGGCAATGGTTACCGTGGATATCCAAGAATGCAGCACGCATGACCTCCAACGGACACGTGAAGACCCTAATGGCGAGTACAATTTCTTATATACCGCTGAGAGTGGGGAAGACCAAGTCAAGAATGTGTATAATAAAAGAGAGAGAAGATGAGTATGTATTGGGGTTTGGGTGGGTTTTGATTAAGAAAAGGCTGACAAAGACATTAACTTATTGTACGGAATGTCTATTGCTTGGTGTATTTATTTAATGCATTTCTTCTTTAACAATGTTGGTGCCAGTCGTTAAATATAACCTAATAAAAAAACAAACAAACAAACAGTCAAATAAATATAAAATTTAAGGAGAATTATATTAAACTTTTATATAAGTTTTTTATATAGAATAGCTTGCAATTTTTTCTAAAACATAATTGAATGATTTAATTCAGTTTTAAATATATGAATCCAATTTTTTAAACCTTTTATTTAATATTTTTAAAGTTTTCTAATTAATTTTAGAATTTTTTCCATTCTTTTGTCTTCTACCTTCGATAGTCTTTCCCTATCTAGGAGTTGTATTTGGCAATGGATTTTTGGAGGAGTGGTCCTTCACCTTATTTGGTAGTATTCACTATTCAATGGTGGGGGAGGGGATGGAAGTCCTTATGTTCAAGAATTGGAGGGGAGGGGCCCTCCTACTCTTCTCCTTTCAATATGAATAAATTATTTTTATGATTAAATTACCTTTTTTTTTATTTAAAAATATCAAACTCAAAAAAAATGGCATATCTTCCTCTCTTTTGTAATGAAATAAATTTGATTACATAATAAAATTTAATATATAATATTTTTAATGTATGAAATTTTAATATTTTTATTAAACACATTGATGTAATATAATGTTGAAGTGTTGGTTCATCGAATAATTGTAATCAATGCACGTTGAAAATATTCAAATTCTTAAAATATGAGATTAATAAAATTATAATATAATTATTTCTCTAATAATATATTAAGCGAAAAATAAAACCTAACTTAAATTTGATTAGGAAATAATTGTGAATTTATTATTAAACCCCCTCCTCTCTAATCAATCCAGTAATTCAGGCTGCTAAACTTATTCTGGCCTACTTTAAAATACTCATACATATAAAAAAAAGACCCATATAACAAGTTGGCTCAAATGCCTGAATTGTTAAATATTATTTTACTTTTCCTCCTTATTTTTGTACCAATTTCAATTTTTACCTTAAAATTTTTTTTAAGCAACATAACACTATAGCATATCTTCTTTTTCCCTTATCCTTAGTAATATGAGACCAAGTATTCCAAGAGTAAAGATAAAAGCATATGAAGTAACCTCTTGTGTTCTTTCCTTAATATTTTTAAAAATATTCAAAACAAACCATTATTAGAATATTAGAAACTTTATTTGGCAGTATGAAATGTGCAAACTAGGAACTGGGGAGAAGATTTGTGAGTGCTAAGTGAAAACTAAAGTGAAGCTAATTAATTTCATTTCATTAATAAGGGCTAAGGGTCTTTTTTGCCCCTGAAGTGTACGCAATGTCATAAATAACTATAAACTCAAACATGAGTCATTTCTATCCCTCAACCTTGTAATGCCCTTATCGACATTACCATTCAAACTCAAACATATAATCTAACAAATAAAAATATTTTAAAAAAGGTTGGGATCCCAATTTAAACATTTGAAAACCATTTCTTAAATACTCATGATATAAAGTAATACACAGTGGAAGCACTCAAATCATCTGCATGACAATCCCAAGAAAACTAATGCAAAATAATATAATTTGGGAAAAATAGTCATGTGCTGTAGCATGTGCCACATGCACCATGACATGTTAACACATGCGCCGTTGTGCACACTTCAATTTCTGTTGTCAAAACAACAATTATGATATGAACTTTAGACAAGCATCATTTTTGCATTTGACGTTCGATTGGGGTGATTTAAAAGTCCACACAAAGCTTGTTTTATAATCTAACTAATGACAATGGTTTTATTTAAATCTGATATCTTATTTAATAGTTAGACACCCACGTGTATTTTTACTAATTTAAGTCAAAACTTTCCACTTGAGTATATCAATTTGGGATCATAAGTAATTGGCCACTCCTAGGGTCTTGACCATGTCCAATGGTACAATTAACACCTACTTGACCAATTATATCAGTAATATCACACATATATCCAAATTTGGCTAGTAAACTGTCCATTTCACACACACTTAGGCATAACTGTAATATTTCACATAATTTCATACAATTGGCCAAACATGTCACATTTATCACATTTCATTCTGTCCATATACTCATAATCAATCTCCTTGCCCATTTTATCACTTATACTTCAAACACACTTATGTACACTATAAAGGGCTAAATACAAAATCATGCTCACATTTGCAATCAAAATGCTTATGCACAATTATATACTTTTATGGCAACTTATATACATATATACAACTTATATAACACAAGTTCATTACACCAACTTCTTACAATAGGCAACTAGAGAGAGATATCCTTTAGTCCTTGCTTGTATCTTTCTTTTTCGCACCACTAGTGTCAGAACCTGTAAAAATATAAATAACCATGTGTGAGATTAAAATCTCAATAACCCAAAATAGTTCATTAAATGCTCATTACCAGAAGTAACCACATAAAAGTAAAAAAATCAAAGTAATAGTTTAAAAGCTATATATATAAATAATCTATCCTTTTGTAAATACTTTTCCATATTCACAAACACTGGCATGATCAACTATTCACCAATCCTCCAAAGATCCCCGACTTAAAACCATAGTCTTTAATGGATCAATTACAAATTGACCTAAGCATACCTTTAGTGATAAAAACTCCCAACCAAGGTACCATCCTACTTTTGAACTATGATTTCTTCTTTCACACACACTTGTGATAGGGGTGCCATTGACTCCTAAGCGCACTCTTTCAGGCACCAGGGAGTTGCTAGACTGCCCAGATGTCCCATGTTAACAATCCCAATATAAATGCTATACTAGATGTCCAATGGTGCTAGCTTGATATAATTTGTTGCACTAGATGTCTTATAGTGCAAGCTCGACCATATGGATTTGTTCGCTCATATTTCCACACACACACAACCCCACATACAGTCACAGTGAACTCCTACTCATTATGATCAAGCTGTCAACATGCATAAATCACTACTTTTCTTACATGTTGCACAACACAGTGACACACACACACACACACACAATGTTTGAAAACCAATAGTCATACAACAAGAATTCTAAACCACTTTAGTGCTAAAACCATACATTTTTCAAAATGACGAACAAAAATCTTGCAAATAATGAAATCATAATTTACACATTTACTTCTACATAGTTATAATAGTTAACAAATATAATAAATTATATGGTTACCTCAACTTTTCTGTTCTTAAGAAATGTTACCTATGATGCACTTCCTTATTTGAGTTCCTTTCACTATTCAACACATTACACACAATAATTTACACAAGTAAGGGCACCCAGAGTCAATTATCTCATTGACAAACAATACCATTTCAACAACCAAACACCTAAATGCTATCAATTTCATTACTTGAGTTCATTCTAAGTCCATCTACATATTTCTTACCTATCTATCACTTATTACAACCATATTGAGCTTCTATCTAAATTTCCACCTATTTTCTCTCTCTAAATTTAATCAATTTGAGACTACAGCTTTAAAGCTTTATTGTTAAAGCTACAACCAGTCGCAAAGCCTTCATTTAACTCTGAAGATCCCTTTTATTATTATAGAGTAAGAAATCAACCACTTAAAACTTTCGAATTCAATTTTTTAATAGTTTAAACTGAGAGAAAATTGTGTAGAATAAAAGGCTAATGCAACATGAAACTTACCTAATAAGTAACAGGTCGAAAATGTCACCTAAGGTCCCAAAATCTTTTTCCTTAACAGAGTTCCCTTTTTCTTCTCCCTCTTGTTCTTCTTTTCTTTTGTTTCTTTTCTTTCTCCATAAGTTAGCCACATCCCTATCTACCATATTTCTATGCCATGCACTGTGACACACTCAGTACTAGCTATGGCATGTGGCACAATAAGAACACTCCTTACCGTGCTTACACGCTTGGCTTTGCAATGATGTTCTTCCACTCTAATATGTCCATGCAACATCCCAAAAGGTCAAAACAACACTTCACCGTCTAAAAATCTTAATCACACATTCAACTACTAATTCACCATTTTTAATACTTAATTTCAAAATCATGAATTCAAGATGTTACAAACCTTAAAGACTCCTTGCTCTATTACCCCAACATTTATTCAATGTGTTTTGGTTGTTTGTGGGTCTTAGGGCCCATGATTTTGTATATTGGTAAGCCATATATATTGGATCATTAGCTAAATTGGTTAATGAGTTGGTTTGAAAAGTAGAAAGAAAAGATAAGGATCACCGAGGCATTTAAGTTGAACTTTTAAAGGCTGATGCAAACCATAGGCCATCTTTTACATTTGTCTCCATCTTAGATCAAATATGACTTGCTTCTCAAAGATGAGCACAATGTCATGAGTAAGTTCGGTGGGCGATTCCACAAGTTCTTCATCAGGTATTAGTAGAAGTAGGGTCACATTCAAAAGTCAAGGAGCTAAAGATGTGGATTACTCACCTCCATTAAGGTATTGTTTCTATGGAGAAATTAGGCTGAGGTGGACATCATGGATTGAGAACAATCTTAGAAGAAGTTTTTTTAGATGTAAAAATTATAACGAAGTATGCCTTATCATTAATTTCTCTTGATTTGAGTTCTTTTTTTATCTAGGCATTGAGTGTTGAGTATGAATGTTAGGGTGTATGTCATTTTTTCTCATGGCTAGATAATGAAATGGTGGAAAAGCTGAAGCAGGTTATTCTCAAACTTTTAAGTCATGTTGAGAGGTTGACTGAAGAGAATAAAGGGTTTCGTGCATGAAGAAGAGAGCAAGAAGAAGAAATTGATGGCATTATACATGGGTTGGATGAGACAAAAAAGAAGCTAAAGATGACAATTAGTGCTTAAATATTGTCTTGGGTGTTCTTTATCTTCAATTGGCTTGTGTAAAAAAGTACCTAAAGTGCACAAGTTGTTTAGTTGTTACTTTGTTTAGAGAATGTAATACCTTTTTGTAATGGCCATATGGACCCTTTATGCTTTTGTTTGGGACCATGGAAGGTTAGACTAATTAGGACCATTGAATATTTGTAAATTTGTAAGAGGAATTGTGTCCTTATGCATTTATTGTGGAAAATTGAAATGGCATATCTACACATATATCTCTATACCTATATTTATTATGCATTTATGAAGGTTAAACAACTAAAGTGAGCTTTAATAAATTGTTATGAAAGTAGAATAATGAACAATAAACCTTTAAAGGTTAGGAAATCGAACAATAACATTAATCAAAATAGTTATCAAGTTATAACATACTCAAGTCTATAATAAGAACACTGCTAAATCACTTTGTCATGCTAGAATAGCTACATATAAAACCTAAATAATGGCTCTATAATAAAGAAAAAAGAATGGTGACAACATCAAAATTTTTCATGCACAAAATGACTGCATACAAAATACTAAAGAAATCATGATAGACTAAAAGGCAAGTCTAACGTAGACAAAATGACAGTATCATTTCCCTTTAATCATTATTGTCTAACCATCTTTTCCCTTTGACCTTCAAGGTGGGAACTCATAACACTAGGATTCCCTTGATATCTTAGACCAGTGGTTTGAATGGGAGGTTTAAGGGTTAACCAACATTTGTACCTAAACCTCTTGATGCAATCTTCCTAACTGGTCGACTGGTTATTGTTTGCTTCTCTCAATCCTAAACCTCTTCTTCTTTGGCCATCCTAGTGAGGCCTTAATTAGTGGTGGCTCTATAGGTTTGAATTATTCAAGCTTTTAAAATTTTTGACCTAGCATAGGGTTGAATTTAACTTCATAGCTATACATATATATTGATTTATGGTAGCTATACAAAAACACTTTGAGAGCCACGAAACACCTTATAAAAAGGAAACCTAATGTTCAAAAGGAACGGATGCTGGGAGTGCTAGCATGCTGTTTGAGTTAGAGAGCTGTTCATGTGGATATCGGTAGAGGGAGCATATCTACGTTGTCAGCTCTTGAGATCTAAACTCTTAAAGAGAACGTGTGCCATATTTGAAGAATTAAAAGGTAACTCTTCTATCTACCTTAACTTAAATGAGTTCGTTCGGTCCATATTAGGATAGAAATTTTAAAATTTTAATCTTCTGTTGTGTCTCCCTATCCAACAGTGGTACCAGAGCTAAGTTAAATTTTCATTTAAGTTAGGTTTTGGTTAATTATGTTCTTAAATCTTCATGTGATGGCTTTGGATGAATGTTGCTTTAAGATTTTCAAAATTTATATGTGATATTTTTGAAATCCATATATGTTTTTTCATGTGATGTTTTTGAAACATATATAAACTTGTTTTATACATTCAAATTTATATAAGTTTAAATAAATTAATATGATTAATATTTAGCTATATAATGTGTGTTCTCAATATGACTAATGTTCGTCCATATGATGTGTGTTCTCAATGTCATTATTGTTCGTTCGCGTTTTCATATGGTTTAGGCTAGATTTTCAATACGATTGATGCATCCAAAGGGTCTAAGGTAGCAACTTAGCAAGACTACCATGGCTAACTCTGTGTAGCGCAACTTAATTCACAATTTATAGACTTTCATTATATATGAATTGTTTATTTATTGTGTTTTCTTTGCCCTGAAGTTGTTTGGGTATGGTGACACATATGGCTTTAGTTTTACAAGGGTTATAAATTTTAAATATGGCCTGCGTGTCATGCCTCTCTTCATAAACTCTGAATGTACATTCTCTTCTCATCCCAATCCCCTCGTATGTATAAAAGACGTTTTTTGATGTAATTCATTTTCTTAGAAAGGTCTTCTTATTGGCTTGGGAAGGACATAGGTTAGGTGAGCCATATTGTGTCACATTTAATTATGTTTTTTATTAGATCATGATATGCATGATTTTGTATGAGATACAATTGCTTTTACTTTACATGATTATTAAATTAATAAATCAAACCCTCTAATCAAAATTTTAAGTCATAATGCTGTCAATTAATGAATACTTGTCAAAATCTAGATCACTCAAATGTAGGATCCACCAATGTAGATACATTTAGGTTATCTTAGTAAGACAAGCATGAGTAATGGTGCTACTCACAAAGACTTATTATTATTTGACTTAATTGAGATTATCAAAATGATTTTGGATCTTAAAGCATTAGATGGGATTGAACATATCGGATCATATGATGATTGAATCCTATCTAAGAGTTACATGTGATGTAATTGGTAAATGAGTTGCCTACCTATATAACTTAATTTTAAGCATCCTACCAAAGCAAACTTAAATTTAATTAAAATATGAGTCTTAGCCCGCTAATCCAATTTAATAATTGTTATTTTTAGTGGGAGATATAAAATTAACTTTGTATATTTTATTGTAGAATCATGTTGACAAGTAACATTGCTACACTATCATTGCAATCAGTCCTTGAGAAGGACAAACTCAATAGGACAAACTTTTTTGACTAGTTCAGGAACTTGAGAATTGTTCTTAAGCCGGAAAGAAAGGCTTATGTCCTAGATGAACCCATTCTTGAGGAGCCTGCGACCAATGCTCTAATAGCTTAAAGAAATGCTTACACAAAGCACACTAATGACTCGGTGGATGTAAGATGCCTAATGCTAGTTACCATGGTTCCAGAACTTCAAAGAGAATTGGAACACATGGAGGCTTATGAGATGATTGTACATCTTAAGGAAATGTTTTAGCAATAGACAAGGCAAGAAAGGTATGAGACCACAAAGGCCTTACATTCCTGCAAGATGGCTGAGGGCGCATTAGTTAGCACTCATGTTTTAAAGATGCTGAGCAAAACATTAAGAAAAAGCTTAGCACTGTTTTGATAGTTCAGAAAGGAAAGGGTATGAAAAAGGAAGGTAAAGGCAAGGACAAGGGAAAGGCTAAAGGCTCAGATGGTAAGACCAAAAAGTCAAACAAGCCCAAAACCAAGCCTCCAGCCAAGAAGGCAAAGCCTCTAAAGGAAGGAGTTTACTTCTTTTGCAATGGACCGAGTCATTAGAAGAGGAACTATAAGCTTTACTTAGAAGATTTGAAAAAGAAAAAGGATAGTGAGGCTACTCCTTCAGGTATTTATGTTATAGACATTCACCTTTCTACTACTTTTGCATGGGTATTATATATTACATATGGTTCTCACATTTATACAAATGTGCAGGGTCTCAGAGATAGTAAAAAGTTAGTAAAGGGTGAAATAGACCCACGAGTTAGAACAGAGCAAGAGTTGCTGCTTTAGCTGTAGGCACTTATGAATTACTTTTACCTAGTAGGTTTTTGTTAGTTTTGAACAATTGCTATTATGTTCCTACTTTAAGTAGCAACATTGTTTCTCTTTCTTATTTGGATAAGAAATATTTTACTTCCAATATTAGGAATGATGAATGTTCTATTTATTGAAATGACATTTTTTATGCTAATGGTGATTTGCATTTTGGTTATTATCTTTTGAATCTAGAACATCCTAGTAATAAAAACACCTATAATGTAACTAACAAAAGGATTAAATTTAACAATTTAAATCCAACCTACCTATGGCATTGTCGTCTCGTCCATATAAATGAGAAATGCATTTCTAAGCTCCATCAAGATGGACTTTTCGACTCATTTGATTTTAAATCTTATGACACTTGCAAATCATATTTATTAGGAAAGATGATGAAAACACCTTTTACTGGGCATAGTGAGAGGGCTAATGACTTACTAGAACTCATACATACAGATGTATGTGGACCAATGAGTACAACTGCCAGAGGGGGTTATTTGTACTTCATTACCTTTATTGATGACTATAGTAGATGTGGATATATCTACCTAATGAAATACAAATCTGAATCTTTTGAAATGTTCAAAATATTCCAAAATAAAGTACAAAACCAAGTAAGACTATTAAAACTCTTCGATCTAAGCTAAGAATTCATTGATTATCTCAGGAGTTGTGGGATAGTCTCACAATTAACTCCTCCAGCAATACCACAATGGAATGGTGTTTTTGAGTGAAGAAATCAGATACTATTAGATATAGTTCGATCCATAATAAGTCAAGTAGATCATCCACCATCCTTTCAGGGCCATGCACTAGAAACAACTGCATTCACATTAAACCGTATTCTATCTAAGGCAATTAAGAACACACCATATGACATATGAACTGGGAAGAAACCTAGTTTGTCTTTTATCAAGATTTTGGAAAGTGAGGTTTACGTTAACAAACAGGCCTCAGACAAGTTAGCTCTTAAATCCACGAAGTACCTTTTTGTGAGGTATCTTAAAGAAATAAAGAGATACTATATCTATAATCCCACCAATGACAAAGTGTTTGTAATTCAAAATGGTATCTTTCTAGAAAGAGAATTTTACTCTAAAAGAACCAGTGGGAGCAAGATACATCATGAAGAAATTTGAGAACTACAAAATAGCACACAGTTATAGATAGAAAATCGAGAAGACTCACAAGAAGTAAATGAGCCTGATTAAAAAACATAAGGCCCACGAAGGTCTAATAGGACATGGCATCATCCTTAAAGATATAGATTTCTAATTAATGAATGTCATGATGTGTTGCTTATTGAGCATAATGAACCAACCACCTACCAAGAAGCCATAGTGGGACCAAATTTTGAGAAATGACTAAATGCCATAAAGTTTGAAATGCAATCCATGTGCGATAATAAGGTATGGACCTTAGTTGATCCATTTAAAGGTATAAAAACTATTGGGTGCAAGTGGATTTTTAAGGAGAAAATTGACATGGATGGAAGAGTAAATATCTTCAAGGCACTATTGGTTACAAAAAGATTCACCCAAACTTATGGTCTAGACTATGATGAAACCTTTTCACCAGTCGCAATGGCCAAATCAATCAGAATCCTCCTTGCCATTGCAATATATTATGACTATGAGATATGATAGCTGGATATTAAAACAACATTCCTTAATGAATGTCTACTTAAGGAAGTGTATATGACACAACGTGAAGGCTTTATACGTCTAGAGGACTTTAGAAAGTTGTGCAAGCTTCAAAGATCCATTTACAGATTGAAGCAAGCATCTTGAAGTTGGAGTCAATATTTTGATGAAGTAATCAAAGAGTTTGGATTCATTCAAAAAAATTGATAAATCTTGTGTTTACAAAAGGTTTCATAGTAGCACAATTATATTTCTAGTACTATATATAGGTGACATCCTACTCATTAGGAATGACATTCCTACCTAGCAGAATCTCAAGTCTTGGTTAAGAAAATCTTTCTATATGAAGGACATAGGTGAAGCTACTTACATCCTTAGGATTAAGATCTATAGAGATAGACCCAAAAAGCTAATAGGTCTAAGTCAGAGCACATATATAGATAAGATATTATATAGGTTCATATGCAGGATTCAAAGAGGGGTTTCATCCCATGTCTCATGGCATTCATCTTAGCAAAGACTAGCGTCTTAGTACACAAAGTTAGCGAGATTGCATGAGTAAGGTTCCATATACCTCAACAATGAGATCTATCATGCCATGCATGCCAAGCAAATCCAAGAGAGGATCATTAGACTACTATCAAGAACATCTTAAAGTACTTAAGAAGGACTAAGGATTTATTCTTGGTATATGGCTGATTAGGTGATGAGCTAGTTGTAACAAGTTATATAGATGCAAGCTTCTAAACTGACCAAGATGACCTTAAATCACAATTAGGATATGTGTTCACTTTAAATGGTAGGGTAGTGAGCTAGAAGAGCTCAAAGCAGAGCATAACAGCTGATTCTGCTATAGAAACTGAGTATAGAGCAGCATCAGATGTAGTTAAGGAAGTTGTTTAGATCAGGAAGTTCATTGTTGAAGTAGAAGTGGTGCCTAGCATCTCAAATCTAATAAACTTGTTCTGTGAAATAGCGGTGTAATTGTAAAAAGCAAGGAGCCAAGGTCAAACTAAAAGACCAAGCATATACTCATGTGTTTCCACCTTATCAAAGAGATCAATCATAGAGGCGATATAAAAATATGCAAAGTAGTAGGAGAAGATAATGTTGCTGGCCCTCTTACAAAGCCTCTTGCACAGATGAAGCATAAGTGTCATGTCAGGACAATGGGAATTAGACAAATTAATAATTATACCTAATGCAAGTAGGGGGATGTTAGAAATTGTGCCCTAGGGCCAATCATTATACTATGCACATTGTTATTTAATGAATTTCTCTTTTGTTATCTAATATGAAATTAGTCACTTATCCTCAAAATTACACTAAAGCTAACCCTAATGCAATATAAGACCAACCTTAGGTCATCTCCCTAGGAATGATTTTAAGTCTAATTGAAAGTTATCTAGTGAAATAAATCAACCAAAGTTTGTAGGAATTTAGTTACCTAGCTAATTATCTAAACTAATTACCTAATGTGCAAGTAATTAAAATGCTAGTGAAAGTGAGTGAAATGAACTTCCCTTTTCACAATAATGGAACCCTAGAGATTAGTTGATTTTGGACTCATTATCTTCTCATGATTAGGCTAAGTTTAGCTTCCCTTTCCTCTTGACTAAAGCTGTCATGACTTAAGAAGATTATCCTAAGCCAATTAACCTAATTAGCTAACCTCCCTAGGTCTTAGATTAAAGTCCCTAGTTCAATTAACCAATTGGTGAAGACATTAGCCAAGTGATTTACTCAAAATCCTCTCTCAACAGCCATGGTGAAACACATAAATTGAGCAACAATAAGATTATGTCAAGCTACTCAACAACATAAGCATTAACACCACAAGATTATGCAATATTAACACAAGATATTCACTAATTGAAAAACACAAGATTATGTGCCAAACAAAGAGTGGCAAAATTCAGTCATGGCTATCCAAGGAAGAAATTAAATGAAATAATCCTCTCTCTTTACATCAACATCAAATTCAAATTAGAATTTATAAGCTAAGATGATTAAACCCTAGATTAAGGAATCTAACCATCTAGTAAAAAGAGAAGAGGATAGGAAACAAAAGAACTTAGCCAATTTGAAGCTCAAGAATCATCCTCCATCTTCATCTCTCTAGGATTCCACAAAGAAGCTTAGCCAATCTTCATCTTCAAGAACCCTGGTGATTGCTTGTGAAGGCCAAACTCCATAGCTCTTGAATGATGGAAATGAGCTTCAATCCTTGTGAAAATGGAAGGGATGGAACGAAAATGAAGAGAGGAGAAGAATGGTATGAGTTTTGTGGAGGTTTGGTGGCTGAAAATGGAGGTTAGGGTGCTAGAAAATGAAGAACAAAAGAGAGAAAATGAAGAACACTATGAACAAGAGAGAGAGAATGTGGAAGATGAATGAGATATGTGTTGGATCCCATTTAGGGCTTAAAATGGTGTGCTCCTTGGTGTCTCCCATCAGCTGAAGCTTAATTAAAATAAGGAAAAAGAAATTTAAATGTAAATGGGAGCCTTGTTACACTTGCAAGGTGGTAACTTCCTATTGGTTTATAGATGATTCCAATGTGTGCCTAATTTCTCATGTGTCATCCACATCATTTTAGCTGATTTAACCCTTCAAAATAATCATAATTCACGTGCAAACCATCAGCCATTGACCTCAAGGAGTGTTGACCTCAATTGCCCAATTGATGCACAAGTCACATGCCACCTATATCACATAAATCACATAATTCAATTAAATAGCATATGATATAATAAAATCTAATTCATGTCCAAAATTAAATTCATAATTAGAAGGGAGAATTTATTAAATTAACCACGTTTCAGGCTGTATAAAATTATATAAAAATTTCCACACAAAGGCAAACCAAAAACTAGGACAAACTAAGACACTTAAGAAAGTATTGATTTTTTTATTTAATTACTCCCAAACTAAAATGAATTTTAAAAATATAATTTCACCATTCATCAACTGGACATAAAATGCACTTTGTCAATTTTTCTTGTACATTTTCTCAAAAGTTCATTTTTTGGACCAAAATGCCCCCTAGTGCACTGAACCTAGAAACTTAGGCAAAGTTCCAAATCTAATGTAATATGTGTGCTTGAAGGTGATAAATCATTAATAAAATGGTCCTAATTGACAAATAAAAGTGGGTAACAAATGTGTTCTATCATTATCATATTAGTTGCATGTTCAATATGATAATTGTATCCTTGAACAAACTATAGTGATTGTCTTAAATGTCCTTGGTCAGTCATCTATGAGGGATTATAGATGAAACAAGACTAGTATGACTTTGATTAATTATAAAGATGTAAATCAAAGTCATATGCACTTGAAAGAGTATAAGGTGTTGGACCGATCCGTTATGAGAAAGCTACATGGTATAAGTCATAAGCTTATTTCATGTGTAACTATATCACTAAGCCCTTTGACTTGAGATCATCATGGATTCCTACATGATGACCACTAAACTTTGACCTTGTTAAAAGTCACCTTTGACTGGGTGATCATAAAGGCTATGATTGAGTTTAGTGATATTCATGCAGAGGCATAGGAGTTGTTAAGATGAAATTTGTCCTTCACATTAAGTGAGAGATATTACTGGGCCCCTCGATAAGTAAGACTGAGAAAATATATGGCCATACTACAATGAAAAGGATTTTTCCATTGCTACAGTCAATCTACTCAAAGATCGAGAAAGTAACAATCGGGTAAAGGAGAATGACAATTTCATGTCTCACACTTGACCGAAATATCACGTGACAAAAGAGATGTGATACGGTTGCATGATAGGTTACATCAAATTATTGATTCTCATATGAATTGGGTAGTTGTAATGTCTTGCTAGAAGCTACTTGTGATTCATGGACTAATAGCATAATTAGCCTACTACCAATTTCATATGGGCTTATAAGGTTGCACACAAGAACAGCCCAACTTGAGCTATAATGTCCAAATTCATTGAATTTGAAATATGTCTAGATTCAATGAATGTAATATAGGGTGAATGAATTATATATATATGTATGTATTTGAATATTTATTTGATAAATATTTATATATATTTATATGCAATATAAAATTCAAAATATAATTTTATATACATTTTTTGAAATATATATTCATATATATATATATAATATAATATAATATGTATATGTGATATATATTATGTTATGTTATGTTATGTTAGTTTTAAATTTAATTTTATATGATAGATTAAATTTAATAACTAACATAATGTGAGAGAATATTATGTCAGTTTTATAATTTAAATTTATAAGATAAATTTAAATTAGATATGATATCATGGATTAAATTTATGAGATAAATTTAATTAAATTTTTGTGGGCTTTTAAGTGGAAGATAAAAATCCTGATCCATACACTATATATAGATAGGGATGTCCTTTATGAAGGAAGAGAGAGTTAGAAAATTTCTGATGGCAAAAACATTTTGAAAGCCACGAAACACCCTATAAAAAGGAAAATTAATGTTCAAAAGGAAGGGACATTGGGAGCGCTAGCATGCTGTTCGAGTTAGAGAGCTCTTTGTGTGAATGCCGATAAAGGGAGCAAATCTAAATTGCTAGCTCTTGAGATCCAAACTCTTGAAGAAAATGTGTGCCAACTTCGAAGAATTAAAAGGCAACTCTTTTATCCACCTTGACTTAAACAAGTTTGTTCGGTCTATAGGATAGGGACTTTAAAATTTTAATCTTCTGCTATGCCTCCCTATCCAATAGGTTGCACATGAGAACAACCCAACTCGAACTATAATGTCTAAGTTCATTGAATCAAAAAATGTATCTAGATTCAATGAATATAATGCTTTATCTACAGTGAATGAATTTTATATGTATATATGTGTATGTGAAATATAAAATTTAAAATATAATATATATATATATATATATTCAAAATACACACACACATTCATGTATATATATAATATGTATATATGATATATATCTTATATTATATTATATTATTGTGTTAGTTTTAAATTTAGTTTTATATGAGAAATTAAATTTAATAACTAACATGATATAAGAAGATATCTTATCATTTCTATAATTTGAATTTATATGATAAATTCAAATTAGATATGATATCATAGATTTAATTTATGAGATAAATTTAATTTAATTTAATTAGCTACAAAAACTCTAATCTATATCATATAGATAGGGGATGAGTTTCCAGAAAGTCTCTTGATGGAAAATCTTTGAGAGCTATGAAAATATCTTAAGAAAATAAAGGAACATCTGATTGACAGATGATTGGATGTTGGAAACACTAACACGCTATTCATATTAGAAAGTTGTTCGTGTGGATATGGATAAAGGGAGCCAATCTACGTTGTTAGCTCTTGAGGCCTGAAATACTTGAAGAAAACATGTAGAAATTCAACCCCTAAAAGGTAACTCTTCTATCAACCTTGACTTAAACAAATTCAATAGGTCCGCAATTGCGATTGGAGATTTAAATTTTAATTTTCAACTACACGTCAAAATCCAATAATATTACACATGTGGCATGTTGGCATGGGATCCCAATTAAATCCTATGCCTTGCAAGTGCATGATTTTCATGTCTAGAAGACAATGTGCCTATCTTGGCCCTCAGTCATCTCATAGCCTTCATCCTCATTGAAAAATACTTGGCACTTATATGTCAATCCTTTATTAGTTTCAAATAGCTTTTTCACACTTTGGGCTGTAATTAGAAGTTCACCTATCTAAAGTCTTACCACTATCTACCTACTTGACCATCATTTTAATCCTAATACCCTCAAATATCCTAATCTTAGGTAGGTATCTAAACTTGTTAATCCAAGCATTTAGGCCCTTGCATGCGTTATTGTCAACAACCTCAGTCTTACTCCTAGTTGTGGAGTAGGCTCTTACTCAGGATTGTGAAGGATATGAAACCAAAGCCTTTGATATTGCCTTGCTTAGGACTCCTACACTGATTAGGTTGTCCTTGAATATCTCTTCAAATGTACCCTAGGCATGAGAAAAGAATTTTTTCTTCAACTGCTCTCCCCTCCATCTTTTGCTCCAGTTAGCATATATGCATCTTACACATAATCTATGCTCAACTATAAGCAAGATCTCCTTTATAGTCAAGTAAAGCCCCTACAAATAAAAAACTTAATAACTCTATATAATTTGTAAATCATACTAGGTGAAAAAAATTTATGTAATTACCTTATGCATAGACATTAAACTAATAGATGAGCCATCCTCTAATTCAAGGGAGGTTTGAAGTCATTGCAAAAACCATCTCCAATTGTGGTATTCTCCTTCTGGGTTAGACTAAAAACAATAGGGTAGAGGGAATCATCAATATCCAAAGCATAAGCAGCCAGTAGAGTTACCCTTTCTTTCCTTTTTAATAAAGTTCTATCTAGCTTAAAGAAAGGCTTACACCCTTCTCTCCAACCAACCTACTAAAATTCAATTGAAGTAGGACCTTCTAACTTATTAAATTAGGTGGAATTTAAACACAAAAAGCTATTTTAAGCACAATAGGTCTAAATCTATACCTTTGATGTATTGAAGCATACATACATATGGTTGAAGATCCTCCTTCCTTACTTAATAGCTTTTTTGCTCAGCTCCAAACTTATGTTAAATCTAGGATGTGAATCCCTCAATTTACAATAATATGCTTCAAGCTTTGAATATCCATCCTTATAGTTCTCTTCTATTTCTTGCATTATCCTCTTCTTAGTCCTTTTACACTTTGTAGACTCACACTCAACTTGAACTCATGTTCAAAATCTTTCTTCATATTAGAAATTATGTACTGTGGCCTCTCTTGGACTTTATCTTTGAAATGCTCTAATATCTACTTAACTAAGGCTCTAGGGTTCTTAAACACCCTTAGGCATCTATGTTCCATACAAAGGATCTTAATCTTCAATTCAGGTGAATTACAATCCGTAGAAGTAAAGAATAATAATGGGTATCCCACTTTACATCTTGCCTTGACCCTTCTTGACTTACTTTTGATATAGGTCACCTTCACACCCTTGGTTATAGCATAATTATTTATAGCTTGGTTAAACTCTTCTTTATTGCAATACGTCAAACCCAACATGAAGAAAAGCCTTTCTTCATTCTCTTTTACTATTATTGTCCTCACTATGACTATCTCCATCTAATCCTAAATGCCTAGAATATTTACCGTATTCACTATTGTTATCTTCACTAGTTGACTTACCTCAAAGTGCCTTCTCTTTACCTCTATTATCCTCAATCTCATCCCTATTCTTATCAATTAGATGATTCTATCTAATACTTCTTAAATTCTCAATGTCAGTAAGTGAATCCTTTATGTTTCTATTAGTCTTCTCCAGTTGTTTCTCATGCTTCTTATACTAATTAAGATAAAATTCATTCACTTTATCATCAAATGTATGCTTCCCAATAAATTGAGAAGCATCAATTTCCTTAATGTCATCTCCCTTACTTTCAACTCCTTTTTATTCATCGTTTCACTTATCTTTGACTCCTTTTTGTTTAGCATCTCCCTTACCTTTTGAGCTATCAAATTTATTCTCTAACTCATGGTCCTCATCAGAGACTTACTTATCACTTGCCTTGTAACCCTCCCCTTATATCATCATGATATAAAGAGAGAATTAACAGAATCACCACTTTAATACTATATCATATTCAACTATTTTGTTTGAAAAGTTTGGGCCTAATACTCATTTTGAAAATCATCAAATTTCTCAATTAACTTCACATTAAATAGAGCATAGCATAGCAAAAGATGACATATGCATTCACTGGAGGCCATCCATGCTATCAAAACAAAGAAATAAAGTTAAACATTGAACTATATGCCATGACGTGTACTACATGCATTGCAACATATGGCACAAAGCCATGAGTAGTTCTTCTCTATGTCGTGCATCATGGCGTAAACATGCCATGCGCTGTGGTGCACATGACAATTTCTGCAACTATTATCTATCAGTTCCCAGGGCAAACTTTTAATATACATCGTTTCCACATATGAAGTTCGGGTAGAATAATTCAAGTGCCTACACGAAGCTTATTTCATAAGCTAACTAATGAGATAGGCATGGACATGATCTAATGATCCGATTCAAATTTAGACACTCGAGTATAAAAAGCTATTTTTTAAAAAAATTTAGCACACCTAAGCACTCAAATCTATCATATTGTCTTATTAGATCATTCTATGCCTTGAACCAAGTCCAAAAGGACCATATATACTTGATTGACAACAATTTAACATAGATACACACAGATTAAGATTTGGCTATTCAATAGCTTATTTTCACTTTTCACAACATTACACCAATCACATTAGTTTGGTCATATTTTCACAATTTCATTAAAATTCTCATGTTTTCACAATCACAATAAATTCACAACTTAATCTTTGCCTTTATTTCCTAAGTCACCATATATACACACGTATAGGCTAAGATTTACACAATCACTATCATTTTCAACAATTTCAACACTTTACTGCTCATAACCAACCAAAACATGCATGCAATTCCTATGGCAACTTTATATACAAATGTACACAAGTAAAGTTTTCATTATACAAAATTCAAAGATTTAACAGTAATAGCATAATTATGTCAGTCTTGACTCTTTCCCCTTACCTAGCTCACCACTATGACCTGTAAAAATGTAACCACAGGGGTGAAATAAAAATCTCGATAATAGAATAACTTTCTACTACTAACTATCACATGTAACCATAAGCAAGCGTAGCATAATATACAATTAAATATAGCATATAACACATGTTTCATTTCAGCAAGATTATATTTCACAATTGATCACCACTTTTAGAAATTATATTCTCATCAGTTCACCACTAATAACGTATAGCATGATCACTGCCATTCGAACCTTTAGATCACCTTGACTCAAAATCATAACCTCTCCTTAGACTAAGACACACACACTCATTGACCTTGAGTTCACCTTCAATGGTAGAATCATCCAGTCAAAAGTGTTCTATCTCACTTTTAGACTATGGTTTTCCTTATTACACATAATGGTTATCATTGACTCTAACATTACATCGCATCGATGATAAGGAGTCTAAATCTCCAATACTACACGTTAATAGGCATTAAGGAGATAATCTCTAATACCACACCTTGAAAGGTACTAAAGTGATACAATTCTCCAATATCACACCCCGTCAAGCACTAGGGAGAATAATACCATATGGTCTTCTCTACTTCTCCCTACAGGTGAACTCCTGCTCCTATAATCATGCCTTTGTATAAATCACCTTTATATATATAACACCCTATATATGTATAATCACAAAAACATACAATTCCATAAACTCAATTCTTTAGAAATCATTTTCATGCATTAAATATTCACTTAGCAAATATGCTCATTTTAAAACATTTTCATGCAATAATACTCATACTTTCAAACAGTTACAATAGATAATCAAGCAGAGAAAGTTATTTGATTACCCCAACCCTTTTGTCACAAGAAAGGTTACCCGTGAATTCAATAACCACTAACGATTCACTACCAACTCCTTTTCTTACTTCACACGTGGAATATGCCAATTTACATAGAATTGGCACAATTAGTCAATTTATGTAATTGATCAAAAATACTTAATTATCAATTAAGGCTATAAATAGCCATACATTTCTTTCCATATATTCATTCTAAGTTCATATCCCTCAATCACGACTTTCTATTACTTCTAACAATTCCATTTTACTTTTACTCCATTTTTGCCCCTTTTCTCTTTGTATTAGGGCCAAATTTGAGCCTATCACTTCAAAGCTCTATTGTTCAGTCTCAAACTAGTCACAAAGCTCTACTTTAATTTTGGAGAATCTTTTTATTTCTATAAGGTAAGAAAACTAACCCCTTAAATTTTCCCAATTTAATTTTTTAATAACTCATACCAAGAGAAATTATAGTAGAATTAGAGGTAAGGGCTATATGAAACTTACTCGATAAGTTACCAATCCAAAATCTCTTCCAATGCTCTAAAAATTGATGGCTTAGCAGCCTTTTTCTCTCTTCTCTTGTCCTCTCACATTTTTTTCTCTTTTTCTCTTTCTCTTCTAAACTAAGAGATAATTAACGACTTTTTAACTAAATTTTTGTGCTATGTATTGTGGCATAGGTAGCTTGTGCCATAGGGCGTGGCACAATAAGGGGAATCCTCATCATGTGCCCATGCTTCATCCCAAAACATGATTTTTCCACCTGTATCTGTCCATTCAACACCCTAAAGCCTCAAATCAATATATAGTCATTCGAATTTCTAATCAATAACTAATTACTAATTCACCCTTGATTAGTAGCTAATTACAGGATTAAAAAATTAAGATATCATAGTTCTCCCCTCCTTTTAAGAATTTTCCCCTGAAATTCATAAAATACTTAAACACATACCTGTGGAAACAAAAGTGGATATTGTTGCCTCATCTTATCCTCTGTCTCCTTGGTAGCGTCACCAAAAGCCATGCCTTGCCAGAACATTTTCACCAAATGAATTGTCTTATCCCTCAACTACTTGTCTTTTATATCTATGACCCGCTTTGGCTCAACTTTATAGCTTAAATTCTCTTGGAGCTCAACCTTTTCTAATTCTATGATATGAGAGGGATTTGGTTGGTACCTTTTGAGTTGTGACATATGAAACACATCATGCACATTAGACAACTACAATGGTAAAGTAACTTTATAGGCCACCAGTCAACTTCTTTCCAGCATCTCGAATAGACCAATGAATCAAGGAGTCAACTTCTTGCTTTAATCGATCCAATAATTCCTATCACTAGTGTAACCTTAAAAAATACATGGTCTCTAACCATAAATTCTAATAGCCTTCTACACCTATCTACATAACTCTTCTGCTTGCTTTGAGCTGTTAATTACTTTTGCCTTATCAACTTAATTTTCTGAGTCATCTGATCCATAGTATCTAATCTCAATGTAAAGTTCCTATTTAATTCAGACTTTACCATTCACAATTACACAATCATCTAACAATAATCACATAATATCAGAGTAATAGCCCTTGAATTATTTTCAAAATATGGGATCCTAATTTCATAAAACTCATGTTTAAATAAGAGGACTAACGAAAGTGTAAGCACATCTCTATGACTTAATGAAACACAACATTTTCTCCTTAGAAAAGTGCCATATGCTACGGCTCATACTACCATCTGCCGCGGTATGTGTATAAAGCCACGACTTTGTTCTTCTTTATGCCATGGCACACAATACACTGTATTGTATATGACAGTAAAATTTATTATCATATGTCAATTTAGAAGGTGAACTTCTGCCACATGCTATTTCAACACCTGCACTAAAATCTTTATGCTTGTACTAGGACTTCTAGTCTTTCATAGAGCCTACTATACCACTATTCAGACTATGTATTCACTTCGCACATAGGTGGTTTTCTAGGTCCATCGTGGTGGAGTCAAGCTCTACGCTTGAGACCTTCAAGATCTCCTAGGTCCTTCCTAGGGTACACTCATGGATTATTATCCTAGAACCGTCATGGTCAAGTCAAGCTCTATAACCTTTCCTAATATCCACTCAATATTAGGAAGGGTTAACTTAATCACCACACTAAAAACATCAAACTACAATTAAATACTTTTTTTTTGAAAGCTTGGGCCTAAGACTCATTTTGCAAAATCATCAAATTCATGCCATATCAGAGTAACACACAGCGGAAAGCAAACAGTTGCATTCATTTCATGTATTTAAAATAAAGAAACAAGGTTTGATTTTAGGCATGCGTTGTGACATGTGGCACAAAGCCACACGCCCATACCTCCTTTATGTCACGTGTTGCGACGTGTCACACCATACACCGTGGTGCATATGCCTATTCTACACCTGTCATTTGACAACTCAAATGATGAACTTCTAGTATGTGCTATTTTCACATATAACATTCGATCAGAGTAATTCATGTGCCTACACAAAGCTTAACTTATAAGATAACTAACGAGATAGGTTTGGACACAATCTAACAATCCAATCAAAATTTGGACACATAAGTGCAAAAAGTCACTTTTTATAAAAATTTCGTGCACCCAAGCGCTCAAATTGATTTCATTGTCTCATTCCTTGAATTAAGTCCAAAAGGACCTATTACACCTGATTAACCATATTTTATCACATATAGACACATATCAAAATTTAGCTGTTCAATAGCCAATTTTCACATTTCATAAACTTTGCACTATTTAGATAGATTGGCCCACTTGGCCATTTTCACCATAAATTCACTTCAAAATCACCACTGATGTATTTACAACATCTATAAAACTGAATCTTAGCCCTATTTAATCTTTTCACTAAAAATCTCCATATATGGGCTAAGATTCACTAATTCACTATAATTTTTCTACAACTCACAACTCAAAAGATGCATGCAACCCTATGGCAACTTATATATATAATATCTGCATTAAGCTAGTTCATTACATAAATCTTAGTAACATGACACCACTATGCTAGTCCAAACTCTTTTCCCTTACCTTGATCACTGCTCTGTCCTGTAAAAATGTAACTATAGGGGTGAGACAATAATCTTAGTAACAAAATAAATCACTACTGTCAACTATCACATGCAACTATATGAAAGTATAAAAAATATATAGCTAAACATAGCATATACCATATATTCACTTTAAATTTCATCTATATAGATCATTTCACCTCTTTTGCCACTTATTCGTCACTTTTCTACCACATAATACGATCACTACCCATCGAACCTTTAAATCACCCAAACTTGAAACCATAGGTCTGCTTTAGACCAATATACACTTTCATTGGCTTTGAGCTCACCTTCGATGGTAGAATCACCTAGCTAAAGGTATTCTATCTCACTTTTAGATGATGATTTCCCCTAATACACACAATAGGGTGTCGTTGACTCCAACATTGTATCGTATTGAATCTCCAACGCTGCACCTTAATAAGCACTAAGGAGATAATGTCCAATACCACACCTTGAAAGGCATTAAGGAGATACAATTCTCTAATATCGCACCTCGTCAAGCACTAGGGAGAATATGCCATATAGTATTTCACTAAATTCCACACGAGTAAACTTCTACCCCTATGATCATGCTTTCTAAACCAATATATATATATATACATACATATATATGTATGTATGTATATATGTATATAAAACCTAAAACCTCATGTTTTTACGTATCTATTTGATCAAAAAGCATTTTCATTTAACATTCACACAATGCCATAAAACATACTTAGCTTAAAATAATTTCATGCATTATATAGCATACTTACATATAGTTACAATAAATACTCAAACAGAGGAAGTTATTTAGTTACCTTAACCCTTTTGTCACAAGAAAGGTTGCCTATAGATTTCAATTACCACTGAAGATCGTCACAAGCTTCCCTTCTTAACTCACACATAGAATATGCCAATCTATACATAATTGGCATTATTAGTCAATTGGTTCAAATTGACCAAAACTACTTAATTATTAATTGATACTTAGTCACCTATTCTTTTACGCTTAACTATTTTAAGCTAGTTACCACTCGATTACCACTTTATATCACCTCAACTAATCCTATTTCACTTATACACGATTTTCACCCTTGTTTCCCTTTGAATTAGGGCCAAATAGAGCCTATGGGTTCAAAGCTTTATCATTCAGCTTTAAATCGGTTGTAATGCTCTAATTTAACTCTCGAGAACCTTTTCATTACTATTGGGTAAGAAATAAACCCCTTAAATTTTCTTGATTCAATTTCTCTATAATTCATACCAGAGAAATTTGGGTACAATGGAAGGTAAGGGTTATACGAAGCTTACTTGATAAGTTACTGATTAGAAGTACCTTCTAATGCTTTGAAATCTCTTGCCCTAATAGGCAAGCCTTTCACCTCTTCTTCTTTTCATGTTTTCTAATTTTCCATTTTTGAAAATCATAAAATTTCAAGACTTAAGAGCTCAGTTTCTGGTCCATGTGCCATAACGCATGCAGCTTGTGCCGTAACATGAGGCATAGTAAGGAGAATCCTCATCGCGTGCACACGCTTCAACTTGAAATGTGATCCTTCCTCCCGACTCTATCCATACAACATTCCAATGAATCAAATTATCAACTAATCATCCAAATCTCTAATCTTTTACTAATTACCACTTTACCCCTGATTAATAGCTAATCATAGGATTAAGAAATCAAGATGTTACAAGCTTGCTTGAGACCTTTAGGATCTCCTAGGTCCTTCCTGGCGGAGTTAAACTTTATGCTTAAGACCTTTAGAACTTCCTAGACTTACACAAAGTAGGGCTACAACTCCCTACCCTAGTCTAGGGTATACGTGCGGATGTAATGTAGATGTCTGTATGTGTCCTTTCACATTCATCTCATACATTACTCACACACCCGCATACATATGTCTTTCACAATATTTCTACTCTATCAGTTCATAAATATAATGCACATAATTATATAAAAATGCTTGAAAATAATTTCACAAACGAACAAGTAAAAGAGTTACTTTAGTTACCTTTTACCCTTATTACTAAGGGTTACCAATCGTATTGAATCCTCAAGAGTGTAGATTCCCACAAGCAACATTACAGGTGCTCAATTTACACAATTCAATGTCTCTCAGTTAATTCTTAATACTCAACATAGGTATTGATTTGGTTAAACTAAATCTCTTAACATACAAATTAGTTTAATTAATACCTTCTAAATCTATAAGGCCATTATTATAGTCATTGGCCCTATAGGCCATTCAAATGATCATAACAATCATCTAACTCATTTATTTACCCTTTTTCACCATTGTAGCCTAACTTTTAAGGCTAATTGAGCCTAAATAGTCAAGGTTCTACCATTTAACTCTAGAGTAGTCATAAAACCTTTTTAAACCATTTTGTTAGATTCCAATACCTTAAAACTCCTTGATTTGATTTCTCAACCAATCAAATTCAATGAAAATGGGTTAGAAATGAAGCTTAAGGCTACATGATACTTACTTGACAAGTCACTAACCAAAGCAAACTCTTAATCACCAAAAATGCTCGCACCACAATGTTAATCCTTCCTCACCTCTCAGTTGCATTTTCCCCTCTCTTCCTTTCTGATTTCATGAGTTCTAACCTATGCCTTAAGTAATTTCTTTGCAATGCACCATGATGTGTGGCACAGTGAGGTTAATCTTACTTGTGCTTGTGTGTTACATCCTGACTTGCTATCCTATCCTTTAATCCTATTAACGTAGCATCTAAACAACACAAAACATCAACTGAATGTCCCAACCATGATCAATTCACTAATTACTAAGTTACCCCTAATTAGCAACTAGTTTCTTGGATTGAAATTTAGGATGTTACACCCAACATACTCCTCTCACTTAATTTTATCCAATATAAAGGCAGTCTACACTTTCTCTTATATAATGCTTTATATGATGCCATCTGAATACTGGAGTGGTTATTGTTGTTGTAAGTAAACTCAGGAAAAGGGAGATGGCTATCTAGCTACCCTTTAACTCCAAAACACAGGCTGTCAACATGTCTTCCAAAGTCTATATGGTGTACTTCGTCTGTCCATCTATCTATGGATGATAAGCTGTATTGAATCTCAATTTAGTACTTATAGCTCATTACAAAGCTCCCCAAAACTTGATATAAACTTTTCTAAAGAATCACTGATCCGAATAGCTATAAAATAAGCCAATTTGGTAAGTCTATCTACTGTCACCTAAATGGCATTGTGCTCTAATTGAGTTCTCAGCAACCCAAATACGAAATATATAGATATACTATCCCATTTTCATTTAGGGATATCTAACGATTGCAATATCCTTGCTAGCCTCTGATGTTCTATCTTAATGTTCTGACAAGTTAATCACTGAGTCACAAAGTCAATAATGTCTCTCTTCATACTTGACCACCACCAATATTGCCTCAAGTCCTGATACATCTTTATAGCTCTCGAATGGATGGTGTATTTGCTCAATGAGCTTCACTCAAGATAACCTTCCTTAGATCGGTATCATTAGGCACAAAGATCTTGTCTCGATAGACTACAAATCTATCATCATTAAAACTAAGGTGTCTAGCCTAATTTGCTTTAAAAGACATTCATCTTCTAATTGTGCCATCCTTAATTCCTTTTAAAAATCATTACTGACCTTTGTGGAATAGGTACCAACTAATAACTTTAGTGGCATATCCTGCTATGTCTCTATGAAATATTCTATCAATCTATTATCTTGCACCATTAAACTTGCCATATGCAAAGTTTTCTAGCTTAATGCAATAGCAACTATATTCACTTTACCTAGATGGTATTTTAGCTCAAAATTATAATCCTTAAGAAGCTTCATTTATCTCCTCTACCTCATGTTCAGCTCCTTCTGATCTACCAGGTATTTCAGACTCTTATTGTCATTAAATACTTGAAATACTACACCAAAAAGGTAATGGCACCAAATCTTTAGAGCAAACACCACAGCTGTAAGCTCCAAATCATGAGCAAGATAGTCCTCTTCATGTGGTCTTAATTGTCAAGATACATATGCTACCACATGACTATCTTGCATCAAGACATAGCCTAAGCCTTTCAAAGATGCATAGTCTATACCTCATAAGGTAGTCTCAAATTAGGGATAATTAACACTGGTGTTATTGTTAACTTTTTTTCAACTTCTAAAATGCCATTTTGTATCAGTCATCTTAAATAAAAGGTTGATCCTTCCATATTAGCTTAGTTAAAAAGGAGAAGCTATTTAAGAAAATTCCTGGATAAATTATTGATAATACTAGCTAATCCTAAAAAAATGTGTATCTCCATGACTGAATTAGGACGTTCCTACTATAATACTGCATCAACCTTATGTGGATCCACATAAATCCTATCCGCTGACACCACGTGCATAAAATCTAACTTCTCTTAATTAAAACTCAAACTTAACTTATCATATAACTTCTTATCTTTCAGAATCTGAAGCACTATTCTTAAATGCTTCACATGTTGCTCATCATCTTTAGAGCAGATCAGAATGTTATTAATGAAGACCATAACAAACTAATCTAAATACGACCTAAAGATACAGTTCATATAGTCCATGAATACTATAGGCACATTGGGTAAACCAAATAGCATAATCAAGAATTCATAATAGTTATACTGAGTCCTAAATACTATCTTGGGCACATATGCCACACTAGTCCTTAACTGGTGATACCCAAACCTCAAGTCTATCTTAAAAAAGATTGAGGCACTAACCGGTTGATCTAAGAGATTATCAATCCTTGGTAGAGGATACTTGTTCTTCACAGTTACCTTATTTAATTGTCGATAATCGATGCAAAGATGCAAACTATCATCCTTCTTCCTTACAAATAGTACTAGTGATCCCCAAGGTGACACACTCAGTTTGATGAACCCTTTGTCTAGTAGGTCTTTAATCTACTTCTTCAATTCTACCAATTCTAATGGTGACATTCAATATGGGGCCTTTGATATCAATTGAACTCTAAGAACCAAATTAATTGAGAACTCTACTTCTCTCTTAGGATGTAATCTGGTCACCTTAATTGAAAATACCCTTGGGAGCTTGCTCACTACCTCAATCTTCTCAATTCCACCATCTTAAACTATATTAGAAGTGGAGAACACCATAAACGCATCACAACCTTCCAGATCAACTTTTCTACACTAACTATCGACAAGAACTTAAACTGCCTAAAAGAATCCACTGTGATAGACAATAATAGCAATAAAACCATATTCCTGGCACAATTAAGCATAACATTATTTGTTGCTAGCTAGTCCATTCCAATAATCATATCTATTCCTTTTATAAGAATACAAATTATATCAATTCTAGAAATTCTACCCTCAAAGTAAATTTCTACCCCCTGACAAGCTCTACTTGTAATACTAGTAGATCTCGAAAGCATAGTTACTCTAATGAGCATAGTTAACTCTTGTAATAATAGATGCAACCGATATACACACTTCTCATACACAAAGAAATGTGTGGCACCAGAATCAAATTATGCCTCTACTTGATAGCCACATATAGAAATCATACCTCGAATCAAATTTAGAGATGTTTTATCCTCTTCCTATGTGACTACAAATACTCAATTAGGAATTGTAGATCTCTGCTCAGTCCTTTCAGCTCTGCCCTCTAAGCATTGCCTCGCTAAATGTCCTAACTTGTCACACTTAAAGCAAGTCCAACATCTTTTTGGATGCGCATATACACACATTATTTTTATTAAAAATAGTATTTCTCCATCTCTTGTGTTTAGTTTTACTTGCCAATCTGTATTTGAGGTTTTTCTAAGTTACTAGTATTGGATAAGACTAGCACCCAATAGGGGGTGAATTATGTGATGAAATTTTTTTAGATAGGTAAGACGAATAGAAGAGAGATTCAAGATGTAAAAACTTTGACACTAAAGACTTATCCTAGTTTAGCCTGAAACCTGGCCTATATCCAGTCCTCAAGATCACCCTTGAGATTTTCAACTATAATCATAAGCTTAAGTAGGTGCTTGAAACCTCAATACAACTCTTAAGACTTGACTAGTCTTATTTCAATTTAAACAATCTTGCTACAACAAGCAAGTTGTTACAATTCACTTGAAGCATTTCTTTCCAAGATTTTAAAGTTTGATTAAAACTAAAGTTCTTATAAATATAAACTCTTTTAAAAGAGTATATAGAGGACAATGAAAGCTTAAGAACTAATAAGAGTTCTTTTACAAAGTTTATCAAAAATGATAAGTGAATGAATGCAAGACCTTTGATGCATAAATTGAATGTTTTCAAGAATGTTCAAATATGAAATGGTTCACTTAATCATCAAAATTCTTGTTCTATACTTGAATTGTGTTATATATATAGTTTTGTAGTGTTCAGACTATTGAAATAGTGAATGTAGCCGTTGGTGACATTTCTTGCATGCAATCAAGAGATTCACATGTGAAATGGATCTTAAGCAAGTTCTAGTCAAGCATATATGACAATTCAAACATGAACACTAGGGTGACTTGTGTGATTTGTAAGGTGAAAATATACATATCATTCTGTGTGACAAATCAAATATGGTCCCTTTAGGCTCTCATGCTTGAATTGGCTAGCACAATGAAAAGGCCAATTTAGGTAATAGATCACATATGGAACATCCTAACTATCACACATGAAATGGCTAGTTACAATACCTAAGCTAGTCTGGATGATAAATCATGCATCAAACACTTTACCTCTCATGTATGAAATGACTAGTTATAAAACCAAGTCATTTTATTAGATAAATCATGCATGGAACCAATATGCATTCAAGCGTGGATTGCATGATAAAAAGACTTAGTTCTTATAAGTGATAAATTAGGTGTGAAAGCTTTCTTTTTTAGGCGTGAAATATCACTACTTAAAATGCAATGGAACACAATGTGATAATTCAAGTATGCATACAAAAAGGTTTCAAGCATGAATTGGAGCACATAAGCTTTATCAAGGCATCAAGCAAATAAAGATGACAAATCACACATGAACTACTTCTGATTCAGGTGTGAAATGTCAGCTAATGTGTCTATAGTGATAAATCATGTATGGATCCATTTTGATTCAGGCATGAAAAATCATGTAGTAAAAAATCCAACTTCTATAATCCACTTCAAGGTGAATGACATTACTTTCAAGCTTGAATTGACTAAGACAAGTCCTAAGATGTACAAATAAGACTTATGATCCTAAGATGATGCATTTACTTTAGAATTGATAATATGTGATTTAGCTCTTATAATTTTCACATGAAATCTAAGAGAAATAAATCATTTAAACCTATAAATCTTCTTCTTCTCTTGATTCTTTATGTTCTTGAAGGTTTTATCTCATTCATGGATATTTTATATTTGCACAAGTAACACATACCTCTTCTCTTAGTTTTATAATCATCAAACCATATAATTCAATATTCTTCCCCTTTTTAATGATGACAAAATCTAAGATTAAAGTTCTTAGCTCTATTCAATAAAATACTCCTCTTTAAGTAGGCATGGGAGTTTAAAAATATAAGTGTGAAATTATAAACTTGAAATTAAAATTGAAATAACCTTTAGTGGTTAGATTCTCTTAACCTTACTATTGAGGCTAGTCTTTAGTGTCTAGTTAATTTCCTTATTCTTTAGGCTCCTTAACAATTATCTTCTTAACTAGAAGGTGTTCTTGGTAACAGGAAGGCTTGGTTTGTTTATGTTTGGGGATCTCTCTAACATTTTTAATGAGTTTACCAACAACTTTGGTAATACTCAGGTTAGTTATATCTTTATAAAGTTCCTCAAATGTTGAGGTATCACTAGATTTTGGTGAAGATGGAAGGTAAGGTTCAAGTAAGCTATCAAAAGGATGAATAGGCTTAGATGTGACTTGATGACTCTGGGATTCTGTTTGAGACTTGATTTAGTGGATGGAAGAAAAGGTTTTCTTAGTTATAGGATAAAGCATCATAGGGTGAAGGTATTTTAAATGGTGAGGGAGGTAAGATAAATTTAGTTCTGGAAGTTGAGGAGGAACAGACTTCATGTATAGAGCCTCATATGAATCTTGAAGGACTAGCTTGATCTTGTCTCCTTATCTCTCCTTCTTGGGCATTAGAAATGCCAAGATGAACTATGATCTATCTAACTTACTATTGAGATAGAGCACCATATCATCAAGTCCTTTAATATCATTCTTCAAGTACACCACTACTTGATCTAATTTTCCTTCAATCCTATTTAAAATTTTATAGAGAAAGGCATTAAACATGTCTCCTTGATATGCAGGCATTTATGGCAATGGCTGAGATGAAGACTCAAGTAGCTTTAACTTTGTTATTCTTCTTTCTTCTTTTCTTTGCTCCTGCCACATTTATAGGTTCATCCTCTTCTCTTAGGACAAGATCCTTCCTAACCAGCTTAAACTTCATTTTGAAGAATGCAATATCCTGGAACTCTTCAGTCTCCATAGTAATTCCTTCAATATGATCAACTCTAAGTCTTCTCAAAATTGCTAATATTACAGTTAGAAAATGGAGATTTTTGTGCCTTTTCTCCTTCTTATTCTTAATGTGCATCTTGGACATATACATAATCTTGGTCAATATGTAATGACACATATTGATCTTCTACTTTTTGATCAGCCTTGTCAACATTTCAACTTCAATCTCACTACAAGTGTTGAAGGTTGTTCTCTTGTTCGTAAAGACCTTTCTTACAACATATGCTAGCATCCAATACTTGAAGGGAAAGTTAGTAGGCTTGAAAGAGAAACCAATCTTTAGAACCTCCTTAAGGACATCCTCTATCATCATGATTGTTTTATACATTTCTTCCATATAGTGAAATCCTGGAGCATTCTTCTGAGAAGCTCAATCAAACTCTTGCAGCTCCATTCCTTTTGCTTCAATACACAGAATGTGTCCCAAGCTTTTGGTAGTGAAGAACATGGTACATCCCCTCACTTTAGCCTTGTAGGTCTTCTTTGATCTTTCCCAGCCAAACCTTGCATAGAAGGCTTTGATGACTTTTAGGGAGTAAATGATATTTAGCTCCAATAGTCCCTTGTAATCACTTAAGTATTCATCAATATCAAAGTTATGAACTTTGATAAATGAGTCATACTTAATCAAATGCCCAGCTACCACTACTCTAGATGAAAATAATTAATTATACTATGATATGTGTTCTAAGCGTAGTAGCTTTCGTTCTCTTAGGCTTGCTTCAGGTAAGTTACTAGGAGGCATATTACTGCCATCCTTAGATAATTCCTTTCCAAGTCTAGTCAGTTTGTCTTCAGGCTAGCTTGATTTTACAGCTTTTGTCACAGGCTCCTTTCCAACTCTTAGAGTTTTTCTCTTCTTAGATGGTTGAGCTCGTGATTTTCCATCCTTTTAAATCAAAGCTTCCTAAAACTTCCTCTTCTTAGTTACTTTTGTGCTTTTCTTCTTCTTAATATCCTTAGCTTATGCCATTTCTAGAAATGTAGAGATAATGAGAGAAAGAAGCTAGCTAGGTTAAGGATTGAGAGGAGTTTAGAAGGAATTGAGATTCCAAATAGTGTTTACAAAAGATAGGTAAAGGAATTTGAACACTATAATGGCTAGCGAAAGATCAGGGAGGAAGTTAAGAATGAGAGAGAGCTATAACAGTCAGATATTTAAATGTTAAGAGTATGTATGGAATGAAGAATAACATAGGGTATATATATAGTAATGAGCCATTCATGCATGATAGAGAATAATTCACTCATGATTCATCATTTCTTAAGTTTATGTGTACATTTTGTACTTGAGACTAAGAAGTTTCATACTTTATTCATCCATATAGTGAATTTTTAGAAATTTTGACATTTTGGCTCATGCTATTTTACACGTGATCGTAGATCAGTTTCACGTGTGAAATGTCTAGGACAAAAGAGAAAGGCTTTCAGAAGTGCATTTCATGATTGGAAAGCTTCAACCTTCACACTTAATTTGTCATGACTTAAATGGATACCTTTGTGTAAGACAATTCACTCTTAAAGCTTAAGTGCTTTCATGTGTGATTTGTCATGACTCAAGGAAGGTAGCTTTCTATATGACATTTCATGCTTGGAACCTATTTGCTCTTATGTGTGATTTGTCATGCCTTATGAAAGCCACATTTCTGTTAAGCATTTCAAGCATATGAGCATGATGCAAAGATGCATGAAATGTCCTAGAACAATAAAACTAGGCTCTTTTAACTAAATATAACCTGATTTACTAACTTCCTTCTTGAGGAACATCTTTAAATGATTAAGAAAACTAAGATTCATGAGATGAAACTTGTAAAATAGTTTATAACCAGTCTGAAGCTTAAGTTAGCAAAGATTAAAGTATAATAACAAGCTTAAACTTTAAAACATATTATAACTTATTGGAATTTACTATTTCTAGTTCCCTTCTTATAAAGGTAAATTGTTCCTCATCTAAGGGTTTAGTGAAGATATTTGCCAATTGCTCAATTGTTGGGACAAACTCTAATGCAATATCCTTCTTTTGCATATGATCTCTTGGGAAATGATGTCTCATATCAATATGCTTAGTTGTTAAGTGTTGAACAAGATTCTTCGCAAGGTTAATAGTATCACATCTGATTAGAGTTTCCTTGAGATGAATTCATAAATCTTCTAACTATTATTTCAACCATAAGATATGTGCACAACAACTTTGAGCAGCTAAATAATCAGCTTCGCATGAAGAGAGTGACATATTATTTTACTTTTTACTGAACTATGAGATGAGTGAGCCTTTAAAGAATTGACATATTCTACTTGTGCTCTTTGTTTTTGTCTTATATCCAACATAATTAGCATTTGAGTAGGTGATTAGATTAGCTCTCCTCCTTCTTTAGGAAACTAGGGTCCCAGCTGTGGTGTGCCATTTAGATACTTGAAGATCCTTTCCATAGCTTTTAGATAAGACTCTCTAGGATCTAATTGAAATCTTGCACACGTATAGACATTGAACATAATGTTAGGTCTCTTGGCAGTAAGGAATAAAGATCCAATCATTTGTCTGAATCTTGATCCACCTTCTTTCATTTTTCATCTTTATTTATTTTGATTAAGGCGCTCATAAGAATATTACTTGGATTGGAATTTCCAAATTTAAATTTCTTCAGTAGTTCATGTGTGTATTTTCTCTAACTTATAAAGTTCCCATCTTTTATTTACTTGATTTGCAATCCGAGGAAAAAGTTCAGCTCCCCTATCATGGACATCTTAAATTCTCCTTGCATAATTTCAGCAAATTTCTTATAAAGAACTTCATTAGTAATATCAAAAATAATATCATCAATATATATTTAAACTACTAAAATATCACTTCCTTCAATTTGAAAGAATAAGGTTTTATCCACGAAACTACTTTTGAAGTTTTTACTGAGTAAGAAGGTACTTAACTTGTCATACCAAACTCCAAGGGCTTGTTTGAGTCCATACAAGGCTTCTTTTGCTTATAGACATGATTTAACAGGGATGGATCTTCAAAACCTAGATGTTTCTCTACAAAAACTTCTTCATTAATTAGTCCATTCAAGAATTCACTTTTAACATCCACTTGAAAAAATTTAAAATACTTAATAAATGCACAAGCAAGTAAAAGTCTAATACTCTCAAGTCTAGCAATAGAAGCAATGGTTTCATCATAATCAATACCTTCTTCTTGATTATAACCTTTAGCTACTAGCCTAGTGTAAAGTCCCTATTCAATCTGGACTTTAGCTATTGGAAAATATGCCATAGGGCCAATCATTATACTATGCACATTGTTATTTAATGAATTATTTTTGTTATCATATCAATTGCATGTTCACTATGATAATTGTATCCTTGGACAAACTATAGTAATTGTCCTAAATGTCCCTAGTTGGTCATATATAAAGGATGATAGTTGAAACAAGATAAGTATGACTTTGATTAATTATAGATATACAAATTAAAGTTATAAGCACTTAAAAGAGTACAAGGTGCTAGAATGACCCGCTATGAGAAAGTTGTATGGTACAAGCCATAAGCTTATCTCATATGTAATCGTATCACTAGGCCCTTTAACTTGAGATCATCATGGATTCCTACATGATGACCACTGAACTTTGACCTAATCAAAAGTCACCTTTGACTAGGTGATTATAAAGGTTGTGATTGAGTTTAGTGATATTCATGTAAAGGAATGTAAGTAGTCAAGATGGAATTTGTCTCTCACATTAAGTGAGAGATATTACTGGGCCCCTTAATAAGTAAGACTGAGAAAATGTGTGGCCATACTATAATGGAAAGGGTTTTTTCATTGCTATAGTTAATCCACTTAAAGATTGAGAAAGTAACGATCAGGTAAAGGAGAATGACAATTTCATATCTCATACTTCACCGAAATATCGCGTGACAAAAAAGATGTAATACGGTTGCATGATAGGTTATATCGAATCATCAATCCTCATGTAAATTAGGTAGTTGTAATGTCTTGCTATAGGCCACTTGTGACTTGTGGGCTAATAGCGTAATTAGCCTACTACCAACTTTATATGGGCCTATAGGGTCGCACATAAAAATAGCCCAACTCAATCTATAATGTCCAACTTCATTGAATCTGGATATGTCCAGATTTAGTGAATATAATGTAGGGTAAATGAATTTATATATATATATATATATGTATATGTATAAGATATATACAATTAAATATATATAATATAATATATATATATATATATTTCAAAATATATATGTATATATATATTCGTGTATATATATAATATAATATATATATGTGATATATATCATATTATATTATAATTTAATTTTATATGATAGATTAAATTTAATAACTAACATAATATAAGAGAATATCATGTCAGTTTTATAAAGATAAATTCAAATTAAATACGATATCATAGATTAAATTTATGAGATAAATTTAATTAAATTTTCATGGGTTCTTTAAGTAGATGACAAAAACCCTAATCCATATACTATATATAGATAAAGACGTGCTTTATGAAGAGAGTTAGAAATGTTCTGATGGTAAAACACTTTGAGAGCCTTGAAACACATTATAGAGAGGATAAAACTAATATTCAAAGAAGGACAGACGCTAGGAGTGCTAGCACACTATTCAAGTTAGAGAACTGTTCATGTGGATACCGGTAGAGGGAGCAAATCTACATTGTTAGCTCCTGAGATCTAAACTCTTGAAGAGAACATGCACCAAGTTTGAAGAATTAAAAAGGTAACTCTTGTATCCACCTTGACTTAAACGAGTTCGTTTGGTCCATATCAGGATAGGGATTTTAAAATTTTAATCTTCCGCTGCGCCTTTCTATCTAGCATTACCATTCTTAATTACATACATCACAATACAATCACATAAAATCATAGTAATAGCCCTCAATTCATTTTTAAAATGTGGGACCTGGACTTTGCAAAACATATGTTTAAATAAGAAGGCTAACGGAAGTACAAATGCAATCATATGACTCAATAAAACATAACATCCTTACCCTAAATAAGGGCCATATGCCGTAGCTCACACCACCATGCACTACGTCATGTGGTATAGAGCCATGACTTGTTCTTCTTTATGCCATGTGTCGCGATGTGGCACACAATGCGCCGTAGTGTATATGATAGCAAAATTTGCTATCATATGGTAGATCAAAAGGCAAACTTTTACCACGTACCATTTTCACATCTAATGTCTGATTGAAATGATTCAAAATCTCATAAAAAGCTTACAACATAATCTATCTAATGAGACAAGTTTAGACTCAATCAGATGATTTGATCTAAAATTACACACTTGGGTGAAAAAAGCTACTTTTTATTTAAAAACTTGCACCCTAAGTGCTCAATTCTCATTCCCTATCCCATTAGACCACTCCAAGCATGAACTAAGTCCAAAAGGACTAGATACGCTCGATTGACACTTCTAATCACATATATCACATCAATTACTCAATTTGACCTCTCAACACCATATTACATAGTTATAGATTTATATGAGGCATAATCTATATAAGTCATATATTCATAAATTTGTTCCACTTTCAATTATCTGACTCTTCCATATGGAGCTTCGCCTCATCATATGATCAAAAATCACAAATATACTTAACTCTTTTAAATAGGGCTTAGCTTCACCATTTGTGTCAAGTTCTCACATATACATATATACAAATCATCATATGGATTCACATATATACATGTGGAATAAGTTACATAATAACATATACTTGTTTGGTTGGCATTAAGGCCTACCCACGTACCCATTACTATGGTACACTTAGTGAGATGCAATATTGCATATCTAAGCAAGTTTGCAATCACAATTTATATACATATTTTCTTTTCACATACATGTATGCATCCTAGTTGGCAACTCAATTATAGCAACTAATTATACATTCATTTATACAAATGATAGTCATATCACTACCAATCAAAGCTACTCTTTCCTTACATTCTTTCTTAGCCTTCTCGTGCTCTCTTCACCTATACACAGAGGTAACAGAGTGAGGCATATGTTCTAGTAACTTAGATATAACCTAAATACTGGTTAGTAAGCAAAATCATAAATAAGAGATAAAGTTGCATGTGTTTCAATAAAAGCAATACAATATGCATATAGAATAATTCATTCTCATTATGCTCATGCTCATGCATTCTTAGTTCCACCTAGCGAAGCAATCTCTATACTCGAACTAGGACTTTTAGTCTTTCATAAAATAGGGTCCATTATGCCACTGTTTAGACTAGGGACCTTTTCGCATATGGGTAGTGTCCTAGGTCTATGTGGTAGAGTCAAGCTTTACGCTCGAGACCTTTAGGACTTCCTAGCCTTACACAGAGTAGGACTATGACCCCTACCCTAATTTAGGGCATACTTGTGGATCACTCCTTATCCTAGGTCCATCATGGCAGAGTCAAGCTTTATGCTCGAGACTATCAGGATCTCCTAGCTTCTTCCTAGAGGAGTCAAGCTCTATGCAACCTCTTCATTTGGCTTTGTAAGATAAATTCCTTGAATTCCAACCTCTTCATCATCTTGAGTTATCATTAATTCCTTGTTCAAATCCTTACTAAGAGCCATGGACTCTTCAAGTTGAGCATGTTTCTCATTAAAATCAAGAGGTGATTCAGCCACATTATCTTGTTCACCTACAAAAGAAGGTAAACAACCTTTCTCAAGAACATCATGGATAGAAGAAATAAGTTCATGTGCACTATTATTAACATCACAAGAAGGAATTAGAATTTTAAGCACACAAGATACATCATCACTACTGTCAACATCCATCTCATTTGTTTTATTCAAGCTAAGTGAAGAGCCAACACTTTCAATGATATTTGAATTTAAATCAAGAGAATTATCATGTGAACTCAAAGTGTTTTTCTCCCAAGGACATACTTTTTCACAATATGGTTCATGCTCAACCATCCAAGGTGATTCAACTATAATCTCTTCATCTATGTCATAATCATTCAAATCATTATGCTCATCATTAGATAAAGTCAAATGTGAAGAAGAATCAACCTCAATAAAAGTAAGAGAATTATTAGAGATGCAAGAGAGACAGGAAAATTATATAAAACTTTTAGATCAAAAATCCTTCCCAATAGTTCCCAAAAATTTTTCACAAGTTGGTCTATAGTTATGGAGAAACAAGATTTGATCTAAAAGACTTTCAGAGCTTCCAACAAACTTTTAAATAGGAAAATAGAAAAATTCAAGAAAATGCTAAACACAAGAAACAAATATACAACAATAAGAAGAAAAATGAGACTAGAAGAAGTCAATTTAGATACACGGAGAGGGAGATATGCCAACTCAAATTTGTAACAGGGCTTTGGGAATCCTCTGTAAAGGCTCCCTGGACCTTGTTAGCTTGTAAAGCTACCACAAGACACTTCCCACATCTAAAATTGACCAAACTAATTTTAAAATGAAGCTAAGATATAGAGATTTCAAAAGCAGCAAACTTCAACTCTAAAATTCCCTCAGACTCATTCCCAATTAATTTTTCAATTTTAGACATAGATACTGGAAACAGAGTACTTTTAGCTCTATACTAAACTAATAAAAATTGCACTAATTTTCTTTTCTTTTTTTTTTCAAAATGAACACAAAACACACAAAACTCACATTCACACTAAGAAAAACACAAACACAAATTTTTATAATTTTTCCCAAATTTTTTCAGAAACACTAAAAATGTAAATTAAGCACTAAACAATACTAAATCAAACGTAAACACATTCCCAGCAACGGCACCAAAATTTTGATTGGAATTAGTTGCTTATCTTTAAAATTAAACTAAATCTAACCCTAATACAATATAGGACCAATCCTAGGTCATTTTTGAAGGAACAGCTTAAAGTCTAATTAAAAGTTATATAGTGAAATAAATCACCCAAAGTTGTAGGAATTTAGTTACCTAATTATTTAAACTAATTACCTAATGTGCAAGTAAATAAAATGCTAAAAAAAGTGAGTAAAATGAACTTTCCTTTTCACAAGAGTGAAACCCTAGAGACTAGTTGATTTTAGACTCATTATCTTCTAATGATTAGGCTAAGTTTAGCCTTTCTTTCCTCTTAACTAAAGTTGTCATGACTTAAAAAATTATCCTAAGCCAATTAATCTAATTAGCTAACTTCCCTAGGTCTTAAATTAAAGTCCCTAGTTCAATTAACCAATTGGTCTAAAAATTAGCCAAGTGAATCACTTACAACTCTCCCTCAAATGCCATGACCAAGACAAGGAATCAAGTAACCACAAGATTATGTCAAGCTACTCAACAACTCAAGCATTAACATCACAAGATTATGCAACATTAACACATGTAATTTACTAATTGAAAAATACAAGATTATGTGCCAAACAAAGAGTGGTCAAATTCAGTCATGGCTGTCCAAGGAAGAAATTAAATGAAAGAATCCTCTCTCTTTACATCAACATCAAATTCAAATTAGAATTTACAAGCTAAGATGATTAAACCTTAGATTAATGAATCTAACTATCTAGTAAAAAGAGAATAGGATAGGAAACAAAAGAACTTAGCCAATTTGAAGCTTAAGACTCATCCTTCATATTTATCTCTCTAAGATTCCATCAAAGAAATTAGCCAATTTTTATCATATTCAAAAATCCTAGTAATTTCTTGTCAAAGCCAAACTTTATAGCTCTTGAATGATAGAAATGAGCTTCAATCCTTATGAAAGTGGGAGGGTTAGGACAAAATTAAAGAGAGGATAAGAATGGTGTGTCTCTTATGGAGGTTTGGTGCCTGAAAATGGAGGTTAGGGTGCTGGAAAATGAAAAATAAAAGAGAAAAAATGAAGAACACTATGAACAAGTGAGATAAAAATGAAAGAGATGAATGAAAATGAGTGTTGGATCTAAAAATAAGTGATGAATGGTGTGCTCAAGGTGTTTCCCATCAGCTGATCCTAATTAGAAAAATAAGAAAAGAAAGTAAAATAGAAAATGGGAACCTAGTCATACTTACAAGGTGGTATCCTCCTATTAGCTTATAGATGATTTCAATGTGTGTCTAATTTCTCATGTTTCATCCACATTTTCAAGCTAATTTAATCCCCTAATTAATGCAAAAAAATGTCCCAAATGCTCAGCTTTGACCTCAAGAAATGTTGACTTCAATTGCCCAATTGATGCATAAGTCACAAGCCACTTATGTCATAAATCACATAATTCAATTAAATAACATGTGACATTATAAAATTTAATTAAAGTCCAGAATTAAAGTCATAATTAGAAGGGAGAATTTATTAAAATAACTAAGTTTAAGGTTGTATAAAATTATATAAAAATTTCTACACAAAGACAACCTGAAAACTAGGTCAAATTAAGACACTTAAGAAAGTGTTAACCTTTTATTTAATTACTTTCAAACTAAAATAAATTCTAAAAATATAATTTTACCATTCATCAACTGGATATTAAATGCACTTTGTCAATTTTTCTTGTACATTTTCTTAAAATTTTATTTTTAGACCAAAATGCTCCTAGTACACTAAACCAAGAAACTTAGGCAAAATTTCAAATCTAAAGTAATATTTTCACTTTAGGAAGATAAAACATTAATAAAAGGGTCTTAATTGACAGATAAAAGTGTGTAATAAATGTATTCTATCAATTCCCCCATACTTATCTTTTGTACTATAGGAAAAAATTAAGTGAAAAAGGTCCAAAAGAAATACTAAAACAAAGAAAAAGAGAAAAAACAATGTTTAAAATTACCAAAATACTAACTCATGAACTTCTACAAATTATCAATCAATGTGGTAATAATTAGAAAATAATTATGCACATCACAAATAAACTTTTACAAAAAATCAATGTCAAAGAGTAAGCCTCTTTAAGTTAAGTGTTTGCTCTCATCACTCAAAGTGTATAAGGAATCAATTTTCACTCAAAATTCCTTAGGAAAAGCCCTACCATAAGTTTATAACCCTTCTACATCTCCACCACTAAATTAGCACTTGTAATCAAGAATCAAGTGAATTTTATTAGGTTGCTATATGGGTAATGAAAGGATGCTTAAGGAATGCATGTGGAAAAATAGGGTTAGTATCAAGATAATGCTATGGTCAAGATACATCCCCTAATGTGCAAAGCATAACCTAATTCAATTGAGTGGACACCTTAACATAATGAGAATGGAGAGAAATGACAAGAAATAATGAAACAATGGAATTAAATGAGCTAGGCAACTTTTATTCTTGTCTTCCTTTTGTTTTTCACCTTCTTTTCTTCTTCTTTTGTTTCTTTTTCTAGCAACTTTATTTTTTTCTTTTTGGTTTCTTGTTTTTTTTTCTTTTAAAATCTGTCCTTTTTTTCATTTTTCTTTAGTTGCCCTTAACTTCTTGAAGATAATGGATCTAATAGATATAATGATGTGACAATTGAAAGATAAGAATTAATGGATAGAAAATGACAATAGATATCCACTCACATGATTTAGGACATGCAATATATATTGAAAAGATATAAAAGTGTAACATGCATCCCTTGGGAAAATAGGGTGAATATTTATTTTTAAGAATCAAACCAAAATCACAAAGTGGGTAACAAAGGATAATTAATTATAATAGGGTTGGCTATTTAGCTCTTGGTTATTTTCTATCAATGCCATCTTTCATTTCCTATCAAGCAAGTACAAGACATGTGGTCTTAATTAAGAAGCAAAATAAATTCTAGAGGGTAACATTACTAAGGAATTAATTACACATGAGTAAAGGAATCATTTGAGAAGTAAGGGCATCAATTTTAAAGTTAATGTTCTCATGCTTGTTACCTATATTCTCTACCTTATTTCTTAAGCCATCATACGTATTCTTGTATAAGGAATTCATTTCAATCAATTGCTTGTGTAACACATTGACGTCATTAAAAGAATTAGAGTTAGAAGAACTCTCAATTGGAATAAGCCTCCTATCACTATAAGAATTAGAAGAAGGTACAAGAGAATTAGTACTTGGATTGTATTTTTGGGGGGAACTACCTTGAGCAAATAAGGCAGAGGTTCACAGTTAAAGTTGCTTGGATATGCTCCTCTTTGTTGGTTGTTTTGCAAAGCCACATTTGGGTTTGAATAGGAAAAATTAGGATGGTCCTTCCATGAAAGATTGTAAGCATTAGGATAAGCTCATTGCCCCTACCTCCCACCATAAGCTTGTTTCCCATTATAGATAGCATTTACTTGTTCAAAGATAATAGGACAACTGCTTTCTATGTAACATCCCGAATTTCTAACCCTGTGTTAATGTTTATTTAGGGATAAGTTAGTGATTTAATAGTAAGAATTAGAGTTTTGAGTAGTGAAGTGATATATTAACTCATTGGGATGTTATATGAATAGATATAAGTAGAAGAATGAGGTCTCAAAGTAGAGCGTGTGAGCATAGTAAGGATTTTTCTTACTGTGCCATACGCTGCGGTGGGTGATAGATGCATCGTAGTGTATGGAGCAGAAATCATATTAATAGGACGTGTCCAGCTTATAGAAAATAGAAGAAAAAACCAGAGAAAAGAGATCAAGCATGGAGGAGAACCAAAGGTGTGTTAAGGCAACTAAAATTAGGAGCAAGGATGGTGTTTCCAGCTTATTACTTATCAGGTAAGTCACGTACTACCTTAACCTCTGAATCTATCCTATTTTCTCTTAGTTTTAACTAATGAGAAAGTGAATTCAGGAGTTTTAAGGAGTTAATTTCTTATCCAATAATAATAAAAAGGTTCTTTGGAGTTAAACTAGTGCTTTATAATTGGTTTAAGTCAAAACAATAAAGTTTTGAATCTTTAGGCAAGAATTGCCCTAATTTAGAGAGAGAGTAGTGAGAGAAAATTATTAGAAAATGTTAAAGCTTGAAATGAATGGTGATCAGTGGTAATATGCATAATCGAGTGTGAAATGTGGATTTGATAGTAATTAAATGTTTAGTTGTGATAATTGGCACCTTTGGTCAATGGAAGAATTGACTTTGAATGTTAATTTTTTAAAGATTCTAGCGTGTGACGCATGAATTACAAGAGAGGAGCTTGAATAGGGTTGAATTTATATGGGTAACCCTTTCTAATGAACAAAAGGTTGAGGTAACTATATAGTTTATTATGTTTATTAACTATTATAACTGTGTAGAAGTGAATGTCAAATGTTAAATTGTGAATTTATGAGTTTTAGCATGAACTATGCATTATGAAATGAATTTGAAAAGTTATTGATTTTAATGGATATATCTATATATATCATGTGAAAGTATATATATATGTTGTGGAAAGGTGTATAAGTAGTGAAAGTTATGAAAGAACGTGATCATAGGGGGTAAGAGTTCACTCAGAATATGTGGGGTTATGTGTATGTGTGGAGGTATGTGAGTGAAAAATTCATATAGTCAGGCTGGCACCATAGGACATTTGGTGCAACATTTTACGGGCTGTTACCATGGGTAATCCGATATAGCATATTATGGGACTATTACCATAGGACATCCGGGCAGTCTGGCAACTCCTTAGTGCCCGTTAGGATATGGTTAGGAATCAATGACACCTCTATCACAAGTATGTGAAGAGGGAAACCATAGTTTGTAGGTGGGTTAGATTACCTTTGGCTAAGTGTTTCTACCACTGAAAGTGAGCTCGAGCCAACAAGTGGTTGATTTTGAAGAGCTAATGGTTTCATGTCAGGGACCTTTGGAGGATGTGGATAGTTGATCATACTGTGGTGTAAAAGTGTTTGAAATGTGATTTATATGCGAAAAAGATAATTTAGTGTTAATGTTATATATCTGTACTATATGATGTTTTCAGTTACTTTGACATGGTTATTTATGGTAATAGACATTTAATGAGCTATATATGGTTACTGAGATTTTTATCTCACCTATTGTTATTTACATTTTTTAAATTTTGGAACTGGTGGGTTAAAAGTAAAGAATATAGCCTCAGATGACATCTCTTACCTAAATCTTTGTAAGAAATGGTGTAATGAATTTAGTTGATATTAGTTTTATATATGTATAAGTTGCCATAGGATTTGTACATGAGCATCAGGTATGATTATGGTATATTTTTGTGATTTTGAACTCTTTAGCCTTTGTATATATGTGAATAATGAAATGACTGAAAGGGCTAGTGGATGGATATAGTTATGTGTGTATTTGAGATGGGTGGAGATCATTTGCAGTGTTTTGGCCATATATGAGATTAAAGAAAAGAAATATGAATTTAGCCTAAAGGGAGAAATCGGCGATTTACCGACCAAATTTATCTATGTGTGTTATATTATGTATACTTATGGTCAATTAGGTGTATTTTGTCCATTTGAATATGGTCAAGGCCTAAATAGTGGCTAATGACAAGTGGTTTCAAATTGAGACACTTAAGTGATAAAAATTTGATAGAAAATGGTTAAAGTGCACTTTAGTGTCCAATTTTTGATAGAAATATTGGATTAGGATGAAACTAGTGTCACTAGTTAGATTTCGAAACAAGCTTCATGTAGACACTTGAACCATCCTAATCAAACTTCGTATATGGAAATGACAAGTGGCTAATAACAAGTGGTTTCAAATTGAGACACTTAAGTGACAAAAATTTGATAGAAAATGGTTAAAGTGCACTTTAGTATCTAATTTTTGATAAAAATATTGGATTAGGATGAAACTAGTGTCACTAGTTAGATTTCGAAACAAGCTTCATGTAGACACTTGAACCATCCTAATCAAACTTCGTATATGGAAATGGCGTGCATCTGAATTTTATATTAGAAACTACCATTTGACAGTAAATTCAAATGTGTGCATAACAGCGCATGTACTCGTATGTTGTAGTGTACAGCATAGAGCGTGCAACTGCAGCCTCTGTGCCACATGCCATGATGTATGTGACACAAGCCATAATGCACGGTATAAATTTTCACTTTGTTTTTAAAGTAATGCACATGTTTTCTTGACCTTTGATGCACCAAGTTTAAATGCTTCCGTTGTGTATGTAACCGTGTATGGGGTGGAATAACCCAAGTGATTATAAAATGTTTTCTAAAAATATTTTATTGGGATCTCAATGTTTTCAACTCAAATATTCAAAGTAATTAGTGATTTTATAGTGGAGCATATGGTAATATTAGTGAGGACATTGCATTCTTCATGCATGAATGAGTCACAAAAAGTACAAGAATAAGGGACAAGTGCTTGAGAATTACTTACATTGCTCACTTGAGATATTTATGGAGACAACATTCTCCCAATCTTAATGGCAAGCAAGTACACATTTGAATCATTTAGCATGGAAGAACCAACCATGTTCACATTCTTCTTCTCTCTTGTTGAGTATTGAGCATCACTTGAGGCCATTTTGTCAATTAATTCCCAAGCCTTTAAAGAAGTGAGGTCAATCAAGCATCAACCACTAGTGTCATTAATGTTAACTTTGTCTCTTAGAATCAAGCCCTCATAGTGTTTACCATCAAGCATTACCACAAGCATATGGGTCGTCACAAGTGTAGAATATTCCAGAATTATTGTTACCACAAGGATTTAGGGAAATGAGGGTTAACATTCACTATTAAGTTTTGAGTTAAGTTAAGCGAAATCAAGAGTATGTTTGTGTGAAAGTAATGCAAGTTAGATTAAAATTGTTTTAAAGCAATTAAAACTTGTTGAAACCTTGACTTCAAGATATGAGAATCTAGGATTATCTCTCCCTTTTGTATTTCATAAACTTAAATTAATCCCTCTTAAATAGATTTTTAATGAAAATGAGCATTAGTCTAAGATTCTAATTCACTTGAAAAAGCTTTCTCAAGTCAAAAGCAAGTATATTTGCAAACATTAAAATTCCACAATCTCTTGGAAATAACTAGTGAAAATAATTTTTAGACTCCAAACTTAATGAGACTATGAAGGATTGTTAAAATATATTTATTTTAACAAAACTATCCATTTATCTCTGTAAATTTCAAGTCTAACATTATTTTATCCATGTAATATACCTAAATTAGTTTTCTCAATCACAACTCAAGTGAACAAAACAATCTAAATGGTGATCAAGCATTTAGAAGCATTAGACATAAGATAAAATAAATAAATAAAAATCATTAACTATTAAAAGAGAGGAACATTCAAGTCTTAATCCATACAAAGGTTCAAAATGATCTTAGAATAATAGAACTAGCTACTTTAGAAAAGAGCCATAAATGTCACAATATACAACATCTATATCAGAAATAAAGAGGGAAAAGGGAAGAGAAGAAGGAAAACTGAAGGAAATCCACCTAAATCTTTTTAAATCTTCAATCCTTGCCAAATCTACTTCAAGAACTATAAACCTTAGTAGAGCAAGCCTTAAAGAACCTTAAGAAATCATCATACTATATCTGGAGGTGTGTTTTATGGCTTATCTAGACCAAATTCTCTATTATGTAGCTCAAAATGCACAACAAAATTTAAGCCATGTATCGTGGTGTATTGCCAGCACACGACGATGTATATGTTAAATTGCGAACGTGCATTGTGGCATATTGCCAGTGAGCCATAGCGGCTTTGCATTTTTAGGAATTTGTCTCTATGTCACATGCCACGGTGCACTGTGCATGCACCACAGCATATGACATAGAGCCTTCAATCATCATTCCTGGCCCAAATTTTGCCACCTTTATGTTTTTATATGCATCTTCAAACCTCTTTGGCTCTCCATGTTTAAAATTATCTAAAACATGTCACCTAGAATAATAAATATAACTATGTGATCTTTTAAAGTTTAAAAACAAGGCAAGATTCTATGTAAAAATTGCCAATAGATTTTCTAGGCCAACCTGAACTAAAACGCATTTTCTTATGTCTAAACCTAAAATATTTACAATTGAACTAATTTATTCAAGAAAGTATAGGAAAATGTGCTGAATTGATGTAAATTTCACTAGGTTATCAAATAAAAATATTGGACTAAATTCTTACTAGAAATTTGATGGTGTGGGTATTTAGCCCAAGACCTTGGAATCTAGTCCAATACTCAAAGATTCTCATCCTTTCCTTATTAGACCCCATAGAGTTGCTTCCTTATGTTGGTGTCTTTGGAATTTAGAAAGAATTTATAATAGAAGAGTTTTCTTAGCTTGACCTATATGCTCACTTTGACATAAGAAGGATAGTTGAAATACCACTCCTTTACTAAACCTTCAAGAGAAAATATAAAAGCCTTATCTTGAATATTATCAACATTTACATGAATAGGCATCATAGTATCACAAACTGTAATGTCCACCTTGACATTACCAAAATTCACCACATAATTACAACAAACAATTATAATTAGGAGCAAAGATTGCTCCTAAGCTCACATTATAAATATAAGGGTTAAAACTAATAATCTTTCAAAAATAATTGTGAAATATTTGGGATCCCATAAAAACTCTTTAAATTAATAGTTTGAGCCCAAATTTAATGATTTATATAGGTATTGGAAGCATGAAAAAGTGTTGGGAAGCAAAACACTTCAAAACAGGGCTAAATATGTCATTTTTTAGTGTTTTGGTCCATGTGCTACAGCATATGGCATAAAAAGCCAAGTTTACTCATTGTACTGTGCACTACAACTTGCGCGAAATGCGCCGTGGTGTACGTGTCCATGACAACAATGCTGTCATGATAGCTTTTCCAGACGAACTTCAAACATCCTCCATTTTTGCATCTGATGTCCGATTGGAGTGATTCAAGCATCCATGCAAAACTCATTCAATAAGCTAACTAATGGTATAAGTTTTGTTATGATCTGACACTATATGAGAAATTTAGACACTCGAATGCAAAAGTCAGTTTTTAAAGTGATTTTCAACCATCCAAGTACCCAAAACTCATAATTTATACCATTAATCCATTGTGAGGCTTGAACCAAGTCCAATGGACCAAAATACACTTGAGTGAATATTTAAACACACAAAAACATACCAAATACAAAGTTTGGCCACTCAATGACCATTTTGCCCAATATAGCCAAAATACCAAAACAACACAATATAAACTATTTGGCCTCTATTGCCACATAATACACTACTACATTATCACCACATAGATAAAACATTTCTTGCACTTGTATTAGTATTTTAGCCCATCACCACAAAAATTTTCATATATTCACATCATATACAATATTGGGCTAAAATACAAAACAACATAGTATAAAACAAGTGTAACCAATCAAAATGATATGCATTCCTAGTTGGCAACATATAATATCATATAACAAGTTTATATACATGACTCAAATTGAAATCAGGCTTTACAAGGAGAATGTAGCAAGTATGCTAGCCCTTTCCCGATTCCTTCCCTGGCTCAGTCTCATTGGTAGAACTTGTAAAATGATAACCACGGGGTGAGATAAAAATCTTAGTAACTAAGATAATCTACATTATTGATTAACATGCCAAGTTATAGACAAGCCTTAAATCAAGTAAATAAGCACAATTTATAAAATCAATACAAGTTACATGCATGATCCCCATCCATCCGGTCCTCCAATACTCTCGACCAAACCGGTAGGCTATTTCACAGAACCAAACCATATATATAGTCCCTTAGCTCACCATCCATGGTAGGACTACCCAATCAAGGTGTCCTAAACCACTTTTGAACTACTGATTCCCCTATTACAAGTGATTAGGATGTCGTTACTCTAATACTGCATCCTATGGATGCTAAGGAGCATATTCTCCAACTCCGTACCCTTTTAAGTACTAAGGAGAGTAAGTCTCCAATGCCGCACCCATTTTTAGGCACTGAGGAGAGTAAGTGTTGTAGCTGGCATCCCGAGGTGCCAGCAATGCCATATAGACTTAATCTTCACTATCTCACCCCACTAATATGCCACAATTCACTACATTTCTCCACTTGACCATGCATAAACAACTTTCCAAACAAATATAACAAATCTTATCATTTGCTTTAAAAATATAGACTTTCACATCCAATACTCCACTCATTTTCTAAAATAGTTAACCTTTAAAGAATTTATACATATATACTCAACAAATCATAGAAAAACAACTTGAAAATAACTTATACAAGGTGATGAATAATTCAAATTATCTAGTTACCTCAACGCTTATGTTATTAAAAGGGTTACTTATGGTACTAAATTTCTTTTTGTGTCAAGGTAAGTCTTACCACACCACAATCTAGATTAACAAGTACTATATGTTAAGTTTCAATTAACACAAGCACTATTAACTACCAATAACCTCTTAATTCTCACACTTCTCACTCATATTCTCAACAAAGAGGCTTGTTAAGATTAAAATTTGTTCACACCATCCCTTCAAGTCTCCTTCTAACTCTATCATAATATAAAACTCATATCTCAATTTATCACACTTCAAAAGCCTATGATCAAGTTAGGGCTTGATCCAACTTCCACTAAATAGTAGAGTAGCTTCATATTACCACATATCTAAGATCAATAAACCTAAATCAAACCTTTAGAGTCAATAGAAACCTTTAAAACATAGACTCATGGCTTAATCCGATTAGACCAAATTCTTCCTCTTCTAAATCCCATGAAAAATGAGATGAAAAGGTAGAGGAGAAGGGTAGGAAACTTACTCAAGTGTTTGAAGGCTATAATTATCTTCAAAATCCTCCCAAATTGATGCCCTAGTAGTGCCCAACGTTTCCCCCTTTATGCTCTAGGTTTCCCACCATAAAATCTATTAATTTTTGATGATTTTTGAACTTTTAAGTTGCTTGCTGTGCTATGCGCTGTAGCGCATGCCACATAAGCTGCAGCTCATGACACAACAAGCAACAAGTTGATTTTACTCCCCCTGATGCCTCCCGACTTGATCTAACTTTCATCCTAACTCAATTTAGAGCCAAATATGACCCAAAAAAATTAGTAACCCAAAAAATTAATTAAATAAATTAATCATATTTTAACTAATTTATCCCTTAATTAATTAATTTTTCTAGATTTAAAGTTTTCAGATGTTACACAAACCAAGTAGAGAATATGCAAAAACCTATAGCGATCTTCTCTCGATAACCCATGAAATTTAGGTGATACATTAATTAAAGAGGATTTAATTTCAATTAAACATTAGTAGGAGGAGCGCACAAGCCATAAGGATTATCATGCAAATTTGGTTGAGTTAATTGTCTATTTCTCCTCTCCTCTCCTCTCCTCTCTACGATTATGTAAGCCCTCAAATTCATTATTAACATGGCCATCATCATGAAAATGCTCATTCCCATTCCCATAGCCCTCATTATGCACATTTTATGCCTTAGTATACCTTTCATTGCCGAATTACAAATCAAATGAGAATCAAGAATAGGTTGTGGTCTTATTAACGTAGAAATAGTCATTTCAATTTTTAGATCTAATTCAATAAAATAGGTATGTTTTCTATGGTTCATGCACTAATCAAACTCAAGAAAATCATGAACAAAGAACAAATTAAGACTAAAATGTAATCAAGAAGAGACATTCAAAACACACAAAAGCATAATAATTTTTTTTCTTTCTCTAATAAATTCAATAGCAGGTGAATGATCGAACCTAATAAAAAAAACAAAACCAAACAAGTAGAAAGAGAGTTAGAAATTCTCAATCAAGAAGCTTTTACAATTTTGAAATTCACACAACAGACTCTCTAAAAACAGTGAACTTGTGGATTTTTTAGTAGACAATCCACACGAGCAATCCCTGATAGTAGCACTAAATTTTGATAGGATGTGTCACTTAACCCTCAAAATGAAACTAAACTAACCCTAATATAATATAGGGCTAACCTAGGCCGTCTTCTAAAGAATGGTTTTAGTATAACAAAAAGGTTATCTAATGAACTAAAACATCCAAAGTTGAGGAAATTGATAACCTAATTACCTAGTTGATAATTAATTAAAATGCTAGCTAAAGTGAATGAAGTGGACTTTCCTTTTTCAAGAGTATGAAACCTTAAAGATTAATTTATTTTAGAATCATTATCCTTATGTAATTAGACTAAATTAAGCTTCCTTTTTCTCTTAACCAATGCTATCATGACCTAAGAAGAGTATCCTAAGCCAATTAATCAAATTAGCCAAATTCCTTAGGTCTTAGATTAAAGTCCATAGTTCAATTAGCAAATTAGTGCAAAGATTAGTCAAGTGAATCACTCAAATTCTCCTCTCTCATGCCATAGCCAAACAATGAAATTAGGCAACATAAGATTATGTCAAGCTACTCAACAACACAAGCATTAACATCATAAGATTATGCAATATCAACACATGTAATTCACTAAAAAAAACATAATATTATGTGCTAAATATAAAGTGGATGAATCAGTTATGGCAGCCCAAGGAAGAAATTAAATGAAACAATCCTCTTCTCTTTACATTAAAATCAAATTTAAATTAGAATTTACAAGCCAAGATGATCAAACTCTAGATTAAGAAATCTAATTATCTAGTAAAAAAGAGAAGAGGATAGGAAATAAAAGAAACTTAGCCAATTAAAGCATTAGATTCATCCTCCATCTTCATCTCCCTAGGATTTCACCAAAAAAATTAGCCACCTTCTTCATCTTCAAAAACCCTAGGAGAAGCAACACTTGGTCAAAATCTATGAAAGTTTGGATGAAGAAATTGAGTTTAGATCCCTGTGATAATGGAAGGGATGGGAAGAGCTAGGAGAGATATGAAGAATGGTGTATGTTTTGTGGAGTTTTGATGGCTGGAAGTGGAGATATAGATGTTGGAAAAATGAAGAAGCTAGAAAATGAAGAATAAGATGAGCTAGAGGGAGAGAATGAAAGAGATGATGAAAATGGGATGGTGAATCTGAATTTATGGTGAATAGGACGTGCAAAATGCTTTCCTTCAGCTGAATCCTAATTAAAATAAAAGAAAAAAAAAAGGAATTTTGGGGCCTTGTCACAATTGCAAGGTGGCAACCTCTTATTGGCTTGTAGATGATTCCAATATGTGTCAAATTAATCTCATGCATCATCCACATTTTAAGCTAATCTAGACCACCCAAAAAAACATCCAAGTTCTTCAGTTTTGACTCCATGGAGTTTTGACTTCATTTTCCCAATTGATGCACAAGTCACATATCACTTATGTCACAAAAATCACATAATTTAATTAAATAACATGTGACATTGTAAAATACAATTAAAGAGAAGAATTAAATTCATATTTAAAAGAAAGAATTTATTAAAATAACTAAGTTCTAGGCTCACAAAATCATATAAAAATTTTCATACAAATACAAACTGAAAACTAGGTCAAATTAGCACACTTGAAAATGTGTTGACATTTTTTATTTAATTACTCCCAAACTAAAATAAATTTGTAAAATCTAATTTGACCATACTTATTCTGGACTTAGAATACATTTTTTTCAATTTTTCTTATTCATTTCTCAAAATTTTATTTTTGGACCAAAATACCCTTAGTGCACAAAACCTAGACATTTAGTCAAATTTCCAATTGTAATACAATGTATGTGCACTTTGAGATAATAAACCCTTATAAATGGTCCTAATTGACTTAGAAAAGTGTATAATAAATATGTTCTATCAATCCCCCCACACTTATCTTTTGTGTAGGATATCGGCACCTAAGAGGGAGGGTGAATTTGATGATACTCAAAAACTTTCAAAAACTTAAAGAGTGAAATGCTTTAGAATGAAGGAAGAAGATGAAAACCATAAGATTTATACTGGTTCAGCCCAAACTTAGCATACATCTAGTCCTCAAGATCATACTTGAGATTTCTAACTAAATTCAAAAGCTTCAATGAGAGCTTGTCATCACAGTACAACTCACAAGACTTAACTTATCTTGTATCAACCAAAAATCCTTGCTATAATTTTACAAGTTGTTACAAACACTTAAAAAGTACCTTTTCAAGATTTCAGAAGAATGAAATAAACTTTCACAAAGAAACTCTCCTAAAGAATATATAAATTATAGTTGAAAGCTTATAAACTTATAAGAGCCTTTTCACAATTCTTTTCAAGAATGATAAATGAATGCTAAATGTTTAACCACAATTTGAAATATTTTTGAATACTCAGATAAAGAAAAGTTCGCTCAAGAATCGAAAGTTCTTTTTAAGACTTGAATTGAATCGCATATATAGTTTTAGTAGTTGTTAGATCGTTGTAATAGTGTTTCTAACCATTAGTGCAATTTCTTGCATTCAACCTGCTATATCATATGAAATTGCTTTTAACATGTTCCAGATATGTGTATATGATAAATTAGAGGTGAACCTCAAAGTGTCTCACATGTGATTTGGACAAAATGAGTATGCAATCAATTCTTTGTTCAAAAACTTACGTGCAACTCCCTTACTCTCATGTGTGGTTTAGCTTATAGAAAGCTAGTACCAATTTTATGTGTAAAAGCTCATGTATGACTCTCTTGCTCTCACATGTGGTTTAGCTTATAGAAAGCTAATACCAATTCTGTGTGCAAAAATTCGTGTGCCACCAGCTTGTCCTCACACATGGTTTGGCTTATAGAAAGCCAGTGCCAATTCTGTGTAACAAAATTTGCATAGAAGCAATGAACAATCATGCGTGAAATGACTTGCTTCAAACCTAGACCATTCAAGAAGATGAATTACTCATGGAATACAATATTACTCACATGTGAAATAGCAAGTAGTAAGGCTTAAACCATTTTGGGATATATATATCACACGTGGAATTGCAATGCAGTTAAGCAAAATTTTGCATGATCAAGGGATATAACTGTGTGAATCATAGATATATAAGTGAGCAAATTGAACTTGGCTTGAGGTGATTTGAGATTCAATATGGCAAGACGTGTTTAAAGAACAAGTAATAAATCATGTGTGGCTACCATCAACTCTCATGCGTGACATGGCTTATGACACAATGTTATGAAACATAACTTGACAACCAGTAGGTTACTTGCATGATTTAGAACATAGAAGCAAAGTCAAAGCATCACATAACACAAGTGACAAATCACACGTGAATCACCCCCTGATTCTTGTGTGAAATGTCAATTAGTGTGCTCAACATGCTAAATCTTATGAGTGACCAAGCAAAGTCATGCATGATTTTATAGCTCGCATAGAATTTAGCTTCTATAAACCTCAGTAAGCTAGAATGACTTATCTTACAAGCTTGAATATACTTAGATGAGTCTTAATGTATATAAATGAGACTTATGAGCTAAATATGATGCATTCATTTTAATGATTATGTAAAGAAATTAAACTCTCAAAGTTTTCACATTGAATCTAAGATAATTTAAATGACTAATCCTAAAGATCTTCATCTTCTCTTGATTCTTCAAGCTCTTAAGGTTTTGTCTTCATTCATTATTCTTTTCATATATGTGCACATACAAATATCTCTTCTCTTAGTTTTGTAATCATCAAAATACAAAATCTAGCATTTTGCACTCTGGGCAAAATCAAGTGAAAAAGGACCTTAAGAGAAACACTAAAATAAACAACAAGAGAAAAACAATGTTCAAAGTTACTAAACTACTAGCTGAAGAACTTCTTTAACTTATCAATCAATGTGTTAATAATTGAGAAAGAATTATGCACATTGTAAACAAATCTTTAACAAGAATCAATTTCAAAAATTAAGCCTCACTAGGTTAAGTGTTTGCTCTCTTCACTCGAAGTGTATAAGATATTTAATTTCACTCAAAATTCCTTATGATAAACCCTACCATAAGCTTGTAACCCTTATACATCTTCACTACTAAATCAGCACCTGTAATCAAGAATCAAGTGGACTTTATTAGGTTGTAATGTGATTATCAAAGGATAACTAATAAATGCATGTGAGAAAATAGGGTTAGCATTAAGATAATGCCATAGTCAAGATATATCCCCTCATATGCAAAGCATAACCTATTCCAATCGAGTGGTATAATATCCACCTTGACATTACCAAAATTTACCACACAATCAAAACAAACAATCATAATAAGGAGCAAGGATTGTTCCTAAGCTCAGATTATCTATATAAGGGTTAAAAATAATAATCTTTTAAAAATAATTGTGAAATATTTAGGATCCCATAAAAACCCTTCAAATTTGATAGTTTGAGCTCAAAAATTATTTATATAGGCATTGGAAGTATGGAAAAGTTTTGGAAAGCAAAACACTTCAAAATGGGGCCAAAAATGTCATTTTTGAGTGTTTTACTCCATGCATCGTGGCTCGTGGTCCATGCGCTGCGGCATGTGGCACAGAAAGCCAAGTTTTCTCACTGTACAATGTGTCATAGCTTGTGTGAAATGCACCGCAATGCACATGTCTATGACTACAATACTATCATGACAACTTTTCTGGACGAACTTCAAACGCGTGCCATTTTCGTATCTGATATCCAATTGGAGTGATTCTAGTGCCCATGCGAAGCTCACTTAATAAGCTAACTAATGGTATAAGTTTCGTTATGATCTAAAACCATATGAAAATTTTCAACTATCTAAGTACCCAAAACTCATAACTTATACCATTAACTCATTATGAGGCTTGAACCAAGTCCAATGGACCAAAATACACTTAAGTGACCAATCAAACACACAAAAACATACCAAACACAAAATTTGGCCACTCAATAGCCCTTTCACCTAATATGGCCAAAATACACGATCAACACTACATGCACTATTTGGCCTCTATTACCATATATTATACTACATATACATTGTCACCATATAAATAAAACATTCCTTACACTTGTATTAGTATTTTAGCCTATCATCACAAAAATTGCCACATATTCACATCATACACAATATTAGGCTAAAATACAAAATAACATAGTTTGAAACAAGTACAACCAATCAAAATGATATGCATTCCTAGTTGACAACATATAATATCATATAATAAGTTTATGTACACGACTTAAATCACAATTGGGCTGTACAATGAGAATGTAGCAAGTATGCTAGCCGTTGCCTGATTCCCTCCCTAGCTCAGTCTTATTGGTGGAACCTGTAAAATGATAACCACGATGTGAGATAAAAATCTCAGTAACTAAGATAATCTACAATATTGATTAACATGCCAATTTATAGCAAGCTTTAAATCAATTAAAAAAAGCACAACATATAAAATCACCATAAGTTACATGCATGATCCTTAACCATCCAGTCCTCCAATACTCTCGATCAAATTAGTAGGCTATTTCACAGAACCAAACCACATGTATGGTCCCCAAGCTTACCATCCATGATAGGACTACCCGGCTAAGGTGTCCTAAATCACTTTTGGACTACTGGTTCCCCCTATTACAAGTAATTGGGGTGTCATTACTCCAACACTGCATCCTACGGATGCTAAGGAGTATAGTCTCCAACTTGGTACCCTTTTGGGTACTAAGGAGAGTAAGTCTCCAACACCGCACCCATTTTCAGGCACTAAGGAGAGTAAGTGCTACACCTGGCGTCCTGAGGTGCCAGCAATGCCATATAGACTTAATCTTCACTAACTCTACCAGGGTGACCTTCCACCTTCTAATATGCCACAATTCACTACATACCTCCACTTGACCATGCATAAATAACTTTTCAAAAAAATATAACAAATCTTACCATTTACTTCAAAATATAAAAATTTTACAAACCAATAAACCTTTAAAGAATTTATACATATATACTCAACAAATCATAGAAAAGAAACTTGAGAATAACTTATACAAGATAATAAATAATGAAAATTATCTATTTACCTCAATCCTTTTGTTACTAAAATGGTTACCCATGGTATTAAATTTCTTCTTGTGTCAAGGTAAGTCTTCCCACACCATAATCTACATCAAAAAGTACTATATGTTAATTTTCAATTAACACAAGCACTATTAGCTACCAATAACCTCTTAATTCTCCCACTTCTCACTCATATTCTCAATAAAGAGGCTTGTTAAGATTTTAATTTGTTCATACAATCTCTTTAATTCTCCCTTTAACTCTCTCATAACATAACACTTAATATCTTAACTTATCACACTTAAAAACCCTATGATCAAGTCAGGCCTTGATCCAACTTTCACCAAACAACAAAATAGCTTCATATTACCACATATTCAAGATTAATAAACTTAAATCAAACTGTTAGAGTCAATAGAAACCTTCAAAACATAGACTTATGGCTTAATCTAATCAGACCAAATTCTCTCTCTTGTAAATCCCATGGAAAATGAGATGAAAAGGTTGAGGAGAAAGATAGGAAACTTACTCAAGAGTTTGAAGGCTTAAATTATCTTCAAAATCATCCAAAATTGATGCCCCAGTAGTGCCTAAAGTTGCCCCCTTCATGTTCTAGGTTTCCTACCACAAAATTTGACTTTTTCTGATCATCTTTGAAATTTCAAGTTGTCTGCTATGCTATGTGCCCCAACGCACACCACACAAGTCGTGGCTCACGACGTAGCAAGCAACAAGTTGATTTTGCTCCCCCTGATGCCTCTCGACTTGATCCGACTTTCATCCTAACTCAATTTAGAGCCAAATATGACCTAAAAATCTAATTAGCAACCCAAAAACATAATTAAATAAATTAATCATATTTTTAAATAATTTATCCCTTAATTAATCATTTTTTTTAGATTTGAAGTTTTCGAATGTTATAGGTAGACACCTTAACATCATGAAGATGGAAAGAAATGATAAGAAATAATGAAATAAATGGAATAGATGAGTTAGGAAACTTCCTTTTTTTTATTTTCGTTTTCACCTTCTTTTCTTCTTCTTCTTCTTCTTTTTTCTTTTTATAGCAACTTTGTTTCTTTCATTTTCATTTTTTTTTCAAATCTTTCTTTGCTTTTTTTTTCCTTTTAGTTGACCCTTAATGGATATAATGGTGTGACAATAGAGGAAAAAGAGTAATGGATTGAAAAATGATAATAGACATCTACTTACTTGATTTAGGAAATGCAATGCATATTAAAAAGGTATAAAAGTGTAACATGCATCCCTTAGAAAAATAGGGTGAATATTTATTTTTAAAAATTGAACCAAAAGCTCAAAGTGGCTAACAAAGGATAATCAATAATAATAGGTTGGCTTTTTAGCTCTCAGCTATTTTTATGAATGCCATTTTTCATTTTCTATCAAGCAGGTGCAAAAAAATGTGGCCTCAATAAGAATGTGAAGCAAATTTTAGAGGGTATCATTACTAAGAAAACTAATCGCACATAAGTGTTTGGTTTCTTTCATCAAAGGGTAATGTGCCACCTCTTTTCCATTAATTCAAGGTAAAAGAATGTTCTCTTTACAGTTATTCAATCATAAAAACAACCACATCTCAAGCATCAAAATATCAGTTCAAAGAGCTAGGTCAATAAGTAACCTCAAACAAAACAAAACAAAACACAATTTTTTTCAATTTTTCAAAAACTTTTCACAAACCTAAAACAAAACAAAAAAAAATTTTTATATCTCTCCACTACACTTAAATCATATATTGTCCTCAATGTATACATAGACTAATGATGGGATAATGTAAAATCAATATGGATAAATGCATAACAAAATTGTGGCGCAAATTTTTTCTTTCAATCAAAACAGATAACCAAAAAGAAATGAACAAAACAAAGAAAATAAATTTTAATTTTTTTCTACTAGGGTCATCTCCCCCATACTTGAACTATACCAACTTATCCAATATATCAAACAAAATAAGGTAAAAGTTTAAGGTTAGAGAGACATAATCTTAGTTTAAATCTCCACAAGCTCTTAAAGTTGAAGTTCTCATCTTTGAATAGTATAAAGCTACTCATTGTAATCTTCTCTCCAAGTATCTTTGGTGGAGGCTTAGGATCAATTTGTAATGGCTTCAAGATATATGGTGTGAATTGTCCCTTTAAATCATATGAAATGCAACCATTAATATTTTCTTTTTTAAACAAGGAAGCATCACATGCAACATGATTGTAAAACATGATATATGAAAGGGAATTATGTACAAGGAAATGAAAAGGAGACTTGTCAAGATAGTGGAGACAACTAATAAAATCAATGGAATCAAGGAGGATGTTATCAAAAGATTTAAGAAGATAAATGTCTCCCTTATTCGGTACAAGATCACATGATATGATTTCCTTGAAAGTTCCATGGATAAGAACTTCCTCTATGAAAGGTTTGACTTGGTTAGTCTTTGATTCCACCTTCTCATCATCTAAGGTCTCCTCCATTATCTCAATGGACAAAGGTACTATAAATGTAGAATTGTCCTCCAATAGCTTGAAAATCTTATAGACATCAAGCTTGAGTAGAGAAAATTCTTTAAAATTGGCTCCTTTGGTGTTCGTACTATTCGGCTTTGCAAAGTCTTTTTCTTGAACTTCAATTTCCTCGTGCTTTAAGTCCTCCAAACTCTCTTCTTCTTTTGACTTGTCCTCAATTCCATGTAAGCCTTGAACTTTTACCTCTTTTACTTCATGATTGGCCTTACATTTCTCATGTACTTCTTCCATAATTGGCACAATTTCAAAAGGAATAGGTGCATAATTTTGATTCAAGTCCATGGCCTATTTAACTTAAGCAAGTTCCTCATTAAAATCAAGAGGTGTTTCAGCCACTATATCTTGTTCACTTACAAAAGAAGGTAAACAACCTTTCTCAAACATATCATGGTTAGAAAAAATGAGTGCATGTGCATTATCAACAATATCACAAGAAGGAACTGGAATTTCATGCACAAGAGATACATCATGCTCTTTTTCTAATATATTAAAGGACTCACACATAATTTCCTTGTCTACATCATCATCATTATATGAATCATTTGACAACTCATTTAGACAAGATGGGAAACAAAGAATTCACTCAACTAGGAATAGGAGAAATTACCTGTTGAAGTAAAGGTTAGATTGACTCCTTTTCTTTTGGTGATTGAGTAGCTTGAGGTGCATTTATATTCTCAATAGCTTCATGAGTAACTTTTTATGTATCTTCAACTTTAAACATGTAATTTCTCTCTTTTGGGGCTTGGGCTACTCTGTGTGGTTCATAATATGCTTTTATAATAGGATAATCATAATAAAAGTGGAAGGTAGCCTCACAATGCACATAATAAAATTTACCCCTTTGTGTACATAACTTTTCTAGATGCTCAATATCAATGAATGGTGTATGCTCAACATTAGTGCTTAGATGGTATGCAAAACTCATGAGATTGAAAAATTTAAAATTGTGACGTGGATGGAAATGATCATAATATAGGGGTGAATAATCAAAGTTATATGTTTGAAATTGATTATGAAAATGGGATGTATGATCAATGTTAGGTGCTGGAATTGGATGAGAATGCATGTTAAATGAAGGATGTAATGAATCATGATAGTGAAACCAAGCCATAAAATGCAATGAAACTTATATCTATAAGTAATGAGGTAAATTCAAGCTCAAAATGATAGAATGATCAAGGAAGCTTAATAACAATGTAAAAAAATCAAGCAAGCAAGGAAAAAAAATGAAATGAAGAGAGAGTTAGAAAGGCTCAATTAGAAGGTACTGTGCATGCTCTGGAAACTCTGTTGTTTGCATCGTGAAGGAAGTGAGCTTGTGAAATTTTACAAAGCAAACCCAAAAGTAAAAATCCCATGAAAATTTTATGAGAAATAGAAGAGATATATAGGACAATGATACAAAAATTTTAGATTAAAATTCCTTCACAATAGTATCCAGAATTTTTCACAAGGTTGTCTATATTTCTAGAGAAACAGGATTTCATCCAGATGACCTTATGAGATTCCAACAAACTTTTCAACTAGAAAAATGCAAAACCAAAGAAAATTATAAAAAGTAAGAAATAAAGCCAAGACAATAAAGAGAAATTAAAGACTAGAACCAAGCAATTTCAACACAAAGTGAGAGAAATGCCTAGTCAAATTTGCCATAGGGTTTTAGGATCCTCTATAAAGGCTCCTTTGACCCTATTTGCTTGGAAAAATTACACATAACAATCCTCACATCCAAAATTGACCAAGCTACTTTCAAATTGAAGCTAAGATGTATCGCTTTCAAATAAAACAAATTTTAGGTCAAACTTCTCTATACCCATTCCTCGTTGATTTTTGAATTTCAAATAGAGACATTAGAGATAGAGTATTGTCAAGCTTTATACTAGACATGAAAATTGCACTAATTTTTTTCTTTTTTTCAACTAAACCCAAAACACATAAACACACTGAGAAAAAAAAGAAAACAATTTTTTCTAATTTTTTTAAAAAATTTTCTAGAAGCACACAAAAATGCAAATTAAGCACTAAACACCTCAAAGTTAAACCTAACACATTCCCTAGCAACGGTGCCAAAATTTTGATAGGACTTAGTTGCTTATATTTAAAATTAAACTAAATTTAAGCCTAATATAATATGGGGCCAACCCTAAATCTTCTCTCAAGAAATGGTCTTAGTTTAATTAAAGTTATCTAATGGAATAAATCACCCAAAGTTTGAAATTGATTATCTAATTACTAAACTAGTTACCTAATTGACAAATAATTAAAATGCTAATTAAAGTGAGTGAAATGAACTTCCATTTTTCACAAGACTGGAATCCTATAGATTAGTTGATTTGGTACTCATTATCTTCTCATGATTAAGTTAAGCTAAGTTTCTCTTTCCTCTTGACTAAAGCTATCATGACTTAAAAAATTATCCTAAGCTAATTAATTGAATTAGCTAACTTTCTTAGGTCTTAGATTAAACTCTCTAATTGAATTAACTAATTGGTGTAAAAATTAGCCAAGTAGATCACTCAAAATCCTCCTACAACAGCCACAGCCTAACATAGATGTTGTGAAACCACAAGATTATGCAATATTAACACAAGTACATCACTAATTGAAGAACACAAAATTATATGCTAAACTCATAGTGGCCAAACAATCATGGCAGTCCAAAGAAGGAAATTAAATGAAACTATCCCCTTTCTTTACATCAACATCAAATTCAAATTAGAATTTACAAGCAAAGATGATCAAACCTTAGATTAAGGAATCTAACCATCTAACAAAAAGAGAAGAGGACAAAAAATAAAAGAACTTAGCCAATTTGAAGCTCAAGACTCATCCTCCATCTTCATCTCTCAAGGATTCCACCAAGGAACTTAGCCAATCTTCGTCATCTTTAATAGCCCTAGAGCTTACTTGTGAAGGCCGAATTCTATAACTCTTGAATAATAAAAATAAGCTTCAATCCTTGACGAAATGGGAGGGATGGAATGAAATTGAAGAGAAGAGAAGAATAGTGTGTGTTTTATGGAGGTTTGGTATTTGGAAATGAGAGATATGATGCTGGAAAATGAAGAACAAAGAGAGAAAATGAAGAACACTATGAATAAGAGAGAGAAAGTAAAGGAGATGAAATGAGATGAGTGTATGATTTGAATTGGGGCTGGAATGGCATGATCTAAGTGCTTTCCTTAGTTTGGTTAAGCATGCTTAGTGTGTTTGTGGTTCATGTTAATTAGGGTTATAATGGCTAGTAGCACTTGGCTATTTGAAAGAAAGTTTAACATGTATGTTCATAGCCCTAAGTGTTTGAAATTCCCACACAATATCAGATTGAGGTAAGACTAAAGCCATTAGCTAGTTTGTATAACTATCTTTATGCGGGCACTTAGATCACCTTAATTGAAGGTCCAAGCTAAAAGTTAGATACTCCAGAAATTAGAGTCCAAGAGCTATCATCATTGTTATCTCGACCTATTAGGCATGGCAAATGACCCATTTGGTAGTGGTAATTGACACAATCAGTATCAATCATGACAGATAAAGAGTTTAGTATGGTGAAGTATAGTGGCGTAGTTGGCATAGGCGGATGCAATGTTTAGCCACGGTGAATTGTGCCAGAGTATGAAAATTGACCTTTTTACCTAAACTTTTTACCCTTGTTAAACTTATTTTCTATGTTCTAACACTTTTACATGCTTCTTAAATTGTATTACTTTGATTTTGTATTATGTCCTTATTTACTTATTTTCAAATTTAATTATTTTTGGATTCCATTATATTCTTAAACTATAAAATTAATCCTTGGAGATTTAATGATGGGAATCAAGGACAAGTCAGATTCCAACATTTAGTACCTTTAATACATTACAAGACATTAGAAGGCCCATGACTTGATCCAGAGCCAAGAAGATGAAAAAAGCCATAAATTCATTGGCAAGTAGAGTTGTAAAAGACCCAAAGAAGACTCTTAGTATATTGTGTAACATCTAAATTTTTTAATCTAGAATTAATTGCTAATTAAAGAAGAAAATAGTTAAAAATGACTAATGAATTCAATCATTTTTCCAAGTTGTTAATTGACATTTTGGATCATGGATAGCTTTAAGATTGAGCTTGGGTGAAAGTTGGGTCAGATCTAGTTAGATCGGGGGAGAAAAAGTAGATTTTGCTCATTGCGGTATATGTGCCATGTGTTGCAGTGCATCGCACATTTCTAGCAGCATAAATATGTGAAATCAGCTTGAAAAACTAAAAATAATTGGGATAAACCATGGAACTAGAAAATTGTTTTAGAAAAAACCACTCCAAAATTATTTGAAATTTCCATTAAAGCCTAGCTGAAGGATAGAGTTTTCAATTATAGCTCACAATAAGAAAGTTAATGTGAAATAACAAGTTTAGGCTATACTGAGCCATATGCCATAGCATGTGGTACAAAGCCACCATTTCTCATTCAATGACATACACTGCAATGCATGTATTAGATCTTGCTATCAAACAACATATCTGATACAAACTTCCTAATATGTTGTTACATAAGGTGTCCGATTAGGGTGATTCAAGTGTCCAAATAAATTTTATTTCAAAATTTAAGCAATGAAACTAGTTTTTTTTTAATCCAATTTTTCATTCGAAAATTAGACACCCGAATGCAAAATCACTATTTAAAGTTATTTTCACTCATTCGAGTGCCCTAACTCTATACCACATCTCATTAGTTACTTTTAGAGCCTTTAACACATCTAATGGAACACATAACACCAGATTAACCATATATCAATCAATAATATCATGCATATACACAAATTTAGCCTATAAACTGCTATTATCACATAGTTGAGAAAAATCACACATATTCACACACATTTATTCATACTTAACTAGCATCCACATATTTTTAGACCAAATATATATATATATATATATTGTAACATCCTGAATTTTAATCCTAGAAACTAGTTACTAATTAAGGTTAATTAGTAATTAATGATTGATTGTGGTTTGGATGTTGAGTTGGTGTTGTGTTGATTAGGTGTTGTAATGATAGGATTGAAGGGTAGGTAGGCAGTTCAGGATAGAACACACGAGCATAAGTGAGAATTTTCTAAATGTGTCACACACTACAGTGGAAGCTACATGCTCTATGGCACACAGTCCAAGAATTACTTAAAGTTGACATAACCAGCTCATTAAAATAAAAGGGAAATTATTGAAGACACATTTAGAGGGCAAAAGGAAGCCATCTTTGCTAGGGCAAGCCATAATTGAGCTTGAGAGTTTGCTTCAGTTAATAGCTTATTGGGTAAGTATAACACAATTCCAAGCTTCAACTCTATCCCTTTTTCATTGAATTTCACCAGTTGAGAAATTGAATTATGAGATTTTAAGGTGTTACAATCTAAAAGAAAAGGTTAAAACGAGATATCGAATACAAAACTAAAGTTTTGTGACTAGTATGTAGTTGAATGGTTGAGCTTTGAGCATTTAGGCTCAAAATGGGCTAAAAGCTAGGTTAATACGAGAAATTAGTGGAAGGAATATGCTAGGAAGTTGTTATAATTGTTTGAGTATCTTATAAGGCTAGTGATCATAAATAATGGATAAGTGAATTGAATAGGGTTCAATTGAACTCTTTTATGCATTAAGAGATTTAGTTTAGTTGAATCAATGCAATGCCTATGAAATATGTTGAGAATTGACTGAGGGGAACTTTTTTTACATAGATTGAGAACTTGTGAAGTTGCTCGTGAAAATCTGAGCCCCTGGGAGCTTAGTATGATTGGTAATTCTTAGTAGCAAGGGTTAAAGGTAACTAAAGCAATCCTTTTACTTGTTTGTTTGTAAAATTGTTTGTAAGTCACTATTACAAAAAATGACTTTTTACAGCGGTTAAATAGACGCTTAATAGGCAGTTAAATGAGTCTAACTTTCTACATCGGTTATACGACCGTTGTAAAAAATACATATTCTACGTCGGCTAACCATAATTGATATAGAAAATAGTTCAACGATTAAAAAATTAAAAATTGGAGCACTTTCTATAGCGGTTGTAACACAACGACTGTAGAAAGTCCTCTTTCTACAGCGATTGTAACACAACCGCTGTAGAAACTGCACTATTTTACACCAATTTTTACATTAACTGATGTAGAATATTAATTTCTACACCGGTTATAGTAATAACCGCTATAAAAAGTGTATTTTGTTTTCAAAATAAACATTCATATTTTTAAATTTACCCTACTCTGTACACAAAAATTACCACAGCCAAATCAAACAGCTAAATTTATTTACAATTTTTAATATAAAATTAAATAAACAATTATCCAAAACTCAAAGTTATCTATAAACTATCTAAGAACTATATATTGAGCTATCCAAAACATTGTGTCAACAAATGTTTTCAAAAGTTGTCTATAACTAACAAACTTCTTAAATTGTACGAAACTTTCTACAAAACTCACAAATTCTCCCTAAAATAAGTTGCCCAACGTTTGCGAATGTCTTCAATTTTAGCTTCGGGGAATGGATCCAAATTGTCAAACATCTAAAATATAATTTGTAAAAGAGACTTATTATCAAATAACATAATAAAATAAAACTCATAAAAATATATTTACCTTTTTTGTAAATTCAATCATACCCAATGTGATAATGTTAAGCATATGTTTCATGACATATAGGCCACACAAATTCATCTTCATTGGTTATCTACGGCTCTATATAAGAATAAATCATAAGAAATCAATAAAAAAAATATTAGTAATTGAACATATTCATAAAGTAGAGCATTACCTTTGGTCGATCCATGTAGGATCCTTGAGCTCATGTCCGTGCTTTTGCAAGACCACATTTTGATATGTTTTCATTACTCTATGTTCAAAATCATCAAGTTAGTAACTAAAATATTTAGTGTAAATTATATTAAATATTTTTGCACAAATATACTTATTAGTCTATCGTCTTCTTCATTTCCTTCCCAAGTTTGTAATGGAGGGAACATAAGAAGACAATAGTGTTGCTCTTCATTGAAAGAACAAACAACTTCCAATGGTCCCTACAAAATATGACGAGTTAAAGTAAATCTACATCGAAAAAACTATTAATTACAAATTGATTATTACGAGTGCACGTGTGGAGCCATAAAAACATCTTTCTTGACTTCACATATTCTTTGCTAGACATACTGGGCCCTTAACTCTGGAGTATTCCCTTTCTCTGTCATGTGATGTGGGTAAAGGAATCCGAACTTATCACCTTTGCCTGATGTGATGCATAAATGATGAAGGTACCTATAGTAATGCAATTGTGTTAGATCACTAGACTTGATAATTAAGTTAATTTCATTAAAAAAACAGAAACTTACATCATAAATAGTTCAATGTGTGGTGTGGTAAGCTAACTATCTGACAAAAGTCCAAGCAAATCTTCCCGTTCAATTGTCACTATCATATCTTTCTTACCCATAACCTCCGGATTCATTTCTAAATATTTAAATTTGAATGATGGATCATACGCCATTAAGATCATTTGTTGGTGTGGAGTTAATGAGGGTTCTGAAAGTTTCGGGAGATTCGGCGAGAAAAGCTATTAAAGAAAGAAATAGTTAGTAAGAAAACATTTTAGGAAAGCTGCAGCATAATAAAATTACATACCACAGGTTGAACCATATTCACAAGTCTCTTGGGCCATAGGATAAAATTGCCAACAGCTTCTGCTACAGTTTTCACCTCATTAGTAGGGAATGGAACCAACGCGTTTAGCACTTTTGGATCTTCAACCACTACTCTTACTTGATAATCTTGAATTTGCTTATAGTGGAGGGTTGACCCTAAGTTATAAACGCTACCAAGAGCAACCAAGCGTCTATTAGGATCTTCTAGAAACATCTCGCATAGTTCACCAATGTTGTCACCAGAAGGACCCTCTGACACATGCTCAAGAACATTACTCCCTTTTATGCTATGAAATCCAGGAGATGTATGAACTGGTTCAGTTAGTGTCTCCTGTCGTGAGCTCATCATCTCCTCCTTCATTTACTCCTTCATTTATAAAAGCCGGGCCTCAAATGAAGCTTCAAACTCTTCTTTAGTTTGCTGTCTCACAGTGGATATCACTGTTTCAAGTTCTTTTCTAGTCACTACACCTCCTGAGTTGGGGCGTAAAGGTGCTCCAAAGTAGTCTCTTATGCCTATACCATGTCCAACGCCCCTCACATGACCCGGATGCTCTGGTTTTCCTATTGCAATAATCAAGATATCATTTCTGCCCTTTGGAATGAAACTTCCTTGGGCTTGTTGCTCCTTAAGAGCATCCTGTAATATAAAAATAACAATCTTAATTAATATTATATATAATTGTATAGAAACTTAAAGGGACAAGAAATAATATTACTTACAATCCTCTTAGCAATCTCACGTGTCGATTCGCTTGTATAGCCTTTTTTGCCTTCTTTTTTGTATTGGTGTCCATATCTCTATTTTTCCTCTTCGGAGATAGGGGATGGTGGAGAAAGGAGTATGGAAGGATCGGACTTAGCTTTTTCTTCTCTCTTCTTTTATTTCTCCACCATCAATATATTATTAGCCCTAGCATAAACACCACGAGACAACATGTGGGGGCATTGATTCTGTCGAGCAATTTCCTACCTTCTAGCTCATTTTTCCTATTAAAAAAATAATTTTAAATTTTATAGTTGAAGTAAAACTAAACAAAACTTAAATTAATTAGAAATCAATAGACCAAAGCTTTTTCAAAAGTTTGAATCCTGACAAATTCTTGCCAAGTATCTTCATCAAGGAACTAGTATGTGTCGAGAGGATTAGGAGGAGCCTGACCCTCTGGCACCTCAATATGGATATATCTCTTAGGAAGATCAGTCTTAAAATTTCTCCAGCACATTCCATAGTAGGAAATCAACCTGTGTCGGCAATCTTGATTAGAAGGAACATCGTACGTGAGCTGTAATTAAAACACAAGATGATAATTAGTAATTTAATAATGAAATATAACTACATACATAAATTAATTATGTACCTGAATACTTTCCCATATCTGGTCCTTCACACATTCTGGCACATCAAACCAGTCCTCAAATACAATAGGGGGCTTGGTACGAGATAGGAAGCCAAGAAAACTAACAAACTTGCCCTTGTGTTCCCCTATTGGATTCCATCTCTGATCAAATTGGATTGATAACCTATGCCTAACACTCCTACTTAATGTCAAATCTCTCAATCGTGTGCCACGTCTATCTCTCCTCACAGACTAACTCTCACTAGGGGTACCCTAACTTGAGACATCACCAATTGGCTGGCCAATAGTGGGCTGGCTCTGAGTGTCATCACCATGTTCACTCTGATACTTCATGTTCCTATTAATGCATATAGATTAAATTAATTAGAAAAATAAACAAATATAAGATAGTTAGAAAACATAATATAAATTTAATTGAACTTAGGAAATATACTTTAATTTAAAAACTAAATTTATATAGGGATATTCTCCCATATCCCTTCATGGTGATCATTTCTTGTAGTATGTTCGTCATCTATTTCATCTACTACATTCAAAATTGGTAGCCCTGATGAGAAAGTAGGGGTTTCAGAAATATCGAAGCTTGATTCTTGATTATCATCACTATCAATCACCATTTTTCCTTTCAGTGCTATTAACCAATTTTTATTTTCTGGATCTGTCATATAGAAAACTTGTTTAGCTTGGTCTGCCATGATAAATGGCTCTTCCCCATTAGTTTTTTAAGATCAACCATTGTAAATCCTAACTTATCATCATAAACATTGTTGATGTCAACCCATTTGCATTTGAAAACAGGAACTCTAAATTTTATATATTCAACCTCCCAAATCTCTTCAATAACCCTAAAATAATCCTTTCTGCTAGTTTAGGTTTCTTATTTTTTGAGCTAGAGAAGTGAGCGGCTTCAGCCACTATCATGACCACACTATTTTGCACTGTACTCTTTTCATCCAAGGACTTTGTGTAGAAAGAATACCCATTAATATCATACGCACTCCAACATATAACATCAAAGTTAGGACCTCTTGCCAACCATTTAATTGTATCAGAAACGCTACTTTCATTTAAAATTTTCTGCTTGAACTAATCTACAAAAGTCTTATTATGCTCTTTCAACAACCTTTGTTCAGTCATTCTCATTTGATAATTTTCTGCCTTTAGAAGTTCATTGTGAGAAGAAATATATTCTTTAACTTCATCAATATTATTCAAGATATATAAATGTACTTCTTGTAATTCATCATGACTCATGCTCTTTACTGATACTCCACATGTGCCTTAACCTAATTGCCTCTTCTCACGATGAGATTTAGGAAGTCTAATTAATTCTGTACTTGACAAGTAATTAGAACAAAATTCCATGGCTTCTTCGGTAACATATTTTTCAACTATCGATGCTTCAGGTCGATATGGATTCTTGACATACCCTTTTAGTATTTTCATGTATCTCTTAACTGGGTACATCCATTATAAATAAACAGGGCCACACAATTTTACCTCCCTCACTAGATGCACTATTAGGTGAACTATAATGTCAAAAAAAGTAGGAAGAAAGTGCATCTCAAGTTTGTACAAAATCATGCAAACTTCTTGTTCTAACTCTTCTAGTTTACAAGGATCTACAACTTTACTGCATAAAGCATTAAAAAAGAAATAGAGTCTAGTTATTGTAAATCTTAAATCTTCTTTCAATATACCTCGAATAGCCAAAGGTAATAGTTGTTGCATCAAGACATGGCAATCATGAGACTTTAAGCCTACCGGTTTCAACTCTTTCACAGACACAAGCTTCCTAATATTTGAAGAATACCCTGAAGGAACTTTAATTCCATGTAAACACTCAAAAAAATTTATTTTCTCAGACTTGCACAATGTATGAGAGGCTAGGGGACAATAAGTTCACTTACCTTCTGGTCTCGAGTGTAAATCCTCTCATATTTCCATTTCTTTCAAATCTAATCTTGTGTTCACACCATCCTTGGTCTTTCCTGGTATGTTTAGAAGCATTCCAATAATACTATCACACACGTTTTTCTCTAAGTACATAACATCAATATAGTGCCTCACTTCAAGATTGTGCCAATATGGAAGGTCAAAACAAATAGACCTTTTTCTCCATATGTTTTTTTGCACCAATGTTCTTTTTAGTCTTACTAAAGACAATATTGATATCTTTCACTTGTTCAAACACTTGATCCCCAGTCAAAGCATCCGGAGCATGATTGTACTCTTGGTGACCATGAAAAGCTTTCTTCAATTTACATAGGGGTGATCTCGTCTAAGAAACCTCTGATGGCTAAGGTAGATTATCTTCCTTCCATGTTGAAGTTGATGATAGTTTGTGCTTTCTTCACAAATTGGACAAGCTTTATGACCTTTCACACTATAGCCAAACAAATTCTCATATGCAGGAAAATCATTTATAGTACAAAATATCATACCATGTAACTTAAAATTTTCCTTTCAATTTGCATCAAACACTTCCACACCTACCTCCCACAATATTTTCAAATCTTCAATTAGAGGTCTTAGGTAAATATCAATATCATTTCCAGGTTGTTTTGGTCTTGAAATCAACATGGATAGCATCATGTACTTTTGTTTCATGCACAGTCGAGGCGATAGGTTGTAAATCACCAAAAGAACAGGCCATGAACTATATATACTACTGAGACTACCATAAGGATTCATTCCATCAGCAGAAAGTCCGAGCTTCAGGTTTCTTGGCTCATTACTAAATTCAAGAAACAATTGATCAATTTTCTTCCACTGAGGAGAATCGGCTGGATGTCAGAGTTTTCCATCAGATATCCTCTCATTTACATGCCACATCAAGTTCTTCGCATCATTAGTATTTGCAAACAAGCACTTGAACCTTGGTATAATTGGAAGATACCATAAGACCTTTGCAGGAGCCCCCTTCTCTTTGTACCGTGGTGCCTCACATTTCGAACACTTCTCTTTCCCTTCAAGCTCTTTTCTGTACAACACACAATCATTAAGGCATGCATGTATTTTTTTATACTTCATACCCATTGGACATAAGATCTTCTTGGCATCATAATAACAATTTGGTAGTACATTGTCTTTCGACAACATTATTTGAAGTAACTCTAGCAACCAAGTGAAACTTTGGTCACTCTACCCAGCTCTTGCCTTTAAGGTAACCAGTTTTAACACCCCAGATAACAAACTAAAATCAGTGCACCCCAGGTATAGAGGCTTCTCCATATCAATGCACAAGTTATCATACACATATGCTCGTTCAAAAGCTTCTTCCCCCATATTACGGATCATATCCTCTAACCGATCTTTATTCATATCTATTTCATCATCCAGATTATCAATTTCCACGTATTGAGATGTATTATTATAATTTTCCAATCGTTCACCATGCCAAATCCATACTGTATAATTCTTACAAATCCCATCACAAATCAAGTGCTCTCTTATTTCAGCAGCACCTAATCTCCTCTCATTCAAGCAATTAACACAAGGACAATAGAACCTTGCACTATTGTCAACAGCATTTTTCTTAGCAAATTCTAAAAATTCCTTCACCCCATTATCATACTCATCACTCATTCATCTAGCATTTATCTAACTACAATCCATATGTCAACTTCTAAAGAATATACTAATGTTAAAAATTAGACCTTCTTAAAAATGACCACATGTAAACAACTTGATGAGGCCTTCTTAAAAACTAAATTTAAGCAATTCAAGGGAAAAGAATGAATTTTAAAAAATTTTGATAGAGTCTTCCTTAAAAATTGAACCTCCCAAGACTTTTAAAAAATTTTAATAGAGAAAATTGATAATTTTAAACCAAATTAATGATCACATGCAACAACTCAAGGCATTATGAATCCACTAACAGCACTCCCAACAGTAATCAATATCATTATCATCATATATATATATATACACATATCAACCTAATAAATTAACAAAAAAATACAATCAAATAAAAAATTATCTTTATAAAAATTAAGAGCCATACCTAATCAATCAAGAGTGGCAGCAGTAACAAGAGGAGAAGCAAGCAGGAGGAGGAGGAGGAGGAAGAGGCAGTAGAGGTAGGGAGAGGGAATAGCAGCAGAAGGGGGGAGGGCAACTGCAGGGGGATGGGGGTGGGGGCCGATGGGGAAGGGTAGAAGGACCGAGGTAGGGACGGGGGGCGGGGGGGCAGAGGGGATAGGGACCGGGGGGGCGAAGGGGGTAGGGACAGGAGGACAGGGGTGGGGTTTGGGGGGTGGGATAGGGGTAGGGTTTGGGGGGTGGGATAGGGGTGGGGTAAGGGGCTAAGGACTGAGGGATGGGGAGCGGGGGTGAGGACAGGCGGCAAAGGGATAGGGGTGGGGACGTGGGCTTTGGGAAAGGGGACTAGGGGGACAGGGGTGGGCCGAGCGGGTGGGGAGGAGGGAGTATGGGGAAGGGGATGGGGTTGAGTGGGATAAGGGATGGAAGCACAAATAAGTGTTCTCAAGGCACAAAACTGAGGGAGGAGAAACGCGAGTTTGAAATTAAAGAAAAATTTAAACCACTTTCTACAGCGGGTCACTATTCATCCACTGTAGAAAGTGGTTTTCTACAGTGAGTGGAAGCCACCTGCTATAGAAAATAGAGTTTCTACAACGGGTGCTTGAACCCGCTATAAAATATCAAGTTTTCTACAGCGGGTGAAAAGAACCTGCTGTAGAAAGTATTTTCTACAGCGGGTGCTTTTCACCCACTGTAGAAAATCATGTTTTCTACAATGGTTGCATTGACACCCGCTGTAGAAAGTATTTTTAATAGTGGTTTGCTTTTCACTCGGTGTAAAAACTATAATACGCGTTACCAAAATTACAAAAATGCCACTACCTTAACTTTCTACATTGTTTGCTTTTCAACCAATGTAGAAAGTGCCCCTTAAATTTCATATTTTATACTAGTGAGTATTTTTAACATAACTACGTGTATTATATTGTGAACTAATAGAGTAGCTATATTGTGAAAGTATATGCATGCGAGTGTGTGAGTATTGATTGAAATAAATTTGAGATGGCACATGCACTGACGTGTATCGCATCCGCAAGATATACCCTAGATTATGGTAGGGTAAATGTAGCTCTATTACGAGAAGGTCCAAAAAGTCTTGATGATCTAGAGCTTAGAGCTTGACTCTACCAAGATAGACCTAAGAGAAGAATCCTGATGATTTAGAGCGTAGAGCTTGACTTTATCACGATAAACCTAAGATATTGAATGATCCATGAGGTTACCCTAGACTAGGTTAGTGGATTATGGTCCTACTCTGTATAAGGCTAGGAAGTGCTGATAATCTAGAGTATAGAGCTTGACTCTGCCATGACAGACTTAGGAGACCAGCTATATGAAAGAATGACCTAGTCTGGTCAATGGTATGGTGGGCCTTGTTCCTTATGACTAGAGGTCTTGATCTAGGCGTAGAATTTACTCTACCAGGGACAACCAAGAATGCATTACATGAATATAACAAGATTGATGAGAATGAATTCTTGTATATGCATATGATATTATTTTTGTTTATGCATGTGCTACTTTATCGGTTATTTATGATTTTGCTTACTGACCGATAATTAGGGTTATCTCTAAGTTACTGGGATGTCTCACTCCGTTACTTTTGAACATAGGTGAATAGAGTTTTAGAAAGCTAGGAAGGAAGCGAGGAAAGAGTAGCCTCAAGTAGAAGTGATATGACTACCTTTGAGTAAGATTAAATGTATAATGTGTTGATAGAGTTAAGTTGCCAACTAGGATGCCTAAATATATGTGAATATGAGAAAGTAGATTGTGTTGTGAAACTTACTTGTATATATATATATATGATGTTTCATTATGTTGAGGGTGCCCTAATGAAGGGTACATGGGTAGGCTTTAATGTGAATCAAGCAAGTATATATTATGTTATAACTTGTTCCACTAGTGTATATATGTGATGATTTTGTGTTGATTGTGATTTGAATGTAAATTGAATGTGACTTGTGTTGTGATTTGACAACATAACACAAATGGTAAGAACTTGACACAAATGGTAAGGTGAAGCCCCATTTGGAAAAGTCAAGTACATTTGTGATTTCTAACTATATGGTAAGGTGGAGCCCCATATGTAAGAGTTGGAGGATTGAAAGTGAAACAAGTCTAGTTGTATATATGATTATGTATTGTATATGTGTTTTTCCTCATATAAGATCACAAGTGTGTAACGTAGCTTTAAGAGGCCAAAATGGGCTATTGATGTGATATATGTGCATTATAGTGTTAATCAAGTGTATGTGGTCCTTTAGACTTGGTTCAAGGCCTAAAGTGGTCTAATGAGATAAGGAATGAAAATTGAGTACTTAGGGTGTATGTTTTTGAAAGAAAAAGTGATGTTTTGCACTTGGGTGTCTAATTTTAGATCAGGCTATTAGATCGAGTCAAAACTTATTCCATTAGCTAGTATACATTGTAATCTTTGTATAGGCACTTGAATTGCTCTAATTGGACGTTGGATGTAAAAATGGCGCACGCCAGAAGTTCATCATTTTTCTGCTAAATTGACAATAGAAATTCAGACAGGCATGCTGTAGCACATGATATGCCTGATGTGGTGTATGATGCAATTAGAAACAAAAGATGTGGTTCTGTGCCATATGCCATGGTGCATGGCCCTTTTTTAGGGTTAAAAAGTTGGGCTTTTTGAGTCATTTAATTATGTTTGCATTTCCATTAGCCTTCTTATTTGAATATATGTTTTAAGAAGTTGAGATCCCGTGATTTGAAAATAAATAAAGGGGTATTACTGTGATTTTGTATTGGTTAATTGTGTGATGTGAAATGGTAAAGCTGATTATGAATCGAGACTTTATAGTTTGGTATTAGTCTTCTATGGTTTTGATCTCTTTATGCATTGCATCATATTAGTTGGCAACTTTTATACATTTATTACTCTTTTTCATCCTTTGAAACCTCTCTACTAACTTTTCCTACCTTTACTCTAAAGGAGGGGAGAAAGGCATATGAAGCTACTATAGCACTACTATAGAGTTGTGAGAGGACATGATAGAATTCCACGACATACTCAGGCTCAACATGCCTAAGATATGTAGGATCCGAAGGTATTACCAGAACAACCTCAGGGTAATAACCCTATTGTAGCACATATGTTGGAGGTAATACTAGACATTTAAAGAAGTCTGACAGGCTATGATGCCCTAAATTGTGATAAGGATCACAAGGAGCCGAGGCTAAAGCAAGAGGTAAGGCATGAGGCTGAAGAGAGAGTAGAAACTAAGTAACAACCTGAGATACAATTTAGTAGGCTATGACCTCCTATGCTTCAGGAAGTAGGCCAATGACAGGTAAGGAAGATCAAGAGATTCTCATAGACCAAGTTTAGAGGACTTTTTTGCAGTTGAATTTGCCAACTTTTAATGGCAGTATGAGAGAGGGAGATATCGAGAACTGGATAGAGAGGATGGAGACTATTTTTAAGGTTACTTTATATTCCTTTAAGCAAAAAGTGGTATTGGCCATAATGCAGCTGATTGAGGATGCTAAACATTGGTGGCATTTGGTGAGACCCTTTAGTGGTAGTCGGCTCAACTGGGAGTAGTTGAAAGAAAGATTCTTTAACTATTACTCCCTTGCGACGTTTAGAGATAAGAAAGAAGTTGAGTTTTATGCTTTTTAGTAGGGAGACTTAGATGAAGAGTCACTTATGAGAAAGTTCAACCAGCTTTTCAAGTTTATGACTAATCTACATGAGAAGGATAATAGTAAATGTAGAGCTAAGAGGTTGATTAAAAAGATGCGCCTAGAGTACAGAAAGCAAATAGCCTTACTAGGAGATGCTACTTATTAGGAAACTTGCTATCGACTTTGAATAGCTGCAAGGTGAGGTTGAGATGTATATGTTGAGAAGAGAAGAGACAATTATGAGTAATTTTCCACTCCGTTAGGCCCAACTAGAGGAGTATCAAAGAGAGGCAGTTTTGGTGCCATTAGTTATGGATCCTCGGGTAGGAAGATATTTAGTAGAGGATCATAGTCTCAAGGAATGATTGGCTAGGGTAGAAGGTTTAATAAGGCTAGAGATTCTAGAGCTCCACAACAGTCAAGTTAGACTGCTACTGCCCCAACTTCTCATGTGAGCACTGCACACTTACCTATGTATGGAATATGTAGGCGAAGTTATCTTGGAAGGTGTTGGGCATACTATATCTGTAGTGCCATGGGCCATTTTGCAAAGGATTGTCCAAAGAATTGAGGGGGAGCTTTTAAGCAATGGCCAATAGTACCAGGTCGAGTCTACATTGTTTCTTAGAGGAGGCTCAGACAACACCAAAACTAATCACAGGTACAATTTATATCTTCAAGCAAAGAGTTGAAGCTCTATTTGACTCGGGAGCTACTCATTCATTTGTGTCGCATGATTGTGTGAAGAATTTGAATTTTCTTGTGCATGAGTTACCTTATATGGGTAAAGTGTCTACGCCTTCTAGATTATTAAATATGACCAGTAAGGTGTGTAGAAATGTTGAGTTGTGCTTTGAAGGTAAAACTTCTGTGATATATCTGATCCTGATTCCTATGTAAGGATTAGATGTTATCATTAGGATGGACTAGTTGGTAGGGAATAATGCTACCTTGGATTGCGCCACAATAATTCTAATCTTTGAGTGAACTATTCATTGTTAGAACATTCTTAAAAACTTTCAAAATTGTGCATTAAAGTCTTGCATTCATTCATTTATTATTCTTGATAATTTTTGTGAAAAAACTCTCAATAGTTCTTATGCTTTCAACTGTACTCAATATTCTATTTCTTGAGAGTTTATCTTTAAAAATTCTTTAATTTATAAACAAGCTGAAATCTTGAAAAGAGATTTTTCAAGTTAATTGTAACAACTTGATAGTTGTAGTAATGATTGTTTTTGAAACAAGGCTAGTCAAGTTTTAAGAGTTATACTGAGGTTGTAAGTACCCACTTAAGTTTGTGAATTTAGTTGAAAATCTGAAGGGTGATGTAAAGTCCTTATTTAATTTGAACTTTACAATTTTTAAATACACAATAATCAAACAACAATCACATAATATCAAAGTAATAGCCCTTAAATTATTTTCAAAATATGGGATCTTGAGTTCATCAAACATAAGTTCAAATAAGAGGGCTAATGGAAGTGCAAAAATGATTTTATGACTCAAGGAAACATAACATTTTTCTCTTGAAAAAGTTCCATGCATTATGGCTTACACCAACATGTGCTGTGGATGCGATACAGAGCCACGAGCTTTATTCTTCTTTATGCCATGCACCGTGGCATGGCACACAATGCAACACAGCACATATGACAACAAATTTTACTATCATATAGTGGCTCAGAAGATGAACTTTCATCACACATCATTTTCACATGTGACATCCGATTAGAGTGATTCAAGCACCCATACAAAGCTTATAAATATTCTATCTAATGAGGCAAGTTTGCATTCAATCTAATAGTCTGATCTAGAATTAGAAACCTAAGTGAAAAAGCTACTTTTTCTTTTAAAATTTAGCACCCTTAGTGTCCAATTCTCATTCCTTGTCCTATTAAACCACTTTAAGCCTTAAACCAAGTCTAAAAGGACCACATACACCTAATTGACACTTATAATCATGTACATCACATCAATTACTCAAATTGATCTCTCAAAACTATATTACACACTTTTGGGCTTATTTGAGGCACAATACACATAACAACATACACACAGATATATATATATATATATATATTTATTTATACTTATTCCACTTCAATCATCCGACTCTCACATATGAGACTTTGCCTCATTATATAGTTGAAAATAACAAATATACTTGAATCTTCTAAATGGGGCTCTGCCTTACCATTTGTGTCAAGTTTTCACATGTATACATAATTTCATATAACAATTCACATATATACAAGTGAAATAAGTTACATAATAACATACACTTGCTTGATTGTCATCTAGGCCTACCTGTGTACCTACGACTATATTACCCTCAACGAGATGTAGTATAACATATCCAAGCAAGTTTTCAATTACAATTTATATACACATTGACATATTTATTTTCACATATAACTATGCATCCTAGTTGACAACTTAACTTTAACAACATATTATACGTTCATTTACAGAATGGTAGTCATACTACTGCCAATTGAAGCTACTTTCCTTGCTTCCTTTCCTAATCTTCTTGTGCTTTCTTCACCTGGGCACAAAGGTAACAGAGTGAGACATATGACCTAATAACTTCAATATCATCTAAATACCAGTTAGTAAGCAAAATCATAAACAAGAAATAAAGTAGGATGCTTTTTGATAAAACAGTATAGTATGCATACATATGAATTCATACTCATCAATCCATTATGGTCATGATGATACACTATTAGTTTTCCTCTTAGCAGAGCAAGCTCTATGCTCAAATCAGGACTTCTAGTCTTACATGAAATAAGGCCTATCATACCTTTATCTCAGACTAGGTATCCTCTTCGTGTATGGGTGGTATCCTCTTCGTGTATGTGTGGTCTCCTAGGCTCTTCTTAGTAGAGTCAAGCCCTATGCTCAAGACCTTCATGACTTTTTAGCCTGACACAGAGTGGGACCATGACCCCCTACCCTAGTCTAAGGTATACTCACGGATCATTATCCTAAGTCTATCATGGTAAAGTTAAGCTCTATGCTCGAAACCTTTAAGATCTCCTAGGTCCTTTTTGGTAGAGTCAAGCTCTATGCTCAACATCTTCAAGACTTCTTAGACTTGTATGGAGTAGGGCTACGACCCCTTACCCTAATCTATAGTATACTCATGGATCCAATATGCATATTTATGCATATGTCTCTTTAGATTCATCTTGTACATTATTCACACATCCATATATATATATATATATATATTTCTTTCACAATATTGCTACCCTATCAGTTCATAAATACAATGCATATAGTTATATAAAAATACTTGTAAACAATTTCATAAATGAACAAGTAAAAGTGTTATTTCAGTTACCTTTTATCTTACTATCAAGGGTTACCAATCACAAAGGACTCCTAAAGTACAGATTCCTATTAGCAACTTCTCAAATGCTCAATCTACATAATATAATGTCCTTTGATCAATTCTCAACACTTGGTATAGACATCAATTTGATTAAAATGAATCTCGCAACACACAAAACAGTTTAGTTAACACCTTTCAAATTTACATAATCTATCATCTACAATCATTAGCCCTATAGGCTACATAAATGACCAAAATAACCTCATAACTCATTTATTCACACAATTTCTCAATTTCAATATAATTATTTAGGCTATTTTGAACTTAAACTCTTAAAGTTCAATAATTTAACTCTAAACTAGTTACAAAACATTAGTTTTGTATTCAAAAGCCCTTTTTAAACCTTTCTTTTAGATTCTAACACCTTAAAACTTCTTAATTCAATTCCTTAACTGATCAAATTCAATAAAAATAGGGTAGAAATGAATCTCAGGGCTATATGATACTTACTTGATAAGTCACTAGTTAAAGTAAACTTTTGAGTTCCTATAAATCAATGCCCTAGCAGAGCTAAGCCTTCCTCACCCTTCAAATATGTTTTCCTTCTCTCTTCCTTCTTATTTCATGATTTCAAATTTAGCACTTAAATAAAATTCTATGCCATATGTCGTAGCGCATGCAGCTTCTGCCATGACGCATGGCATATTGAGACTGATCTTACTTATGCTCTGCATGTCATCCCATACTACCATTCTACCCTTCAATCTTATTAACATAACAACTAACCAACATCATACATTAACCCAACACCCAACCATAATCAATTTACTAATTACTAATTTACCCTTGATTAGCAACTAGTTCCTTAGATTGAAATTCAGGATGTTATAGGTGATCTTGAGGACTAGACATAGGCCATATTTTAGGCTATACTAGGATAAATCTCTTGTGTCAAATCTCCTTACTCTTTGCATTCATTCCCATCTCTTTAAGGTTATCCAAAAAAATTTAGCGTCACCCAATTCACCCCCTCTTGGGAGCTAGCCTATCCAACTACAAGGGCTAGCATATTAGCTATACTATAATTGTAATACTAGATTTTGTTTTGAGTTGCGTACATAAACTTTAATATATGATATTATAAGTTTCCAACTAGGAAGGCATAACATTTTATTAGTTGTACTTACATTATATCATGCTATATTGTATTTTAGCCCAATGTTGTATATGTTGTGAACAAGTGGTTTTTTTATGAAGGTCTAAAATGCTAATATAAGTGCAAGGAATGTTATATATGTATGGTAATAATATAAATTTAATGTATTATGTAGTAATGACAAGGCCAAATAGTATTTATTGATGATTTTATTATAGTGGCTGAAATTTTTGTTTAGTGAATTATCATGTATTCAAATGCTCAATCAGATGTATATTTGTCCATTAGACTTGGATCAAGTCCTAAATTAAGTTGATGGTATAATTTTTAAGATTTAAGCACTCAGATGCCTTATATTGGTTATAAATCTAACTTTTTACATCCATGCATCTAAATTTCATATAAGATGTTAGATCATAATGAAACTTATACCATTAGTTAGATTATCAATAGGCACTAGAATTATTCTAATTGGATATTAGATATGAAAGTGGCATACATCTAAAGTTTTCCTAGAAAATTTGTTATGACAGGCTCATAGATGCCCTCTCTATGCCACATGCCATGGTGGATGGACCATATGTGGTAGCATATATGCCAGAATGTGCTAAAATGACATTTTTGGCCCTATTTTTATATATTTTGCTTACTAAATCTTTCTATGGTTCTCATATTTTTAAATATCAATTAGTTTGAGCTCAAACTATATACCTAAAGGGTTTTTTAGGATCCTAAATTCTTTTAGATGTATTTAAATATTTTACTTGTTTTAATCCTTCTAAGGTTACAGTGAACTTAGGAGAGATTAGTAACTCCTAATTGCCATTGTATGCTATGACTGTGTGGTGATTATTGATAATGTTAAGGCAAATATTACATGTTATGTAACATCCTGAATTTCTATTCCTGCATTAATGACTAATTAGGAATGAATTAGTGATTTAATATAGGATTAGGGTTTTGAGTAGTGAAGTGTTATATTGACTGATTGGGATGTTATATGAATAGATACGAGCTGTAGAGTGGAGTTTATAAGTAAAGCATGTGAGCATAGTTAGGATTTCCCTTACTATACCATACACCGCAGCAGGGTTTAGATACACCATGGCGCATGGTGTAGAAATCATATTAATAGGGATGTGTCAGTTCAAGAAACTAAAAAGAGAGAGCATGAAAAGAGAGGTCTGGTATGGAGAAGAGCAAGGGATGTGCTAGGGCAAGTGTGATTAGGAGCAAGGATGGTGTTTCTGACCTGTTACTTATTGAGTAAGTCACGTACTACTTTAACCTTCGATTCTACCCTATTTTTCTTAGTTTTAACTAGTGAAAAATTAAATTTGACAGTTTTAAAGTGTTTATTTCTTACCCTATAGTACTAAAAAAAGGTTCTTTAGAACTAAACTAGTACTTTGTGACTAGTTGGAGTCGAAACAATAAAGCTTTAAAGCTATAGGCAAGAATTGCCCTAATCTAGAGAAAGAATAGTGAGAGAAATTGGCTAGAAATGTTAAAGCTTAAAATGAGGGGCAATCAGTACTAAAGCATGTAATCGAGTATGAAATATAGTTATGATAGCGATTAGGCACTTAAATATGACATTGGCTCTTATATGTGGCGCACAAATTTAAGAAAGGAGCTTGAATAGGGTTATTGAAAACACTGGTAACCCTTTCTAGTAAATAAAAGGGTTGAGATAACCATATAGTTTATTATATTTGTTAACTATTATAATTGTGTAGAAGTAAATATCGAATGAGATATTGTGATTTTATTAGTTTTGTGCATGATTTGTTATTGAAAATAGTTTTACCATGAACATTGGTTTGTGAAATGTAATTTGAAAGGTTAATTGTCTTCAAATGATACACACACACACACACACACACACACATGTTATGGCAATATATGTGTGGAGATGTGAAAGAAAGTAGTAGAAATTTGTGAAAGAGTATGATCATAGGGGGTGGGAGTTTACTTAGGATATTTAGGGATATGTGTGTGGAGATATGTGAATGAAAAATCCATATGGTCAGACTGGCACCATGGGACATCTGGTGCAACATTATATGGGTTGTTATCATGAGTAATCCAGTATAGCATATTATAAGACTATTACTATAAGACATCCAAGCAGTCTGGCAACTCCTTAGTGCCCATTAAGGTGCGGTTACGAGTCAACGATGCCTCTATCACAAGTGTGTGAAAAAGAAAACTATAGTCTATAGGTGGGTTAGATTGCCTTTGGCCAGGTATTTCTACCACCAAAAGTGTGCTCTGGTTAACAAGTGGCTTATCTAAGAGAGCCTATGGTTTCGTGTCAGGGAGCATTAGAGGTTTGATGGCTAGTATTTGTGTGAAATTTGCTTTGAAAAGAGGAATCATTTCATATTTTGATATATACATGATATGACTTTAGTTTTGATACATTGACATAGTTATATTGTGATAATAAGCATTAAAGGAGTTATATTGGTTACTGAGATTTTTATCTCACCCATAGTTATTTATATTTTTCAAGTTCTAGTGTCGGTGGTTTAAAGAGAAAGGATATAGGTTGAGTTGGCATCTCTCACCTAACTCTTTGTAAGAATTGGTGTAATGAATTTGTTATTAGTAGTGGTTAATATGTATTAGTTTCCATAAGATTCAAACATGTGCATAAAGTTGTATTTGTGGTATGTTTGATGATTTTGAGTTTCTTAGTATGTATATATGTGTGAATATGAGATGGTTGAAGAGTACATATAGTGACTTAGCCATGTGTGAGAATATAGAAATGAAAATATGATTTTGGCCCAAAGTGTGAAATGGGCAATTTTCTAGCCAATTATGTGTATGAGTGATATATTATGCATGTGTGTGGTCAATTAGGTGTGTATTGTACATTTGGACTTGGTCAAGACCCAAAACGTAGCTAATGACAATTAGTTTTGAATTAAGACACTTGAGTGGCAAAATTTTGGCAAAAAAAGTTCAAAATATACTTTGGTGTCCAATTTTTGATAAAAATATTACATTGAGTTGAAACCCATGTCACTAGTTAGATATCAAAACAAGCTTCGTGTGGGTGCTTGAACCATCTTAATCAGACATCGTATATGGAAATGGTGTGCATCTAAATTTCATATTAAAAACTACCATTTGATAGCAAATTTAGGTGTGTGTGTTGTAGCGCATGTATATCCACATGCTGCGGCACACAGCATAGAGCGAGCGACTGTAGCCTCTATGTCACATGTCACTACACATATGGCATAAGCCATGGTGCACAATGCTAGATTTCACTCAATTTGGCTGGGATACACATGTTTTCTTAGACTTGAATGTACCCTTAAAGATTGCTTCCACTGTGTATAAAGTTTTACACTTGAATAAGTTATAAAATGGTTTTCAAAAATATTTTCTTGGGATTCCAAAGTTTTTAATGTTTTCAAATTAGATGTTTTTGATATAATTAAGGATTTATTATAGTGGAGCGTATGGTAATGTTAGTGTGGGCATTACATATTAGGCCTAACCTAAGATACTCAAGCCCATTAGTCCAATTCATTTAGCGAATATTCTTTCTTAAATTTAGCAAATTAGTTTATCCTATTTTAATTTCAAATTTAAATTTAGGAAAATTAATTTTTTAAAAATTTCAAATAAGGATAAAACATATTCATTAATGATATGATCTATCCATTTGGAACCCTAGATCAACTAGGATTTCATTATTTATATTTTTAGAAGTTTATTTATATAGTTAAGTTGTAAACTCTTGAACTTCAATCCAAAAAAACTCGTTGCTAATTAAGGGTAAATTAGTAATTAGTGGATTGATTGTGGTTTGGATGTTGGGTTGATATTTTGTGTTCGTTGGTTGATATGCTAATAAGATTGAATAGTAGAATAGCAAGCTGAGATGAAACGTGCAAGTACTAGCAAATTTAGCCTCACTATGCCATGCGCCACAACATTCACTACATGTGCCGCGGCGCCTGGCATGGATTTTGCTTAAAACTAACATTTTCACCTCATGAAAATAGAAGAGGAAAGAGGGAAAAATGCATTTGAGGGGTAAGAAGGAGGTTTCTCTACTAAGGAATCAATTATCAGATGATTAGGAGTTTGCTTTAGCCAGTGACTTGTCAGGCAAGTATTGTACAGCCATGAGCTACATTTCTACCCAAATTTCTTTAAGTATGATCAATAGAGAAATTGAATCTGGAAGTTTTAAGAAGTTAAAATCCAAGGGAAAGGTTTAACAAGGACATTCAGCATGAAACTAAGGTTTTACAAATTGTCTAAAGTTCAATGGTGGAGCTCTAAGGATATAGGCTTAATTAACCTATATTATTAGTTTAAAAATGGAGAAATTAGTAAATAAAGGAGTTAGGAGGGTGTTTTGGTCTCTCAGATAACCTAAAGGATAAATGATTATAAAGTATGGGTTATATGAATTCAAAAGGTGTTAATTGAGTTGTTTTATGTATTAAGGAATTTGACTTAGTTAAATTAATGCCTGTGTTAGGTGTTAGAAACTAATTGAACGATGTTCATTATGTAGATTGAACATTCAATCTTGAGGGAGTTGGACTAACTTGAGGGGTTCAGTGCAAATGGTAAACCTTGGTAATAAGGGTAAAGAAGTAACTGGAGTAACCTTTTTACTTATTAATTTATTAAATTGTTTAGAAGTACTCTATATAAAAGTGTGCATTGTATTTTATGAACTAATAGAGTAGTAATATTGCAAAAGAATGATGCATGTAGGTGTGTGAGTTATGTTTGAAATGTATGAGAAGTGACATGTGCATAAGCATATGCATTGCATCCACAAGTGTACCCTAAACTAGGGTAGGGGGTCATGGTCTTATTCTGTGCAAGGTTAGGAAGTCTTAAAGGTCTTGAGCATAAAGCTTGCTCCCTAGGGAGGACCTAAGAGAATGATCCACAAGTGTACCCTAGACTAAGTTAGAGGGTCATAGTCTTACTCTATGTAAGGCTAGAAAGTCCTGATATTTCAAGCATTGAGAATACACCGCCAGATGGGACTCAGAAAACTACCCATACTGATGATTCCTAACTTGAGACAGTAGTTTGGTGGGCCCTGTTTCATGTAAAGCTGGAAGTCCTGGTTCAAGCATAGAGTTTAATCCACTAAGGGAAAATCGGAGTGCATGAGTATAACATTACATAAGAATGATATTGTATACATGTATATTTATACTATTTTATTGAAATTATGCTACTTTATCTCTTGTTTATGATTTTACTTACTAACTAGTATTTGGAGTTTATCGAAGTTACTAAGATATATGTCTTACTCCATTACCTTTGTACACAGGTGAAAACAGCACGAGAAGGTTGGGAAAGAAAATGAGTATTAGATATGGCAATACACCCAAGAAGGGGGGTGAATTGGGTGTTTGAGAACATGTTGGTTCTTTTTATCAGCAAAACTATGTTCATAGGAAGGTTTAGGCAAATTTAAGTTCTAAACTTTGTGTGTAAGAATGCCAAAGTTATTTTCACAAGCTCAATATGTGAAAGAGTGTATAGAAACAATCTCTAAGTGCAAGTTTAAGTAAGAACATGTAAATATATCAAATTATATTTTGAAAACTAAAATATAGCATAAGTTAAAGTTGCTAAAAATATAAAGTATTAAGGGAAGAAAGATTGCAAACAATGATATATCCTAGTTCAGATCCTCCCCTTGACTTACATCTAGTCCCTAAGTAACTTCTTGAGATTTTTCCACTATAACACAAGCTTGAGTGGGTACTTGCTACCTTAGTACATCTATAAGTTCAATTTAGGCATTTGTGAGCCTTTATAACAACTCACTTTACTGATGAGCTTCTATTCCTAAGAGAATAACCTCTCTTAATTCCAAGGGAAATCTCTCCCTCAACTTTACAAAGGTTTTGAATATATTAATCATTCAATTAAAACTCTCTCTAAGATTAATGATGCACACAACAAAACTCTAATACTCAAATAATAAAGATATAGATGATCTTGGCTCAAAAATAATAATTTTTGTATAACAAGAGTAACATGATCATGAATTTCATAGCTTAACAATTTTTTAGGTTAATCTCTTATCAAGATCAGTTTTTAGTGTTAAAATTATAGATCATTGAGTGAAATAAGTGTAAGAGATATCAAATGACTATTTATAGTCATTGCACAGTGATTATAGTTATTAGTGCAAAATCTTGTGAGTGACTAGTGTTAATTCATGTGTGTTTGGGAGGTTTCATGTGTATAAGTGCAATATCTTGTGAGTGACCTACTAAATCACTTAAGAAAATGCATGTTGTAGAGCTCATAAGAGAAATCACATAAGGGAGCAAGATGTCTTCATGCATGATTTGGACCATGGAAGTTATAGAATGAGAAACAAGGCTTTGATGGTCATTTCTTGCATGGGTACAAGTTGTTTCACATGTGATTTAGCATTCAAAGGCTATTCAATGTGAAAATAGGCTTCTAGGTGCATTTTCATGTGTGAATGCAAGGTGCTCTCATGCGAGATTGGACATCAGTGCTAAATCACGTGTGCGTCTCAATTGCTCTCACTCATGATTTCGTAGCTTCACTATTCATAACTTCATAATATCTTAACTCACTTAATATAACTAAAAATTTGACAAATTATATATCGTTGAAAAGATCTTAAAGTCTAGTTTTCAATATACCATTAGAAAGATCTTAAAGTCTGGTTTTCAATAAAATAATTTTTATATTTAAATTAAACATATATTTTGAGATATGATCAAAAGAGTAAATGAAAGTCAAGACTAAATGCTGGGAAAAATCAATATCTCAACACTCAAATTTTAAAGTTCATATATTTCTCAATAGAACTCCATTTTGAATAACTAACTTATTATTGAAAAGTTATTGGAGTATATTTTCAAATGAGACATGTTTCACATTAAAGTTATTTTTATAGTAAGAGATATGATACAAAACATGGCCAAAGGACAAAATTATCTTTCTACACAATTTATATTTCAAAGCATAGACTTTAATTGTTCATGACTTTCTCAAACTAACCCCATTTTGAGTCAATAGAACAATTTTGAAAACTTTATGAAGTTAGTAATCAAAACGTTTCAAACTTTGTTAGACATATGTGATCAAAGATGAAAACCATGATTATAGAAAATTATATCTTACTCTTTCTCTTAATAGTTAAAATGCATGTTTTGATTTAAAATATCTTGAGCCAATACTTCATATCTAAATCAATAAGGTTAACATACAGACTCCTAGCCTAATGATAGTATACCTATTAAGTCTAAGGCTTTCAACGTGCATCCAAGTTTTATGAATGTCTTCATTCTTCTTAAGCTCTTCTTGGATCATCCTTCTCTTTTATCTTTATGTTCTTCAATCATGAGTGTAGCATGCAAATGATAATGTCAAATTTGTTTCTCTTCATGCTTACTCTTCTTCACTTTGGACAACCTTAAATGTAATATCATGAATAAAATGATTAGTCCAAGTATTAATATGCATATATCCAAGTTGTAAAAGATAATACTATGAACACTCTTGGATATATAATCAATTTAAGATAAGGAAAAATATGATAATATAAAATAACTTTAATGCACATAAATCATTTTTTTAAATCTCATGAAATATGGAATATCATAACTTAAAAAGAAACACTTTAAATCACTTGTTTCATAGTCATAATTAACTACTATATATGAAAACAATTAGACATAAGTAGTTAACTCATTTATATTTGTCATCATCAAAACTTAAGCTAAATATAATGTCACAAGCCATTATGTCTAACAATAGAAAAGAGTAGCCTCGGTTGGTAGTGGTATGACCACTTTCGTGTAATGAAGTTATGAATATTTGAGTTGCCAACTAGGATGCATAAGTGTATATGAAGATGAATATATGATTTTTATGGTTGAGAACTTACTTGTGTATATGATATTGTATCTCAATGTATCACAGTGGTGAATACATGGGTAGGTTTAGATGCTATCCAAACAAGTTTATGTTATATTGTAACTTGTTCTACTTGTATTATATGTGAATTTGTTATGTGAAGTTGTGTCTTTATGGAAAGCTTAACCAAATAGTGAGGCTTAGCCCCATTTCCATGAGTTAAGTCTATTTATAGTTTCCAACCATATGGTGAGGCTTGACCTTATAAGTGTAAGATGGATGATAAAAAGTGTAATAAATCTATATGTGTATGTGATTGTATGTATTGTTTCTCATATAAGCCCATAAGTGTGTAATGTAGCGTCAAGAGGTCAAAATTAGTGTTTGATATGATTTATGTGATATGATGTGTTAATCAGATGTATTTAGTCCTATTGGACTTAGTTTAAAGTCCAAAGTAGTGTAATAAGATAAGAAATAAGAATTGAACATTTAAGGTGACTTTTTACACCCCAAGTGTCTAATTCTAGATCGAACCATTGAATCATACATAAACTTGTTTCATAGATAGAATATGTTATAAGCTTTGTGTAGGTGATTGAATCACTCTAATCGGACGTCGGCTGTGAAAATGGTGCACAGTGGAAGTTCGTATCAAACATTCTGCTATGACAGTAGAATATGATACATACGATGTGGCACAAGTCATAGAACTAAAGCTTACTGCTTTGTGCCACATGCCATGACGTATGTGGTATGAGCCGCGGTGTATGGCCTTTTTTCAAGAGAAATTAGATATGTTTCTTTGAGTCATGAGATTATGATTACGCTTCCATTAGTCCTTTTACTTGAACAAATTTTTTACAAAGTCAGTATCTCGCATTTTAATAACAATTGAGGGCTAGAACTCTAATACTGTATTGTTATGTCTGTTAATGCATATTAGGATTGGTAAAGTCTGGATTATATGGGGGACTTTACATAAGCCATTTTAAAAAGACTTGATTAAATTTATGAATTGAATTTTCTTTCAATTGTAAGACTATTTCAATTATTGTTGTTCTTCATGAGATAACACATTGTCAGATTTTAGATTATTGTGAGCTATCATTTAGTTGTCTCATATCATTTTGGTATTTAGAGCCTTAGTTGCTTTTTTAAGTTTTATCCTTCTATCATGTTCTTTCCTTATGTTCTTTATTATTTACCATATTTATCTTTTTGATTCCTTATCCTTTCTTCCATATATCACTCATTTTCATTGTATTCTTCATTATTTATCATATTCATCTTTCTTATTTGTTCGTCCTTTCATCCTTATATCATTCATTCATTTTTCCATCTACTTATATTTTTTCCATCCATTGTTTTATCAAACAAAATTAAAAAAAATCATTCATTTTGTTACTAAGTTTTTTAAATCTCCTTCCCTTACATATTTAAATTGAAACAAAAGGCAACATACTCCAAAGGGAAGAGCCAGCATCATTATAGAAAAATAAAGAAAAATTGTGAAAAAAAGGTACAAAAAATTTGAAAAAAAAACTAGAGAAAGCTAAAAAGAAAAGTTGATATGAAAAAAGTTATAAAAGTATAGTGGAGAGTTAATCTGATAGAAGATAGAGTTGGTATATTTTTCTAATGTGGTGAACTTATCATATCTTGTCTACCATATCTTATTTTATCTCATCTTATTTTATCTACCATATCTTATCATATCTCATCCAATCTTATTTTATCTCACATACCTTATCATACACTATTACAAAATAGGTTTTTAATAATGAGTAAAAAAATACATTTAACAATGATTATAGAACCACTATTATTTCAAGGGATGTTGCCCAACTACTATTGAAAAAAAACTTTCAACAGCGGTTACAAATCCATTGTTGAAAGTTGCCCATTTATTGTATTTTTTTGAAAAGAAGGGGGACTTTTAACATCAGTTAAAAGTATAACCGTTGTTAAAAGTCCCACTTTTATTACCGGTTGTGTGCATAACTGTTGTTAAAAGAGGGCTTTTAACAGTGGTTACTATCACAACCGCTGTTAAAATTGGTTTTTTTTTAACAATTAATTTTGTTTCTACTTATTATTCCTACAAATGAAGATGTTTTATACAATTTATCACTAGCTAGCCAATTCCAATACATATAAATAATCCAAATTTCAATACAAAATGTTATAAAAATTACATAAAACTCAAATGGTAAATACAATTTTTAAAAAAATTACTTACACCTCACATACCATCCATAAAATATTGTGCCCAATGTGTGAGAATGTTGTCAACCTCTTTCTCGGAGAATGGATCCACGATGTTAAACATCTAAATTAAAGTATAAAATTGCAATGTCAAACAATAAAATTATATAACAATAAAATTAGCTTTTAAAAAATATATTTACCTCATTAGTAAATTCAGTCATTCTTAATATAATGATGTTGAGCATATGCCTCATCACATATACGCCACACAAACTAGTCTTCTATGGTTGCCTACAACTCTGTATAAAACTATATATATAAGCAATTAGCAATAAATCTTAATAATTGAATAAGTTCAAAAGAATTGAATAATGTTCATGTCATCGTCTTCAAATTATTTCAAAAATGCAAATTCATAGTAAATCATAGATTTACAGTAATTTAGGAAAAAATAAATTTTAAAAAAATTTTGGCAGAGTCTCCCTTAAAAATTAGACCTTTTAAAATTTTTATAAGAGAAAATTTATAATTTTACACTAAACAAAAAATCACATGTAACAGTCTAAGGCTTTATGAAGCCACTAACAGCACTCCTAATAAAAATCAATATCAAATTTGAAGCAATTTAGGGGAAAAACTGAAATTCACAAAATTTTGACATAATTTTTCCTAAAGATCAGACTTCATTCCAACAAATTTTACAAGAAAAAAATAGTAGTTTTATACCTTCACTCCTTAAAACAACAAACAATTTGATCATACATGCAACAATCAAGGGCATTAGGCAATACTCCGAACAAGCAATTTTACATAAAATTAATTAAAGTAATTAAATAAAATTAAATAGGAAGTTAAACAAAAATAAATTAAACAAAAATTAAAAGTTAAACTGAGATCAAATAATGTTTATATTCATAAACTTGATAATAAACACTTGAAAAAAATTACTTTTGAGTTTTGTCCTGTAATGCATATTAATCAATCATATTTTAATCCAATCAAGAGATTAAGTCATGGATGGAAGTTGATCCGTTCATAAACATAGGTCGTGGAATTATCTCAAGCCACACAAGGATGGAGTAAAAGTTAAAACAACAAAACCAACTCAGCAACCACAAATTAAAACAACAATGGAAAAAAAAAATAGACAAACTAAAAACCATTGGAAGACCATTCTTCTCTACTTCCACATAGTAGCACGTCTTGTCAAATTTTGGATTTTTCTATAACTTGTTGGGTCGAAAAATTGAAGAGATTCTAAATGGGTTTAATTCTCAGCCTCTCATTTTTCTGTTGATATCTAGGAGATGCAGTTAAACAACTAGGTAATATTAGAATAGTTGAGAAATCACGATCTGATTGAGAACCAAATTAAGGATAAATTATCAATGTAGATTAGCCTACCATGTCCATTAGCCTCAGATGTTCTCATGATTCAGAGCCTTCTCACTAAGCTAAGAAACATCCTATAAACAATCAAGAAGCATAATTAATGCATGAAAGAATCTTTTACTGGTTGATTAGCGAAGGTGGATGTTCACTTAAGCAGAGGACAAAACGTTGAACATCTAATAATTAATTTGGTCTGAAGCATGACACTTTCAGATATGCTAATTCTTGCACTTAAGAAATGAGTTTCTTTCTAAGATTTACTTTCTCAATCACAGCTTTTTAATGTCTGTTACTCTATTCCATTATATAAAACTCTTCTGCAGAGAGAAGAAATTGGCTGGTTATGGTTTCTTTTTGTTGGCGGTTTTTAATTCCTTATGCTCTCTCATGGTATAATTATGTCATAATGGGTTGAAGTTTTATACCTCCAGAGAACATCTCCCACAAGCTTCCAATCACCTTCTTTAGCTTCATATGTTAGCTCAAATTTAGATGTTTCATCCAAAAGCTTAGAGGCTTCTGTTCCAAGTTCTTTCTCACTTACTGTTGCTTATATTTTAAAAAAAATGAAAAGTACAATAATCTACACACTCAACTACTTGTTCATACACCATGGAGTTTAAACAGAAATAAAAGTGCAATAAAGAACAAAACATAACTCCATCTTCTGCATAACAAGCTGCAACTTAGATTAATCTTTAATATGATAAAATTCCCTAAACCAAACATAGAATTAAATTGTTAGTCAACTTGCTGTAAACAGGCAATTGTAAGAGTAAACACCAACTGAAAGGTCAGCTTCCTGAACACAAATGCTGCCATTAAGCACTAGGTACAAAAAACCAAACCATTTGAGTTTTAATACATTTGATTGTAAGATGGATAGGTACATTGAGCTGTAGAAAATTTTTATTATAACCAGTACGCATGCATCATATTTGAGTTATTAAAATTAATTTCATGAATCCAAGGCTTTGAAGGTATTTAACTTGTTAGTTTAGGATCACATTTCAAGGATAGGTTCAGTTTATGAGTTTTTGTGAAGTAGGTTTCTATCAAAACTAAGCTTATTTGAATTCAAGTGCTTCTTTAATTAAACTAAGATTGTTGCAAACATGGTGCTTGGATGCTAGAATTATACCAGTAGTAACCTTTGGAAAACTCATATGATAAAAGTGTGAGGATGTAGTGATCTAATTCTGTGAGATTTTTAATTTTTGGTGCAAATAATTTTAGATGGTGTTAGTAATTAAGATAATTGCTAACACATCCATTCATTGCAGATAAATCCCCCCATCCCTTGTGTTTTAGCTTCTTTAATTAATGTTTCCATCTAATCCAGGTAAAGGCAGATGATTAGGAATGGCCTTATGACACGGTCAATGGTTCTACTCTTCAATGGGTAATGATTCAATTGATGTGTTGATTTAGGTATTGAGTACTGATCATATTCTCACCTACTGTTACTGGCTCAGCTTCTACCATTCTGCTTTTTTTAGCCTTTGGATTTTACTTCATATCCACTGATCTCCATTGCATAGTTCTCCATTTGTTTCCCTCTTTATTCTTAGGAAGATACATTTTCATTTTTCCTTGTACAGTATGAGTAAGTTAAATTGGTCCCAATCTAATTGAAAATTCCTCTAAACTATAAAAGTAATGACATTTTGCCTCCATTGGATTTTTGGATGACCCTTTTCTTTCGGTGTTCTCTTTTTATTAGTGTTGAATAATAGGTGTTTGATGTATTGCCTTTGTGAAAATGATTTTGTTTGAAGAGGATAACTTGTTAATGAGTATGCACATGCAGCATTCATAAAATGATTTGTTTTCTCAATTGTTTCATTCATCAATAAAAGTATTCTTACCTTCTAGGTAGGGAAATCCTAAATACATAAACTTTAATTTCATTTTCACAAATCATATATCTAGATGTTGAAATCACAAATTAATTACATAGGCTAGTATAAGATTGAATTTGCTTATGATATCCAGTTTAAAATCTAGATTTTCTCACTTGTACCAATGAAAGAAAGGAAAAGTTAGGTCTTGCACGAGACATATGATCAGTCTTTTATAATTGTCTAACATACGACCATCCTTAGACCTAACTCTTGACAAAGCTATATACAACTGACCATGTAAGAAAACAGGCCTTAGTAAATAAACCCTAACTCTTGATAATGATTGTCATACTATTAGGAATTGTCATCAATGCATAAGGGAGGGTAGACTTCCCTTAAAGGGATTTAAATCCATACGATGGACAAAAACTTCCTCACCTGGTCTTGAACCATTTAGTGTTAGTCCCTTTATAAAATGGTCTCATAATAATGTTATTCAAAGTCTTGTTCTATTACAAAGACTATTAGCTTGGTCGATATTCTATATAAGCATGACTAAACACCAACTTTAAGGGTTAATTTGTGTGGAGCCATGCCAAAACACTCAATTGTGTTGAGAAAGTTAGTGTTGTAGATGTCATCAAAAGAATCTGAATCCTAGTCATCCTTTCAAATCTTGTCTAAACTAAAATATGTCACTTCTTTACCTAGAAATTTTGAACAGATATAGTTATTTAGCTTATGAACAACTTATAGTATTGGAGATAAGATTGCTCAGTCTGTGAAAAAATTTTCTTCTTTGTAATTCTCTTCTAATACTGGGTAAGTAATTTCAAAAATTGTCTTCAAAGGATCTAAAAATTCTATTATTAAAAGATAATGAGGTATATTTATTTTTGAAACACCATCATTTGCTTCTCCAGATATTCCATCCCCAATGCTAAGAAGCCAATCTAAAAAGGTTTTGATATTGTCCTTGTCTAATGATGAGTTATATGTACTCAATCTCATGTTTTTTATCAGCTTGTATATCTTACAATAATTCCAGAGATATGAAGAATTTATTGAGGCATTAACAACATTTGTTCCCAGGTATCACTGGAAGAATTTGTCTAAAATCACCTCCAAGTACAACTACCTTCCCCCCAAAAATTTGATCACAACGCATGATATCTTTCAAGCTTTTATCAAATGCCTCTACACAATGTTTTTTAATAATAAGAGCTTTATCCCACAAAATGAGATCAGTGTTTAAGAAAAGAGTTGCAGTAGCTATACTATGCATGATATTACATGTAGCATCTTTACTTATAGGGATGGAGAACCTAAAATAAGCTATTCTTCCAGAAGGTAGTAGTATTGTCGTAATTGTACTTGATGCAACATTTAACACAATTTTTTTTTAGATGTCATGTATGCTCTTAGAGCATTCCATAGAAAAGTCTTACCTGTTCCCCCAAAACCATACACAAAGTAGAACCCACCTTTTTATCCTCTACAACTTTTATGATATCATCATAAATTATCCTCTGCTTATTTGTCATTTGGTTCTCAAATGTAGTTCTTTTTTCAATCATTTAAGTTGAAGCTTAATTCTTCCATTACCAAATGATTTTGTGTGTCATAATTAGTCACAACAGTAGGCCTAGGTAATGTAGGATAATCACTAAGTGATCTTCCATTTTGAAGGACAATCTTATTTATCTCTGAGAGTGCTGCATTTTGTCTATCTTTATCTGAGAATATAGAACCTGTAACATTGACTTATATATGAGAAAACTTTGACATATATTTAATAAAACTTCAACCTCAGCATGACAATCAAGGTCATAATAAAATTAAATTTAAATTAGTTAATATTATAGTTATTGAGGTATTATTTCTTACTATTAAATTTAAATTCTAATTTATATATAAATAATCAACATACGGGGGATATTTTAAGTTGTGGTTTAGATGTAATATACCTATGTCATACTGACTTTTGATGTGGGTGTAGAATATGTCCTCATATATTAGATTGGAAGTTTCCTTCACAACTTCTTTTAGCTGGCTAAGGCAATTACTTAGCAACATGTTTGCAAAGAATCTTCTTAGGTAGTGGCCAGATACCCAAATTAAGGCCTCTTTAATTGCATCAATGTACTCTTAATCGTCATCTAGTAGTTCCAAAGCATAGCATGCAGCTCTGTATGTTAGGTATACTACATCGTTAATTGTTTTGATGTCTTCAAAAGATGTTGGCCCTTTTACTTTTATTAGAAGACAGTGAAGGAAAAAAGATTCACCTTGTAATGGCAATGCATGTGCAATTCTACCAATAGAGAATCCTCTTGGGCATGACCTCCATTTGTTCGTTTTCTTATCAAACACATAATGAGCAGGGAATTATGAATAAATTAGAGATCTTGTCATTATGTCATTTGAGTATGAAGTTTTCTCCATCCAAGCTAGAAACATGGTTTCTCTAATAGTATTTTTATTCATTAAACTTTAAACACTTGAACTTGCATTGTATATGACAATTTGCTTGTTTGGAAGATGGTATCTTAATCTCTCCACGGAAGGGTACCTGTGGTGAATGTCAAATTCCTCATGGTCTCTCACATGATGAAATGTACCTACAATTTTAGTGTGATATTTCATCAAATATTGCTCCAAAGTTGCTATCATTGTTGTTATTGTACATCCCTGCTATGACACAGTCATTCCCTTTACCAATATATTTGAACAAATACTTAATTGAAGTTGATTGATTGGTCTTCTCAACATTAATATGAGCTTGAAACATCTTCATCAACTTTGGATTGTATGGGACAATAAATTTATTATCTAACACAACCCCATTCTTAACAATTCTTCTCCCATCATTCCTCCTCCTGTAAGTTAGGTAGCCTTTGCCATCAATAACAGTTTGGTCAATATAGAGATCTTGAAGTCGCTTGTCCACAAGATCTATGAGTCATGTAGTAGCTGACTAAATCATACAAAATAGGATCCTCATCTTTATCAGGTATTTCAGCTGAGATGATGTTGTCAACTTCCTTAGCAATGTCCATTTTGTCTTTATTTTCAAGGAAAAGTATAATATAAGCATGTGGTAGACCTCTCTTCTGGAACTCAATAGTATACATATCTAGCATTATTTTAGAAGTTAGTGTTTCATCTATCTAATGATGCATAATGTAACATGGTAGGTAAATAAGAAAAAGCAAAGTATGACTAGAAAGGTTGAAAATGTACCTGCTTTTATCGTGCCAAAATTTTTTTTATCCTTTATAACTTTCATAAGCTTGTTCAATTTGAACTGGAAAATCCTACATAATATATCTGGATAGTCACTTGTTGATAGGTTAGTTTCCTTACAAAATCTCCTAACTTCAGGCCATGCTAGATTGCAAGTGAATGTGATGAATATGTCTAGGTACCCAGCCTATTTACATATTGCCATTGTGTTATGGTAGTTGTTTATCATGTATCGTGCTCCACCAGTGAACGATAAAGGTAGAATAATCCTTTTTCTAGTTGCAGATGCTTTAATTTCCCCTCTAAACAATGCATCAGATAGACCTTAGTATAAGTCGACCCTTAGCTCACTTTGATGATTTCTAATGAAATCTAATATTTGACTCTCCATCATTGTGTAACCATTAATGATGAATTGTTGTAGAAGTCTTCTTCCATGAAGAAGCAGGGATACCTCGTTATCCCTATCCATCAACCTATAGCAAAGGTATTCTCTTATGGAGAGTGTCTTCTTCTTGGATGTGCTTGCTAGGCTTTCCTCTTCATGCATAGTTTCTAGATTATAGCCATTCTTTCCAAATGGAAAGAGTAAAGGATATCGTAGAAGGGGATATGACTTGTGAATTTCATCTATTCTTCCAATTGGCCTCTCTTCTCAACAATTATATCTCTCTTTGAGTATGTTTCATCAAAATCCCCAACCACAAGATTCACTACTTCTGAAGCAACAGGCAATTTGAAATCCCTGCTTTCTATATCATTAGTACATATAAGGCATAATTTGACTTTTGCCTCTAGATTTTCTTGCAATATATCTCTTTCCATTCTATATTTTTTGACTAGTTCATTACATGAATCCAAAACCTCCTTTATATAATGTACAATTTCAGCTTTAACGCAGCATCCCTTAAATTCTTACTGCAAGGGAAAATAAAAAATGTTACTTTAGAGTCTAAAGATACAATTAATTCATGCTAAGCAAATTAATTGAGACCTGAGGTAATGTTTAGATAATGAATTCACATGACAGCATTAATCTTGTTTGAAATTTCATTATCCGTATCATATATGTACAGTTGGGAATAGATTAGTGGTGATCCAGTTTGTGGCAGAAGACTTCTTAGGCAATGATAATTCTAACCAAACAAAACAAATGTATATGGATTGCCCCCATTATTAAGGGAGTGATTAATCTTACCACCCATAGAAGTGAAAGAAAACATATTATTGTAAGCTCTTATGTTTTCCTGGAAGCTTCTAGAGTATTTAAAATGCTTGTTGAGGTATAGTTTATACAATTCTTGTGGTGGGTCCTTAAAGTTAGGCACTTGTATCTTCCCATGACAGCAACACATTGAGAATATTGGAGCAACTTTACTTGATGCCCGTTTAAGATGTTCAGATAACCACATTTTAGCTCTACAATGTTGACTACTATAAGTAGGGTCTCCATCATCTAAGTATTCCAAAAATAAATGGTTAGAAAGTGATAGATAAAATCATGTACTATTAATATTGAATGTTAAAAGTTTTCAAAATATGACATTTGATTATAGAAGGCTGTAGAATACATGGAATGTCTTCCATGTTGCCTTCCATTTGATAATCCCATTCTAGGTCTACATTTTGGTCACAATCTTATTTTTCATGATTGGATCTTGTAAGATAGATTTTGATGTATAGGAAAATAGTTATTAAGATTAGGTGAATGATATAGGAAACTCTAAATGTATTATTCAATTCCATGAATGTTATAGGTACTTGTATGAACTGAATATCCAAAACTTTCTTTTAGATTTGTTGTTAAGTTGTTGAACTTTCGTGTCATTGAAGATTTAGAAACTTTGGTAGTATGATGATTTGGATTGAGTTCTTCATGTATAGCTTGATTCATCTGAGCAGTAAAAGAACTTTGTATGGCATATGGTGTGAGAGATGAAAGATTGATTTTTTCATGTTGACTTTTCTTTTTAATCCTAGATAAAATATTTACATGACTGCATCCCTTGCTTCTACTTAAACTATTTGAAGAATCTGTGATGAATGATATAAGAGACATGAGTATGTTTATCTAAATTAGTTAGTGTTGAAGAAAACTTTGATGGGTTTTTAAAAGTATATAAATACCATTTTAGATATCTTGTAGAGGTGATCTATTGAAATCGGTTCTTTCTCAACGATCATCTTCTTTAGGTGTCTAGAACATTAATGAAGAATGAATAGACTATTGACTAAAAACTGATTGCTTATTTATTGTACTGCATGACATCTCTTGAACTTCAGTTAAGGCCTTTGCATTCTCTGCTATAAAAGGTTTTTAATCATGTTGATTACACTTGCCACGTAAGAAAAATTGGAAGTGTTTAAAATGACAATAATAAGTATAAGTCATAATATATGTTAAACATTATATTTTGAATTGTAGTATTAGTCTTATAACCTGTGTCTCTGAGGTTTTTGAGAAAATGAACATTTCCTTATGGTCCATGTGCATGTAATCTAGCTACTTTCCTTTTTATGCAGGATTGACTTTAAGTAAAGATGAGAAACTTCTCCTACACATGAATCATATGACATAAACAACAATGATGCATGGAGGAGTTGGCTTAAAGATTGTAATAATACCAGCAGAGTTTGAAAGTTTGTTTTGATTGATTTCATCATAAAAGGTATGGTTTTGGTTTTCAGTGTGACTTCTCTTTTGTCTTGCTACTCTTTTCTTCTGCAAGATACTAGTCATGCCAGAGTCGAGAAGTTCATCTGTTACATTCATATGAATCAAATGGTTAATAATATTTAGCGATAATTAGAGAACAAAAGGAGTTAAATAAGTGAACAACATAGTTGCTATCGGCAACATTTATAAGTTCACCATTAGAAGAGAGTTGAGATGTTTATGGAGTTGTCTGAAATTTTCTAGAAGCATTTGCCATTGTAAAAATATAAGTTAGTTAGCCTCCAGATGCTGAGGCATGTTAATGATGCCTCAAAAATTATATTTGATGTTTTTTTATAAAGATTGTTGTAGATATGGTGTTTGGATGCTAGAATTATACTAGTAGTAACCTTTGGAAAACTCGTGTGATAAACATGTGATGTAGTGATCTAATTCTGTGAGATTTTTAAATTTTGGCACAAATAAATTTTAGATATGACTTTTGCGGGATTTGAGATTAATGTCTTGAATCTCAATTACTGAAGTTAATTATTGTAATGATAACAATTTGTTTAATTACCAGTAATCACCAATTTCAATTACGGAATCATGGAGAGTATTTTCAATTGGTTATTTAAATCAAATCATTCAATTCCCACCTATTTGGTTTGTAACTTCACTCACGGGGCATCAACCTTTGGTCAAAACTTTGTAATTAATTTTTTCAATATTTTTTCTAACGAAAACAGTAATTAACAGTATTAAATAATATCTTAAATATGGCTTTTTTTTTACATTTTTATGGTGTTTGACTTTTGCATGCTTCCAAAGTGTCTTTTTTTTTTATTTTACATATTTACTTGCAGATAATTACAAACAAAAAATGATGGAATTAAAAATTAAGATTTTAGATGGTGTTCTCGAATATGATGTTTTAGCTTCATTCTCACACTCAGTGAAATAAATTGCATTGACTAATGATCCTACAAATGGTAGCATTGGGAGGCTATAATAATAAGTTATAGATGTGAATAAGTTTATTTTTGATTAACTCATTTTCATTGACTAATAGGCTTGATATAGTTAATTTACTCATTCATGGACTAATAAGCTTGAACTAATTCTGAGATTTTTAAATTTTGGCACAAATAAATTTTAGATATGACTTTTGTGGGATTTGAGATCAAATGTCTTGAATCTCAATTACTGAAGTTAATTATCTTAATAATAATAATGTGTTTAATCACCAGCAATCACTAATTTCAATTGCAAAATCATGGAGATTATTTTCAATTGGTTATTTAAATGAAGTCATTTAATTCCCACCCTTTTGATTTGTAACTTCACTCACAGGGGATCAACCTTTGGTTAAAACTTTGTAATTAATTTTTTTAATGTTTTTTCTAATGAAAACAGTAATTAACAGTATTAAATAATGTCTTAAATATGGAGTTATTGTTTATAGTTTTCTGGTGTTTGACTTTTGCATGTTTCCAAAGTGTCTTTTTTTTTTATGTTATAAATTTACTTGCAGATAATTATTAACAGAAAATGATGGAATTAAAAATTAAGATTTTAGATGATGTTCTTGAATATGATGTTTTAGCTTCATTCTTACACTCAGTGGACTAAATTTCATTGGTTAATGATCCTACAAATAGTAGCATTGGAAGCTATAATAGTAAGTTATAGATGTGAATAAGTTTAATTTTGATTTACTCATGTTCATGGACTAATAGGCTCAATATAGTTAATTTACTCTCATGGAGTTATAGCTGTGAATAAGTTTAATTTTGATTTATTCATATACATGGACTAATAAGCTTGATATAGTTATAGTAAATATTTCACAAGTATGTAGCATGGTTTATGTTTAGGCAGATTCTATGATATTCAATGATATAAATGTATAAGTTGTCAACCATCAGTTACTAATTTGTTCTATGATATAAGGATATGTGAGTTGTCAACCATCAGTTGCTAACTTGTAATGTCTAATAAATATTTAAACATAGACATCAATAAAATAGGATCTACTTGTCTTTTTGATTGAATGATAACTGATAGAATCAATAGGATGAATCACATGATATTATCATAAAAATTTTGTAAGATGTTTTATGGATTAACATTTATTTTAACTTATGATTAAATTAATTAGTTTGACTTAATGAAGTTTCATTGGCTGTATGTTGAGGTAGTAAAGGATGATCTTTAACTTTTTTTGAAATCATTATTATTATAACAGTGTAATAGTTACAAAATGGTTTTAAATGGTTTGTGGATCCAAATCCGCAAATTTGTACTACCATTTGATCTTATTTTTTGTCTTGAACATTTGTGTAACATAACTATTTCATTAGTTGAACTTTATGTTTAACAAAAATGAAGTTGAGGGTACCAATTAGCTTTTTCATTGGACAAAAGCTTAATATTAAATAACCATTACAATATCCAACATGCATTTAAAAAGTTTCATAAACATCTTATAAATTCAAATCAAATTGCTATCTAGCTAGGTGAAAAAAGAAGCAGCTTAAACCAAATAAAAACTTAATATGACTAAAATATAAAATGAAATCAAAGCTGACAAATATGAAATTTAATTTTCTTTCTTAATCCAATGGGGATTCTTTGTGCTGCTAAAATTTGGTGTTGACATTGCCTCAATTCCTTTAGCCCTTTTAGCATTTGGGTTCATAACATTAACCCTTTTCTTGCCCTTACCATCAGAAAGTTTTAGGAACTGAGGTATTGTAAGTTCTACTTCATCATCAACCATTATGTAATGGGGGTACTTCTTGGCTCCTGAAGATTTAGAAGGTGTTCCCATTGTGCCTTCTGATGCACTATTAGTTGAGAAAGACTTTTGAAAGAAATTAGTCCAAAATGAATCATTATGTTTGAATTTTTTTACGACATATTTATTCATCATTAGCAATATTTCATGCTTGGTTCTTGTCTTCATAACTTGGACCTGTGGAAATAGATAATGAAATAAAAGAAATTTTTTAATGTATGAACATTTTTTATAATTAAATTAACAGAAAATTATGACTAAGTATAGTACCTATCCATAGGTATAGGTGAATCTGTTCATGATGTCAATGTCTTTAGTATGCTGTGAGACACTAATTCCAGTAGATGGGTTCCATATATTGAACTTTGTAATGCTGAGGCATACAAGCATTTCCTTTCCATTCAAGATGTTGAACATCCTTAGGAAGGAAGTAGGTCTCTTCTGTTTTGATAGTAAAGAGTCTCATTTTTCAGAATTTTTTTTAATAAACCATATAAAAGTAGAGCATAATGTCATCTAACCTGGTTTCTCATTGTCAATAAATTTGATGCTGTTGTCTCGAGCAATTCTATAGCAATTTAGTTGAAGAAGGGAATAGAACAACGGCCAGAATCATCACTTGCTGTGTGATGTACTCTAAACCTGTGTAAAGAAAAGAAATAGGTATTTTCTTAATTAATTAAATGAGATGTCTCTCTGAAAGTGATTAAAAAATGATTAGAGCACCAGTAATATGAAGTGAAGGCTATACTTTGGCTCCAATGGTGGATCAATTTTTTTTACATGTTTTGCAGTAAGGTTTTCCCAGATCATTTTGCTTGGGTTTGGCATCACATGGGCCACATCCTTTATAATGCCACGTCTGGGAAGTCTCCACTTTCATAATCTTGCATTTTATCACAACTTCACACACCTTTTACATATATATGATGAAGATTAGATATCATTTATTGTATGCTTCATTTAGAGTATGTTTGTGTGTGTGTGTGTAAATCAATGTGAAAACATAACTAAAACATGGCAACATAACATTTGAAAGATTTAAAACTATTACACTATCAAGGTCCCTCAATTTAAAGATAAGAATTTTGATGGGACAAGTGAGAAGATATTCTAGACTGAAATAATCTATGTTTTCAAACACAACTTGTGAGAATGTTTGAGATAATTCTTCAGAGTTTCTAGCACTATAAAACAATACGTGTTCATTCAATAATATCATAGTAGATGGATGTGAAGCAAAAAGATTTAGGAATGAGGAGAGAAATACATGGCTAGCAACTTTTCAACTGTATCAACTGGTGGGTTAAAGTGCATATGGGTTGCTATTCCATAGTTGTTTAGTTGAAGCTTGTCTGGTTTGAAAAATAAAATAGTAGATGTCTAACAGTTAAGATATATATATATATATATATATATGATGTAAGTAAATATAATGAATGGAAGATTTAAAATTTTACTCTTGTAGAAGCAAACGATACACAGTTGAACAACAACAATTATAGGTGGATTCATTTATGACGTTTTTACATTGAAAGCATGATGTGCACTCTCATTAAACAGGACAACATTGATTGACCTCCCCCTATATTTATGCAGAAAAGTAAAATTAGGGTGAGTTGACAAAATGTTCATTAGCTAGGATGCTTAATAAGAAAAAGACAGTGAATTAAAATTTCTCACTCGTGGTCAACAATGGTGAATGATAGCCTATTCTTGTTCTTAGGACCAGTTTAATGATCCTAGATGGTGCCAAACCCTTAGAGGAAGCTGATGACGTTTGTAAGATTCTCAAATAATAAGGTATGTTGAATTAGTTAACATGAAAAATCAATTGTAGATTATATGCTCACCAACTAAATGATCAATGTTTGTTTTGCATTTTTCTTGATAATGTCTTTTATAGGGAATAAGTTGAATCCATAAGGAGGAATTTTTGCATCATGAGCATAGACAAATGTGTTTGCATGAAAATTGATCTTCTAAGGATGTGTGGTGGCCTTATTGTCCTTGTTATTAGGTAGAACTTCAAAATTTTCTAGGAAGTGCACTTTTCCTTCAACAAGTTTGGCTTTAAATTGTTTAACTTGATTCTTGGTCTGGATAGATGTTTGGATTTGTACTCCCTAAATATAATAGTGGAAATTATGATAATTGTTAGTTTAACTGAAAAAGAGAGTGAAAACATTTATAATATATGAATACCTTCTCATTAATAAGAAAGAAACATATGTTCCATGTGTCGTATGGTAGATTTTTTTGTTTCAAATGCCACTTTATTAATACTCTCACAACAATACACCATGTTTCTTGAGAATCATTGATGTCACTCAAGTGGTCATACTCATCGAAGGAAAGATCTTCAACCATAGTAGTATCACAAATGAATATTAGCATAACCAAAATGAAATAGCAGCACTCATTGATAAGAGAAGGGTCCCTTGCTTTTTTATAGTTTGTTTTTTTTTGTTGTAATTAATCAAACTTGTAAAAAACAGGCTACATTTGAGGGACTTTTCTTTAGGAGTGATGGAGCAAGGTTTATGTTGAAATAATAAACGAATCATTGATAGGACTGCAAATGAGGGGATTTTATGATAGACTATTGTTGAATAAGACTAATATTGATAGGAGAAGGGTAACTTGAATGAATTAGCAGCACTATCATTGATAAGAGAAGGGTCCCTTTAATCTTTTACACTTCTTTTTCAGCTATAATTGATCAGAGTTGAGAAACACAGGCTACATATAAGGGATTATTGCCTCGAGAATTTATCCAAAATTATTTTTGTCATAATCACAGTAGTTACATTCAAAAAGGAATAATAAACGAATCAAATATGACCACAAATGAGGGAATTTTATCATAGATTATGGTTGAATGGGAGAAAATTTTCCAAGGATAAATGTTACCCATAGAGTTATTATTACATTCAAGGAAAATTTATGAATATTAAATGAAATTTTCAAAATAAAATAGTGGGAAATGAGTACTGATGTCATTAATATTAATTTATTGGCCAAATGTCATCAATATTAATTTAATTTCATTATTATCAATTAATGATTTTTAATAATAATATTGTCATTAGGTTTTTTAGTTGTTAGTCACACTAATTTGAATTTCTTCAACTATAATTATTAGTTATAAATGGTCGTATACAAAACATAAGTTACAGTGATTTTGAACATATTAATTACATTTTTAATTAATAAATGTTATTAAATATTTATTAGCATTTATTTTTATAATTGTCAAACAAATGACGTTAATAAATTATGAGGGATATATGCATTTACAATGAATTGACCAATTGAGAAAGGGGTATTGAAATATAACCAAAGTATATAAATCAATGAAAGTGAATGAATTTTTCACCAATTAGCTGCTTGCTATGACATTGTATAATATAGTTTACTAATATATTGTTAGTCCCTCCTATCAGAAGTTGAAGGTTTTAATTGTTTCTCCTGAAATCTCTTCTCAACTTTGATGGCTAAGGCCTAAGAAGAAGTTAAGTCTATGCCTAAGGCTAAAGAGGAATCAAAGTCCAAATGTGATGGTGGTAAGGCATATGACTCTAGAATATCGTCTACTAAAACATTTTCTCTTGAATACTATATATGTCATGAAAAGGGGCTTATTACTTCTCAATGTCTTGACAAGAAAGCTATGATCCTTAAGGATAATAGGTAATATTATAGTGAGTATACAAGCTATAAGGATGAATATGAAGGCATGCCTCATATAAGTGATGCATTTGACCTAGAAGAAGGTGTATCAACTAGTGAAGCTTTAGTTATCATCTATTCCCTACAAGTGTAGCCTCAAGTAGATGAAGAGTAAGAACTTCAGAGAAAGAGAAGTTCAAAAACTATGTCCAATTCGAAGGAGATAGAATCCATGGCTATTGTTGTCCTTGATAATGAGCTTGAAGTTGAATCAACAAAGGAGGAAGAAAAGTTTGATGTTGAAAATAATGAAAATAAATGTATAGATGAATCCCTTCTTACTCCAAGTACCATACTTATGATTGAAGGAAATCCCCTCAAACATGAAGAGAAAAGTAAACATATGAGTAAGGGTGACTTGAGTAGAGATATTCAAAAGAAGGCATTTGAGTTAGAGAGGGAACAATGAGAGAATGAAAAAGAGGGAGAGAAAAATAAATAAAAGGAGCCAAAAGTTGAAAAAGAATAATATTTGATGATGCATTAATGAAAATAAATAATAAATATGCAAGCTCACCATTTCTAAATCCACAAGAGTCAAGGATGACTCTTCTTCAAGAGAAGGAGAATGATGTGATCCTGTGTGGCAACCCAATTGGCATCCAATATTCATTCTAGGTGACATCTAAAATGGGATCCTACATGGTAATTAGACCTAGATGGCAATATATATGGCAACAAAGTCCTAGGTGGCATGCCATATCGTCTAGTTAATCCAAATCAAGTCATTTAAGTAGAAGAAAGTCCAAGATATTTATATGCAAGATGCTATAATACATAATGGAAGCCCAACTTAACACATTGAAGGCCTAATACATAAGTATACACTTGGAGGATGCAAATTTGGTCATAATCTTGCATAACTTTCTTTATTTGATAAATGTGATTTGAGGGTGAATCCTCTTTAAGAGGAAGGAAATGATGAAAATTAATGGACAAGTTAGAATGCAACATTTAGTATGTAAAAAACCTAGTCACTACTCCTAACACACCACATAACATCATATTTAATAAATTAGGCTAGCCTTGAAGACTTACTATCATTAAATAAGACACACATAAATTCCATATATGTTTGCCATCAAATTAGAATAATCATATAATCATAACTCATAGAAGATACTTCCCTATTTTAGCCTCAAGATATGCTAGCCCTGACTTAGTACAACTCGCCTAGGCCTACATACTAAGACATCACTTGTGCTGACCAGTGCATCACCTCACCTTAACGAGCCAAGCACTACTTGCCTGGCTCTGTATGTTAATCGCCTCAGTGAGAATTCATGTAAAGTCCCCTAATTAATCTAGACTTTACCAATCCATACATATATTAACATACAATAACAATACAATATTAGAGTAGCAGCCCTTTTGTTTTTTTTTTCAAAATGTAGAATCTTGACTTCGTAAAAAGTATTTACAAATAAGAGGCCTAATGGAAGCATCAATGTAATCACAATACACAAGAAACATAAATATTTTTCTAAAAAAAGAGCCATGCACCATGGCTCATACCACATGTGATGTGGCATGTAGCAAAAGCAAATAGCTCCTTTCTATGACATGTGCCATAGGTTGTACACCATGAGCCATAGTGCATGTATCAAATTCTACTATCATAGCAGAATTTTTGATACGAATTTTATTGGTGAGCCATTTTCACACCTAATGTCTAATTGGAATAATTCAAGCACCCACATAAAGCTTGTAACATATTCTATCTAATGGAATAAGTTTAGACATGATCTAACAGTCCAATCTAAAATTAGGCACTCCAAGTGTAAAAAGTTACTTTTTCTTTCAAAAATAGCACCTTAAGTGTTCAATTCCCATTTTTTGCCTTATTATACTACTTTGGGCCTTGAACTAAATCCAATAGGACTAAGTGCACCTGATTGACACATCACATCACATAAATCACATCAAATACTCATCTCAATCCCTCAACACCACATTACACACTTGTTGGCTTATACAAGGCACAATACATACAATCACATACACACATAGACTTGTTCCACTTTTAATCATCCAATTCACACATAAAGGGTCAAGCTTCACCATATGGTTGAGAATTACAAATACACTTGACTCATATAAATGGGGCCAAGCCTCACCATTTAGTCAATTTTCCTACAAATACACAATTTCACATAACAAATTCACACACAATACAAGTGGAAAAAGTCATACCATATAAAACACAATTTCTTGATTAGCACCTAGGCCTACCCATATATCTACCACTCTAATACCCCCAACAAGATGCAATACAAAGTATACAATCAAGTTCTCATAACATAGTCACATATTCACATATGTATATATATACACTTATAAATCCTAGTTGGCAACTCAAACATTCTTAACATATTTATACATTCATTACACAAAAGTGGCCATACCACTACCAACCAAGGCTACTCTTCCCTCATTTCCTTTCCTAGCCTTCTCGTGCTCTCTTTACCTATGTACAAAGGTAATGAAGTGAGACATATGTCCTAGTAACTTGGATAAACCCCAAATACTAGTTAGTTAGTAAAATCATAAATAAGAAATAAAGTAGCATCATTTAATAAAGCAGTATGAGCATGTATTCACAAGATATCATTTTTATTTGCCACTATGCTCAAGCACTCCCAGTTCCCCTAGCGGAGTAAGCTCTATGCTTGAACTAGGACTTCCAGCCTTATACAAAATAGGACCCATCAAATCACTATCTTAGTCTAAGAATCATCAGTATGGGTGATCTCCTAAGTCCCACTAGCAGAGCATTCTTAATGCTTGGACTATTAAGACTTTCTAACCTTATACAAAGTAGGACCATGGCCCCCTACTCTAGTCATGGTTACACTTATGGTGTTAGATAGGGAGGCATAGTGAAAGATTAAAATTTTAAAGTCCCTATCCTGATACAAACCGAACGAACTCGTTTAAGTCAAGGTGGATAGAATAGTTACTTTTTAATTCTTTGAACTGGGGGCACATTCTCTTCAAGAGTTTAGATCTCAGGAGATGACAATGTAGATCTACTCCCTTAACCAGTATCCACACGAACAACTCTCTAACTCGAACAGCGTGCTAGCATTCCCTGCATCCATTTTTCTTTGAACGTTATTTTTTTTATAGGGTGTTTTGTGGCTCTTAAAGTGTTTTTACCAATAGAACTTTTCCAACTCTCTCATCCTTCATAAAGGATGTTCATATCTATATATAGTATATAGATAATGGTTTTCGTCTTTTACTTAAAAGGCCTACAAAAATATAATTAAATTTATGTCATAAATTTAATCCATGATATCATATCTAATTCAAATTTATCTTATAAATTTAAATTATAAAACTGACATGATATTCTCTCATATCATGCTAATTATTAATTTTAATCTATCATATAAAATTAAATTTAAAACTAACATCATATAATATAATATATATATAATATAATATCACATATACATATTATATTATATATATACAAATATATATACATATATATTTTGAAAAAATATATATATTATATTATATATATTTAATTTTATATATCATGTACCTATATCATATATATATATATATATATTTGATATATATATATATACACATATGAATATATATATATATATATATAATTATATTTTATATTTCATATTTCATATAAATATATATAAATATTTATCAAATAAATATTCAAATATATATATATATATATAATTCATTCACCCTATATTACATTCATTGAATCTAGACATATTCTAGATTCAATGAAGTTGGACATTATAGCTTGAGTTGGGCTGTTCTTGTGTGTGACCCTGTAAGCCCATATAAAATTAGCAGTAGGCTAATTACGTTATTAGCCCACAAGTCACATGTGGCCTCTAGCAAGACATTGCAACTACCCAATTCACATAGGGATTGATGATCTGATATATCCTATCATGCAACTGTATCACATCCCTTTTGTCACGCGATATTTCAATCAAGTGTGAGACATGGAATTGTCATTCTTCTTTATCTGACCGTTACTTTCTTGATCTCTAAGTAGATTGACTATAGCAATGGAAAAATCCTTTTCATTATAGTATGACCATACATTTTCTCAATCTTACTTATCGAGGGGCCTAATAATATCTCTCACTTAATGTGAAGGGCAAATTCCATCTTGACTACTCACGTTCCTTTGCGTGAATATCACTGAACTCAATCATAATTTTTATGATCACCCGACCAAACGTGACTTTTGACTAGGTCAAAGTTTAGTAGTCATCTTGTAAGAATCCATAATGATCTCAGGTCAAAGGGCTTAGTGATATAGTTACATATGAGATAAGCTTATGATTTGTACCATGCAGCTTTCTTATAGCAAGTTGGTCTAGCACCTTGTACTCTTTCAAGTGCCTATGACTTTGATTTGTATCTCTATAATTAATCAAAGTCATACTAGTCTTGTTTCATCTATGACCCCTCATAGATGACCGACCAGGGACATTTAGGACAATCACTATAGTTTGTCCAAGGATATAGTTATCATATTGAACATGCAATTGTTATGATAATAAAAGAGAAATTCATTAAATAACATGTGCATAGTACAATGATTAGCTTTAGGGCACAATTTCCAACACATAGATCATTCTCCTAAGTCCTTCCTAGTGGAGCAAGCTTTACGCTCAAGACCTTTAGGACTTTCTATCCTTACACATAATAGGGTTGCGACCCCCTACCTTAGTCTAGGGTACACTCGCGGATGCAATGCACATGCTTATGCATATGTCATTTCTCATACATTTTAAACATCACTCACACATCCACATGTATCATTCTTTTACAATATTGCTACTTTATCAGTTCATAAAATACAATGCACACTTTTATATAAAGTACTTGTAAACAATTCAACAAACCAACAAGTAAAAAAATTACTACAGTTAAGTTTTTCCTTTACTACCAAGAGTTATCATTCTCATAGTCAACTCTTAAAGGCGTAGATTCCCTACGAGCAATTGCTTAATACTTAATCTACATAAGAAATGTTCCTTAATAAATTTCCCAACATTAACATAGGAATTAATTTGACTAAGCCAAATCTCTTAACACATAAAACAACCTAATTTAAGCCTTTTTAATCCATATAATCCATTCACCATAGTCATTTTCCCTTCAAGCTATCCAAATGACCAAAATACCCTCCTAACTTATTTATTTACTAATTTTCTCTATTTTTAACTTAATAATTTAGGTTAATTAAGCCTATATCCTCAAAATTCAACCATTAAACTTTAAACCAATTGCAAAAGCTTAGTTTCGTGTTTAAAAGACCTTTTAAAACCTTTCCCTTAGATTTCAATTCCTTAAAACTTCCTGATTTAATTTCTCTACCGACCAAACTTAAAGAAATTTCAGTGGAAATGCAGTACAAGCTAGTACAATACTTACCTAATAAGTCACTAGCCAAAGTAAACTCTCAATTACTAATTAATCAATGCCTTAATAGAGAAACCTCTTTCTCACCCCTCAAATGCATTTTCCCTCACTTCCTCTTCTAATTTTAGTAGCTGGAAACATAACCTTTTAAGTAAATAATATGCCATGTGCCATAGTGCATTCAGCACATGCCATGGTGCATGCCACAGTGAGATAATTCTCACTGTTCCTCACGCGTTATGTCCTAAATTGTCGTTCTATCATCCGATCCTATAACCATACCAACCGAATCAGCACCACACATAAATCCATCATTCAAAACCATATTCAATCCACTAATTAATAATTTACCCCTAATTAGCAATTAGTCTTGTGGATTAAAATTCAAGATGATACAATTCACTTACTCACCTAGGCGGCCAGCATGTGTCACCCGTTTAGATTCATTCATTCATAGTATTTCAAGAAAATAAATTCATATGTATACTCATTAAGATTATTTATACAACTATAATATTTCACAATCTCTTCCCAAGCACGCCGTCAATTAAGAATGGCACAACTAGAAGATGAAAGTCTTTTAAAGATTAGAAAAGAGATTGAGCAGATCAAGATATTAGGTTTAAATTCAATGATGATGGCTTAGTGGTTTATCGAGATAGGATTTGTGTGCCTGATGATGTGTGTGCCTGATGATGTGGATTTGAGGAAAGTTATCTTGAGGCTCACTATAGTAAATACACAATCCATCCGAGAGTTACAAAGATGTACTAGGATGTAAAGTGGTATTAGTGGTGGCCTGGTATAAAGAAAGATGTAATAGAATTCATGACTCGGTGTTTGACCTATCAAAAAGTTAAAATAGAGCACCAAAGACAAGCAAGAATGTTACAACCATTAGATATTCCTACGTGGAAATGCGAGAGGATTTCTATGGATTTTATAATTGGGTTACCAAGAACTCAATCTGAACATGATGCTATTTGGGTTATAGTCGATAGACTTACTAGATCGGCTCATTTCTTAGCTATTTGGATTAGTGATTCTCTAGAGAAGTTGGCAGAGATCTATATCCGAGAAGTGGTAAGATTGCATGGTGTACCGAAGAGTATAATTTCTGATAGAGATTCAAGATTTACTTCTAAGTTTTAGGGAGCTTTACAGCGTGCCATGAGTACAGAGTTGAGATTTAGTACAGCATATCATCCTCAAACAGATGGGCAGATAGAATGAACCATAAAGACTTTAGAGGATATGTTGAGAGCCTATGTATTGGAGTTGAAAGGTAGCTAGGATAGCCATCTCCCTTTGACTGAATTTGCTTACAACAACAGTTACTATTCCAGTATACAAATGGTATCGTATGAGGCATTGTATGGGAGAAAATGTAGGTCGCCTCTTTGTTGGATAAAGTTGAGTGAAAGGAGTATGTTAAGACCGAATATTATAGATCAGACAACTTAAAAGATTGAGTTGGTCAAACAAAAGCTGTTTACGCAGATAGGCGTAGAAGGCTGTTAGAGTTCCTAGTAGGAGACCATGTATTTCTGAGGGTTACTTTAGTGATGGGAATTAGGAGATCGATAAGAGCCAAGAAATTGACTCCTAGATTCATTAGTCCTTTCAAGATTCTAGAGAGAATTGGACTAGTTGCCTATAAGATTGCTTTGCCATCACAATTATCGGGTGTGCATGAGGTGTTTCATGTGTCACAACTCAAGAAATATCAACCTAATCCTTCACACGTGATAGAACTGGAGGATATTAAACTCCAGGAGAATTGAACGTATAAGGCTGAGCCAGAGCAAAACATAAATGTGAAAGAGAAGCAGTTAAGGAACAAGACTATATGACTAGTTAAAGTTTTTTAGCAAGGCATGGCTCATGGTGATGCTACCTAAGAGATAGAGGATAGAATGAGGCAACAATATCCTTACTTGTTTCCATAGGTATATATTTATGTCTTTTATGAATTTTGAGGGAAAAATTCTTAAAACAAGGGGAGAACTATAATATCTTAAATTTCTTAATCCTAAGTTTAGAGGTAAATCAAGGGTGAAGTCGAAATTAAAATGGGATTAAAGATTTAGAGGACTAATTGGTATTTTTGACTAGTTTATATGTTGTATGAACAGATATAGGTGATAGGAGTCCGTTCCAGGTTGAAGCAACTGTGCATGGTGAGAAGAAGTCTCACTATGCCACGCACTACTGCTTGTGCTATGTGCACTACGGCGCATAGACCAGAATTTGCCTTCATAGGTCATGAATTTCAGAAAATTTTGTAAGAGAGAAATTGAGAAACACACGAAACAGAGAGAAGAGAAGTGTTGAGAAGCTAGGTCAAGTTATTTTTGAGTGTTAGAAGGTGATTCAGATCGGTAACTTGCTAGGTAAGCTTCGTATAACTCTTACCTTCCATTCTACACAAATTTCTCTGAAAATGAGTTATACAAAAATTGAATCGGTGGAATTTGAGGGGTTTGATTCTTTCCCAATAGTAGTAAAAAGGTTCTTGGAAGTTAAATTAGAGCTTTGTAACTAGTTTAGAGCTAAACGATAGAGCTTTGAACCCGGAGGCTCAATTTTAGGTCTTTACAGAGAGAAAGTTAGGGCAAAATCTGTCTTGAGTGAAATAAGACCGGTTGAGGTGATGTAAAGTAGTAATTGGGTAGTTATGGACTTAGAATGGATAAATGAAAAAGAGTTTACGGATGAATATAGCTCTAAATAGTAAAAATGAGTTTTTAGTCAAAATGGACTAAATGACTAAAATGTGCCAAATGTGTTCAGATTGGCATATTAGACTCGTGAATAGAGAAAGGAAGCTTGAGAAAAGCTTGAGTGATAGTTGAAATCCACGAGTAACCTTTCTTTTGACAAAAGGGTTGAGGTAACCAAATAACTTCCTTTATTTGACAGTTTATTGTAACTGTATGCTAGTATGCTATGTAATGCATGAACTGGTTTTGAATTAAGCATGTTTTGTGACATTAAGTGATTATGTGTGTAAAATGACTTTTGGTTGAAATGAGCATTAAAATTGTGTTTTGTAATGTAAAGTGATATATATAGATATGTTCTGTATAAGAAAAAGTAAATTATGAAAAGGGAACCTTAAATGGTTTGAGAAAGCATGATCTGAGTGGTGGGAGTTCACCTGAATATAAGGGATGATAAAGACCATATGATAAGGTTTTCTTAATACCCTGTTAGGGTGCGGTGTTAGAAACAAATTTTCCTGAGTGCCTATTAAGGTACTGTGTTAGAGATGAGAGATTCCTTAATATCTTTATGATACAGGTGGGAGTTAACGATGCCCCATTGTGTGTATTAGGGGAGAACCATAGTCTGTATTGTGTGTTAAAACATCTTTAACCAGGTGATTCTACCACTGCAGGTGAGCTCAAGACTAATGAGAGTGTATATTGGTCTGAGATGAGCCTCTAGTTTCATGTCAGGGTAATTTGGAGGTTTGGTTGGTAGAGATCATGCTAGTATTTTATGATATGATGAAATATCTTGAGATAGTACAGAATCCTTTGGGATTGATGAAAAGTGAAATATGAAATGTGATATGATGTAAATACTACTTTATGAAGTTTTAATGGTATACTATGTTTACTTTCATATTGTTGCATGTGATAGTCAATAGGAGTAAGTTATTCTGTTACTGAGATTTTTAGCTCACCCCAATGGTTATATGTTTACAGGACCCTAAACTGAGCAGGGTAAGGGAAGAGAGTCTGGATCGGCTTGAGTTGAGAAGCCGTGTACTCTGAGGTTGTGTAATGAACTGAATCTAAATATTATATATATAAGTGTCTATGAGCTGCCATAAGTTGCATGCATGTATTGAATTGAGTTTTTATGAAATCAAGCCCAGATTATGTGTAAATGTGTTGTTTGAATCAAGGGGATTTGATTTAAGTATGTTTATGTTGCAACGATTATGTGTTGGTGAATCTTAAGCCAAAGGACAAATTATGAGGAAATGAGTAGTTTGGGGGCTAAGATTGTATTTTGATTGTAATGGGCGAGTCTTAAGCCAAAATTATGATGAAATGAGTAATTTGGGGGCTAAGATTGTATTATAAATAGGATTTCATATATTTATATATGATTAGTTGAAAAGTAGCCAAGTGGGCTATGTTATGCCAAGAAGTGGCATAGTTTGTGAAATTAGTAAATTATGGAAATTGACCGTAGAGGGGTCAAATTTTGATATATGATTATGATTGTATATAATTGTGGTTAATTAGGTGTTTTATATCCTTTTAGACATGGTTCAAGACCTAGTATGGTCTAATGAGAGAAAGGAATTGATTTGAGAACTTGGGTATGCCAAATTTTTTAAAAAAGTGACTTTTTACACCCGGGTGTTCAAATTTTGATCAGACCATTAGATCATGTCCAAACCAATCTCATTAATTAGTATACGAGCTAAGCTTCATGTGGGCACCTGAATTACTTCGATCGGATGTCATATGCGAAAATGGTGCACACCAAAAGTTATTTTGCTATCAAAATGACAGCAAAAAAAAACAGATAGGCGTGCCATGGCGCATGGATGCACATGTCGTGGTGCACGTCATAGACAAGATAAGCGTGTGATTTTGTGCCACATGCCATGACATATTGATCGTCTACCGTGGCGCACGGACTAAAAATTTAGTTTTATTTTATGTGCTGAATTGCATGCAATTATGTTAGGAATGCTGGTGGTTTATGTCCACTATATATTTAGAAAGTGTGATTTATTTTTGCTGTGTTTTCTTTGATTGAATTGTGATTTAATTGATTTTATAAAGTAAGTCTTCAACTAAAGCTTTTGAAATTAATTTGATTATTGTAAATGATGTGAGTTAATGGTAACACCGTATTCTTCTCTTATATTAAGTAGATCTATAAGAGAAGGTTACACTTAGCATATTGGGCCTAACCTAAGATACTCAAGCCCATAAATCCAACTAGTTTAATGAATATTCTTTCTAAATTTAGGAAATTAGTTTATCTTATTTCAATTCAAATTTAAATTTAGGAAAATTAGTTTATTTTGCTTTAATTTCAAATAAGGATAAAATATATTAATTAAGGATATGTTTTATCCATTTGGAACCCTAGATTAACAAGGATTATGTCATTTATATATGTAAAAGCTTACTTAAATAGCTAAGCCATTTGTATTTTAAAAAAACTTATTTAATTTATGAATTGAAATTTCTTTTAATATAATACTATTTCAATTAATATTATTCTTCGTGAGATAATACATGATGAGATTTTGGATTATTGTGAGCTATTGTTCGATTGACCTATATTATTCAACTAGCCATGGTTAAACCCTTTGTCTTGGAACTTGTTTTAATAAGTTTAAGATTTAAGGCTCAATTTTACCCCTCAATTGTATGTAAAATATCAATATGGACCCTAAACTTGACTTGGGGTCATTTCTTTCCCTTAAAATAAAAAATTTCATTTTCTAACACCCCAGCATTAACTTGCCTAATGTTTGTTTAGTATGGGTCCCACCTATGTATTTTTTAATATTTTTTATTATAAAATATTGCTTGTGGACCCCATATTAATTTTTATATCCCCCCCATCCTCTCCCTCTCTTTAGAACTCCTATATGATGTTCTTCATCTTCTTCTCAATTCTCTCTTTACAACTCCATATGGCCTCCCTTTATCCAATACAAACACCGACACCACTGTCACCTAACACATCCCTTCTCTCTACAAGTCCACTAGCAACACTTGCTTTGACCCCTTCCTCAAGCATCAATACCTTCTTGCCCTTTACCTTCATGATTAGCCTAAGTAAATCCTTCACCGCTCCTTTTTCTTCCTTCACCACTTGCTTGAATGACAAAGACACAAGTTGCATTAATTACATATACATATATATATATATATATATTTGTGTGTATGTATCATATTTGTATGTGAGAGAGGATGTCAGAGAAGTTAAGTAACGAAGATGGAGGGGAGAGAGAATATGGACATAGAGAGAGAACGTGAAAAAGTTGAGAAGCTTTAGCTCTTTAGCGTGAGTGTAGTGAGCTTTACTCTCTAAAAATGCCCTTATAAATCACTTGCACCTTAACCCATCTTTATTTTTGAGAAAAAATAGGGGAGAATATAGCACAATAAAGGGGAAAATGATAGCACATACATGCAGGGTTTAAATAAGCATGCAAGGTCCTTCATATAGAGGAGAGAGAAAGTGTGAAGGGGACAATAATGAAGAAAAGAGCATTATAACATCTTAGATTTTTATTTTAGGAATTTTCAATGTTTATAAAAGGGTATAATCATAAAACTAAGTGAATTTTTTATTAATGACATTTTTAGGAGACTAATTTAGCTAATAGATCATTAGATAGCCTTAGGAGAGGCCTAGATCGAAGTTTGAGCAGGTCATGGTATGGAGAGAGGTTCAATTCAAGTGTGAGGCTCTCTATACCATATGTTGCCACAGGAGAGTTAATATGCCATGGCACATGTACACAGATTTGTGTATATTAAATACGCAATCAAACAAAAAACTAAAGGAAGAAAGAGAGATAATGAGAGAGCATTGAAAAAGACTCATGGGACTATTAGGGCTTAACCTTAAGGTTACTTTGGGAGCATTTAGAGCAAGATTTAACTTTGGGTAAGCTTCCTATACCTCTCCCTCTTTCTATATTCAAATTTCCTAAGGTTTAGGGGCTTTGATTCATTTATCCTTAGGTAATGGCTAGACCTATTTCCTTAGTTAAGTCCTTAAGGAGTTAATCAAGCCACTAAACCTAGGAATGAAGAGGGATGTGATAGAATTTATGGCTTAGTGCCTGACATGTCAAAAGGTTAAGATTGAGCACTAGAAACCTAATGGTATGTTACAACTGCTTGAGATTCCAGAGTGGAAATGGGATAGCATATCTATAGACTTTATCGTTGGATTTCCTAGAACTCAATTGGGCTATGATGCAATATGGGTAATTGTGAATTGCCTGACTAAGGTTTATGTGAATGAGATTGTAAGGCTACATAAAGTGCTAAAGGACATTGTCTTTGATCATAATCTAAGGTTCACATCAAACTTTTAGGGAGCGTTACAAAGAGCAATGGGCGCTAAATTGAAATTTAGTATGGCTTATCATCTACAAACGGATGGCCAGACTGCGAGGACCATTCAAACATTAGATGATATTTTGCAAGCCTGTATGTTAGTGTTGAGAGGTAGATAGGATACACATCTAATAGGATACACATCTACCTTTAGTAGAGTTTGCCTACAATAATAATTATCACTCTAGCATTGGGATGGCTTTGTAAGAGGCTTTATACTAAAGAAGATGTCGATTGCCTCTATGTTGGACAAAATTAAACAAGAGGACTTTGTTGGGTCTAAATCTAGTAGATCAAACCATACAAAAGATCCAATTGACTAAGCAAAAGTAGTTGATATCCCAAGGTTGACAAAAGAGCTATGAGGATAAGCATAGGAGGCCATTGGAATTCTTGGTGGGTGACCATGTGTTCTTGACAATCACACCAATGATTGGAATTAGGAAACCAATAAAAGCTAAAAAATTTACTCCCAGGTTTATTAGTCCCCTAGAGATTCTAGGGAAATTAGGACCTGTGGCCTATGGAACTACCTTGCCACCAAGTTTGCCAGGTGTTCATGATGTTTTCCATGTGAGTCATCTGAAAAAGTATGCCCTAGATCCTTCTCATATCATTGAGTTAGAAGATGTGGAATTACAAGAAAATTTGACTTATCGAGCTGAACTAGAATAGATTATGGATGTGAAAGACTAACAATTAAGAAATAAGACTATTCGACTGGTTAAAGTCTTTTAGAAAGGCATGACTCCCGGTGATGTGACTTTGGAAATTAAGGACAAAATAAGACAGTTATATCTGCATCTATTCTCATAAGTATAAGACTATGTGAGATCTTAAATTTTAAAGGCAAAATTCCTAAAATGAGGGAAGAATTGTAACATCCTATATTTTTATTCTAGGAAATTGTAGTGTTTATAAAGGGTATATTGGTAAAATTAAGTGAATTTTTTGTTAATGACATTTTTGTGAGACTAATATAACTAATGGTTTATTAGACAGCCTTAGGAGAGGGCTAAATTAGAGTTTAAGTGGACTGTGGCATGGAGAGAGGTTCAACCAAGTGTAAGGCTCTCTATGCCATGCATTATGGTGGGAGAGCCAATGCACCACAGTACATGTACATAGATTTGCATATATTAGATATGCGATCAAACAGAAAAATAGAGGTAGAAAGAGAGATAACAAGAGAGCATCAGATGACATTCTTAGGATTGTTAAGGCTTGACCTTAGGGTCACTTGGGAGCACTTGGAGCAAGAATTAGCTTCAGGCATGTAACATCCTGAATTTTTTAATCTTAAGTTTAGAGGTTAATCGAGGGTGAAGTGAAAATTAGTGTGGGATTAGAGATTCAGATGATCACTTGATAAATTGATTTGTTGGGTGTTGTATGAGCAGATATAGGTGAAAGGAGTACATTTCGAGTTGAAGCAAGTGTGCATGGTAAGAATAAATCTCATTGTGCCACATGCCTTGACTTATGATGCATGTGCCATAGCACATGGACCAGAAATTGGCTCTATAAATTGTGAAATTTCTAAAATTTCATATAGGTAAAATTTGGAAACACACAAGAGAAGGAGAGGAAAAGGGATGAGGAGCTAAAGCAAGCCATTTTAGGTTATTGAAAGATGCTTCTGATCGATAACATATCAAGTAAGCTATATAAAACTCTTATACCTTCTATTCTACACAAATTTCTCAAAAAATGAGTTATAGGGAAATTGAATCAATGGAATTTAAGGGTTTGATTCTTTCTCAATAGTAATGAAAAGGGTCTCGAGAGTTAAATTAGAGCTTTATGACTAGTTTTAAATCTAAACGATAGAGCTTTGAACCTATAGGCTCAATTTGACCTTAAAGAGAGAGAGTTTTAAGAAAAAAAATCTAATTTTTATGAAATGAGATCAATTGAAGTGATGTAAAGTAGTAATTGGGTAATAATAGACTTGAATGGATAAATGAAAAAGAGTTTACTGATGAATATAGCCGTAAGTAATAAAAATAATTTTTTGATCAAAATGGACCAAATGACTATGATGTACTAAATGTGCTCAGATTAGCATATTGGATGTGTGAGTATAGAAAGGAAGCTTGAGATAAGCTATAAAGGTTGTTCAAATCCCCGGGTAACCTTTCTAGTAATAGAAGGGTTAAGATAATTGAATAACTTCCTTCGTTTGACTGTTTATTGTAACTACATATTAGTATGCTATATAGTGTATGAAATGGTTTTAAACTGAACATGTTTTATAGCATTGTGTGATTGTTGTGTGAAATGGCTTTTCATTGAAATAAAGCACTGAAATGTGTGATTTTAAATGGAATGTATTATATATATATATATATATATATATATATTATGTTTGAGAAATGAGTAAAATGGTATATGAGAACCCTAAATGGTTCAGAAAATATGATTATAGGGGTGGGATTCACCCGAGTGGAGGAGATGATAAAGACTATATGGCAAGATTTCCTTAGTACCTGATACAGTACGGTATTGGAAATAATTCTCCTTAGTACCTTGCAAGGTATAGTATTGGAGAAGATCTCCTTAGTGCCTATTAAGGTACAGTGTTAGAGATGTGAGACTCCTTAGTGTCTTTGTGTTACAGCATTAGACTCAACCACTAGAGATAGGGGAAACCATAGTTCATATGTTCGTTAGGACATCTTTGGCCGTTCTACCACTAGAGATGAGCTCAAGGCCAATGAGAGTGTACATTAGTCTAAGGTGAGCTTATAGTTTTGTGTCGGGGTGATTTAAAGCTTTAGTCAATAGTGATCATGCTATATGATGCTATGAGATGTTATGAGATGATATGTGATATGTTATAAGATATTATAAATGTTATATGAAAGTGGTGAAAAGTGATAATGGATTTGCGTTATGTGAAAAAGAATGGAAATGAGATATGTGATATAAATGTTATTTTAATGAGGTTTTAAATAGTATAATATTCTTTACTTCCATATTATTAGATGTGATAGTCAATAGGAGTGAGTTATTCTGTTATTGAGATTTTTATCTCACCCCCGTGGTTACATGTTTATAGGATTGGGAAGTAATCAGGGCAAAGGATGAGAGTTTGGACCAGCTTGAGTTGTGAAGTCATGTATACTCGAAGTTATGTAATGAACTGAACTAAGAATTTTGTATATATGTGTAAATGAGTTGTTATAAGATTGCATGCATACCTTGAGTGATGATTTTGTGGAATCTTAGCCCGATTATATGTTTTTGTGATGAAATTACTCAAGGAGCAATGATTGAGTATATTTGTGTTGAAATGGTTGTTTGTGTTTAATCTTAAGCCCAAGTGAGAAATTTTGATGAAATGAGTAATTTAGGGCTAAGATTGTGTTGTGAATGTTGATATATGTGTTTATGATAAGAGCAAGGCTAAGTGGCTTGTGTTGTGCCAAGAAATGACAAAGTATGTGAAATTGTGAAATGTGAAAGTTAGTCGTAGAAGGGTCAAACTTTATTAGATATGTATGATTGTGAAAAATTGTGGTTAATTAGGTGTATTAGGTCTTTTTGGACTTGTTTTAAGGCCATGTATGGTCTAATGAGAGAAAGGGATTGATTTGAGTGCTTAGGTGCCTACATTTTTTTAAAAAGGTGACTTTTTGCACCCAAGTGTTCAAATTTTAACTAGAATATTAGATCGTGTCCAAACCTATCTCATTAGTTAGCTTATAAGCTAAGCTTTGTGTGGGCGCTTGAATCATTTTAATCGAATGTCATATGTGAAAACAGTGCACGCCTGAATTCATCATTTTTGTTATCAAAATCATAGCAGAAATTCAGACAGGCATGTTGCGGCGCATGGTATCATATAGCTGTAAGTTTTTGTATTCAACAATAGTAAAGATAATCTAGACAGGTTTGATTCTAAAAGTGATGAGGCTATATTTCTTGGTTATTTTAACAAAAGTAAATCTTTTAGAGTCTTTAACAAAATAACCTTATTTGTTGAAGAATCAGTTCATGTTAGATTTGATGAATCCTTATTAGATGAGAACAAAGAAGAAACTGTAAATCGTCCTCTTAATGATCTCTCATTGAAAGAAAAGGAGGAAGATCAAACCAACAATGATACCATGACTAATGATTAAAGAGGAGAGATAAATAATCTTTTAAAAGGTTGGAAATAGCAAGTCACATCCTATTGATCAAGTCATTGGAGAAGTTGGTGATAGAGGTAAGATAAGAGGTTTACTTAGAGAAGTATGCCATTTAAATGCATTTCTTTCTAATATTGAACCCTCTGACATTAAAGAAGCCTTATCTGATGAATATTGGCTCATAGCAATGTAGGAAGAGTTAAACTAGTTTGAGAGAAATCAAATTTAGGACTTAGTACTAAGACTAAGTGATCATCCTGTAATTGGGACAAATTGGGTCTTTAGAAACAAACTCGATGAAATTGATATTGTGGTAAGGAATAAGGCCAATCTAGTAGCTAAAGGTTATAATCAAGAAGAAGGTATTGATTATGATAAAACCTTTTTGCCTGCTGCTAGACTTGAGACTATTAGACTTTTACTTTCTTTTTCTTGCATTAATGATTTCAAACTTTATCCAATGGATGTTAAAAGTGCATTTTTGAAGGGATTAATCAATAAAGAAGTTTATGTAGAGTAACCTTTAGGATTTAAAGATCCATTGATGCCACATCATGTCTACAAATTGAAGAAAGCATTGTATGGACTAAAGCAAGCACCAAGAGCTTGGTATGATAAGTAAAGTACTTTTCTATTAAACAATAACTTCAAAAGAGGAATGGTGGATAAACACTATTTTATCAAACTAAAGGTAGTGATATCCTTGTAGTTTAAATTTATATTGATAATATTATTTTTGGAGCTACTAATGAGGTTCTTTGTGAGAAATTTGCTAAGATTATGCACGGTAAATTTGAAATATCTATGATGGGAGAGCTAAACTTCTTTCTCGAGTTGAAAATTAAGCAAATGAGGGATGAGATCTTCTTCCTAACAGTCTAAACATGATCTAATGGTCTAAGCCAATATAAATCTCAAGTGTGTTATCTTCTTCATTCAATCTTTAGCTCTTTACTCTTTTCAAGTTTTCAAAGTTAAGTATCACCCAATTCACCCCCTCTCTAGTGCCAGCCTATCCTAACAAAGTTTTGGTGACACTCAAAAATAATATGAAAAGTAGAGTATGAAAATGCATATTAATATTAGTGTCATAATGTCCTTGCACTGGTGTTATAGTGAAAAGCAAACTCTAATTGAAGATCTTAGCACCGGTGTTGTTTCGATAGTTCTAATGTAGTCCAACATCATAAAAGATGAAGATTTTTTACTATTTTATGTGAATAAGGATAATTTTGAAAAGATAACTCAATGTCAGTGTTAAAAGAAAATAATACCAAAGTAACATGATCAATCAAACATCGTTGCAAGAGAATAGAAGGGATAGTACCAATGTTATAAAGTTAGCATAGGTGTTACAAATAATTGTTCAAAACTAGTACAAGTGCTAATGAAGTAACACAGGTCTTGTCTTAACTCAAATGAGGACATTGGAAGAACAAGATCAATGTTAAATAGACAGTACCAATGCAAGGAAAAACATTCAAAGTAGAGAGAATCAATTGTATAGGTTTAAAGGGATAACACCGATGTTAGAATAAGTAGGACCAGTGTTATATAAAACACAAACTAATAGAGTAGTGAAAATAATTGAAGTAGCACCAGTGTTAAAGCTTCCAGTATTGGTGCTAAGAACACTTAGAAACAATTTAGAACAAGATAGCTTCAAGCATATAGATTATAGTTAAGTTAAATATTTAACTAATAGGGATAAAAGACCTTCTATTACAAATAAGCTTGCACTTAGCCAGTTTAGATTAATGTTAAGCTAATTAACTTAAGTTCAAGTTAAATAACCTAAAATGCATAAAATTTCTCTTTATTTTTTAATCATCAAAACTAAGGTTCAACATTTCTCCCCTTTTTTAATGATGACAAAACTTAGATGTAAAGTGTTAGTTCTTAGAGAGACTTTGGTCTCTACTTCTTAAAAGAGATAAAACAGATTAATAGGGAATGAATAAAAGAAATGCACAGTATATATGTTTGTATATATATATATATATATATATCTCCAAAAGAAGTTATAAAACAAAATAATAGAGAATATTTAATAGATAAACAAACTCTCAGTTTATTTCTTAAAGATAGTACTAAAAAAATCCATTAGCTCATGAAATTTCTTAGTAGTAGGGGATGAAGATTTAGGTGTTTCAGAAGATGGTTAAGAGGTTTGAGGTTTTAGAGGTTCTAGATGAAGGTTGAGGCTTAGATAGATTGAAATCCTCTGCTCTAAATTTGTTTAGTCTAGGCAAAGCACTTCGTGGTCTTCTCACAATAGGTTAATCCTTATGCTTGCCACTTCCCGAATCTTCAATCACCAAATGCTCATCTAACCCACCACCTTAAATTTTACTATCTTCCCCTTTTCCAAGACTTTGCATCCTTATTCTTCTCCCCCTTTTTGTTATCAGCAGAGGGCTTGGATAGATGAGTAGGGATAAAAAGATTGGGGAAAAGAGTATAGGAAGAACAGGGACCACTTTCAGCCTAAATTGGTAAGTTCCTGAACCTTGATAGAGGCTTAAAAATTGCAACAAATTTTGAAATTGCAATGAGAGACATAGGAGACAATACAAAATCAAGATTTCTCTTGATCAAGTCCTAAAAGGCTTATGTGTAGTTGATCCAAAGAAGAATAGAGTGGAAGGTAGAGGTGATTATGTAGACTCCAATTCTTCCTCATCATCAGAGATCATAATATATTCTCTTCATTCTTTCCTTTCTCTTTCTAACATTTGCAACTTGTTCTGCTTTATCCATAATCTTATTATAGCTATTGAGACTTAGATTTCCTCGTATAGATCCTACTATTTTAACCACAATATCTCTTGCTTGGAAAAAATTAGACACAGAAAGTCCTCGAGCTTTTAGAGCCTCTTTAGTCGTTTTCATTTGTGCAGGCTTTATTGAGGATTAGGTTAGAGTTTTTAGGAGATTTGGATGGAAAATAAGAGCAATTAGGATAGAAGATTAGTTAGGTTTAAAGGAAAGTGGATATGAGAGTTGCAATGTGAAGACAGAGTTTATATGAGAGGAAGAGTAGCACCAGTGGGTTTAGGGAAAAAGATTGAACTAAGCAAGAGTGAACACACAAGCATATAGATAGATAGATCTACCATCATTGTTACTTAACATAGCACTGGTGTTAAACAAAAAATAAAAGCTTAACAGTTACCTCATTTAAAATTGTAAATGGATTTGATCTTATCCATTCTAAGTCATTTTGAGGTGTCAGACTCATCTCTTGGTAGTATTGATGACATTGCAATGGCTTTACTTGTCTTTTACAGCATTGGTGTTGAACAAGGTAGCATGGTATTGCTATTGTAATCAACTATTCTGGAGTTACTCAAAAGAACCATTAGTACTAGTGTTATAATTCTAACACTAGTGTTAATTGTCTTTATAACACTAATAAAATATTTCCTTAGATTAAGACCTGCACTCTTAAACAAAAACTTCAATACTTAATTTAGAATAGAATATGTAATTTAACAAACTAAAAATAAAGAATGGAAATAGAGTTGCTTACAATTCATTAGGATTTAACAAACCCAATTCTCTTCTTATCAATGTGAATTGCTCTTCTTCCAGAGGTTTTGTGAAGATATCAACAAGTTGAAGTTCAGTAGGGAAAAATTTCACTGTGACATCTTTCTTTTGAACATGATCTCTAATAAAGTAATGACGAATATCAATATGCTTAGTTCTAGAATGATGAACTAGATTTTTAGTCAAGCATATTGTACTAGTATTCTCACTCTTGACTGGAATATTCTTGAGCTTGATTCCAACATTTTCAAGTTGTTGCTTCATCCATAAGATTTGAGAACAACACAAGCCAGTAGCTATATATTTTGATTTGGTTGATGAAAAAGAGACAAACAAGTGAACTGCTAAAAAAAAGACATGTTCCACTCGTGCTTTTTTTTCTATCTTGCATCCACCAAAGTCAGTATTAGAATATTCAAGTAAGAATTCACTTCCTCCTTTAGGATACAAAAGAATATATCTGAAAATCCTTTTAACTGCTATCACATGAGATTCTTTTGGTGTTAATTAAAACCTTACATGGAGACTAGTACTGAAGAATATATCTGGATGACTTGTTATGAGATATAGAAGAGATCCAATCATCCCTCTATATGATTTGCAATCATATTCTATTCTAGCAGCATCTTCATCCATCTTAATGGATAAGCTTATTAAAGTATTAATTCCATTAGCTTGATCCATCCTAAATTTTTTAAGGATCTCTCTAAGATATTTAAACTAACAACAAATATACCATCATTCCTTTATTTAATTTGTAATACCAAAAAGAATGTCAGTTCTCCTATCGTAGACATTTCAAATTGTCCCTACATTAACTTTCAAAATTCCTTACACAGAAATTCATCAGTTGCACTAAATATAATATCATCTACATAAATTTCAACTATTAACAAATGATCCTTTTTTTCTTTTTATAAAAAAGGTAGTGTCAACTTTACCTTAATTGAATCCTTTTTTTAAGAGAAAAGAACTCAATCGGTCATACTAACTTCTAGATGCTTGCTTGAGTCCATAGAGAGCTTTCTTCAATTTAAAGACAGTATTAGACTTCTGAGGATCTTCAAAACTAGGTGGTTGTTCAACATATACTGCTTTAAGGATGTATCCATTGAGAAATGCACTCTTTACATCCATTTGGTATAGCTTGATATCTTTCATAGATGCATAGGCTAGAAGTAAATGAATTTCTTCAAATCTAGTGACTAAAGCAAAAGTTTCTTCATAATCTATACCTTTTTCCTCATTGTATCCCTTTACTACTAGTTGAGCTTTGTTCTTGACAATGATGCCTCCTTCATCCAGTTTGTTCTTAAAGACCTATTTAGTTCTAACTACTGGATGACTTTAAGGTCTAGGTACCAAGTCAGCTACTTGGCTTCTTTCAAATTGACTTAGCTTTTCTTGCATTGCATCTATCCAGTACAAGTCAGATAAAGCTTTTTCAACTATTGTTAACTCTATTTTTGAAATGAAGGCTGAATGATTAACAATATTTTGGAGTTTACTTTCAGTCTGGACAAGTTTATTAACATCTCTAATGACTTGATCTAGAGGATGATTTTTGTTACTTCTCAAAGCAGCTAGTTGATGGATTTCTTCAATTTCATTATCTTAGGGTCGAGTCTTAAATTTCTCTCCTACATCCTCTGTTGAGATGTTCTTCTTTATTTAAAGATCACTCAACGTTTTAGTGATACCATCAACATCAAATACCTTCTTCTTTTCCATTAGAAATTCATCAAATACTATATGTATTGATTCTTCCATGGTCTTAGATCTGAAGTTGAATACATGAAAAGCTTTACTCTTGCTGAAGTATCCAAGAAAAATTCCCATGTCTAATTTAGGATCAAATTTTCCTTCTTGTTGTTATGGATGAACACTTTGCTACCAAACACATAGAAATGAGATATGTTTGACTTTCTTCCCCTATAGAGTTAATATAGTGTCATGTTGAGTTTAGGCCTTATCTAAGATCTGTTGATGGTGTAGTAGGTAGTGTTCATGGCATCAGCCTAGAATATTTATGACATGCCATTATCATTAAGCATAGTTTTGGCCATTTAAGTGACTACCCTATTCTTCCTTTCTACCACTCCATTTTGTTAAGGGGTTCTTAGTGGAGAGAAGTTGTGACTGATTCCCTTTTCATTGTAGAAGTTCATAAAGTCACCTATTAACCTCTAGAATTTCATGTTATTTCATCACATTTTTCTTAGATTCTAATCCATTTTGGCTCAATTGTATATGTCTTTATTGCCCAAATTAGGAAAATGTGCATGTTATTTTGGGTTTGTATTCTTGGCTTTGATTTAATATTTTTAGCCTAATTTCATGTTATTTTGGTTGAAGTTTTGATTAGAAGCATTTCTGGAGCTTTTATAGATGTTTTTGGAAGGATTTTGGATGAAGAAATCAAGCAAAATTGAATAATTTTCGTTAGCTACAAAAATAGTGCAAAACTGCCAAAGTCGTCCATGGTCTTAGATTTGAAGTTTAATACATGAAAAGCTTTACTCCTGCTAGAGTATCCAAGAAAAATTCCCATGTTTGATTTAGGATCAAATTTTCCTTGTTGTTGTTATTGTTGTGGATGAACACCTTACTACCAAACACATAGAAATGAGATATGTTTGACTTTCTTCCCTTGTAGAGTTAATATGGTGTCTTGTTGAGTTTAGGCCTTACCTAATATCTGTTGATGGTGTAGTAGGCAGTGTTCATGGCATCAGTCTAAAATATTTATGACATGCCATTATCACTAAGCATAGTTCTGGCCATTTAAGTGACTACCCTATTCTTCCTTTCTACCACTCTATTTTGTTGAGGGGTTCTCAGTGTAGAAAAGTTGTGACTGATTCCATTTTCATTGCAGAAGTTCATGAAGTCACCTATTAACTTTTAGAATTTTATGTTATTTCATCACATTTTCCTTAGATTCTACTCCATTTTGGCTCAATTGTATATATTTTTATTGCCCAAATTAGGAAAATGTGCATGTTGTTTTAGGTTTGTATTATTGGCTTTGATTTGATATTTTTTGCATAATTTTATATTATTTTGGTTGAAGGTTTGATTAGAAGCATTTCTGGAGCTTTTTATAGATGTTTTTGGAAGGCTTTTGGATGAAGAAATCGATCACAAGATGAATAATTTTCATTAGCTATAAAAATAGTGTAAAACTGCCAAAGTCATCCCAAAGTCATGACTTTTGTTCGTGACTTTCACTGCTGTCAGAAAAATGCTGCATTTCATTTATCAAAATTGGATGGTTAAGACATATATATGCTGAGAGCTCGACCAAGAACACATTCTTCAGACTTTTAGACACATTTGGAGCTTGGGTGTGCTAGATTTTGGGTATTGGAAGTGATTGAAGCAAGGGAATGGAGTTTTAAAGACATTTGGAGCTCCTTTTCTTTAGTTTTTCTATTCCTCTTCCCTTTTCTTCTTGTAATCTTGTAATGGTTACGAATATCTTATGTATTTGAAGCTTTTTGATGTTTATGAGTAGCTAAACTCTTTGCTCTAGGATTATGTTAAACCCTTGTATGGATTAACACTATGTTCCTCCTCTCTTTTTGTGATTAATGATAAATATATGTGTTTATTTTACTCTTTCCTTAATGTTTCTAAGTGATTGGCCACCATTTAAATGTTAGATTCACTTAATTGATGCTTGAGAGGGCTAGGTTGAGTGTAGAACTTGGGCAAAATTGTGCAAGAACTTGATATATGCATGTTGAATGGATGGTTTTGCTAGTAAGATAGAGATATACTTGCTAGCCTTATATAGTCACATTAGAGTTATAACCTCCTCCTATATATCCACACCATATAAGAGAAGATTACGGTATTACCACTACTTCAACTCAATCACAATAATCAAATTCCATTTTAAAAGCTTCAGCCAAAGACTTACTTTATAAAATCAATTAAATCTCAATTCAATAAGAGAAAACACAATGAAAATAAATCATACACTTTTCAAATACATAGTGGACTTAACTCACTAGTATTCCTAACTCAAATGCATGCATTTTAGCACACAAAATAAAACTAAATTTTGGTACGTGCGCCATGGCAAACGGTCAATGCGTTATAGCATGTGGCACAGAGCCACACACTCATCCTGTCTGTGATGTATGCTATCGCATGTGCCTTCATGCACCGCAGCGCGCCTGTCTGAATTTCTGCTGTCATTTTAATAGCAAAAATGATGAACTTTCAACGTGTGCCATTTTCTCATACGATATCCAATCAGAGTGATTCAAGTGCCCATATGAAGCTTAGCTCATATACTAACTGATGAGATAGGTCTGGACACGATATAATAATGTGATCAAAATTTGAACTCCTGGGTGTAAAAGTCACTTTTTCTAAAAAATTTTGCGTACTCAAGCGCTCAAATTGATCCCTTTCTCTCATTAGACCACACTAGGCTTTAAACCAAGTCCAAAAGGATCTAATACACCTAATTGACCATAAATTATCATAATCATACTCATATATCAAAATTTGACCCTTCTACGGCCAATTCTACAATTCACTAACTTAACATACTATGCCATTTCTTGGCATAACTTAGCCTACTCGGCTATGTCTCAACTCATACATATGTAATCGTATACACAATACAATCTTAGCCCCTAAATTACTCATTTCATCATAATTCATCCTTTAACTTAAGATTCACCAATCATAATCACAATACAATATTAGCCCTCAAATTACTCATTTCCTCATAATTTGTCCTTTGGCTTAAGATTCACCAACACATAACCATTGCAATGCAAATATACTTAAATCAAAGCCCCTTTATCTCAAAGAACACATATACACATAATTCGGGCTTGATTTCACAAAACAACTCAATTCAATACATGCATACAACCTATGGCAACTCATATACACTTACATATACAATCTTTCACTTTAATTCATTACACAACCTTAGAGTACACAGCTTCACAACTCAAGTCGGTTTAGACTCTCTTCCCTTAGCCTAATCACTTTCTGGTCCTGTAAACATGTAACCATGGGGGTGAGATAAAAATCTTAGTAATAGAATAACTCACTCTTATTAACTATCACATGCAACAATAAAAAAGTAAACATAGTATACCATTAAAACCTAATAAAGTAGTATTTATATCATATCACATTTCATTTTCCACTTCTAATCAATCCCAAAGGATTTCATATTATCTCAAGATATTTAATCATATCACGTAAAATAATAGCATGATCTCTACCAACCAAACCTCTAAATCACTTCGACATGAAACCATAGGCTCATCTCAGACCAATGTACACTCTCATTAATCTTAAGCTCACCTGCAGTAATAGAATCACCTGGCCAAAGATGTTCTAATGTACAATACAAACTATGGTTTTCTCTCGATACACACAATGGGGCGTCATTGACTCCAACCCATATCATAAAGATACAAAGGAATCTCTCATTTCCAACACAGTACCTTAATAGGCGCTCAGGAGATCTTCTATAACATAACACCTTTCAAGGCACTAAGAAGAATTGTTTCCAACAAAGCACCCTAACAGGGTACTAAGAAAACCTTTCCATATAGTATTTATCATCTCCTATACTCAGGTGAACTCCCACTACTCATATCATTCTTTCTCGAACCATTTAAGGTTCCCTTTTTACAATTTACTTTTTCTTATACATAACATGTGTATATATATAGCACTTTACATTACAAAACACAATTTCAATGCTCATTTCGACCAAAAGTCATTTTACACACATAATTACTCAATGCCATAAAACATGCTCAATTTAAAACCAGCTCATGCATTACATAGCATATTAACATACAGTTACAATAAACAGTCAAACAAAGAAAGTTATTCGATTACCTCAACCTTTCTATCAGAAGAAAGGTTACCCATGGATTTCCACTATCGTACAAGCTTATCTCAAGCTTCCTTTCTCTACTCACTCACCCAATATTCCAATCTGAACACATTTAGCACATTTTAGTCATTTAATCCATTTTAACCAAAAACTCATTTTTACTATGTAGGGCTATATTCATCCGTAAACTCTTTTCCATTTATCCATTCTAAGTTCACAACTACCTAATTACTACTTTACACCACCTCAACCGGTCTTATTTCACTCAGATCAGATTTTTGCCCTAACTTTCTTTCTTTAAAGGCTAAAATTGAGCCTGTGGGTTCAAAGCTCTACCATTCGGCTTTATACTAGTCACAAAGCTCTAATTTAACTTTCAAAAACCTTTTTATCACTATTAGGAAAGAATCAAACCCCTTAAATTCCACCAATTCAATTTCCCTATAACTTATTTTCAAAGAAATTTGTGTAGAACGGAAGGTAAGAGTTATACGTAGCTTACTTGGTAAGTTATCGATTCGAATCACCTTCCACCACTCTAAAATGACTCAACCTAGTTTCTCAACCCTTCTCCTCTCTCTGTTTTGTTTGTTTCTCAAATTCTCTTCTCTAAAATTTTTTGAAATTCACAACTTATAAAGGAAAAATTTGGTCTATGTGCTGTGGCGCATTTAGCATAAGCCACGGCGCATGGCACAGTGAGATTCATTCTCACTACACGCACTTACTTCGACCCGAAACGTACTCCTATCACCCATATTTGTTCATACAACACACCAATAAATCAAAATACCAATTAATCATCCAAATCTCTTATCCCACTTTAATTTCCACTTCACCTTTGATTAACCTTTAAACTTAGGATTAAGAAATTTAGGATGTTACAAGGGTTGGTGCTTAAAATTGAGTTTTATTAATTGTAACAAGAGATTGAGCAATTAATTTAACTAAACACTTGTTCATGACTTAAGAGAGCTTGTCCAAGTATTTTTAGAACCTTAGGTTAACACTTATTTTTAGTTAAAGCATTTATGAGAGGAGATAATTTTGGTGTTATGAAATGCAAGAGGGATTAATAATCCTAGGTCCAAATTTATGTTTGAAGTTTGTGAATCAATTACTTTTCTTTATTTTCTAGTGTTAATTTCATTTGCAAAATTATTTTCCCCTAACTATGTGTGGCTTAACTTGATTGAATTTACTTGGTCTTTTATTTTTACTTTCATTATATTACTTGCTACAGCCCGTGTACTTACGGTGAGAAACATCACCATTTTCAAATTCTCTTCCACAATCAGACCTAATAGACATTATAGAAATACCTTTCTCATTTTAGACCTTTTTGGAAAATATACTAAAGGCATAGAAAGTTTCATCAAGTACTAACACAATAATATCAGAGTAATAGCCCCTTTATTTGTTTTTGAGTTGTGGGATCCTAACTTCTTATAACCAAATAAGAAGGCTAATGAAAGTGTAAACACATTTAAAAGACTCAACATAACACAACATTCTACTCTAAAAATGGGCCGTGCACCATAGCATGTGATACAGAGTGACATGCTCAGTTTCTGACTATGTCATACACCACAACATGCACATTATGTGCCGCGGTGCATATGATAGCAATTTATGCTGTCATATGACAACTTGGAAGACGAACATCCACTGCACATCATTTCCACATCCGACGTCTGATTGGAGTGATTCAAGCACCCACATGAAGCTTACAACATATACTAGCTAATGGAAAAAGACCAGACTCAATTTGATAGTCCGATCTAAAGTTGGACACTCAGGTGTAAAAAGTTACTTTTTCTTTTAAAACTTACACCATAAGTGCTCAATTCTCATTTCGTGTCCCATTAGAGCGCTTCGAGCCTTTAACCAAGTCTAAAAAGACCACATACACCTAATTGACACCTTATGCCACAACTATCACATCAATTTCCTATTTTAGCCTCTCAATGCCACATTACACAATTGTGGACATAAAAGGAATGCACATACAACTCATATTCACATATGTATAACTAGACTTGTTTTACTTTCAACTCTCTGACTCTTACATATGGGGCTTTGCCTCACCATATGGTTGGGAATCACAAATGTACTCGACTCTTCCAAATAAGATTCTACCCCTCCATTTGTGTCAAGTTTTCACATATATAAACATAATCATCACATTAATTCACATTTAACACATAATTTAGGTGGAACAAGTTACATAACACTATACATTTGCTTGGTTACCATCTATGCCTATCCATGTACCCATTCACTGGAGCACTCTCAGTGAGATGCAACATCAACATATATACGAGCAAGATTCACAACACAATTCATATACACATTCACTTATACATCCTAGTTGGCAACTCAAACTTTATAAACAAATGTATACATTAATTTCATTTAATGGTAGTCATACCACTACCAAATGAAACTACTCTTTCCTTGCTTCCTTTCCTGACCTTCTCATGCTCTCTTCAAATGTATTCAAAAGTAATAGAGTAAGACATATAACACAATAACTTGGAGGTAACCCCAATTATCGGTTAGTAAGAAAAATCATAAACAACCGATAAAGTAGCATGTGTATCAGTAAAAACAATATCATAGACATATATAGGAATTCAATCTCATTATGCTTATGCCATGCATTCCTGGTTCCACCTAGTGGAGTAACCTTTACTCTTGAACTAAGACTTCTAGTCATAAGGAACGAGGCCCACATACCACTGCTTAGACCAGGTAATCCTCTTCATGTATGAATGGTCTCCTAACTCTATTATTGCGGAGTTAAACTCTATACTCTAGATTATCAGGACTTCTTAGCCTTATACAAAGCAGGACCACAACCCTTACCTTAGTTTAGGGTAACCTCATGTATCATTCCATATCTTAAGTCCGTCATTATGGAGTCAAGCTCTATGCTCTGGATTATTAGGATTCTTGTCCTTAGTCCATCTTAGTGGAGTCAAGCTCTACACTCTGAATCATTAGGACTTCATGGACCTCCTCATGTTAAGGCTGCATCCCCAACCATAATCTAAGGTATTTTCGTAGATGCGATGCATGTCAATGGACATGCCATCTCAAATTCATTTCAATCAATACTCACACAATCGCATGCATATAGTTTGACAATGCTACTACTCTATCAGTTCACAACATAATGTATGTAAGTATATCAAAATACTTACAAATAATTTCACAAACAACTAAGTAAAAAGGTTACTCCAATTACCTTTAACCCTTGCTACTAAGGGTTACCAACCACACTAAGCTCTTAAGGGCATAGATTCTCACAAGTAATGTCATAATGGTCAACCTACACAACACAATTCCTCTCAGTCAATTCTTAACACTTAACATAGGCATTAATTCGGCTAAACTGAATCCCTTAACACATGAAATAGTTAAATTAAACCCTTTTGAATTCACTTATCTATTATTTATAGTCATTAGCCCTATAGGCTACTCAAACATCCATAACAATCTCCTAACACATTATTTAATCAAAATGTTGCCACTTAACCTTACTTTTTAGCTATTTTGAGCATAAATCCTCAAAGCATAGCTATTCAACTCCATACCAGTCATAAAACCTTAGTTTTGTATTCAATAGCCCATTTTAACTCTTTCTTTTAGATTACAACACCTTAGAACATCATGATTTGATTTCTCAACTGATGGAATTCAATAAAATAGGGTAGAAATGAAGGTTGGGGCTGTGTGTTACTTAACCGATAAGTTATTAATTGAAGTAAACTCTAAATCTTTAGATAATGCAAGCCCTAGCAGATTCAAAGCTTCCTCATCTCTCAGCATGTTTTCCCTTCCTTTTCTTTCTATTTTCATGATCTAACTTAGCCTTTAAGTAAAAATTTTGCACCATACACCACGATACATGCAACTTCCATCTTGACGCATGACATAGTGAGAAAACTCTCACTTGTGCTTGCGTGTTAAGTCTCAGATTGTCATTTTACCCTTTAATTCTATCAATACAACATCCAAACAATACAAAATACCAAACAACACTAAAACCATAATCAATCCACTAATTACTAATTTACCCCTGATTGTTAACTAATTTTCAAGATTAAAATTCAGGATGGTACACTTCTCCCCTTTTTTAAAAGGAATTTTGTCCTTAAAATTCAAACACAAGCTTAAGCTCACCTTTTATAAATAAATGAGGGTACTGTTTCCTCATACTCTCCTCTATCTGCCATGTCACATCACTTGGAGTCTGTAACCTCCCTGGGGTTAACCATAATTAACTCCAAATTAGGGTAATCCAAGGTTTTACCCTCAAAGTTTACCAAACTGTAATATTTCAAAAGAGAATTTCTCAAAAATCATTTCATAGGAATCCTAGTTTGCCAATTCAAATCTCAAACATAATTTAAGGACTCCAAATAAGAGTTTTGTAAACAAAGCAAAAGCTTGAAAATCAATTGGGACCCAATTAATGAGTTTTAAAACTCAAAAAAAAAGTTCTGTGCAGAAATGACACATGCCTCGCGATGTGTCTCCTCTATGCCATGTGCCATAGCATAAGGCACATGCATCACGGTGCATTACAAGAAATTTGACAAATCAGTGCTGTCATTTAACAGCACAGGGAGCAAACTTCCGACAGGCCCTAAATCTCTGTTTAATGTCTAATTGAGGTGGTTTCTATATCTATATGGAGCTTTTTCCTAGCTCTAGCTAATGGCACCAGTTTCACACTCAAATTCATTTTCTATAAAAAGTTAGACACTAAAACCTATTTTAACACATTTTCACAAAATCTCCCAAATGGGGTGTCTCAACTCAACCACATGTGCCAATAACCTACACGTGTCAATAACCTACACCAACCCTTTAACCACACTCAATGAACTCTTGTGGAGTCGTGCAACACACCACACACAATCCAACACACTTATTTCACAAAATCACCACTCAACCTCAATTTTCACAAAACATAAAGGGGGAGATAAAGTTGCACAAAATCAACCATTTCATTCATATTTCTCAAAAATACATATGTTCCTACTTTCACAAGTATTTTTGCCTTATCCACAGATTCACAACAAAAACTCACTAACCCAGGGCACAAAATACACTATTTAAACACAAAATCATGCAAGTAGTGCACCAATCATGACAATCAATCCTAGTTGGCAATTACATTAATAAATACACATGTAAAGAGCAAGAGAGAGGCATATAAAAGATTACTCCACCAAATTTAAGCCTCTATATGTTTTTCCCAACTCAGATCCAATGAGCTAGGTCCTGAAAATATTGAGAATTGAGGGGTGAGTACAACTACTCAGTAACCAAGTTTGATTTAACCTTTACAATTACATATTAATTGTAAATAGATGCAATTTAGCACATAAACACATATATCACATAGCATTAGGCCACGGTTCACAAAACTAACAACCATGTGACCGAGCTTGCCACAAAACACCATATCATGATATTTTCAAAAACATAACTCAAGGTCGTAAAAATAATAACTATGCACCCTCAACGCATGCCAAAGCACAAAACTAACAACCATGTGGCCAGACTTATATACATGATCACATGCTAACCTTATATCCTCTTGTTACCTCCGACATAAAACCAGTGGCTATCACACAGCTATGTCCTTCACAGACTAACCTAGCCTTCTACTTATGAGGAGCTACTAGGCCAGGGTTAACTCACTCATTATGTAATCCAGTTTTCCTCAATACTAACAACCATGGGATGTTATACCCTTAATCTAGCCTTCTTATGAACTGGTGGAGACTAGTTAGGTTTGAGTCCCTCGTAGAATAAATAGGACAGTCTCGAAACAACTATGGGATAAGGGTTACCTTTTGATTCTAATGGTCGGTGCCAAGGCCAATTCTCGGTTCCAACAGTCACTACCAATACCACGTGGATTTAAACCAATCTACTCCTCTCCCTAGGCGAACTCTCGCCAATAATCATGCTATGCATATTTCACACATATTATGCATTTCAACAATCATTTCTCAACACATAAACTCACATAACACATATGCTCATAATTAACTCATATTTCATCACAATTCTCCACCCATAATAATAAAACACAAGTAATTTCATAAAATATCAAGGGTGGCAAAATCAAGGTTTTCTTTCCAAAACCAATTCACAAATTAACACTTGCTAATACATATCATCAATTTATTCCACAAATCACATTTCACAAATATAATTAACATTCAACTATAAAAATTAAGTTCCCCCCGATTACCTCAAACCTCTGAGAGGTCAAAGCTTTGCCCCTCACTATATCAACTTCCTCAAGCTTTAACGAGCTCAAATGGTGCGAAAACAAACCTTTCTATAACCATATCATAAGGATATAATCATTATTTAGCTCTTGAAACTTTATCAACATAAACTCCACGCACACTATTTTTATCAACTCATAATCAATACCCATCCTTACCCAATGGGCTTATTAGATTCTACAAATGCACATTATAATTAATAAGACCTCAAACCATCATTAATGCACATTAACCTCTCCTAACTACCATATATATATATCAATTTTTGGATATTAAATGCTCTCATGGACCAACTACTTTGAAAATCATCAACGTGATGTTCCAATACATTAAACAACTCCCATTTTACTTATTTTAACAATGGAATCAAACCCATACTCCTATAGACCAAAACTCCATCTCCTAACTCAAACCCTACTATAAATCATTACAAATAACTGAGAGAAAGGAAGAAAAAGGCACCATAATCTTACCTTAGGTGTTTAGGAGCTTCAATCTATCAATAATGGAACCAAATATCATGCCCTAACAAAGCCAAAATTGAGCTCTTCATTTTCTTCCTCTTTTTCTCTTCTATTTTCATGTAGCTCATAAGCTGATTTATCTAATTTCTCTTCTGGTATTCCAATTCTAATTTTTAGCCAAAATAATTTTTTTAGAATAAGCATGTCTGTCAAATGAATATTTAATGCATGAAATTGATTTCCAATTAATTGAGTCTATGAATTGCATTCTTTGCGATGTGTATGTGTGTGTGTGGGGGGTTTTATACATGTATGGAATGTGGTATATGTGAAAGCATGATCTTAGGGGTAGGAGTTTACCCGTAGGGAGAAGTAGTAAAAGACCATATGGCATATTCTCCTTATTTGAAGAATTGTATCTCCTTAGTACATATTGAGGTGCAGTGTTAGAGATTTAGACTCCTTAATATCAATGTGATGCAGTGTTAGAGTCAACGACACCCTATTTTGTGCAACGGGGGAACCATAGTCTAAAAGTGAGATAGAATGCCTTTGGCAGGTTGATTTTACCATTAAAAGTAAGCTCAAGGCTAATGAACGTGTGTGTTAGTCTAAAACAAGCCTATGGTTTTGGGTTAGGGTGATTTGGAGGATTAAATAATAGTGATCATGCTATATGCTATATGAGTGGTGAATTATTATGGAATGACTTGTGAAAGTGGTAATCAGTGGTGAAATAAAATATTGCTATGATTTGAGATGAAATTAGTATTTTTATGCTATGTTTTAAATGTATATTATGTAATATTTGCTTATGGCTGCATATGGATTATCATGCCAATTGGGTGCAGTCAATTGCCTAATTGAGACTTCATCGAGGGGGTTATAATGTCCCTCTCCCTCTCTATTAAATGGAATCCCTTGATGGTCATTCATCCCATTATTGTGGGGTTACCTATTGCCATTTTCCATAGGAGCAACTTGGCCTTGTCCTTGATTTATATGAGGTGCATCCACATTGGCATTTTGACCCCCTTGTTGGACAAGGTTTTGGGGTGAGTTTTGCACTTCATTTTTAAAATTTTGAGCCATACCAAGCTGTCCTAAATCATTAAAATTGGGATCTTCCATATTAGAATTAAAAGCAAGCAAAATTTGTTCTCTCATAATTTGCTGTATGGTCCTTTCAATTTTAGGATCAAATAAAACTTGTTCCCTAGGATCCCCTCCGGTCATGCACTAGAAGAGAAGAAAAATGTAAAAACCAATGACTCAAAAAATTTAAAATATAAAGAAAATGAGAAAGAAAAACTTAAAAGAAAGAAAAACTTAAAACTAATCCAAAAAAGAATTTGCTTGGGACTCAAGCAAGAAAAGAAGACTCAAAATTAAAAAAAATGCAAAGACAAAGTAAATTTTTTTAAAAAAAACTAAACACAAAGAAAAACACAAATCACAACTAAGAAAATCACCATTAACATTCAGCCAGAGTCTAGAAACAAAATTAATATGAGTGTAGTTTAGAAATGCTCATAAAGCTTCAATGCTAGAAAATGTGTTCTGTTTTTGCATCCAGTAGCTTTTTTGCCATCCATAGAGCAATCCACTCATCCAATCAACCTAAAAAATTAGATTTAAACAAGGGAGATACACAAAAAACATATTAAAACTTTCTAGTAATTCGTTGAAGTTAGGCTTTAGCACTCTGGAGACAGAATTTCCTCCAAAATGACCCAGTGAATTTATTTCTCAAATTAAAAATGTTTAGGGACTCTAAAACTGAAAACACTTAACACAAAAGTTATAGCTAATATAACAAAGAGAAAAATGAGCAAAAAAGGACCCAATTTTGACTAGTACACAAAGAGATATGTACTACACAAATTGCCTCAGTGCTCTGGATTTTTCCAAAACTAGCAATTTAACCTTGTTGGCTTTAAAAACGTGTACTGAGCCAATTACCAATCTAAAAATCATGACTTTTGGCATAAAGAAAATTAACACAGTAATATTACAACGTACAAAATTTGAGAATTTTTCTCCTACAGAACAGTTTTGGATGAATTTTTGGAATTCATTTAAAAAGCTGGAGAAACAGAGAAAATCAATTTTAAGCTCTTTTCGAAATCCAAGCCAACAAAACACATAAAAACTCACAAAAATTTAAAAAAAAACACAAAAAAAAACACATAAAAAATGAAATAAAAACACTAATTAACCCTAAATAAACTAAGCCTTCCCTCCCCGGCAACAGCGCCAAATCTTAAGAGTGTATGTCGCTTACAGTCCAAAATAGTTAAGTTAACACTAATATAGTACTAATGGCAACCTAGGTCATTCTTCACTAAGGAGGCTAACTAAGATTAATTAAGGCTAAACTAGTGAGCTAAACTAACCAAGAGTTGATTGATTTTAGCTAATTAAACTAAATGGACAAATTTAATTAAATACCTAATTAACTAGTGAAATGAAAATGGAATTGTTTTAACCCTTTCTGAAGTGGAACCCTAAGAGTTGTGGGATGCTAGATTCCTTATCTACTTTTTTTAGTTTGGCTTAAATTAATTTCCACTCTCTTGATCAAATTAAACCCCTTACTTAATTTTATATAAGTGTGCCTTCCTAACCAATTCAATTGACCAAGTCCTTGCACAATTTTGTACAAGTCTCTAATCAATTCCTTAGTTAAGTATAAAGTGATCAAAATTCTCCTTCGGTTCCCTTTTTGTGTAGCTCGGCCTATGGTAAGTCTAATGTATTATTTTATACACAAGACATTTTATCAAACACCAACTAAATATATTTATGCATAGCCAATGTAAGACACATTCAATACACATAAACCATATATTTATATGAAACAATGTATTGAAGAAAATTTCCAGCAACTACACAAAGGAGAATCAAGTCGAACAACACTAAACCAACAAGTTAAATACCAATTTTGGTCAATAAAAACAAGATATAATAATGCTTCTAATTTTAAGAACAAGATTACATCAACTTAGGCTTAATAGAGAGTGGCCATAACCCTTAACCTTCTTTGAGGCATTTCAAAACTCCTCTATCATCCTCCCCTCCTAGTACTCCTTGTAGATTTAGCCTCTAGTCATCTTGGAACCCATTTGAGCACAATCCTTCCATCATGGTTGAACCATACTCATGAACACCTTGAGGATTTTGAAGCCAAACTAAGAAAATGAAGCTTGGGGTTTGAAGAGTGAGGTAGAAGAAGAAGAATGGTGGAGTCAGATTAGGATTTTAATGGTTGGATCATAAGATATGGAGGAGAGAAAATGAGATAGAGGTAAAGAACATGAAGAACAATAGAGAGAGAATGAAGAAGGGTGGAGGCTGAAAAAAAAGAGTGAATGGAAGAATGAATGCTCAAAATAAAATTAAGGTAGTTTGATTCAATTTTAGGGTGAATGAGCCTAGCTCTAGTGTTAAGAAAATGGGTAAAAAATGAGTTAGGATAACTTTATTATTTACCATGGTAAAATGGAGAAAAATTCAGATGAAATGTTCTGAAAATTGAAATAAATAAAGCCAAAGGGAATGGAAAATTAAGAGAGAGAGTAAGTGGATTCAAAGTGTGGTACAATGTGTGTAAGATCATGCAAGACTTGTACTTTCACCCTAAAACTCAAGTGTTTTGCCTGTTGACTCATCTATTATTCTAATCCAATGGTCCTCATGTTCCAAATCCAATCTATGTAACCCTACATAAATAAATGTGACATACATGATCAAAGTTCAAAGCATATGGATAATAATTTGCATTTTTAATTAAAATTAATCCCTGAATATACGTCACAATGCAAATTAAATAATAAAAATGAATTTTGACATCATAAAAGAGCCTTTGGGGCATGCCAAATAGCCTAAAAATTGTAAGCCCACACATGTACAAAAATAACTTAGTCTAAGTGCAAGAAAACAAGTCAACATAAAACTTTCACTTTCCAAAATTGTCAACTTTTAAAATTAGTTATTCTCAATCTAAAAAAATTTTGAGAAATCTAATTAGACCATTGTTCTTTTGGACTAAAAATACATCTTGACTAATTTTCCTAAAAGTCTAATTTTATGACCAAAATGCCTTTAATGCACAGAATCCTACACTTAGGCAATTTCTCACAATTAATGTAATCAATATGCAATTTAGATAAATATAAAATAATATTTGGTCAATAATAATAAGGAAAAGTGTGTAATAAATATGAGTTATCACTTGGTCTGAGAACCTCTACTAAAAATCATCTTCCCAGAAGCTCCATAACTACTCGAGCTATATATAGGCTTCTTCAATACACCGCCCGATGGACCTAAAGGAGGTGTAAATCTTCCCATATTGTCCCTTTTCTTCTCAGCCTCTCTTTGTAGCTGTTCTTAGCTTATGATACATATCCTCATAAGTGATGATGTCAAACAAAGTAATCTGCTGCTTGTACTCTGGATGTATTTTCTCCAAAAATCGTTTTACCTTCTACTTGGTATCATTGTGGTGATGTAGGTATGTAGAATAGGCTGATAAGTTGTTAAATATCTTGATAAATTCCTCTTCATCCAAGTCTCCCTACCTGAATGCATGAAAATCTTCTTCCTTCTCAGTACGAAAAGATGGTGGGAAGTAATAATCAAAGAATACCTTCTTGAATTTTTCCCAACAATACCTTACGCCACCAGATGGCCTCACTAAATCCCACCATCGTTTAGCTGCTCCACCTAGTTAGACCATGGCTAAGTTTACTTTTTGCTTTGAAGTACAGGTCACCACCTTGAATATTGTCTTGAGGTATACAATCCACTGCTTGGCTTCTCCTTTTCTCATACTGTCATCAAAGGTAAGTGAATTGAACCTCACATATGACTTCCAAGCTTGGTTGATAGACGAATCTATAGCAACTCTTATAGTTGTCTATTGCTTAAAATTTGAGGCGGCTTAGGTAGTATTGGCCTCTCTTGAGCTTCTCTTTCTTTTGCTTGATCTCTACCCATCAACGACACATCATGGTCTCTCACGGTTTGTCAGATATCGATCATCATATCTGTCAACTTTTCTAACAAGCTACCTCTTCTATCAACTTGTTGAGGCATATCTGGTTGAACCTCAAGCACAAGTTCATCCTCTACTGGATGCCTAGACACTCGAGTGTTACATGAAGCTTGAGTACCTTTTCTTCTCATTTTCTCCCCTCTTAAGGATGAAAGTAACATAAAGGTTAAGCAAAAAGGAAAGAATAGGTATAATGAACAATATATAAGTTGCCAAAGGCTAGAATGAATGCACAAACAAGCACACAACTAGATCTTAAAACTCGAGAAACTAATACCAACTAATAATGTAATGCCCTAACTGACATTACCATACTCTCTACTACAATCTTACTAATCAAATCAAAATAATTTACTTTAAAAACATTAAAAGCCTTGGGATCCCAAGAAAAGATTTCAAATCATTTTATAACTCACTCAAGTATATATCTTTATACACCACAGTAGAAGTAATAACCTATGTGTATCAAGGTTTAGGAAAAACATGTGTATCACTGAAAATCAAAGTGAAATTTGGCACCATGCACCATGGCTCGTGCCACATGCATCGTGGCATACGGCACAGAGGCCACAGTCGCTCGCTCTATGTCGTGCACCGCAGTGCACACACCTAAATTTGTTGTCAAATGGTAGTTTCTAATATAAAATTCAAATGCACACCATTTCCACATATGATATTCGATTGGGATAGTTCATTCGCCCACACAAAGCTTGTTTTAAAATTTAACTAATGACATTGGTTTCAACTCAATTCGATATTTCTATTAAAAATTAGATACTCAAGTACATTTTGACCATTTTCTGCCAAAATTTTGCCACTTAAGTGTCTCAATTCAAAACCAAATGTCATTAGCCACTTTTTGAGCGTTGACCACGTCCAAATGGACAATACACACCTGATAGACCACACATGTGCATAATATATCACACATACATGTATTTGGCATGTAAACCACCTACTATGCCTATTGGACCAAAATATCATTTTCATTTGTATAATCTCATACATGGCCAAATTACTATCCATCCACTTCACATATCACATATTCACACACATACATATTCTTCCATTAGCCCATCCAATCCTTTCCTCATTCACACATATACAAGGGCTAGGAAGCTCAAAATCATCAAATGCCAAAATATGCACATGCTTAAATTCTAAGGCAATTTATACATGTTTATAACCACTAGCAATAAATTCATTACACCAATTCTTACAAAGACTTAGGCGAGAGATGCCAACTCAGCCTATATCCTTTCCCTTTGATCTACTAGCACTAGGGTCTAAAAATGTAAATAACCATGGGTGAGATAAAAATCTCAGTAACTAATATAGCTCATTTAATGCCTATTACCACAGATAACCTTACTAAAGTAATGAAAACCATAATGTAGCATTTATATACATTATATGATAGCTAAAATATTGTTTTCACATATAAATTATGTTTCAAAGACTTTCACACCTTAGCATGATCATCTATCCACCGATCCTCTAAAGCTCCTCGACACTTAACCATAGGCTCATCTAAATTAACCACTTATTGACCCAAGGACACTTTTGATAGTAGAAACACCCAATCAAAGGTAAACTAATCCACCTACAGCTTATGGTATCCCTCTTCACACACTTGTGATAGAGGCATCATTGACTCCTATCTGCACCTTTTCAGGCACTAGGGAGTTGCTAGACAACCTGGATGTCCCATGGTAACAGTCTCATAATATTCTGTATTGGATTATCCATGGTAACAGCCCATATAATACCACACTGAATGTCCCATGGGGTTAGCCTGACTATATAGATTTTTTACTCACATCTCTCCACACACATACCTCCCCATATATTTTGGATGAACTCCCACCCCTATAATCATACTCTTTCATAATTTCTCTACTTTCTTTCACATTACCACAACGTATAATGTCATAACACAAAAAAAAACACACACACACACACAATATATCATTTGAGATGAATTAACCTTACAAATGACATTTCACAAACCATTGTACATGCTAAAACCATTTCAATAACAAATCATGCCCAAAACTCTTAACACAATAAATTCATCAATTTGTATTTACTTCTACATAGTTATACTAGTTAATAAACACAATAAACTATATAGTTACCTCAACCCTTCTATTTGCTAGAAAGGTTTACCCATGTTCCAACAACCCTATTCAAGCTTCTTTTTAGTAATTTGTGCCTTACACACTAGAATCTACATAAAATTGGCAACCCAAAGTCAATTTTTCAATTGACAAGAAGTGCCAATTGTCACATTTAATTACCTAAAAGCTATCAAATCCACATTTCATACTCAATTACGCATATTGTCACTGATTACCCTTCCTTCCAAACTTTAACATTTTCTAACAATTTTCTCTCACTACTCTCTCTCTCTACATTAGGGCAATTCTTGCCTACAACTTCAAGGCTTTATTATTTTGACTCAAACTAGTCATAAAGCACTAGTTTAGTTTCAAAGAACCTTTTTATTACTATAGGGTAATAAAATTCCTTGCACTTGTATTAGTATTTTAGCCCATCACCACAAAAATTCCCACATATTCACATCATATACCATATTAGGCTAAAATACACAACAATATAGTATGAAACAAGTACAACCAATCAAAATGATATGCATTCCTAGTTGGCAACATATAATATCATATAACAAGTTTATGTACACCACTCAAACCAAAATCAGGCATTACTATTCGATGCAGCAAATGTATAAATCCTTGCCTGATTCCTTCCCTCACTCAGTCTCAGCCGTAAAACCTACAAAATGATAACCATAGGGTAAGATAAAAATCTCAATAACTAAGATAATCTATATTATTGATTAACAAGCCAAGTTATAAACAAGCATTAAAATTAGTGACATAATTACATCATATAAGATCACCATAAATTGCATGCATGATCCCTAATCATTCGGTCCTCCAATACTCTCGACCGAACTAATAGGCTATTTTATAGAACCAAACCACATGTATAGTCCCCAAGCTCACCATCTATGGTAGGACTACCTGGCTAAGGTGTCCTAAACCATTTATGGACTACTATTTCCCCCTATTACAAGTAATTGGGGTGTCGTTACTCCAACACCGCATCCTATGAATGCTAAGGAGCATAATCTCCAACTCCGCACCTTTTTGGGTACTAAGGAGAGTAAGTTTCTAACACCACACCCATTTTCAGGCACTAAGGAGAGTAAATGCTGTACCTGGCATCTCGAGGTGCCAGCAATACCATATGGACTTAATCTTCACTATCTCCACTAGAGTGACCTCTCACCTTCTAATATGCCACTTTTCACTACATATCTCCACTTGACCATGCATAAATAACTTTCTAAACGAATATAACAAATCTTACCATTTACTTCAAAAATATAGAATTTCACAAACTAATACTCCACTCATTTTCTAAAATAGTTAACCTTTAAAGAATTTATACATATATACTCAACAAATCATAGAAAAGTAACTTGAGAATAACTTATATAAGGTAATAAACAATGCAAATTATCTAGTTACCTCAACCCTTTTGTTACTAAAAGGGTTACCCATGGTACTAAATTTCTTCTTGTGTCAAGGTAAGTCTTCCCACACCACAATCTACAACAAGTACTGTATGTTAATTTTCAATTAACATAAGCACTATTAACTACCAATAACCTCCCAATTCTCTCACTTCTCATTCATATTCTCAACAAAGAGGCTTGTTAAGATTAGAATTTGTTCACACCATCCCTTTAAGTCTCTTTCTAACTCTATCACAACATAAAACTTAATATCTCAACTTATCACACTTCAACACTCTATGATCAAGTGAGGGCTTGATCCAACTTCTACTAAACAAGAAAGTAGCTTCCTATTACCACATATTCAAGATCAATAAACCTAAATTAAACCTTTAGAGTCAATAGAAACCTTCAAAACTTACAATGTAAATTAGAGGACTCATCACAATCTTTCTTATGGGAATCCACATGGAGCTTTACAAGAGACAAATTAAGGATGATATAACACTAACCAAAGCCGCAACACTCATTGTCGTCAAGGTAGTAATTCTTCATACTATCAACATAAAGGTAGTACTTCTAACCCTCTAAACTTGAATAGGCAACTTGTGCCAACTGATGGTCCATCTTCTTCTTCTCAATTGTCTACTAATTCTAAATTGGATATTATTATTAATGAGATAAAGAATGATAAACAAAATTTTAATGCACAATTTGTACAACAACAAGAGTTTAATGCCTCCATCTCTGTTAAGCTTAATAAGTTAGATAAAGTGCTTGATGCACTTTATAAGCATGTTAGTTCTTCTACTAATCAAGTTGCTTCTTCTAATGCCCAATCCATTTTACTCCTTAGTAATACTGTGGTTAATCCCAAAGCCCCTACAAATGCAATTAAACTTAGGAGTTATAAAAAGGTTGGTAATGATGGTAGTGATGATATTTTAAATGATTTTATTGATGCTGGAAAATCTAAAAAAAATGAGAAAAGTATGATAATTGATGATCCTTCTTGCTTTAATATAGGTAAAGATGGTTCTGATGATAGTGATGATGATGTGGAGCAAGTCTATGAGGAACCAATACCCAAACAAGGCTAAGATAAGCTAGTAGAAGGTGATGGATTGTCCATGCTAAAAATCATTAGGCCAATGCTCAAAAAAGGGAAGAAAAGGCTTAAGAGGAGGTACAAAGCAACGAAATAGTGAGGAAGCTTCCATTTCCTTAAGCCCAAGTGCCTCAGCCTCTAAATTGCAAGAATGTGTATGATAAGGAGGTAATAGATTTCTTCGCTAAAATTCAAGTAAATGTGCCTTTGTTGGATGTTGTGAAGAACTTCCCTAAATATGCTAAGTTCCTTAAAGATTGTTGCACTGATAAGAGGAAGTTCATTCCTAATGCTATAGTACAATTACCTCATTCTATTAGTGCAATCATGAAGCCATAATTACCTGTTATGTGTGAAAACCCCGGATTATTTACTATTCCTTGCATGATTGGTAACTTGAGATTTTCACATGCTCTTATTGATTTGGGTGCTGCAATTAATGTCATGCCATATGCCATATATGCATCTCTTAAACTTGATTGCATGCATCCTACTAACATGATTTGCCAACTTACGGATAGGAGTGTTAGGAAGCCATATGGAATTGTAGAAAATTTGAGTGTGAGTGTTAAGAATGTATTATTTCCTGTTGACTTATATGTGTTGGATATAAATAATAAGGGTTATGGGGAAGATATCTTGATCTTGGGTAGACCCTTTATGAGGACTGTGCGTTCCATGATTGATATGGATAAGGGTACCTTGATTTTAAAATGTGGGGATGATTAAGTTAACTTTAATATCTATAAGGCAATGAAAATGCCGTTTGAGGATTATTCCCTACTTAATGTTAATGCCATTAACACTTTGCTTGATGAAGCTGTTGAGGACCATGCATTTTCCGCCTTTAATCATGAGTCTCTACTTGCTACTACTTATGTCTCTTGCTCTTGCATTGATGCTTATGTGTGCTAAAATTGCTTAGATGTTGATGCATGCTTGAAGGATACCTTATCTCATGAATTGTTAAATTATGATAAAATGTCTACCATTCTTGAAATTCACAGGCATAAGGAGGGTTTTGTTTCTTGTGATGTACATACACACCCTAAAGGGGCTAATTTTAAAGAATTTTCTCCACTTGAGCTTGATGTCTAAGAGGTTCCTAAGCTATTGGAGAAAATTTTTGCACTTGAGATCCCTAAGGCCTTGCATTCCATTGGCATTTTAGAGGAGACCATGGCAAGTAGTAAGGACTTGAACAAAGAAATGAAGATAGTTCAAGAAGTCAAGGAGGTTGACTTTTATAATTCTTCCATTGCTTTTTGTGATACTCTTGGATAGTTTGTCTTCCTTGCTTTCTTGTTCTTGTGATGTTAATAATTTATGCATGATTTGTTAAGGAAATTTTTCCTCTCAATTGAATTTATTTTCTTTAGACCAAAATATGCTTGAGGAAGGTTCTTTTATTGATTTTATAGGTTTACAAGAAGATATAATTGAGAATCCTCATGCATTTAGAGAAATTGTTATTGAAGAGAAAGAGGCTATGGATATCCTAGGGGGAGATCAACAAGCTCATGTTTTGAATTTTTAAGATTTATCTCGTACTCATGAAGAGCTTGTTCTTGATTTTTCTAAGGAGATCATTTCATGTGATCTTGCACCGAACAAAGTAAGGGAGTTATTTAATTTGAATTATTTTGATGGTGCATTGTATCATTCCTTAATTGAATTACTTGATTATGATGATTTACTTAAGTCTCCTATTGTGCAAGGTCATTGTTTTATTGCTCATTTTATAGGACCTTTGCCAATTGAGCCCAAACCTCTGGATAGCCTCGAAGGAGAATTCAACCAATATTCTTGGAAGGGGCACAAGTTTCTTATAAGAGATTCCAACTTTCATTTTAAGCCTCCATGACTGGCTTTAAGGTCATATCTCTCTAACTCACACCCTTTATTTGCTTTGACTGTTCACTTAGCATACATGTTAAGCACCTTCTGGTATATGCCTACTGACACTTATGCACACATGTGGATCACTTGATTCTTGCTTGTGATTGTGCTTTGTGTTATTCATTCTGAGATTTAAGTGTGAGGGAGATACGACCCTTTCCATTATGTTTAGAATTAGGTTTGTTTTCTTTTTATTTTTTTTCAAAATAAAAGGGTTTTTGATTCTTGAATTAGGTGTTTAATTTAGGTCTAGTGTTTCAAAAAATTTTCCACTTGCAGAAAACATTATCTAAAGACATGTATGTGCATACATTGAGGACAATGCATGATTTAAGTATGGGGAAGAGACAAAAATATTTGATATTTGCTTTTTAAACAAAATTTAAAAAATTATAAAAAAAAGTGTTTTGTTTTGTCTTGGGTTATTTGAGAAACTTGTTTTGGATTTTTAGAACTTAAACTCTTGAAATGATGTTACCTTAGTTGTTTTACCTTCTTAAATAAGCTTTCTTTTAAATTGTGTGAAATTGATTAGAGAGGTGAAAAGCTTAGTTGGAAGAAGCCTATACACTTTTATATGATTTGTCTTGAGCATTTATGCCCTCTAGAACTTGTTTTTTTTTCCTTAATCAAGGCTGTATCATTGCATTTATTGTAGGGAAGATGATAATGGCATTCATTAAAAATAGTTAAGAGACCTCAAAGGCCAACCTTAATGGATTGATCACACTTTTTGTTAGCCCTTTGAGCCCTTTGTTTATTTTGTTCATTTTTTGAACACTATCCCTATTTTACCACGAATTGCATGTATTATTTTTAAGTGCATTTCAACATTCTGATCTTTCTTTGGTTTAACTTAGTGGATACAGTTCATTTTTCCATTCTTCATTCTTCCATCATTCCATTTCATTCAAAGAACAAGTGCATTATTCTCCTATTACTTGATACCCAAGATGACTAGAAAAAAAATAAAAAAATGATGAGAAAACTGAAAAGAAAAGAAAAGAAAACGAAAGGAAAAGAAAGAGTCTGAATAAAAGGATGCATACTTAGGTAAAAAGTCACATATTGTATTCTTTTCTTTTCACATCCATTCCACTTACATTTTCATCCATTTTTCACTTTATATCCACTTAGTGAAGTCTTAGAAAGGAAGATTTGAATGTTATTGCATATTTGCATTATGGCGAAGACTTAATTTCTTGAGCTAAAACCCTAGTTTTCACATGCAAATCCAAGAGCATCCATTTCATAGCTGCATTACATCCCATTAAAGTCCATTTGATTCTTGAGAACATGTGCATATTAGTAGTGGAGAGGTAGAGGGATTACAAGCTTATGGTGTAACATCCTAAAACTTGAAATCTAGAAAAGTTGATTAATTAAGAGATAAATTAGTTAAAAATATGATTAATTTATTTAATTATGTTTTTGGGTGGCTAATTGGATTTGTAGGTCATATTTAGCTCTAGATTGAGATAGGATGAAAGTTGGATCAAGTCAGGAGGTATCAGAGGGAGCAAAATCAAGTTGTTGCTTGCTGCGTCGTGAGCCATGGCTTTTGGCGCACGGCACAGCAGGCAACTTAAAATTTTAGAAATCATCAAAAATTGACAGTTTTTGGGGTGAAAAACCTAGAACATGAAGGGGAAAACTTTGGGCACCATTAGGGCATCAATTTAGAATTTTTTGAAGATAATTTGAGCCTTCAAACTCTTGAGTAAGTTTCCTACCCTTCTCCTCTACCTTTTCATCTCATTTTCTATGGGATTTAGAAGAGGGAGAATTTGGTATGATTGGATTAAGCCATGAGTCAATATTTTGAAGGTTTCTATTAACTCTAAAGGTTTAATTTAGGTTTATTGATCTTGGATATGTGGTAATATGAAGATACTTTGTTGTTTAGTGGAAGTTAGATCAAGCCCTAACTTGATCATGGGATTTTGAAGTGTAATAAGTTGAGATATTGAGTTTTAAATTGTGAGAGAGTTAAAGGGAGGCTTAAAGGGATTGCACGAACAAATTCTAATCTTGACAAGCCTATTTGTTGAGAATTTAAGTGAGACATGGGAGAATTGAGAGGTTATTGGTAGTTAATAGTGCTTGTCTTAATTGAAAATTAACATATAATACTTATTGTTGTAGATTGTGGAGTGGGAAAACTTACCTTGACACAAGAAGAAATTTAGTACCACGGGTAACTCTTTTAGTAACAAAAGGGTTGAGGTAACTAGATAATTTGCATTGTTTATTACCTTGTATAAGTTATTCTCAAGTTACTTTTCTATGATTTGTTGAGTATATATGTATAAATTCTTTAAAGGTTAACTATTTTAGAAAATGAGTGGAGTATTGGTTTGTGAAATTCTATATTTTTGAAGTAAATGGTAAGATTTGTTATATTCATTTAGAAAGTTATTTATGCATGGTTAAGTGGAGATAAGTAGTGAAAAGTGGCATATTAGAGGGTGAGAGGTCACCCTAGTGGAGATAGTGAAGATTAAGTCCATATGGTATTGCTGGCACCTCAAGATGCTAGGTGCAGTACTTACTCTCCTCAGTGCTCGAAAATGGATACGATGTTGGAGGCTTACTCTCCTTAGTACCTAAAAGGGTGCGGAGTTAGAGACTATGCACCTTAGCATCCGTAGGATGCGGTGTTGGAGTAACGACACACCAATTACTTGTAATAGGGGGAACTAATAGTCTATAAGTGGTTTAGGACACCTTAGCTGGGTAGTCCTACTATGGATGGTGAGCTTGGGAGCCATACATGTGGTTTGGTTCTGTAAAATAACCTACTAGTTCGATCGGGAGTATTGGAGGACCTGATGGTTAGGGATCATGCATGCAATTTATGGTGATCTATATGATGTGATTATGTCACTTATTTTAATGCTTGTTTATAACTTAGCATGTTAATAAATAATGTAGATTATCTTAGTTACCGAGATTTTTATCTCACCCTATGTTTTTCATTTTACAGGTTCTACCAGTGAGACTGAGCCAAGGAAGGAATCAGGCAAGGGCTAGCATACTTGCTATATTCTCATTGTAAAGCCTGATTTCATTTTGAGTCATGTACATAAACTTATATGAATGATATTATATGTTGCCAACAAGGAATGCATATCATTATGATTGGTTGAACTTGTTTCATACTATGTTATTTTGTATTTTAGCCTAATATTGTATACGATGTGAATATGTGGAAATTTTTATGGTGATGGGCTAAAGTACTAATACAAGTGTAAGGAATGTTTTATCTATGTGGTGCAATGTATTTGTAGGGTATTATGTGGCAATAAAGGCTAAATAATGCTTGTAGTGTTAATTGTGTATTTTGGCCATATTGGGCAAAATGGCCATTGAGTGGCCAAATTTTATGTTTGGTATGTTTTTATGTGTTTGATTGGTCACTCAAGTATATTTTGGTCCATTGGACTTAGTTCAAGCCTTACAATAGGTTAATGGTATAAGTTATGAGTTTTAGGTACTCGGATGCTTGAAAATCTCTTTAAAAACTGACTTTTGCATCTGAGTGTCTAAAATTCTTATATGGTGTCGGATTGTAACGAAATTGTACCATTAGTTAGCTTATTGAATAAGCTTCATGTGGGCGCTTGAATCACTTTAATCGGACATTGGATGCGAAAATGGTGCACGTTTGAAGTTTGTCCAGAAAAGTTGTCATGACTGCTGTCATGGACACATGCACCGCAGTGCATTTTGCGCAAGCCGTGGTGCATAGTACAGTGACAAAACTTGGCTTTCTGTGCCACATGTCACAGCGCGTGGACCGTGAGCCACGATGTATGGACCAAAACACTCAAAAATGACATTTTTGGCCCTGTTTTGAAGTGGTTTGCTTCTCAAAACTTTTTCATGCTTCCAATACCTTTATAAATCATTAAGTTGGAGCTCAAACTACCAATTTGAAGGGTTTTTATGAGATCCTAAATTTTTTAAAATTATTTCTAAAGGATTACTAGTTTTAACCCTTATATATATAATGTGAGCTTAAGAGCAATCCTTGCTCCTAATTATGATTATAATTATGATTACTAGGATTTATGTTGATCCGCATAAAGTAGATGCTGTGTTAAAATGGGAGTAGCCTAACTCAATTACAGAGATTTAAAGTTTTCTAAGATTAGCTGGATATTACCGAAGGTTTATCCAAGGTTTCTCTCAAATTTCTTCTCCATTAACGAAGCTAACCTAGAAAGATCAATGTTTTGTCTGGGATGATAGGTGTAAAACTGCATTCCAAAAGTTGAAAGAGAAGTAGACTGCAGCACCTATGTTAATAATTCTGAATCCGAGATTACTATATGAGGTGTATGTAAATACTTTATTGAGAGGTTTAGGTTGTGTACTAATGTAAGATGAGCAAGTAGTGGCATATGTGTCAAGGCAACTCAGGCCACACGATGAGAATTATCCAGCTCATGACCTAGAGCTTGCAGTAGTGGTTTTTATGCTAAAGATTCAGCGTCATTACTTGTTTGGTTCAATGTTTAGCATGTTTAGTGATCACAAGAGCTTGAAGTATTTAATGGATCAGAAGGAATTAAATATAAGGTAGAGAAGATGGATGGAATTTCTTAAAGATTGTAACTTTGAATTGAAATACCATACGGGGAAAGCTAATACGGTAGCTGATGTGTTAAGTAGAAAGATGCTACACATAGTTAGTTTGATGGTTCGATAACACAATTTGATGGAGTCTTTCATTAATTCTCAACAGGATGTACCATTGTAAGTTTTAGTTGGTGCTTATACTATTATAATCAGTAGTGATTTCTAGAGAGAGTTGAGAATGGCGCAGCTAGAAGATAAGTATCTTCTTAGGATTTGAGAAGAGGTTGAGTCGAATCTAGCTATAGATTTTAGCTTTAATGATGATGGATTCATGGTGTACCAAGATAGAATTTGTGTGCCTAATGATGTGGACTTGAGAAGAGTGATCTTGAACAAAGCACACTGTAATAAGTACACTATTTACCCAAGAGTTACAAAAATGTATCAAGATGTGAAGCATTATTGGTGGTGGCCAGGAATGAAAAGAGAGGTAACTGAGTTTGTAGCATGGTGCTTGACTTTTCAGAAAGTGAAAATTGAACAGGCTGGCTAGAATGTTATAGCCACTAGAAATACCTAAGTGGAAATGGGACAGCATTTTCATGGATTTTATCTCTAGGTTGCTAGGAACGCAATCAGGGCACGATGCTATTTGGGTAATAGTTGATCGATTGATGAAGTCAACTCATTTCTTAACCATTAGGATCAATGACTCTTTAGAGAAGTTGGCTGAGACATATATCCGTGAAGTTGTGCGTTTACATGGAATGCCTAAGGATATAGTCTCAGATCAAGATTTGAGATTCATATCCAGGTTCTAGGGAGCATTGTAAAGAACCATGGGAACTACTTTGAAGTTTAGTACAGCTTACCATCCTCAGACTGACAGGTAAACTGAGTGGACTATTCAGACTCTAAAAGATATGCTACGATCCTATGTGCTAGAGTTGCATAGTAGTTGGGATAGCTACTTGCCATTAATAGAGTTTGCATACAACAATAGCTACCATTCCAGAATTTAAATGGCACCATATAAAGCTTTATATGGAAGAAAGTATAAATCACTATTATATTGGACCGAGATGAGTGAAAGAAGCATAGTAGGGCCTAGCATTATGGATACGGCAAAAGTTATAGATAACTCAAAGCAGGCAAAAGAGCTATGCCAATCGATGGAGAAGACCGTTGGATTTTTTTGGTAGGCAATCACGTGGTCTTGAAAGTTACACCAGTAATTGAAATTGGGAGATCAATTAGAGCTAAGAAGTTGACTCCTAAATTTATAGGTTCATTCGAAGTTTTGGAAAGAATTGAGTTGGTTGCCTATTGAATTGCTTTACCTCTAAAATTGTATGGGATTCATAGTGTATTCCACGTGTCTCAACTTAAGAAGTACCAACTAGATCTTTCCCATATGATTGAGCTTGAAGAGGTAGAATTACAAGAGAGTATGACCTACCGAATAAAACCAGAGTGAATAGTGGATTGAAGGATAAATTGCTATGAACCAAGAATATTCGATTGGTAAAGGTGTTCTGGAAAGGTATGACTCCTAATGACGTGACCTGGGAGACAGAAGCTAAAATGAGATAGCTATACCCTTAACTGCTTTCTTAAGTATGTGTGAGTTAGTAGTTGTTTCAATTTTAGGGACAAAATTCTTAAAAGGAGGGGAGAACTGTAACATTCTAAATTTCTAATCTTGTATTAATAACTGATTAGGAATGAATTAGTAATTTAATGTGGGATTAGGTTTCTGGGTGATGAAGTGTTATATTAACTCATTAAAGTGTTATGTGAACAGATACGAGCAGAAGAGTGGAATCCTGAAGCCAACGTGTGAGTATAGTGAGGATTTTCCTCACTGTGCTATATACCGCGACAGGGGATGGATGCACCACAGTGCATGGAGCAAAAATTAGATTAATAGGACGTGTGTAGCTCATGAAACAGAAAGGGAGAACATGAGAGAAGAGTTCAGATATGGAGAAGAGTGGGAGATCTACTAGGGCAAGGAAAATCAGGAGCAAGGACGGTGTTTTTGACTTGTTACTTACTAGGTAAGTCACATACTACCTTAACCTCCGAATCTACCTTATTTTCATTCAATTCTAACTAGTGAGAAATTGAATTTAGAAATTTTAAGGAGTTGATTTCTTACCCTATACTAATAAAAAGGTTCTTCGGAACTAAACTAGTACTTTGTGACTAGTTTGAGTTGAAATGATAAAGCTTTAAAGCTATAGGCAAGAATTGCCCTAATCTAGAGACAGAGTAGTGAGAGAAAATTGTTAGAAAATGTTAAAGTTTGAAAGGAGGGGTAATCAGTGAAAATATGCATAATTGAGTGTGAAATGTGGATTTGATAGCAATTAGGTAATTAAATGTGATAATTGGCACTTTTTGTCAATAGAGAAATTAACTTTGGGTTGCCAATTTTGTGTAGATTCTAGTGTGTCATGCACGAATTACAAGAAGGAAGCTTGAATAGGGTTGTTAGAACACAAGTAAACCTTCTAAAAAACAGAAGGGTTAAGGTAACCATATAGTTTATTATATTTATTAACTAACATAACTGTGTAGAAGTAAATACAGATTGATGAATTTGTTGTGTTAAGAGTTTTGTACATGATTTGTTATTGAAATAATTTTAGCATGTACAATGGTTTGTGAAATGCAATTTATAAGGTTAATTGATTTCAAATGATATATATATATATATATATATCTGTGTGTGTGTTATGACATTATACGTTTTGGTAATGTGAAAGAAAGTAATGGAAATTGTGAAAGAACATGATCATAGGGGGGAAGAGTTCATCCAGGATATGTGGGGATATGTGTGTGTAAAGATATGTGAGTGAAAAATCCATATGGTCAGGCTGACACCATAGGACATTTGGTGCAACATTATACGGGTTGTTACCATGGGTAATTCGATATAACATATTATGGCACTATTACCATAGGATATCCAAGTAGTCTGGCAACTCCCTAGTGCCCGATAGGGTACGATTAGGAGTCAATGATGGCTTTATTACAAGTATGTGAAGAGGGAAACCACAATCCATAAGTGGGTTTAGATTACCTTTGGCTAGGTGTTTCTACCACCGAAAGTGTGCTCGGGTTAATAAGTAATTGATTTAGATGAGCCTATGGTTTCGTGTCAGGGAGCTTTGGAGGATCAGTGGATAGATCATCATACTAAGGTGTAAAAGTCTTTGAAACATAATTCATATGTGCAAATAATATTTTAGCTATCATATAATATATATATATATATATATAAATGCTACACTATGTTTTTCATTACTTTACCATGGTTATCTGTGGTAATAGGCATTAAATGAGCTATATTGGTTATTGAAATTTTTATCTCACCCATGGTTATTTACATTTTCAGGCCCTGGTGCTAGTAGATTAAAGGGAAAAGATGTAGGCTGAGTTAGCATCTCTCGCCTAAGTCTTTGTAAGAATTGGTGTAATGAATTTGTTGCTAATGGTTGTAAACATGTATAAGTTGCCTTAGGATTTGAGCATGTGCATATTATAGTATTTGATGATTTTGAGCTTCCTAGCCCTTATATATGTGTGAATGAGGAAAAGATTGGATGGGCTAATGGAAGAATGTATATGTATGTGAATATGTGATATGTGAAGTAGATGGATAGTAATTTGGCCATATATGATATTATACAAATGAAAATGATATTTTGGCCTAATGGGCATAGTGGGCTATTTACAAGCCAAATATGTGTATGTGTGATATATTGTGCACGTGTGTGGTTTATCAGGTGTGTATTGTCCATTTGGACATGGTCAAGGCCCAAAAAGTGGCTAATGACATTTGGTTTTGAATTGAGACACTTAAGTGGCAAAATTTTGGCAGAAAATGGTCAAAATGTACTTGAGTATCTAATTTTTAATAGAAATATCGAATTGAGTTGAAACCAATGTCATTAGTTAAATTTTAAAACAAGCTTCATGTGGACACTTGAACCATCCCAATTGAACATAGTATGTGAAAATGGTGTGCATCTAAATTTCATATCAGAAACGACCTTTTGACATCAAATTTAAGTGTGTGCGCTGCGGCATGTATAACTGTGGCCTCTATGCCACATGCCACGGTGCATGTGGCACAAGCCATGGCGCACAGTGCCAAATTTCACTTTCATTTTCAGTAATGCACATGTTTTTCCTAATCCTTGATGCACATAGGTTATTACTTCCGCTGTGTGTGTATAAAGATTTAAACTTGAGTGAGTTATAAAATGATTTGAAATCTTTTCTTGGAATCACAAGGCTTTCAATATCTTCAAAATAAATGATTTTGATTTGATTAGTAAGATTGTAGTGAAGCACATGGTAATGTCAGCAAGGGCATTACATATAATTCCAAGTTTAATTATATTAATGTACCATTATAAGAAAACAATAATTTTCTAACAGACGAAATTTCACATAGACAACAAAATGGAGAGAATATCTTATGTAAATTCTCAAGGAAATGAGTACATCATGAAGAAAATTAACAGAAAATTAAATTTTTTGGTGTTAATAAGAAAAAATCAATTTCTCTCCTTTAATACTTCAATATCTTAATTATACACAATAAAATAATAATAATTTGAATATTTATTGTGATAACTTTATGGTGTGGTTAAATAAGTATCATTTCAATATTTCTATGATATGTAAAAGTTTAGTCGTGTACAAAGATGATGAGAAATATTTGAATATTAATTTTATTATAGAGACATTATTGAACTAAAAGTTCTCATAAATAAAATATTCATAATTCTAATTCAACACATTATTGAAGAAAAAGTTGTAGGTAACAAATATTTAGCGGCTTATAATAATAACAAAAATGTTGACTACTCCCTCAAGCCCTAAAAAAAGAAATGTCATATTTTTTTTTAATTAAAGGGGTAGGCACGTTTGAGGTTATAAGTGATCAAGATTAAACTTGTGACCTCCCACTTATAGGAGAGGTTACATATGCCACTAGACTACAAGACTAGTGGCAAGGTTATATTTCCAAATATTGTGGATGGAACAAAGTTTTTCTCCACTTTTTTCTAAGACAATGTTATATCATTATTCATATAAAATATAAAATTTATAAAAACTCATAATATTTATAAATTACTATTATTATTATTATTTGTATTGCATAAATAAAAAAGTAGGTGTTAGAATATCTATCATTGGTGGATCAGGCCTAAAATCTAAGCCCTGTGGCTTATTTGAATATTAATTGCAACTGGATTCTTATGTGTAATATGTTTGGGGCCTTAATTAAGTTCATTTTCTCTTGTTGTCTAAGGAAGAGTGGGAGTAGTTTGTTTAACTACATGGATGATCAAAAACTACCCTATGTGCGCAGAAGTTATATGATGAGGCCAGTGTGTGAAACTGAAGACACCATCATTCTAGACATTTTACAAGAAGCATGTAGAAAAACACTCTCTCCTCTCTTCTCTTCTAGTCAATATATTTGCTGTGAACCAAGAACTAGGTTCTTGTAACTCCATTCGTCCACATAGAGGTATTAATCCATGCTACTAACAAGTATGTTTTTAAACTCCAATTTCTCACAATAGGCTTTTTTCCACCAAGACAATCAATAATATTTGGATATGAATATCTGAACATATTGATTCTAAATGTCTGGATTGCTTGTAGTGAGCATGTAATCCATTGCTTCTTTAAGTGCCTTATTGTCTTTCTTTGTATCATTCAATGATCCATTTGAATAATTGATCACAATATTTTATTTCAATATATCTAAATTGTTCATTGCTAATAGATAGTAGGGATTTTAATAAAGGAAAAATAATAATTAAGTCCCAAAGGATCAATTTTATATCAGTTAAGTCCCAAGACATTAGGAAATACCAATTAAGTCCCCAAATCCTTAAGTAGCGTTTTAATATAATGAGAAATGATCAAAACACCCTTATTTGGTTGGTGAAATTTTAAAATTACTCTAGTAATTTGCAACTGAGACACCAAAATTTTCAACTTCCTTATAAATAATTTACAACTCCTACTCAAAATTTTGGACCAAAGAAATATTAAATTCTTAAAAAAGTTATTATTTTAGGACAACGCTTTAATAATTTGTAACTAAAATACCAAATTTTATAACTTCCTTATGAATAATTTGTAACTCCTACTCAAAATTTTGGACTAAAGAAGTATTGAATTCTTAAAAAAGTTATTGTTCTATAACAATGCTCTAGTAATTTACAACTGAAACACCCAATTTTGTAACTCCTACTCAAAATTTTAGACTGAAGAATTATTGAATTCTTAAAAAAGTTATTGTTCTAGGACAACGCTCTAATAATTTGCAACTGAGATACCTAATTTTGCAACTTCCTTATGAATAATTTACAACTCTTCCTCAAAATTTTGAACTGAAAAACTATTAAATTCTTAAAAAAGTTATTGTTCTAAGATAGCACTCTAGTAATTTGCAATTGAAACACCCAGTTTTGCAACTTCATTACGAATAATTTGCAACTCCTACTCGAAATTTTGGAGCGAAAAACTATTGAATTCTTAGCAAAGTTATTGTTCTAGGACAACACTCCAGTAATTTGTAACTGAGATACCCAGTTTTGCAACTTCCTTATAAATAATTTGCAACTCCTACTCAAAATTTTGGACCAAAGAATTATTGAATTCTTAAAAAAGTTGTTAGTAATTTACAACTGAGACACCCAATTTTGTAACTTCCTTACGAATAATTTGCAACTCCTACTCAAAATTTTAGATTGAAGAACTATTAAATTCTTAAAAAAGTTATTATTCTAGGACAACGCTCTAATAATTTGCAACTGAGACACTAAATTTTGCAACTTTCTTATAAATAATTTGCAACTCTTACTCAAAATTTTAGATTGAAGAACTATTGAATTCTTAAAAAAATTATTATTCTAAGACAATGTTTTAGTAATTTGCAACTGAGATACCAAGTTTTGCAACTTCCTTACGAATAATTTGCAATTCCTTCTCAAATTTTTAGGTGGAATAACTATTGAATTGTTGAACTTGCAAACCTACCAAATTATTTTACGACATAACTCCATTAATTTGCAACTGAGATACCATGCAACTTCCTTTTAAATAATTTGCAACTCCTTCTTGAAATTTTAGGTGGAAGAACTATTGAATTGTTGAACTTGCAAAGCTACCAAATTATTTTAGGATATGGCTTGAATAATTTGCAACTAACATACCAAATTTTGCAACTTCCTTACAAATAATTTGCAACCTCTGTTCGAAATTTTAAAATGACATGCTCTTAGTAGTCATAGAAGATATAAACTGTACATAAGCTACATGTATTAATTCAACTAATGCATCTGGACATATCAATTGTCCGCATACACAAAAGCATGAACTTGAATTTATAAAAGAAGGGTTGCTATGTACCAGAAAAATCCCCTAATACTACCCTTATATATCTACATAAACCTATATATGTCAACCAAATCCAAGTTGATCTAATATCATGTTATAGAAACATCAACTTGGATTTACAAAAAAGGAGTTGCTATATGCCAAGAAAAACCCTAAAACTACCCATATATGTATGTCACCTAAATCCAAGTTCATGTGGTAAGCCATTTATGATAACATCAATTTGGATTTGAATATCTACACCTCTTCTGCATATGACCTACTTCATGGCAATGAGAACAATGATAAACCTTCTTTTACTGATATTGAGACTCGATCCTCACATGACGAGGTGTGCCAGCTGGTCAAGATGTTCTAGGAGGTATCAAAAAGGTTTGGTTCATGAGCTCAAATACTGTCAATGCATTTAGCTTTGGCATGTCATAGGTCTCAATAGGATATATAGTACCACTGTATATTTTCTCTTGTGAGCTACGAAAATAACATTCCTCAACATAGTTATACACATTACCATGTAGTTCTTTAATGGTTGCCAGACATTTGCCAAACTTTGCATGTACATTCTCTTAATATCAAATTCACACATATATCTCCACATGGTGTCTGAACCAATGCAATATGTGAGCCATGCATTTAAACTATCATAACTTCTGTGCTGAAAATATTTTGCTTCAACATTTAGACCAACTATGCTTTTCCACTTACTTATGGCTATCTTACTTGTAAAAAATTTCTTGCTCAACTTGTCTCTATATTCATTTATAAGAACACATATATTATGCCTCCTCTCCTTAAGAATCCATTCATTTAATGATTTGGCCAAGTTGGTTGTTATCTTATCCCGTCTTCAAAATGGGAACAATGATAATGCCCACTGATCAACATTACCTTGATTTTCAATCAATCTTGATAATTGTGGAGAGAACATTCTCAAATTTCCCATGGCTATATGAAATTCATGCTCATGCCTTGCATAGGCAATGTAATCAAGCAACTTTAGGCCCTCTTCCTTGATATTCCTTCCCGTTCCCCTACAAACTTTGTTAAACTTAGAGCTAAAATTCTTCTTGACATGTCGAAAGCAAAATGCATGTCTATCGCCACCAAATATGGCTCTACAAGATCTTATGTAGCATGTGAATTCCTAGTTGAACATCTTGCTCTACATTTTCATTCAAATCATGTTTATTACTATCATTCATATTCATGTTAGCATAATATTAATCATTCAACTATTAAAAAATGTACCCATCAATTGAATCTCTTATTGCCTCTGTACTTTGTTATATCTTTCTAATGATGTACATATGAGCAAAATTATCATTCAACTTCATTAATTGATTTATCCCTTTGTCATCTTTAAGGTCTAAAGATGCATTACAATCAAACTTTATTATGTACTTCAACTCTATTCCATTTAAATTATAATTCAAGCATGATGAAATCAATCTAACATATTCTTCAAGAGACTTTCCTTCTCTGATCATTCTTCTATTACAACTCGCCCCATTATAATACATTGTCACATGCATATCTTTTACAATATTTTCACCAAAATGAAAATAAGAAAAAATTTTCTTTAAACAATTATTTTCCATCATACCCAATAATATCAACCTACAATAAACAAAATGAAATGTCATAATATATCACTCAGAAACAAGTTACTTTTGACATCAGTGATTTTTGCATTAGTAAGACAATGACAACATTCCATCTTAAAATATGGATACTCAATGATAAATTCTTACACTTTCAATTGCAAAATGTCAAATTTTCATGCATGAAATAAAAAAACCTTTCATATTCAATTGCAGAAAAGCATTTCCCTCTTTTTCCTTACGAGTGTCATTTTGCAAGAAATCAGAACTTACTTGAGTCAATCTTTTTGTTCAGATGTAGGGATTTGTAAAAAAAAATCTCTATCTAAACGCACTAGCTAAACAAACTCACATAAGCAGAGAATAAGAGCTTACTTGAGTCAATAATTAAGGTAACTTCACCTCTTCCAATCGTAAATCTGTTTCAAGAATGAGTATTCTTCAATATATCTCTCCACCACTTACATGTAGCTCTTATTAATGGTGGGAAGGAGTTTGCTCAAGAGGGAAATGTTAGGGCTAATAAGTGTATATGTTATATTTAATCATAAGGACATTTTAGTCATTTACTATAACTCTAATTTGTGAAAAAAAAATATGGGACTTTATTAGCCTTTTAAAATTGCTTGGAACCTAACTGGATTTAATTACTCATTTTGGGACTTGATTGTCATTTTTCCTTTAATAAATTTAATATTATATATTGATTTTTTATAAGCAAAGTTAATTTTGGAACTAAACATGATGACAAGAAATCAAATGCTCAAAAAATAAAGTGTGCATGGATAAGAAAATTAAATACTATCCCAATTTAAACTTTTATGTCTATTCCTCATTTGAAATTTAAGAAGGATCCATTTCGTCAATCAATATAAAATATTGAAATTTTAACTACACGAATTATTTATAAATCATACATAAAACAATTTATTTATCAATCTCAAACTCTATGCAATGCATGGAATCCAAATTTAATTTTAATAAAAATATAGAATATACATAGTTTGTTTAGAGAAACACCATATGTATCAAATGTCAAAACAACCCAAGTTATCCACCTCATCCAGTCCATATATATTCTTTATTTATATTCTATTATTTCTATGGTACAAAACATCGTTTTTTGAGAAGTATTTTTTTTTTTCCTACATTACATACCAAACATTATTTTTCTATCAATTCCATTATTATTTTTCCCATTCCACTTTTAACATTCCCTAAAATTCTTTCAAAACCTACCAAACATATATGCATCTGTATCTACCTTTGACAGAAATCTTATACTGTAAATTATTGTTTACCCAACATGAACGAGAATCCATTATTATTATTATTATTATTATTATTATTATTATTATTATATAATCATAAGCTGTAGTTACATCCAATTACACCGCCTCCCTGAGGGAGACGCTTGCGTAATGTATTTAATACATTAATTTTAAAGCCAACTGTTGGAATTACTGATTCGTCTTTGATAGGAATAGAGTCATCATGTCAAATTAATGAGTAGATATTTGACATATTATTGAGAATTAATTCATGATTGGATCCAAATCAAAAAATCTACCTCTGCATTTAATGTGGATATTTCATCACAATAATTTAATTCATTATAAGGCAAATTATGACAATTGGATTTTTCATTTTGTGGTAACCTCCTACGCTACAGATGACGGTAGGTGTCTCAAGGAAAAACTAACCTCAGAGCAAATACATCTCTTTTAATATTTGTTCTTCTCTCCCTCTCTTTATATTTAGGATGCATATGTTGTACATCAAATTAAAGAATGAATTCTAATAGTTCTGTTTTAGTATTGGCAGTCAAATAAACTTTACAACTCTCAGGTTTGATAAAATTAAAGTCGATAATTTAAATTAAGCTTGACAGACTAACTCAAACCCACTCAAAAAATTTAAAATCGAGCCTGAAAAAATATTAATTTTTTTAATATTCAAGCCTATTTGGGTGGCCCGAATAGGCCTGACAAAATTCGAGCCAAGCTTGATTGGGTTCGAGCTTTGCCCAAATATTCGAATAAAGAAATAATTTTTTTAAAAAAATATAAAATATAATAAATATTAATCTTTAAATTTTATATCATTTTATACTAAAATCTATATATGTTAGTGTATTATTATATTTGTTTTTAAAAAAATTAAAAATATTTATATTTTTATATTTTTATTAATTTTAATCAATAAAATATCTCAAAATAATATTTAAAATCTATTTTAATATTTATTTTTAAAATATATATCTTATATTTTTTGTAAAATAATATAATTAATTTTAAAGTAAAAATAATTTAAAAAATTTTAGGTATGTTTGAATTTCTGACTCTACTACTAAATAAACATAATAAATAAAATAGTTTTGGATAATTATTTAGTTATTGCCTATGCCAGATTTGTTCAAAATTAAGAATAAAATAGAATAAAAACTCCTTATATGTAGAGGTTAAATAATATAAAAAGTTAAAAAAATTTAATTCCAAAAAAAATAGTATTTCACTCATGATTTCGTTTTATATAATATAACAATGGCTATTTTTTTCATATTTTTAAAAATAAAAAGTATAGTTTACTCAAAAGTTATTAAAAATTTTAAACTAATTGGGACAATAATTTTAAGTTAATAGTTTAATCATAATTGAATTGAGATTAACTTAATTATAATTAAAAAATATAATTGAATTAAAATATATAAAATATTTATATATAACCATGATAAGAGCAATATTTAAATAAGACATTAATTTACAAGTAAAGAAAACATTTATAAATAAATTACATATAATACAACAAAACAGTAATTGAGCTATTTAAGTATAAAGTTGATAAATTATTATTTTTTATTTTATTCTTTTAAAGTTAAAATAATATTTTATGCTTAACAAAATTATTTAAAAATTAAAATTAGTTCAAAAATAAAAAATTTAAAAAGTTTTGGGTATTCGGGTCAACCTGAAAGCTCAAAGCCCAAAGGTGTTAGGGTTAGACTTGACTATATGAGTTTTTTTAGAAGGAATAGGATATTTTAAGCCTGATTTGAATAAACATGTCCCGCCTAAATTACCGGCTCTAGATAAAACTCTAAACCAACTCTTTTTTGGATGATTATTTTGGCCATAATATCCTTCAGCAACAATTAAATTTATGATAGAATGGAAGCATCAAAATTATTCTACCCCAAAAACCCTTTCATCTTTTATATATGCGTCCTGAAGTAACTAAAATTACCGAGTTGATTTTTCTCCACACATATACACAAACACACAAATGTTTAACCTATAACACTACCATGAAAATGAGAAAGCAATCAAATATATAGTTGTTTCTTTTTATATGATGATCGTTATATAACTGTCATATATATTACTGTTAAAACAATCATCATAATAATAAGTCTTTCCACTTATATAAAATACATTAGGCTTCTCCACTTCTTCTCATCTAATCATGGTTTTTGAATTTCATGAGACATATTAAAAAATAGGTCACTTTCAAGGGACCTATACTCAAATCCCTTAAAACCTGAGTGTAACTTGAAATTAAGCTAAAAAGATAATAATATCCTTATTAAACATATATTACATCAATTAAATAATTAATTTATAACTATAAAAAATAGAAGTTATAGTTATAAAAAATTAAAATTATAGTTATAAATTGCTGATAAAATAGTTGTAAATTATTTAATTGATATAATGTATATATATTTAATAGGAGCATTATTATCTTTTTATCTTAATTTCAAATTATACCCAGGTCCTAAAGAACTTATTAGTTATAGTTTCTGAATTTTGTAAAACTTATTTATAAATAAGTCTGCTCCACAAGACTTATATATAATTTTTTAAAAAAATAAGTAGGTTTATGTAGTATACTTTCATTTTCACCTCAAGAACTTCTCCACTTTTTCTCATAGCAAATCAAACTCATTATTGACATTTCAACAAAGACGTTATATACATATAATAATCGTGAAGTTGTCATGAAATTAAGAAAAATAGGAGTTGATTTTTCTTCACATGTATGATTATTATTCACTTATGAGTTATATTAACTAATTGTGATAGGCATTGCTATAAGTAACATTGTTTAATTAGCATAAGTGACGAAGCGAAGGGCATGATTGCAAAGAGGACCAGAGAAAGATAGAGAGAGCAAAGAGAAATGAGTTAATTTGATGGAGAGAAAAATGACAGTAACCGGACATGCGAGAGGGCACAGAAGAGTCAAGTTTGCAAATCTTATGACAGAAGATTTCATAGGAAAGTGGGGCCCACGGTGGCGAAGGCAAAGGCCAAAAAAAAAAAAAAAACTCATGAGGAGGTCGCTGTAACGGTGGCCATAGGTTGAGATTGTTGGAATTATTCCATCACAGAAAAAGAGTGTCTGTGTGTATGGCCACCACTTTGTCTATTTTCTTTTCTTTCTTTCTTTTTTCCTTTTCTTTTCCTTTCCCCCAAACACCTTTCTGACATCACCAAAGCCTCATTTACTCTTTGCTTTGTCCTTTCAGGCTCCCCAACAAATCCCTTTAATTATCGTCTTCCCTCACCACGAACCTTTTCTATTTATTTTATTTTTCTAAATAACAAGAATTTCAAATAACAATCAGGAGTATGACATAATTACTTGTAAATCTTAAAAAATTTTAAAATTTCAGTTTAATTTAAAAAAAAAAGTAAAAATAACTTTAATTGTAAAAAGATCAAAATACCTTTCATTTATTATAAAAAATCACACTAATTGTTAATTTTATTATTTCACTTATTAATTTACTAATATAAATTATAAATTACATAAGTTGACATGCCCACAATTATATAACATTTTACATTAATTATTTAATCATAAACAGCAATAATAATTATTAAATTGTTAACTTTACTTATTAATTTATTGAAATCAATTGTAAATTATTAATAGATTTTGTAATTTACTAACATCAATTGTAATTTACAATTGATATCAATAAATTAACAAGTGTAGTTAGCAAATTAATAATTAATATTACTGCTTGTCTAACAAATGAATGTAATTTATAAATGATATTGGCAAATTAAGAAGTGAAGTAAAAAAAATTAACAACTAGTGATTATATATAACAAGTGAAGAGTATTTTAATATTTTTAAAATTAAGCTTATTTTCATTTTTATCCTGTAGATTAAATTGCAATTTTAAAATTTTTTAGGATCTACTAATAATTATGTCACATCCTTAATCTTTATTTGAAATTCTCCCTTCTAAATTTTAAGAAAATATGAGATCTCATATAAATAATCTAAATATAAAAAAGTCATATAAAATTATGAAATTGTTTTTTTTATTTCTCATGAATATTTTCTTATTAAATGCAACCTTATTCAAAATATGATTGAGTATTAAATATAGATATCTCTTACAGTGAGAATTGAATGAAATTGTCAATTACTGGGGTTTTATATGTTACCATTAGATAGTTTTAATTTAAATTATTTCTACTTAGTTATCAATTGAACGATTCAACGTGCCATCAACTATCTAGTATTAATTAACAATTTTAATATGACAAATTGATAGTTTAAATGGAGGACATAAGATTTGAGACTAATTTTATAATTTCATAAAACTCTATATGAGAATAATTTTTTTAATTATTTGGAAAGTTATTACTTCTTCTATCTTTTTTAATTATAAGACAAATTTATTTACGTTACCTACCGTTTCTTTATTTAATTATGTTTTTAAATTTTTGAAAATTTATTATGATAATAATGTCAGCGAAACAAATCTTGCAATAACTAGGTTAATTGGTAAATGATTCAATTTCTTTTTATATATATAAAAGGTTTTAACTTTGAATATTATGAATAGAAATGTAACTTCATAGTGAAAGAGCTTCTTTTAATTAATTGAGTTGAACTTAGCTTCTCTGAACTAAAATTTTTCATTTTTTATTTACTTTCGCAAAGTATAAGAATTAGGTTAAGTGGTAAATGATTCAATATTTCTTAAACATGTCTTAATTTCTGGTCTTATGAACAGACAAAATCAACTAGTGAGCTTTCAATTAGGGTTCAACCTAGTTTAGTTTGAGTTAATCAATTGGTTTACAATAAAGAGACCTAATGTTGCAATTGTTGACGCATGCTTGATTTCACTAGTTGAAGAAGGTGAATTATCTTATTATGGAGTTTTGAGTTTGAGTCTTATGATATGCAATCATATTAAATAGAAATGCCAAAGTTATTCTTGAGATATCATGAAACCACTATTATTGATGATGATAATGATGATGATGATTATAATAATAATAATAATAATAATAATAACAATAATAATATCACACAATACAGGTTCATATTAGTCTAAGATGGTGACGATAGTGATACCCTAAGTTTTTCAAAATACGAAGCAATGAAATAAAAATAATAATATTTTTTATGTATTTTTCTCCCTTTTTTAAGAAAACAATTAGCCATTCAAGTATATAAAACCTTTTAGATCCTGCTGATAAATTTGAAACTCTAACCTGCTCATGATAATTCCCCTCAATGATGAATTTGAATCTTTTGGATCTTGTGCTGAAAAGATCCACTTGAATGGAACCATTATTTCACTCAATAATACCTTCGAGGGCATCGAGATCTATATTTAAATATATATATATATATATATATGAAGCACTTGACCATCATCACAGTGCATACACTCAAAAAGGTCATTTTCAAATCTGGGGAAATTTTTGAGGACCCTACCATTGAAATTTTACCAAAGTCTCTGTAATTTTCATGGCACATTTTACTTTACTTGACCCACCAATTGCATTTGGTGGAGGTCATGAGACAAGGTGAAAAAGCTTCCACCGAGAGGGACCACATAGAAATTTCAAGGTATGGACAACCACAAATATGATTACAACTACTAGCCCATTATAAATATGTAGGGTTGCCAAAAATATACCTTTAGTTTTTTAATATTATATAAAATTTTAGTATTTAATTTTTTTAATTTTATAAATTATCTTTTTAATTTTTTTAACTCTGATATCACTATTCTAAATGATAATTTTTCCTATTATTTTTATTTTAAAAAAATTAAAGTTAAAATGTCAATTTTAAGAATATTTTGTCAATATTTAAAAGTTCAATGTTAATATTTTTGTTAATAAAAATAAGATTATTAGGATTAATGAAAAAAAAATGAGAAAATATTTTATAAAAATAAAAAACTAAATAATAACTTATTTAAAGTTAAAAAATTAAAAATGCACTTTAACCTTTAACAATATGCTACAAGTGAGTTGATATAATTGATAAAAAAAACTAATTTGAAAATACTCGACCAAAACAAAAATTCAAATTTTATTAATGAAAAAGAAATAATCTTATGACTGATTAGTTAATTTATAATTTTTTTAAAAAAATCATTAGGCATGTTTGTCATGAGTTAGACTCAATTAACCTACTTTTTTTAGTTTTTATTTTTTTTAAATGGCTCCAAAAAGATTTGTGTAAGTAGGGAAGCAAATGGCATTGAAAGGCTGAGAGAAAGTTGATTTTAGTTACACGGAAAAGCTCATGTATTTCAATATTCAGATGCAGTGTCCTTCCATGTAAGCGTCACTTCTAAGGTCCATAATTGTTTTTGCCCAATTTGGGGGAACAATGGTACCTCCATTCAAGGACCCCACTTTCCAGTGCGATAGTCTTCAATTCAAATCCTCACCTAACATCTTTTTATTTTTAATTTCTAGTAATTCATCTTAATAATTCTTTCATTCATTCATTTCTCTTTATGTATTGAAAACGAGGCCAGTCAATAGTACATTGGTTCAAAATTTAATAATTACAATCATAGTCGAATTATAATTAAATTTATCATAAATAAAGTATTTTATTAAAATAATTAAGGTGCTGATTTAACAATTTATTAATTTAACTTAATAGATCAATCTAAATTTTCATATCATGTCTCTCACAATTAAAAAAAAAAATTTCTGTATAGTTATAAAGCATGTCATTAGCTTTTTATTACAAAATTTTTCTTTTACCTCCAATATATGCCCGTGAGAAAAGGTATAATTATTAAAATATTTATATTTAATAGAAAGAATCACATCCAAAAACTATTTAAAAAATTTATTTATAAACAAATACTAATAACAAGTCTCATTTTTAAAACAATAAATTTATATTCTCATTTTAACAATAATTCATGTCATATTGATTCTTGTCCGTAAATAATTTTTTTAAATGGTCATTAAATGTGATTCTCTTTATGAGAAAAATTAGAATTTATTAAAATTTTTAAAAATAATTAATAAGTTTTACTCTCTTTGTCTAAAAATAAAATATTTCTTGAAGGATTGAATGTTAAAAAATATATCATAGTTTTAGTCTTTCAAGGTGTAATTATTATTTTTTTAAAAAAAAGTGTCCTTATTAAATAAATTACTTTATATTTATTTTAAGGTGAAACATTCTATTAAATAAGGGTAAATATGAAAAGATAGGATTAGTTTAAAGATAAATAACTACTTTATTAAAGGTGAGATTTGATAAAAAAATGTTTTATATTTTTAAATGAAAGGAGTAAGATATACCAAAAAGAAAAAAAAAAATTGCAATAGAATTGATTAGATTGTTAAAAACTAGACTGCCGATTGAAATAGTCACGTATTGGATGATTCAAGATTCAATTATTTGATGTCTGTCAAATAAATCTTAGTTAAATTAATATATTTTTAAATTCATGCAAAAAAAATTTTAAAAAAATAATAACAAGAATATAATAAAATATTATTCTAATAAAAATAAATAATAAAATTAAAAACAATAAAGTGGGTAAAAAGAAGTGAAAATATGATTAAAAATTTAATAAATATTTAATAATTTTAAAAGTAAAAAGTGAAAAATTATAAGATACAAGATATCAGTACATTACCAGTTTGACCAGTGGATTCACTGATTTATCGATTTGGGCCAACTCCACCAATTTGGTGTTTTCCCGTTAATTTGCTAGTCGCTCGCTGGTCTGATATGGTTTTGTAGTTTATGTATAATTTATTATTTATTTTATTATTTTTATTATTCAATTTTTTAAAATAAATAAATAGATTATGCGAATGATAATTATCAATTTGATAAGAATTCGTGATGCATTTCGACCAGAAAAAATTCTTAAATATATTATATCTTCCTTGTTGACAATAAGGATTAATTATTTTCAGGATGAAGAAAAGGAAACTTCTAAATTTTCTTCATATACTCTCTCCATTCAAAAATGCAAGATATTTTTTGAGAAGTTAAATGTTAAAAAATATAAAACATTTTTTGCCTTTCAAGATGTTCGAAAAATGCCCCTATTAATAATAACTTTATATTTATTGTAGGGTGTTTAATAAGGATAAATATAAAAAAATAGGGTTAATTAAAAAGTATATAATTACTTTATTGAGGGTGAGACTCGGTTAAAAATGCCTTATATTTTTATACGGAGGGAGTATAACAATTGATTCAAACTCCTTGTTATGCGCGAATGTCCTTATCACTCAAACTAATCTAAGGCGGTATATGTATTTTATGTTATGATTTTCAATAATTTTATCTCTTTTTATAATATCTTCAAAAATTATTTTTATTTTTTATTTTTCTTTCAATTTATTCGGCTCTTTTTCCCTTGCCAAGCATAGCTCTTGTAATTTGAGTTACGTGCAAATAATTTTTCCCGCTCTTAAAATTTGACAATAAGCCCTCTACCCTTTTAAATTGGTGAAGATAAAACATTTGTTATTATTCCATTATTTTACCATAATATTTCAAAAGGTTTATCTACATATAATTAACCTTAACAACCATGGCGTTATATGCAAATAATAACAAAAGGTTTACCTACATATAATTAACCTTAATCCCTTATATTACAGCGGTAATTTATAATAGAAGAAATTTTCATAAGGAATGATAGTAAGGTTTACAAACTTTAATTGAAAAATGAGATGCAAATAATGATTCAGACAATTGCGGATATATGAATTTAAATTGCAACTAAGAGCTGCCTATGAGATCCAAAAGGCTTGATTTGAAAATGAGACTCCCATATTTATAATTATGTGATTAATATTTGCAACTGTAGGGAAAAAAATAATAACCAAACTATCATTAAATTAATATTGTTGGACTTAAGATCATTTCCTCAAAATTTTTATGCAATTTAATATGTTTCCTTCAACCTATTTCATTCATGAAATATAAGAAAAATATAATATCTTACAAGAGTTTCCTGAACATTGCATTTATTTTTTAACACTTAAATCTTATTAAAATATGTGAAGAATGTTAAAAGTTTAAGAGCAGAATTGCATGAAGCTCATGAAATGTATAGATAAAATTGGAAAAAAAAAAAACACGGAACAGAGATAGTACAAACCTTGTAAATAATAAGCTTATATTTTATATTTACATTGATTATGATTTTGTGGGTGTATTAAGGCAATGTCCCACAATATAATATAAAATCAGAGTACAAATTTCACACCTAAGAAATGATTAATACATTTAACATACAATTACAAGAACAAAAAATTGGCGATACAATAGTTCAAAAGTCGATTAGATAAGCCACCAAAATGCTTGCAATTCAAGGCCCATCAAGCAAATGTTTGGGCCTTCTCAAAACGTGGCTTTCTCAATAGCAACCCATACATGTTTTTGCTTTACTAATAAAACTAGATTTTTATGCCTGATGCACGGAATTTTAACCCTCATTTTGAATATAAAGAAAATGTAAATAAATTTTTTTTAACGAATTTTCTTAAAAAAAGTAGAATACACGGGGTTGAAAATTTTTAATATAGTACAATGCAAAGGAAAACAGTAAATAAAATCAAGTAAAATTTAAACCACAATTATTCGTTATTTTTTTTAAAATCGAACATATTAAAATCCCATATCCCCCCCATTCCTCCAATAAAAAATAAGTAAAATTAGTATGATTTAAATATTAAGTAATTATTTACTTGATAATTTTACAACAAATGAAATTAATTATAAATATAAAATAATAGGCCTTTATTACAATTTTTAAAATTTAATTTATAATTTTATTACAGGTTTCATATATTTGTCACTATAATTTCCAAATTCATCGCTCATTTTTACTGCAGGTCATACATTCATATTTTTATTATGAGATTATGAATAATCTTTATTTACATTTATTATATTATATTTTAAAAATAATCACATATTTTTTTTAAAAAAAAAGTCGTTGACGGCAATTAGATAATAGGAAAAATGACTATATGCCATAACTTTACTAAAGTTTATAAAAACTTTTCTATCATTATTGAATTTATGTAAATAATCAAATTGCCCTTATAGCAATATCAGAAATTTGAAATATAAAATTGTAATTTGCTGTTATATTGTTAAGAATATAAGAAGTAAAATTGTGATTATTTAAATAAAATTTATAACCATTACTTGTTATTTCCAATACTTGTAACAATATTAGGAATTTGTCATGTAAAGTTGTAATTTGCTATTATATTATTGCGAATATAAGAAGAAAAGTTGTGATTATTTAAACAAAACTTATGATGATTTTATTTTTAACAATGAAAATTTAGTCATTTATATAAATTCATTAATGACAGAAATTTTTTTAAAAATTTTAATAAAATTATAACATTTTGAAAAATTAAATTATTTTTTTATACAATTTAAAAGGATTTCGTTGCCATTTTTCTAACATAATATTGTACATGTAGATGTAGATGTAGATGTGGTTTTCTCAACTGGTGGCCTTTATTTGTGTTATTGTCAAGGTATCAACTTCAAGGAGGTTTTGGACGGTGGCCTTAATTTGTTCAAGGAGTCATATTTTCGTTCAAGTTGGGACCTGATTCTCTATTGCAACAACACCGTGCTGCAATAAAACACATGGGTGAGGTTGGACCCACTTTACTCGTATTTATCTCAATCTTTACGAATTTGGATAATCTCTTCATCATTTCCCTTCTTTTCTTCATCTTGTCTCATTCTCATTTTTGGATAAAAAAATTTAATGATTGAGATTTAATCGAATTCATTCATTTATTTTTAATAATAATTTATAGTTGGTTTGTAGCTGTGAACTGCTTATGTGAAATTTTAATTGTTTAGATTTGTTTATCTATTTATGTTTTACTACATATATTTTTTAAAATATTAAATCTCAATAGTTGAATTTTTTAATTCAAGGATGATGATGGGATAAGAAGAAGAAGTAAAAGAAAGGATGAGAGGATAATCAAAATCCCTCTTTGTTAGGCAAAATAAAAGGGGGTATCACAAGATGTGTTAAAGATGTGGGGTCTCAAAAGGATGGAAAAACCTGATTTCTAATCAAATGCGAGGAATCTGGGCTTCCTTATCATAGTTCACCTGCATGTGAGAATGCAAAGTGAAGAAAATTAATTTAAATGCAGGAAAGCAGAGATACATTAATTAAAGAAAAAGATGGTGGGCTATGCCGGCCGTACAACAAAAAAAATAAAAAACTAAAATTACATAATAAAAAGAAAAAAATAAAGTAGTAGATGCGAAGTTTGGGAATTTCACTGATAGTTTGTTGATGCTGATCATGATTGTTGAGAGAGGGCTCTTCTATTTATGGATGATCCTGGCTTAGTGCTCAAGCCTCATGATCATCAGTTTCCTTGAATTTAACAACCACCTCCTCTATCGTGGTTACCATCATGGGTAGAGTGATAAAATAAAGACTAAAATTACATGATAAAAAGAAAAAAAATAAAGTAGCAGACATGAAGTTTAGGAATTGATTGATAGTTTGTTGACACTAATCATGATTGTTGAGAGAGAGCTCCTTTATTTATAGATAATCCTGGCTTGGTACCCAAGCCCCATGATCATCATTTTTCTTGAATTTAAGAAACACTTCCTCTGTTATGATTACTTATCATGGGTGGAGTGTGGATAGTTTTGACTCAGCGACTAAGGCTTCATAAATATTTTCTTTTAATTATTTTAAAACCAATTAAGTTGAGTTAAGCCTGAGCCTCTAAATTCATAATTTGGGTACAAACAATGCCCCCATCATACAAATTGGCCAGATCCTTCATAGGCCAATTTTGTATGAATATTTCCATTGACCCCACTTCTAAGTATTGCGTGAGTAGTATGTCTTGAAGGATCAACTCGTTCCAATTCTAATTAATGGTTGATCTATTATTTTATTTGAAGAACACTCTTGTGGTTATTAGGGATCATGTGGTCTAGCTTAGGATTAAGTTTCTCAAGGTCTAGGACCTCAAGAGCTGGTTTTGGAATTGGCCTTTCAAATTTTTAGTCTTTACGGATTGGTTCTGTAAAATCTAGTTGTTGTAGGGCTCAACCTTGTGACTTTCACCCCTTTAGAGAGAGCCCTTTGGCGGAGAGCTCCTGTAGAAAAGGCCTTTGCAAAGCTCGCTTTTCTAACTTTGGCCCCTATGGCTCCAGTCCTCATGGCTTTGACCCATATGGTTTTTCTAGTACTAGCCCTTGTGGCATTAGCCCTAATGGCTCTAGCCCTTATGGTGTAAGCCCTAATGGCTCCGAATCTTGTGGCTTTAGCCCCTATAGCTCCAGTCCCTCTAGTGGTAGCCCCTGTGGCACTAATCCCAGTGGCTCTGGCCCTTATGGTGTTAGCTCCTATGGCTCTAGCTCCTTTAGTGCTAGTCCCAGTGGCTGAATGGGCCCTTATTAAATTAGACCCACCATTTATCTTTTTAGGGATGTTAGAGTAGTCCTCATTGTTGATCTTTTAGTTGAAGTGCACATTGGGAGACTACCCCCCGAGTATATCTATTCTTTAAAGGTGAGAGTCAATTGGAGCTTGCTCTTATGATGATTTAGACAGCATAGTAGAGATGTTCCTTAGCCCATCTTTCAGAGTTTGTAATAGAGCTCTTTGCCTTTCATTAGCTCGTACTTCATGTTCTACGTGTGCAACCATGTTCTTTGAGTTGTAAGACTTAAGTCTATTCTTTCCAACAGCATATTGATCCTCATGTGTCTTAGGCATTATGTTCACACGGGTTCCATCGGGTGTGCCAAAAATTATTAGGCAAAATAAAAGGCAGTGTTGCGAGGCATGCCAAAGACGCGAGGTTTCAAAAGGATAGACAAACCTGACTTCTAATTAAACATGAGGAACTCGAGCTCCCTTACCACAGTTTTCCCGAATGTGAGAATGCGAAGTGAGAAAAATTAATATAGATATAGGGAAGTAGAGATACATTAATTAAAGAAAGAGGTAGTGGGCTATGTCGGCCGTACAACAGAAAAATAAAGACTAAAACTACATGATAAAAGGAAAAAAATAAAGTAGCAGACGCAAAGTCTATGAATTTGACTGATAATTTGTTGATACTGATCATGATTATTGAGATAGAGCTCCTCTATTTATAAATGATCCTAGCTTGGTGCCTAAACCCCATGATCACCTATTTCCTTGAATTTAGGAACCATTTCCTCTATCATGGTTACTCATCATGGGTAGAGTGTGGATGGTCTTAACTCAGTGGCTAAGGCTTCATAAACATTTTCTTATAATTATTTTAAAGCCAATGGAGTTAAGTTGAGCCTAAGCCTCCAAATTCATAATTTGAATGCAAACAATCTCTTTAAAGTATCATGTTGAAGCAAGAGAAAGAATCCATTCAAAATAGGGCATAATCCTTTTAAGTAGTGCACAAGGTATAGTTTGGTGTAAAGGCCAGTTTTAAGGCATGAAAAACTTAAATATCTATCTATCTATCTACACTTATGTAGCTTTTTAGGTAGGGTGGTGAATCTCTACACTTTTGTGTCACGTTAGTAATGTCAATAGCTTTGTAGCCTAGTAACATGCAAGCTTTCATATAAGTGAGAGGTTCTATATTTAATTCACTATTACAAAATATATGTTTAGAAGTGGGTCATTAGGAGTGGTTAAATAAAAACCATTCTAAATAATTGTTTGATTGATATTTTAAATTTGTTATTCTGAATATGCTATTTTAGATTGATATAGAATTTTAATTTGAAAAATTTTAGAACCTCTAATTTATAGGGGAGACTTTGCTAGATTTTCGCTTGCAAATCAGAATTATATATATAATTTCATACCCAAAATGTTAGTAATTAAGTTGAAATTTGTTTCTATCATACTTGAATAATGAGATTTTTTATTATTTTATAGGTACCTACATAAATACAAGGTTAGAAGTGTGGATACTATGTGATGAAACTTATGAGAAAAATAATCACACAATAAGAGTTGATCCTTCTTGGGAATGTAAGCCAAGTATTTTAAAATTAAATTAATATAATGTTAATTACTTATATGCTACATTCGTTTCTCATGTAATATTTTGCGTGAGCAAGAACTTCGCATTTTATCATAGAGCAAATAAAAGATATAATTGAAGAGTGATCATAATATATAATTGATTGCTTGTGATTGGTAACTTGCTTTCAATGTTAGAAAAATATCAATAGTTTCATTTATTAGACTAGTTAGAGATTAGACAAGTTAGGAAATATAACTAGTTATGTTGTTTTATTTTCAAGTTCTTTTATTGTATACAAATTTTAATGTTCAATAATATTGTTTCTGGATTAGTTTTTGATGTTGAAATTAGTCATTTTGAAAAGATACATAAGAGGTAGTTTACAAAATGTAAATTATAACAAAGATAAAAATACGTATAGGAGCACTTAAAATAAAAGCGCTTTTGTTAAAAGTGCATACAAGAAAGAGCGCTCCCATATGTATAGGCATGGGAGCCATTAAGAGTGCTCCCATATGCCCATTTGGTCTACATATACAAGAGTGTTTTTTGTTAAACGCTCCCGTAGTTCATCCTATGAGAGTATTTCATAAAGCGCTTTTGTATATATGGAAGCATTGCACACATGAGCACTTTGAAAATGCTCTCAAAGGCAAAAAATAAGCACTCTCATAGAGTTATTTTATAATAGTAATTCCACTATAACCTCCAATAATAGTGATAGTTGTTGGTAGTAAATAGTGGTGGTTTATGATAGTGGTTGGCTATAACTAATATTAGTTTCCAATAGTCAAATGTGTAATTTTAAAAAAGAAAATAAAAATAGCTTTAAGATATTTCACAAAAAAAAAGGAATAGATTGAAAAAAATCCAAAACATTTATTTAAATATGTTTTTATTTCTTTATTTTAAAAACATAAATCAAGCATGCCCTAAAGTTATTTAAATATTAGGTTTCTTGTTTTCAAAGTCTTATTCATTGCCCATTCATCAACGTCAGTTTGATGCAACATGAATTAATTATCATTGATGCTTCCTAAATTTACTGCTAGGATTACTACCGAATTTTAAATTTGCTAAAATGCACTTGATCGTAAAGCAAACCATCAAAGTCGTAATAAAAAAAAAACCAAAATATTGTGATAATAACCTTAAAAATCCCTTTTAACTCCAATATGCCAATATTGTTCCTAAATTTAAGACATGGGGATCCTCTCATATTTTTAAATATTCATTCATAATTGAGTTTTCACATATTTACAAGTAACTTTTTAAAAATTCATAAGTGATTCTCTTTAAATTTTTAAGTAATGATGTATATATTTATAAAATTACCCATTTACAATTGACTTCCAATATATTTACAAATGCTGTTTCTTAAATTCACAACCAATCTTTAAAGTTATGAGTGAGCTTTTAATGGTTATTTCAACAATTAAAAATATTTTAATTGCAAATGATGATCATGGTCCTTCTTTGACATTTTAATATTTTAAAGTTTTTAATTGTCATTCATATCTTTATAAGTTTTATAATTGCCATTTTTCCAAAATATATAATATGGTTAAGAGTGTTGACGAGCTCCTTGTACTATTGAGTTCGGAAATGTCAGACCTCAAGACGGCCATTGTCTCCCACAGTCCGAGTTCGAGCGAGCACGACTTGACCCAAACACACTTCAACAAAGCAATCTATGTTTTTTTTTTTTGTTTTTTTACAACGAAGGTGGGTTTCGAACATGATTCAAGGAAAAAAAAAAAAAAAGTCGCCATATCGGTATTGAGTAATGCTGGAAATTACAAATCCATTCTTGATTAAAATTTGGTAATGATGTTGGCAACCTCTCATGCTATAAAGAGAAGTGAGTGGTTGAAAAAAAAAAAAAAAAACTCATTCCCAAAGAAATATATCTCTCTTCATAGTATTTGTTTTTTCTCTTCCTCTTTTTCTTTCTTTGGTGCATCTGTTGTTCATATAAAAAAAGATTTTAGTACTCCTATTTAGCATGGTAGTCAGTAGACCTTGTAATGGCCGAATCTAATAAGACTCTTACTACTCCTTTTTGGATTATGATTTTGTATTTAATATCCTTCAACTAGAGTGAAAGATATTTAATTTTCTTAGAAAAAAAGAAAGAAAAATAAAGGAACCTAATTCTCATTAAATAAGAGTAATTTGGATAAAGGAATAATAGCATATGTACATATATATATATATATATGTATAGACACACAATAGATAATTATACAAAAAATATTATAATTACCATAGACTTGACTCAATTGAAAGAAACCCTCCAGCCAATGGGAGAGATGGATTCCATGGTTGTGTTTTTGTTCTGTTGTTTTTTTTATTTTCTATTTATGCTGTAATTTGATTTTATTTGATTAATAATTTAACATCAGATTCAGTTTATAATTCCGAAACAATATAATTTTTACTTGTTCGATTAATTATTGTTACTTGAACTTATTCGGTAGTGATGGTCGAAAAAAGAATTTATTCGCTAGGTACAAAGTCCAATGTCTAACATGATTGGGCTTAGCCCATTCCTTGTCATTCAGAAGACATGCAGCTAGGCCTCATCCTAACATGTTGATGAGTTTAATAATATCTTTTTTTATTCGGTCTGAAACAAAATCTCAAGGGCACAACAATCATTTGTTCCTTTTTTTTTTTTTTTGGTTCTTTCTACTACAGTGAATAATTCAGATTTAACTATTTTTTTACATGTGAACAATATTTTCATAAAATATTAATTCTGAACAACTATTGCTTATCTAACAACCTAGATCTGCAGTACAGGAAAAGGTTTTCTTTTTTTAAAATTTTTTTACTGATATAAATACTTTTTATTTTGAATAAAATTGTTTTTAAAGTAGGGCTATTTAACTAACCCGGTAACCTGGTAGATCTAGTCTTAACTAGGAGATTGGTTTGGTTTGAGTGATTGGGTCAAACTAGACTCTCTAGTTTAAGTCCAAACCAAGCTTTACCAATGTTGGGTATGTTCATATATATATATATATATATATATATATATTAATTTTATGCGATTTTCTTACAAATCATGCATAATAAATTACTTTGTTATTATTATGAAAACTTTTAAGAAATAAATATATTATTTTAATTTTAAATTTTAATTTTATTTCCTAACTAAATATCATGTAAGAACAATGTAGAATTATTGAGTTTTTATAATTTTATAAATATTATTTGTAAGGGAATATAGTTTTAGATGGAGAGAAATTTAATATAAAATATTAAATATAACAATACACCCAAGAAGTGATTGAATTGAGTATTAATTAAATTTTCGGTATTTTGAAACTTTTTTTAAGTAAAACAAAGTGAAAATGTGTGTTTATACAAATTTAAGTTCTAAAACTTGTTTGCAAGAATCCTAATATTGTAACATCCTAAATTTCTTAATTTATTGATTAGCTGTTAACCATGAGTAAAGTGATAATTAGTGTAGGATTAGAGATTTGGATGATTAGTTGATGGTTTGACTTATTGGGATGTGAATGAATAGATACGAGTGGAAGGATCGCATTTTGGGTCAAAGCAAATGCGCGTGGTGAGAATTCTTCTTTATTGTGCCACGTGTCGCAGGTTGCGTTGCATGTGTCGTGCTGCATGGACCAAAAAATGACCCTTTAAGTCGTGAATTTTAGGTGATTTTTAGAAAGGCAAATATGAAAACACATGAAAGGAGAAGAGAATAAGGGCAGGTCAGCTAGGGCAAGTCATTTCAGGTCATTAGAAGGTGCTTTTGATCAATAACTTAACGAATAAGCTACGTATAACCCTTACCTTCCATTTTACCTAAATTTATCTAAATATGAGTTATAGTGAAATTGAATCGATGAGATTTTAGGGGTTTGATTCTTATCCAATAGTAATAAAAAGGTTCTCAGGAGTTAAATTAGAGTTTTGCGATTAGTTTAAAGTTGAACGATAGAGCTTTGAACCCGTAGGCTCAATTTGACCTTAAATTAGAGAGATTTTAGGGTGGAAATTGTGTTTGGGTAAAATGAAACCGGCTGAAGTGATATAAAGTAGTAATCGAGTAGTATTGGATCTAAAATGGATAAATGGAAAAGAATACATGGCTAAATATAGCTATAACTAGCAAATATGTGTTTTTGTCAAAATAGACCAATTGATTGAATCATGCCAAATCTGTCCAGATTGGCATATTGAGCGGGTGAGTTGATAAAGGAAGCTAGTAATAAGCTATAGTGGTAGTTGAAATTTATGAGTAACCTCTCTAGTGACAGAAGGGTTAAGATAACCAAATAACTTCCTTTGTTTGACTAATTGTTGTAATTGTGTGTGGGTATGCTATGTAGTGCATGAAATGATTTTCAACTAAGCATGATTTATGGCATTTTGTAAATGTTGTATGAAATGGCTTTTGATTGAATAAAAGTATTGAATATATGAATATATATATAATATATATATATGTTATGTGTGAGAAAACATGTAAAGTGGTGATTAGGAACCTATGTGGTTTAAAAAGCATGATAATAGGGGTGGGAGTTCACTCGGGTAGAGAGGTGTGATAAGATCATATGACATATTCTTCTTAGTGCCCGAGGAGGTGTGGTGTTGGAGAATTATACCTCCTCAGTACCTTTGAGGTGCGGTGTTGGAGAAGATCTTCTTAGTGTCTATTGAGGTGCAGTGTTAGAGATATCAGACTCCTTAGTGTTTGTGTGATATGGTGTTGGAGTCAACGACACCTCATTGTGTGTATTGGGGAGAAACCATAGTCCAAAAGTGAAATAGAACACCTTTGGCTAGATAATTCTACTTCTAAAGGTGAGCTCAGGGCTAATGAAAGTGTACATTGATCTAAGATAAGTCTATGGTTTTGTGTCGAAGTGATGCGGAGGTTTGGTCAATAGTGATCATGCTATGTGTTGTTATATGTTGTATATGTAGAAAAATGGTGAAAAGTGGTGATTAAAAGGGTAAAAGAGATGAATCGACACTTATGGTTGTGAATTGAAATGAAATTTGTGATATACTATATTAAATGATATATTATGTCTTACTTTCATAGAGTTGCATGTGATAGTCAATAGAAGGGAGTTATTCTATTATTGAGATTTTTACTTCACCCTCGTGGTTACATTTTTACAAGGCAGAATAGCGATTAGGGCAAAGGAAAAGAATTTAGAACGGCTTAGAGTTGCTAAAGCCATATGGAATCTCTAAGTTTATGTAATGAACTGAGAACTTGTATATATATGTGTATTGTATATAAGTTTTCATAGAGATACATGTATGCTTGAGTAGTGATTTTGTGAAATCCCAGTCCAATTGTATATATATGTGGTGAAATGAATCAAGGGCTAAAATTTAAGTGTGTATGTGTTGAAAATGTTGTGACTGTTGGTGATTATTAAGCCCATGTATGAAATTATGATGAAATGAGTAATTTAGGGCTAAGATTGAGTATTGGATATGCTATGGATGTGGTTATATGTAAATATGTTGAGAAAAGGCCAAGTTGTGTCAATTTGAAACATATTGTGTAAAGTTGGGAAAATGTGAAAATTGGTCATTGAGGTGTCAAAATTTGATATATGAGCATAGATGTGTTATATTGTAGTTAATTAGGTGTAATAGGTCCTTTCGGACTTAGTTCAAGGCCTTATGTAGTCTAATAAGAGAAAAAGATCGATTTGAGCGCTTGGGCGTGCAAAAATTTTTAGAAAAAATGACATTTTTGCACCAGGGTATCCAATTTTCAATCAGACTTCTCAATTTATCCAAACTTGTCTCATTAGCTAGCTTATGAGATAAGCTTCATATGGACGCTTAAATCACTCCAATCGGATATCGTATGTGAAAACAGCTTATGCCAGAAGTTCATCATTTTGCTATCAGAATGACAGCAGAAGTTTCAAATTGGCGCACCATGGCGCATGACACAAAAAATTAGTTATGTGGCTCTATACCACATGCTGTGGCACATGTACTGCACACTGTGGCACATGGCCCATATCCGAACCTGATTTTGTAATTTCTAAAGCATGCAATGAGTGTTATGAATGCAACTTTTTGCCTTTTGCTGTATCATGCTTTGATGTGGTATGATTTTATTAATTTTTTGCAAAAATAAATCTTCGGCCAAAGCTTTTCAAACAAGATTTGATTATTGATTTGTGTGATTGATGTGGCAATTCTATTAATTTTTTCTTGTATCTGAAGGATATGGAAGGAGGTTACAAATATGATTTTCTCAATCTCAATGTAGGTAATATATATTAAAATCAATTTATAATTGGAAGTTTGTGTATGAGCTTGTAGATATTTCAAATTCAATCTTTAACAGAAAAACAAAGAATAAGCTATAGTTACTTGAAATATAAAGAGTTAAAGGATAAAGAAAATACAAACTATAATTTATCCTAATTAAACTCTATCCACTTGAGCCTATATTCAGTTATTAATCAACTACTTGAGATTTTTTCACTATAATAAACAAGTTTGATTTGGGTACTTGTAAGCTATTACCACCTTCATTGTAAAGGGTGTTCTAAATTAGGACTTAATCATCAAACTAACTATACTAAATCAATGACTAACCCAAGAGGATTATCCTATAAGAGTTTAACCTAAAGAAATTCTTAACATGTATTTTCACAAATGTTTCAACACAAAGGGATCCCAAGTCTTTAAAATATTTTAAGAACTCATATCATTCAATTAGACATATATGGAAGTATGATAAAGGAATACATCAACATAGGAGAAAAGCTTCCCATTTATTTTCTCTCTATGCCTTACTCCACAATACATATATACATATTTACAACATAATACTTGGTCACTCAAACTCTTCCATAACTGGCAGCGGGCGGCCAAGGTCTCAATCACATTTATCACAATAACTATTACCTAGTCATCATACTCTATATCCTTTTCATTCATATGCATAATTAATATCAATTGCTTACCCTCAGAAATTAAAAATACAAGGGAAGACCATAACAACATTCAAGTTTTTAAATTAAGTAGATAATAACTATTTCCACTTACACAAATATTTTAGCTCGTTAATGTAGCACAAGCATCAAACCACATTCCCAATGGCCCAAAATACATTTCCCCCAACACAAAACCTAGAATGAAAGTGGATCAAGAATATATTATCCTAATTGACAATATCATAAACTAAATACACATATCAAAATAAAAAGAGAAAGGCCTGTAGAAGTGATTACTATCACTTAACCTAATGCTCCTTTTCTCTGTTCTTTTGAGATGAGCTAGCTCATGTAATGTGTTAAAAGAGAGGGGTGAGTACAACCACTTAGTAACCAAGGTACATCTAAGTTGTACAAATGTATAATAATTAATCATAAATGCAAGTGGCTAATAAATTTTATCAAGGTAACCATGAAAACAATCACATTAATAACATGTTAATTACATTAACATCTAACTCATGTGAATAATCTCAAGAATAAAGTCAAGTATAAAATTTGCACAAATGGTCACATATATATTATTTGTATAATTACTACATGTTCTCATTTCTACCATTATAATCATATTCTCAACATAGCTATCAATCACTCAAATGGCTTAATAATAATAATATGCATGATCAATCTCTTCTTTATATCCCCCTTATTTTCTCTGACATGAAATTCGTGGGCCAACAACAGAAGGGATCGTCCATGTGGTGAGACTACCCAAGGCCTTAATCATATCATGAGGGGCTACTGGGCCAGAGTTTACTTACTCACTAATGAACATGGTTTTCCCCAAATCACACACTATGGGGTGTCTTATCTAAAACTAACTCTACCTAAAACTTCAGGTAGGCTAGTAGGATCAAGTCCCTTAATAGAAACAATGCTACAGTACCTTACAAGGTAAGTAGTGGCTATAACCCCTAGGATTATTGGTTAATAGCCAAGTACCATTTGAATTTTGCATAATCGCTAACTTCTTCACTAAGGCGAACTCCCGCCATATGATCATGCTCATGAGAAAATACATTTCAAAAGCTCATATACATAATTTACAATTATCCCACATGCTCATCAACTTTCTTGCTTAACAAACATCAAGAATCATCATATTTCAATCATGCCTCTTGTATTAATTTTTATACTATCATATAAAACTCAACATGCTCATATACAATTCATCACATGCATAATCCATAATTTATAATCAAGGATATACACATCATCATCAACCATCAATCTCATTACTCACATCAAGTCACAACTAACTTGGTCACAATCATAGAGTCTCAACTAAGCCATATGTATTACAAACAACCATTTCAAAATTAGATATATATATATATATATATTCTTTTGTTTCACCAACATAATTAATTAATTAATATACAAATGCATAAAAGAGATTTTTCCTTGATTAACTCAACCTTTGAGAGGTCAAAGGTTACCCCTCAAGTTGCAACACTTCCAAAGCTTTTCAAAACTTGAATGGTGTCAAAAGAAAATTAATCTACAATTGATCATATCCTAATGTGTCAATAATATTATTAACACAATTTTCACTCATACTCTAACACATAAGTATTTATTTTATTTATTTTTTATTTTTTTAAGACCTTAGTTTTAGCCTCTTGAGTTTTAAAATTTAATTTCATATATTTGAATTTATCTACTTAGTTCAATAGTCTCCTTCACAATAATTTCATTCAAATAATTTTTCTAATATCAAAATTTCCTTTTTTATTTCAAAAATTCGCACATAAAAATACCTAAAATTGCAAACTTGATTTCAAGCCTAGAATCATTATTCTATAGCCATAATAATTTATTTCTCATCTCAAATAATCATTTAATATCAATAAATTAATTTATATTTTTAGATTTAACCAAAAATCTACCCATAGGGATCTAGGGATAAACTCAAATGCCTCAAATTTTAATTTTATTAACAAAATAATACTCTAGAATAATTATTACACTACCAACAACCTCAACAACCAGATTTACTCATCAAAAATTCATCCCTCTTTCAAACCCTAAATTTTTTAAAATCTCAAAATTTGCAGCTTAAAGGAAAAAAGGATTAAGAAAAAATGTTTAGAATACTTACCTAGTCTTAGAATACTTAAAATCTCATCTGAAGTATCCTATTATGAAGCATCACCTTCTAAATCAGCTCCCATCAACGACACGCACTCGCTCTATATCCGTTCTCTCTACTGTGCGTGAAGAGAAATGAGGAAAGGGAAGAGAAAATGAAATCAGAAGGGTGATTGTGTTGTTTTGAATAAAAAAAGGTGTGGGTCTCACATAATAATTCATACCCTACTTTCTCTTCTTTGTTTTCTTCAACGCACACACGTGAATGAAATTCATCTGCCTCCCTTTTCTGATTTTTTTTATTTAATGTTCCTTCCTTCTTCTTCTTCTTTCTTCTTTTTTTTATAATATTATCATTACGATTTCTATTAACTATAAAATCATAAATTAGGATTTTAATCTAAATTAAATCCAATAATAATCTTCTAACTAAAATTATTTATATCTAAATATTCCTCCAAATTATTCATTTGTTCTAAATTAACTTAATTAACATTAGGTTAATTTTTGGGATGTTACATTCATCACTATCTTAGCAAGTTCTATTCTCTCAAGAGAACAACCTTTATTGATTATAATGGAAACATTTCCCTCTCTTTGTTGAGTGTGTATAGAAAATTTTACTCAAATAAAACTCTCTTTTAAAAGTGAAATAAGTACAATTAAGCATTTATACTTAAATGATGAATATAAGATAAATATATAACTCAAGAACTGTGATTTTTTACAAAGCAAAAGTAATATAAAAAGAAATTTCATAACTCAACGATTTTCAAGTTCAATCTCTTGTTAAAACAAGTTTGAAGTATTATATTTATAACCCATGGGATGAAATAGCTGTTAGACATGAGAACTAATTGTTTATGACCATCGGGTGAAATATGAAAGGAGTTTTTTTTCTTGCTAAAAAGCACTTTTTATGATAAATTTATTTAATGCATGTCAAAACTCAGGTTTCATGTGAGGTAGCTTGTTTTGCATGAATGAGACTTGTAAAAAAGCTTGTATGAAGCTTTATCTAATTCTATCATGTAAGAATTCTAATTCTTGTGAAAATTAGAGACGGATTACCTTTCTAAAGACGTAGGGTTTGTTTGGTTTTTGTTCTCATTTTTTGTTTTTAAAACTACTTTGGAATACAATTTATAAAATTACTTTTCAAAATAAAACAAAATGAAAATCCATTTGATTAGGTTAATTTAAAAACAATTTCTTAGAATTAAAAAAGGCTGATAGTAATGGTCACATATGGTTAATAGTAGTGGTTTATGATAGAGATTGGTCAATCTAACTATATTTTTCAATAATCAAATGTAGTGTGTTTTGAAAACAAGAAACATAAAATGAAAATAACTTTAATATGTTTCCATTTTTTGTTTTAAAAAACAAAAAAATGAGAACAATTTTGAAAATAAAAAAAATCCAAAACACTTATCCTGGTGAGTTTTTTATTTTTAAAAATAGAAAACAATTTTTTAAAATGGAAACCAAACATGTCCTTAATTTTTGCATAGGTAAGATCCAATTCTTTTGAGAATTGGTCTAACAAGTTTTGGAACATACCTTCATTTTTTCATGAATTGTTTGAGTGTTCTAGGCTCTATCAAAACAAACTTGAGCTTTTTAGAAAGATAGTCTACTTTTCGCATCAACTAACTGGTTTTTGTGAAAAATGGTTTGGATACAACTCAAATGCTACTATTGTTTGAACTCTAGCTTTGATGATAACAATTTAGAGAATTTGTTATTTTGCAGATAATTGTTATTGACAAGTTTAAGGAAATAAGGTCTATATTTTCAAATCTTTGACTTGTTCCTTGTCCTTATTCTTTGTTCTATCTTCTTTGGTTGAAGATAATTATTTGAATTATCTCTTGGTCCTTGAATTGATTTTAGCTTGAGTTAAAATCATATTAAGTATTTTTATTGAAATTGTTATTAGACATACCGGTAAGTCTTATTCCTACTGGTATAACTTGTTCCTACCAAATTTCTTCCTTTGTTCTTAGCTTCCAATGTTCAAGAACATTCCTACTTGAATGTATGCTTTCCTAACCAAATGTATACTTTCCACCCAAATACTTTATCCATTTTGGTATAAGTATCATTCAATCACCATCTTTTACAATAAATTATTTCGATATATCTCGTACTTATTCATATGAAGCTCTTCATTGTTCCTTATTTAAACATTCATACTCATACCGGTATATCCTATTTCTTACCGATTTATCCTTGAAGTTGTTAGCTTTTTTTTTTTTTTTTCATTCCTTGAATAGAGAATCTTGAAGCTCATCTTAATGCTAATTCATTAGCTTTCAAATGTTTTATTCACTTTTTTATCATTCTAGGACACTCTTAAACACAAACATAGGTGAAATTAACCTCTTACTCATTCTTTGAATTATTTTGCCTACCCGTATGTCTTTGTTCTACTGTATCACTTTCTTTCACCTTTTATTAGAGCATTTAATGCATATAGCTGTTACTTTTCTTAACTCAACGATATAATGCAACATCATTGAAAAGCACTATTTCGTTGGACTAATCTTTGGAGAACACAAAAGGGAAGTTAATAAAGTCTTTAACGGCTAGAATGATGAGTCTAACATATCTCTACCAAGCCTTAACTAGAAATATGACTCATTTATGAAGCGGATGCAAAGAAGTTATTGCCCAACTATTCGTAATCAATTCTTATTGACTTACTGCCGCAATATTCATTGTTTGTGAACTGCACTGATTGTAAATTTACTTTTTAAGAGAGATATTCAATAATAGTAGTTTATTATTGAACATACTCTATTTATCCCTGTTCTAACAACTTAAAATAGAGGAACTTAATGAAACATCTCATGTATTTTTACTCCTTTAAGCAACAAGTACTTATAAGGATCATTGCTTAAACCTTGATGATCATCAAGAAGAAAAAAAATGCCAATCTGATTTTTGAGCACATATGCATTTTTTTCAGAATTTATCATCAACTTACAAAATTATTAACTAATTCTATAAAAATCATATTGCGGTGATTCAAGTCTCTAAATTAAGCTTAGGAAGTCCTCTACAAGGGAAAAATAATCCCTGACTTCAAACATCCATCTATATTTAATGAGGAATTTTCGTTGCTCAATGCTACAGTTATTTCCAGAAAATTTTCGAATTTTCTGACCTTATTTTGTAAAAATTTATCTCATTATATACAAGTCCAAATATAGGACATCATTTGAAGCTTGAAATGTCCTCTAAGTGACTAAAAATTTTAAGGTAATAATCACCATATAGCTACTACAATACCCTAACCAATATTGTTCCTTGGATATTTTATCCTAATAGCTTTTACCACACATAAAATAATATTTACATACTAAGATATAATCTATCCATGATTATAATTGAACTATGGATATATTTGTAATCTACTTTCATAGCTACAACTCAAAATATAATCATGGAACTAGGTATATATATTACAACACTAAACTATACCAAAAAATAATTAAGAAGCAAGGTAAAGAAGATAAATTCTTCATTGCTCTCTCTCCTTACCATGGTTCTTGGATGAACTTGCACCTATTATTTGTAAGATAAAAAGAGGGGTGAGATTTATAAAATCTTAATAGCATTAATCTATTCCAAGCTTCAAGCAATAATGGTCCACTCATATAAATAAGCTCAGACTATGAATTATGAAATTCAACAAATATAGACATATAATGGCCAAAGTGTCATACTAGCAATAAAACATCTTATTAACTTGTGAATTTTCTATAATTCATGGTAATAAAAATTCTATAATATTAAATCAACCAATGCTGCTATCACAATAATTAGAGAAATACTACCTTAAATCAAAACACTTCCTTGTTCCAACTTTTCTGGAAAATGAATTTCCTTGGGCTTCTCACAAATATCAAAGTCTTGAAGAATTATTCAATCACAACTATATCATTTTTCAGAATTCAAAATAATTAAATTCATAATTTATACATATAATATTAGATTACTCCTAGCACTTCTTTCTAAAAAAAAAATTCCATAATCCTATGCATTAGTTATGGTCAAGATTTGTACTCATTCCCAAATGAGCATTTTCTCTACCGCTTAATAATTATAAAATGCTAAAACATACTCCCTTCATCAGCTAAAAAGAAACAACACAGGGAACAAATTATATATATATATATATATATATTTTTACTTACAATTATAACTTGCAAAAAGAGCTTTCTTTCTTGACAAAAGAAAACAAAAATCAAAACATTTTCCATCCTTCTACACCCATGGTCAACCACCCATCTCTTTTCTTTTTTTTTTTATTTGTTCCATAATTACTACCTGAATAACTGCTTCCTCTCTTAACTAAAAGAAGACAAAAAGTCATATCTCTTTAATATATTTGCACATCACTGGGACTATTTCAGTTTTAACGAAATTGTGATTGAGTCAAAATTGTGAATGAGTAGATATAATAAAACAAAAATTATACTACCCTATTTAACACTACCGGTTATCGAAAAACAGGGTGTAAGGGGAAAAAAATCTCTAACTTATTTTCTCATTTCTATTTTAAGTGGTATTTACTTAATACCTTCCAATCATTATTTCTATCTCAAAAATATTTATTCATGAGCTTGGAAGGAAATATGAATAGTGTTTCTCAATCCCACATTTTATCTTCTAAGACTCATAAATTCATCTATAAGCTCATAAATTTAAGCTTATCTTACTCCAAATATTCAATAGCTTGAAGCTCCTAGACTTTATCTCCCTAAGCACTTTCTAAAATCTGGGAATCTCCATGAACTAGGTTTATGTGAAAGCTTAAGATAAGCAAGTCCATATTCTGATTTTGCATGTGAGATTTGATCTAACATGATGGGTATTTGGTTGGGTTAAAGTCTCTCTCTCTAAACTCGCTCGGAGACCATAGAAGATGATAGAAATGTTTTTCTCTCCCTCTCAGGCACAACTGTTCGAAAATGAAGAAGACAAAGTAACTATTGGATAAAATTACAATAGGACACCTCATACATTCTCTCTCCACATTTCCACACAACTTGCACGTTGCTTTTTCCTCTTCTTCTTCTTTTGTTTTTTTTCAATTGCCCAAAAACAATAAACTCAATCTAATAAATCCTACTCACTTTATATAAACAAGATTTACATCAGATGGCTCAATTTGGATATTTTTAATCACTAATATTATTAAAATTATTCTTATTTTTAACCCTTCACTTATGAATATCCTTGTCCAAATAATTGTTCTCAATATCTTTTAAAAGTCATTTATCATATTTGGCTAATATCATTATTTAAATAATATTCCTAAATTCTCTGTTAATAAACATATAAAAATTTTGGACATGAAACTTAAGCTCGAGGAGCTTAAAGAAATTTGTAATCACCTTTATAAAGAGAAGTATTTTAGATTCAAGGACGAGTCTTGTAACATCCCAAAAATTTTAAGACTCGGATTTATTTTAAAAAAATAAAATAAAATATTTATAATTAAATTAAAATTTAGAATAATTTGATAGAGGTCTACAGTTTGAATTTTTCTTAGCAAAAGTTTGGTTATTTTATTTTTAACTATGAAAAAAATTACCAAAGTTGACTCAAGCTTTTTGCTATAATAAAAAATGTTGGGCCCTTTCTTATAATTTTCCCCAATGCTTTATACCATCATTTTAAAGGGAAAACAGACACAAAAACGCAGAAATGAAACAAGAAAGAGAAAGGAAACGCACGAGAGGGAGAGAGGAAGAAGAGAAGAGAAAGAGAGGGAGTTGGGCTTGGATTTAGGAGGCTTTGCGACCGTTGCAAGCTCAACTACACGATAGGTAAACTCCCTACTTCAATCCTCTTTCCTTCCTCTTGATTTTCTTCAATTTTTAGAAGAGAAAATTTCTGGATTTTGATTCCAAAGGATTTATTCTTATAAGTTTTTATTTCTTTGGATCATAGGGAGGATGTTTTTCAGTTTTTATATAGTGATCTAATGTTTTGAGTGAATAATTGAATGAAAAGAGGTGTTTTGGGCACAAATCAAATCCCAAGAGGTTGGGTTTTGCTCTTCAATGATTTAAGTCTATTGATTTAGTTATAATTTTTCCATTTGAGCCCAATAAGATTTAAATTAAGGTTTGGTTTCCATTATAAGGGCTAATGGTGAAAGTTGGTGACACTAAGTGAAGGTTTTTAATTGATTAAAAATTATATAAATTAAAAATTAGCCTAGTGATGGCTAATAAATGGTTTTAGTGGTTAAGTAATACTATGTGAATGGTTGGTTTAATATATGGACCATTAGGATGGATTATGACTCATTAACCCAAGTTGTGTGGTATGAGTTATAGTCTTCATTAATGCTATTTGTCATGATAAGTGATGTAGATCACTTCTATATTGTAGGGATTGTTGGTGGAATTTGTTCAAAAATTAATGAACAAACCGAGTTCTATTTTGTACAAGAGGAACCCTTTTGGTACTAAAGGGTTGAGGTAACAGGGAAATTTATATTTCTTATTATTTTGTTTTAGCTATTTTTGAATAAATATTACTAGCTATTATGCATTACATGTTTTAAAAGATTAAACGTGCTTTATAAGGGGTTATGGTGTACTACTTTGATTATAGTACAAATATGTTTTCTAATTGTTTAACAACAATGTTTTTATGAAAACAAGATTTGTTTACATATATTTTAATCATGAAGAATAGAAGTTGTACTTAAGGAAGTGTAACTAAGTAAGGTACCTTAGATAGGCTAAGGAACCATTTAAGGGAGATTTATAAATGTTATACTACCTTAAAGTGTTGAAGTGGTCAATACTCGGGAAGGTAGACATGAATAAAAGGCATGATATCGGTGGGAGTTCACTAATAAAAAGGTGTGAATTTTTGATATTCTATGGCACACTGCTAGTACTCAGTGTTGCCTTACGTATTGTGGGCTCAATGCACTAAAGTGGTTAGTGTATTGAGTGTTCGACACCTCTTAATGGGGGAGAAAATCCAACATATAAAGTGTGAGGTTGAGTACCTAGGCCAAGGTAGCCCTCACATGGAGAGTAAGTCAGGCTGGCTCTGGGAGGGAGTTAGCTTCGACTACTCAAGATTCACGTCGAAGGGGTATAGGCGGTTCGGTGGATTAGATCATGCCTTAAATTATGTTTTGTGCCTGTTGAGGTACAAGTAGGTATAAGGTTTACCTGCGAGTTAAAGAGTGCCAGGGGGCATTCTGTTGGTCATGAAAGGCCATACCGACCTATGTCATGCATTCATGCATTTTATATGGCTAAATTATATACTATGTTGAATTTATTATTTGTTTATTCGATTATGGCTTACTTTGTAATAATCAATGTAGATTTCTCTGTTACTGAGACTGTGGTTGTCTCACTATTTTCTTTTCAATATTTCTAAGTCCAGAATGAGTGGAGGACGGGGAAAGGAGTAGAGCTAGGGGTTGTTTGTGAATTGTAAATAACTACAACCCCTTTCTTTTAAGTAAATCTATTGTAATGTATTTAGGATTAGGGTGCCAGTAGGATATGATTATGTATATGTATGTGAGTATGTGAGGATTGTATGGCTTGTGTATGAATTTTTATTTACTTGTAGACTTGTGGCTAGGAAACTTGGCTATGGTGTGTGGTTTTGATGGATTTATTTAGTAGACCAAGTTTCCACTATAAGCAAATATTTATTTTGGTATATATGTGATTCCACAAGCAAATGCAAAGTGGTTGCAAAGCAAATGGTGTGCTGTGGGCAAACATGCACCTTGGATAGAGAGAGTAGGTGCGTGGGCCCCACAGAGATCTCTGAGCTAAGTGAAAATATTTAGCGTGTGTATTTATATTTGTATATGATATTTGGAATAATTTTTGGCCACTCTTGTGTGATTTGTGCATTTTGGGGGTTTAGGGTCTATTTTGAAAAATGGCACCCGGGTGGTCAAATTTTGGTATAAAAGGTTTTTCTATCATGTAAATGTTCTATCAGGTGTTTTTAGTCCTATTTGATGTGTCCAAAGTATTCTCACAAGTTTGTGATCATTAAGATGAGATTTGGACAATTTTGAAAATGGTTTTCACCAAAAAACTGCACTTTTGCATCCAGGTGTCCAAATCTAAATCCAACCGTTGGATTTTTTTGAAATTTGGTACGCTAATAGTAACCTTTGAATGTGATGTGTGAGATTTAAAATTACTTCAATCGAAGGCCAGACGGTGAATCAGCACCTCCCGGAAGTTTTCCCAGGAGGGCTGTCATGACAGCAAAATTAATGCTATCATGACATCAATTAACCACCCCTGTTTGCCTTATTTGCTTCCGTGCTACATATTAATCCTTTAAACTTTTCTAAGAGATTTTATACATGTTTTTTTTTCTATTATGTAAATTGTTATTGATTTAAATGGTTTGTTTTCTAACTTGGTTTTAGGATTAACTCCTTAACCACACTTAGTTTATTTGAATTGTGTGATTTTTGGATAACACTTAGGGCATGTGTTACAAGTCTGATTTGTATTGAGGTGACCAAGATCCAGGTTTAATCTTAGTGGATATTGTGAGAAATCGCAAATGTAGCTTGGAGATTGGACATAGGCTTAAGAAGTATAGCTGAACTAGGATAAACAAACTATACAAAGCTTCTCTTCCCTTCTTTCAGAATCATTTGGTGATATCGTTCCTAACTCTTCTCTTATTTATTCTTTATTTGCTTTAAATCTTTAATTAGCATAATTCACCCCCCTCTTGGATGATTTTTACAATTTTAACTCTAATTTTTAAAAGCATGACATCTACTTTTTGTGAAAATTAGAAGTCTAGAAACATATTTCTCACTGTCACTATACTTTTCATGTGAATCAATAGATTTTTGTGTAATGTAGTTAGACAGAACCAAGCATCATTATATAGCTCAAATTTTCACATGAATTAAACTAATTAATTTTTACAAAAATGAGAATACATAACAGAATATCACTTTAAAAGTCTAGTTCTTGTGAGGATGACTTATGGTTCTTGCAAAAATGATATCTAAGACAATTCTAAGGCTAACTCATGCGAGCATGGAAACTAGTTCATGCATAAAATGAATAACACTTCAATACTAAACTTCTAAAGGCTTAGTTTATATAGGATTTCATGTCATTCGCGTGATCATCCTATTGAACCATATGTTTTAATGATTACAAAATTAAGAGAAAGAGTTTTGTTACTTGTGTAGATCAATCATTATAATCTAAAGTGAGAAAAACTTAAAAGCATGAAAAGTAAGAGAAGACTTTGTTTATATGGGTTTAAATTTTATATTCTCTTAGAAATATTTGTGAAATCTATGATGAGAGTCATTTCATACTTTTCATGGTAAGAATCATTCATTTAGAACATGTCATAGGCTCACAAGTTCTAGCACTTTATTGTCAAACACTTAGAATTCATTTTATGCTTAAAGTCTAATGCATATTTGTTTGAGTATGGACACACATGCACATCTACCCTTATAATTCATTATAGGACTTTGTTGGATCTAGCTCATGCTTGTAATGGATCATTTGTCTTAGTATCTAGAAGCATTGTTCGTCATTGACCTCTAATATATGCTTGTCTCAAAAGGCATTCATGCATGTTTGAGTGTTCTAGTGAAAGCAAGAGGTTGCCTAGAACTTGCTTGTCTTAAAGAGGCACACACTTAATATGATGCTTACTTAAAAATGTACTTTTGTGATCTACCTTATGCTTGAGTTAGTGGTGAAATGTAATGTCCATATTGAAATTATTAATAATTGCCACTCTATTACATCATAATAGTACTTAGGAGCTATAGATCACTTCAAAGCTTATTGTAAACACAAAAGCTTAAATCAATTAAACATTTAAAATTAATTTGAACCTTATTTGAGATCCCACAAAAACTCTTTAAATAAGTAGTTTGAGCTCAAAATTAAATATTTTTAAAGATATGAGAAGCATAAAAAGGTTTTGGAAGCAAAACACTTGAAAATAGGGCCAAAATGTCACTTTAGTGTATTTTGGCACATATGCCGCGGCATGTGGCCCATGCTCTATTTTCATATCTGATGTTTGATTGGAGTGATTCAAGTGCCCACACGAAGCTTATCTGATAAGCTAACTAATGATACAAATTTCATCCCAATCCAATATCATATGAGAATTTTAGACACCCAGATGCAAACAATCAACTTTTAAAATGATTTTCAAGCATTCAAGTACCGAAAAGTCAAAACTTATACCATTAACCTATTTTGAGGCTTGAACTAAGTCTAATAAACCAATATACACCTAATTGACAATTTAAATACACAATAACACAACAAACACAAAATTAGGCCACTTAATGCTAATTTCACCCAATACGGCCAAAATCACAAACACATACCATTTAGCCTCTTTATTACCACATAATATACTAAGTTTACATCATCACTATATATGTACAACATTCCTTGCACTTACACTAGTATTTTAGTGCTTCATCATAAAACTTACCACATATACAACAAAAGGCTAAAATATAATATAACATAATATAATATAAGTGCAACCAATAAAATGTTATGCATTTCTAGTTGGCAATATATAATATTATATCTTTAAATTTATGTACACAACTCAAAATGAAATCTAGCATTACAATATGGTAGCTACTTAGCTAATCATTGCCCGATTCCTTCCTTTGCTCAAAATTGATAGTAAAACTTGTAAAAATAGCAACCACAGGGTGAGATAAAAATGTCAGTAGCCAAGATACTCTATATTATTGATTAACATCTCAAGTTATAAACAAGTTTTAATAAGGTGTATAGTAAACACAAAAAAAAACACACACACACACACAAGTACTAACACCACAATTCAATGTATGATCACTTATCACTCGATTCTCCAATACTTCTGACGAAACCTATAGGTTATTTTACAGAGCCAAACCATATGTTTAGTCCCCAAGCTCACCATCCATGGTAGAATTTCCCTATTAAGGCATCCTAAACCATTTCTAGACTACAGGTTCTCCCTACTATATATAATTAGGGTGTCGTTACTCCAATATTGTGTCCTATGGATGCTAAGGTGCACAGTCTCCAATTTTGCATCCTTTCGAGTACTCAAGAGGGTAACTCTCTAACACTAAAGCCCTTTCGGGCATTAAGGAAAAATATAAGATACATTTGGCATCTCGAGGTGTCAGCTGTGTCATATAGACTTTATCTCCACTAACTTTACTAAGGTGACCTCCCACCTAATAATATGCCACATTTCACAACATATCTCCACTTAACCATGCATGACAACTTTCTAAACAAATATAATGGATCTTACTACTTACTTCAAAAACATGAAGTTTGACAAATTGATACTCCACAAATTTTCTAAAATACTTAAATTTTACAATATATATATATATATATGTACATATAACCAATCATACAAAATTAACTTACAAATAACTTTTATAAGATAATAAATAATGTAAATTATCTAGTTATCTCAACTTTTTTTTATTACTAAAAGGGTTACTCATAGTACTAAATCTCTTTTTAGGTCACAATAAGGTTCCCCACACCTCAATCTAAAACAATAAATATTATATGTTAATTTTTAATAAACACAAGCACTATTAACTACCTATATCTCCCTAATTCTCCCACTTCTCACTCCTATTCTCAATAAAAAAACTAGTCAAAGTTACAATTAGTTCACACATTCCCCTCAAACTTCCCTCTAACTCTGTCATAACGTATCACTTGATATCTCAATTTGTCACACTTCAAAACTGCATAATTTAACTAAGGCTTGATCTAACTCATTCCAAACAACACCTAAGCTTCATATTAATACTTATCTAAGGTTAAGAAACTTAAATCAAACTTTTAGAGTCACATGAAATCTTTAAAACATAGACTTATAACATCAACAATTCAGTGCAAATTTACCCCTTCTAAATCCCATGAAAAAAATAAGATAAAAAGGTAGAAGAGAGAAGTGAGAAACTTACCTAAGGGTTTAAAGGTCAAATTTAGCTTCCAAAATCACCCAAATTGAAGCTTAGAAGAGGTCAATTTTATATCCTTTGAGTTCTATGTTTTCCTTAATCAAATTTTCTTTTTTCTGATGATTTTTGCCATTTAAGCTGTCAGGGCTGTGGTGTGCACCACAGCACATGGCACACAAGTCGTGGTACATAATACAGAGAGTAAAAACTCACTTTTTCTCCCATTAATCCAACCTAATTTAATCTAACTTCCACCCTAGCCTAATCTTAAGGTTATTTATGATCCAAAATGTCAATTAGCAACCTGAAAACATGATTAAATTAATTAATCTATTAATTTACTGACTTACCCTTAATCAAGCATTAATTTTTAGATTTAAAACTTAGGATGTTACATGAAACATGCAATATCTAGTTCCAGTATGTTAGCTTGAGCTTGTGCCTAATCTAGAGCCCATATATCTCAAGTATGATACACACTTATTTGAGGTTTAATACTTATAGTTTTTCAAGCTTAACTTAGAGAGCCTTGAACTTGAGTAAACTAGAACTCCCTTATCTCAAAGGTCATACATGCGTGTCTTAGCTTATAGAGAAAATTCACCCAATACATACTTATGCTAGACCTGATCCACATGTGTCTGAGTTCATAGTGGAAGCAAGGTGCTTTTAACTCTTGATAAATGCTTGCCTAAGTGAGACCACATACTTAATCTAGCTAGAAGTGAACTAAGCCATTTTGCCCAAATCTAATACACACGTGTCTTAGCCTCACACAAGCTTATTTAAGGCTCTAACAATGCATTTAATACATTTTGTAAATAAGTTCTTTTTCTATTTTCCTTCACTTTTATACGTTTCTAGTAGATTTTAACCATGTTTTGAGTGTTTCTAATAGTTATAATCATCCCAAGCTCTAAATATGACCTTATTTAAGTGAGTGGGTAATCAATGAGTGTGCATTAAGTATCCAGCATTAAATTCTAATTTATTTGCATCCATTCTATTGAAAAATGCTCTCGCTTGGTTTATAAGAATTTATTTTAATATCTACTCTATTGACAGTTTATCTAAGTATATTAAATTGTTCATATCATCTCTTTGAGAGATGAATTATTAGGAAACAAACTTTCATCTATTCTCAAAAGAATTAAGGGAAGTATTCCCTTGGATTAGTTTAGAGAAAGATATCCCTGAGTGAATTTTAAAGTGCTCATTGTCTTAAAGTGAGGAGTTGTAATGGCTCACAAGTGCTTGGTTTAAACTTGTGGTTTTAGTGGAGGTAATGTTAGAGGTGCTCTAGGGACTAGATATAAGCTAAGTGGTTGGGCTAAATTAGAATAAATTGCATTATGCAATATCTCTATCCCTACCCTTTTACATTCAGCATATTGTATTTTGCTCTCTTAGTTCTTGGAATTAGAAATTCTATTTTCATCTATCTTTAGCACTTTGTTTATATGGCTCTTTTACTTAAGTTAATCATCCTTTCTATCAAGGGTTTTCAAATATGTTCTTTGAATAGTTTCTAATTTTAGTTCCTAAATTCAATATCTAAAAACTTGATTGAAGTATTATATCAAGTATTTTATAAGTTCTTTGCAACTAGTGTGTTTGAAGTTTAACTATAACTTGTTTTGAAAAACTTCTTGTTTCATTCTTGATTAAACTTAGTCTTAAAGAAAAATCTTCTAAAAGTTAAGAATTTGATAAACATCCAATTCACCTCCTTCCTGAATGTAGTTGCCTATTATAACACATTATTCTCTGTATGTTCTTTCATATTGAGTGCGATATATTAATTATAACTTTGGTTTCTCCCTCTTCATGCTCACTCTTATCTTCACTTTGAACAACATTCAATTATATATCATGAATAAAGTTATTAGTGCAAGTATCCATATGCATGAGAACAAATATGTAAGTTATGATATCATGCAATTAAAAAGACTTATACTTTACAAATATCTAAATTATGAAAATCATATTTTGAACATTCTTGAATATACAATCATTTTAAGATAAGGAAAAATATGATATGGAAAAGTATAAAATAACTTTTATGTCATAAAAATCATTTTTCCAAATATCATTTAGCGACCATATATTTTAGCTTATTTCATGAAAAAATCACTTATTTTTTGGAAAAAAATTTATTTTGTCAGTTTTTATTATGTTTATTTAAGCTTTTGAAAATAATCAAAATCCTAAAAAAAGAAGATTTTTGATTATTTTAAAAAGTTACTTTGAGTTACTTATGAAGATAATTTAATGTGATAAATGAGAGAAAGTATTTTAAAGAAGTGAGATAAACAAATATTGTTAAACCCTAGTTTTGATTATTACAAAATAAAGATAAGATTGTGTTTCATAGGCTATTTAATCATAATTATCTAAGGGTAAGGTAATTGGCTAAGCAGTTAATCAATCTGGCTTAAAAAGTTTGGTAATGGTACCTTAAATTTTGTGGTCAAAACGTTTCCTGTAGCTCGTATCCTTTTCTTTGTGAAAATTCTAAATTAGTTAAATATTACTTAACTATATGTCTTTTGGTATGTAAAATATCCTTATGGAAGTTTTGTAACATCCTTAATTTTAAATCAGGTTAATTAAGTTCAAATAGATGGATTAAATGTATTAATGAAGTGTGTAGTCAGAGGGACTTAACTTGGTATAATTGTTGTAATTTCAGCCCTAAAAGTAGGTCTGGATTGATGGCGAACCACTCAAGCAAGGAAAGAGGAAGAAAAAGTGAATATTTGCTCTCTGTGCCACATGTGGGGCGGCGTATGGTTAGTCCGCCATGGCGCAGGAGGCAGATTTGAATCCAACAGGCTCCTCTATGCCATGTGTCGTAGTGGAGGGCAGAGTGTGCCATGGCACATGGCCAAAATTCTAATATATCGGTTTCATATCTACGTGAGAAAAATAGAGAAAAGGAAGAGAAAAACAAAGAGAACAAAGGAGTTGAGTTAGGGCTTGAAGAAACTGACTTATAGGAGTAATTTGGAGCTCATAAACACCAAAGATAAGCTTTCTTACTTAAATCTTTCTCCCTTCTTTCATTTTCTTAATGGTAGAAGTTAGGGTTTGATTTATAATGGTGATTTTTAATCTATAGAAGCTATGGATCTGAATTCATTGACTTAAATAGAGTTAATGGGAGTATATTGAGCTACGTAAACTTGGTATTTATGGTTTTATGATAATTAGTAGTTGGAGGATATTAAATGTCTGAAATTCTTATAAATATGGTGTATGGAAACAATGTGATTTCATTAATGATCATTTAAGAGCTCAATGTTATTAATGAGAGTTAAAGGAAGTTAAGAAGCCTTATAGGTACTTTTACATGAGTCAAGAATAAATCTTGAGTAGTAAGAAATGATAAAGTATTAGTAGAAAATAATTCAAATATGGATATTAATGTTTTGCATGGTAAATACTTGTAGAGTAACTACCATTGGCACCATTCAAGCTTCTTGGAAGCTTTAAAAGTGAGTAATTGAGGGGTGAAACCTTTGACCTCTCAAAAGTTTAAGGTAATCAGGGGAATTCTATCTCATGCTTTTGTGTGTTTATTAGTTTATAGATTTATAATTGATCATTGAAATGTGTAAATTAAAATGAAATGCAAGTGTGGCTAGATTTGTTAGAAAATCCACTAAATTAAATTTTTGTGAGTTTTATGCCTTGTGATGTGAAATTTTTTTTTTGAGAACAACATTGGTGGATTTTCATATTATATTTATTGAGAGTTCAATGATTTTATGAATTGAAAAGTAACATGAATCTTTATTTTTGAGAAACTCAATGATCTTTAAAAAAGTAAAGTTCAATGGTTTTGAAAGTGTGAAGTAAAATGATTGTGAAATTGGAGTTCAATGACTTATTTGGCTTGAAGTCCCATGAAAATATGTTTAAGAAGTCTAATGATTTGTGTAATGATAAAGTTCAATGAAATTGATAATGTGAAGTTCTATGAATAGTATAAAGTATGAATTATGGCATATACATTGCACGATCTTTAGAGGCAAGAGTTCACCTAGGAAGAGGAGTAGATGATAAAATTCACATGGTAAGGGCCTATCTGTGTGATGGTTTGTCAGATTAATTATATCTATACTGTCCCACTTATTCAACGAGGAATTGTTCCATTGGTTTAATATGGGATTTGAACCTAGCTAGCTATCCACTGATTCAATGAGGAAGCTAGTCTAGGGTGTATGACACCCCATAGTATAAGAAATGGGGGAAATCATGTTCCATAAATGAGTCAAGTGCACCTTGGTCGGGTAATCCCCTTACAAGTGTTTAGGCTAAGGAAATCATGGAACATAAATTATCCCATTATGTTATAGCCCACGGTTTCATGTCAGAGGAATAAAGAGAATATAAAGGAGGTATGATCATGCATGTAGTGAGTAAAAGGCATATGGTTGTCTGAGTTGTGACCCTGATAATGATAGTTATAAATTAAGTGATAATTACTCATGATTATGTGTGATTGTATTGTGTGACAAAGTTTCTAGGATGTGAAGATTGTTAAAAAGTTTTATTTTCCAAGTATGTACTATTATACTTGGAAGTGTGAACATAGATTCTCAAATGTTTTACATGGTTTAAAATATTAATATTATTTTCCACTTGTATTTTTAACTGATTGACATGCATTAGTATGGGTTAGTCGAACCTTGGTTACTAAGTGGTTGTACTCACCTCATTATCTTTAATATTACATGGAATAGCTTAAGAGTGTGGACAGAGAAAAACACCTAGAGGCTTAGGACTGTGATCCGATTGTGGAAGGCCCCTTTATTTTGAGTATTTATATGTGTATGATAATTTCAATTGTCAATTAGGAATTCTCATTTGTTCCTTACTTGCATCATATGAATTGTAAATCGTAAGTGTATTTTAGGCCCTAGGGAGTGAGTTGATGAACATGTGTTATTGTGATAGGGCCAAAATACTAATGCAAGTAAGAGTAGAGTATATTATGAGATAATTTGAAGAACTTGATAAAAATTGTGGCAAACTCCCCCTTGTATGTTTTTGAGTTTAAGGGGTCGAGTAGTGGAAATTTGATCTGTAAGGATTTCATGAGATATGGTGTATTGCACGAGTTAGTCTTAATGATTTGTATGTGATCAAATTGGTGTCAGTGGCTACTGGCCTATGGTATTTGTTTTAGACACTTGATTTTGTGAAAATTATTGTAAAAGTGTAAGTTTTGAAAAGTGTGTCCAATTTTTATTTTAGAAATAATTTGAGTCTGAGACTAATGCCATTAGTTAGAGTTCGAAAAGAGCTTTCTGTAAACACCTAGTTTGCATCATTCAAATATTGAATGGAGATTTAGGGCTCATCAAAAGTTACCCCTATTGCTGTCAAATTGACAGCAGAATTCACTATCAAAATTCATGCAATTGCACCACGATATATGGTGCCATGAGTCGTGGTGCATGTCACAGAGGTAAACATGCCACGGTGCATGTTCAACAAGCCACAACACACGCCTCAAAATTTTCCAAAAATTCTCTTTTTTTAAAATTCTTAAACAAATGCACTCACACAAGTAATGATCACATACTTTCACATATTTATAAACTCTAGTTTGTCTAATTACAAGACTTTGAAAATGATTTTAGTTTTGTAAACTTGGAATCCCCATTTTGCTAACCATTGAAAATTTAGTATTTTGTTAATTACTAATGTCCCATTCCTAATTACTTGGGATCTGGTTTTAATTATGGGATTAGAAGGAGGAGGATATTATAAGTTTTCCTACTAAGTGTTATGAAAAAATTCATTTTTTGGAACTTCCTTGTTGTTCAAGTGCTTGTAGCAGCAGTGCTACTCATGTTTTAGCACATGTGCTACCTTTTAACACTTGTGTTACTCTCCAACACTTGTCCTTCTTCTATTTTAAATTTGTTTCATTCACTCATTTCAAATCTATAGCACCTATATTATGAGGTAACACTTGTGCTATTTCAATTTCTTTAAGATTTCTTGTTTTCCTGTTTTAAATTTATTATCTAGCACCTATGCTATTTTGATAACATCGGTACTATTATTTAGTCAATGACGTAGTCTCTTTTGAAAGGAGTCTTTTGAGTTGAGTTAACACCTGTGCTACTTAATAGCATCGGTGTTGGTCTCCAAACTTCACTTTCAAAGTATTATTTAAACCTATGCTACTATCATAGCACCGGTACTACTCTCAATTTGATACTCAGGGAATCTACTTGATTTGATTTAACACTTATGCTGTCAATGTTCCTTGAGAAAATTATTTTATTTCCATAAATTGAAAAAGATCATTGTCTTTTACAAAGAACATTATTATGGCACTAACAAAGTAACACCTGTGCTATTTTCTTTGTGCTGTCTTAATTTCACATTACAGCACCTATAATAAACCAAATGGTATTAATACTAAGCTTTAGTTTCAGACTCTGTTTTATGTTCTCAATTTTAAACTCTTCAAAATTCATTTCTTTTCTATTATTTTTGTCTGTAATCAATTGTGTTTAATCTATAACCTTTCTAAAACCCTTCTAAATACAATTATTGCTTGGATCAAATACTTTGTAATTCATTCTTGATTGATAACACCTATATTAAAATGTTACTCTAGTATAAAACACACCTACTTTTGTTAGAGCATTTAATGTTTATAGCCGTTATCTTACGCAAAGAGATACCTTCATTGTAAAGTACTATTATATTACTTCAACCACCAGAGAAACTCAAAAAAGCTTGGGTATCCAAAAAAATTTAAACAAAAGACGAAGACAAAGTGTAATTGACTTCCAACAAGAAGATTTATGAGTTTAATGGTTCATTTATAATTTTCAACTATAATTAGACTTGTTTATGAAGAACTAAGACAAAGAACATGAGAGATAACAAGAATGAAATTCTGACATTATTGCACATTTTATTTTTACCAACTTTTTGTGAAACATTATTGTTTTTGAGCTTCACAAATTACATATCTACTTATAGAGAGAGTTTATAATAGCAGTAGTTCATTTTTGAACTTATTCTGTTTATCCCTATTTTACTTCATCGAAATAGAGGAACTTAAGCTTGGGAAGCTTAAAGGGAACTAACATTATTTTCGTAAGGGGGAGAGATTCAAACTTAATGAAAAAGTTTGTGAATGTATTGAGGCAACCAAGAGCTCAGTTTAATCTTAGTAATATAGTTGAAATCTTAAGAGGTTCTTGGAGACTGAATGTAGACTCAAGTACTAGGAGTCGAATCAAGATAAATCATCTGTGCAAGCTCTTCTCTACCATCTCGTGTGTTTTGGTGATATTGTTCCTACATTTCTCTATTTATTTCTGCAATTTTTTTAATTTTTGATTTGCTCGATTCATCCCTTCTTGGGGTCATTTACAAATATATCATAAAAACTTAAAATAATATGACAACAAATCATTTTTATAAAACAAAAATCAAGGAAGATATAATAAAATTTTAAAATAAATAATTAATAATTATTTTTTTACTATTGTAAACAAATATAAAATAATATCTACTTTTTATAAAATCTCTACAAAATAAACCTCTTTTTATAAAAGCTCTAAATTACGTAAAGAAATAACTTATTTTTTAATCATAAACAAACGAGCTCATAATATAACATAATATAAGTAAAAACAGTTTAAATTACTTATTTTATAGTTATAGTTAACTATTATATTTATGAAAATAATTAGGGATATAGTTCTTCTTTTTTGCTAGAATTAGGCATATAGTTAAGTAACATATATTTCTCAACAATATTAACTATTATAATTAATTTATTTATATTTATTATTATTAAAATTTAAACTAAACATAATATTATAAGTCATTATGTCCAACAAAATATTCATATTCTATTGTAATTATTTTTTAATTTGTTTTATTTTTTTCAAAACAAAACCAAAATTGATCTTTTATATTGGCTTGACCTAATCCTTGGCTCTATGCATAAGGAAGAGCACTAGGTCGATGGCTAACATGGCTTTGCATGGTCTTTATGCACCCTTATTCAAGAGCATGGTTGAGGCTAATGATGAATATTGTCATCATAATAATTGAACTATTGAAATTTAATTTGAACAATTTAAATTTTACATGTTAAATTTATAATATTTTGGAATGATGCATTTATTTCTTGAAAAATAACAATTTATAAAGTTACCGTGATTTTTTATTTTACACATGTTAAAAAATTTCTAAAATATAGAAATTAAATTAATATATATCTTTTGGCTTCACTCAAACACTACGCTTTCCCAAAGAAAAACTCCCACACACACCCCACTGGTTCGAACCTACCACTAGGGGCACATAATCTTAGTCTATGGGGTACAGTATTTTTTTAAATTAATAATTTAAAAATATTTGAAAAATCTAAAAAAAAACATTTAAGATTGAGCATAGGGTGCAAAATTTTTAAATAAAAAAGTGTAAAATATTAAAATAAATATATTTTTTTATAAATTTTTTCAAACTCAAAAAATACGTTTGTTCTCCTTGACTTGAATGTAGGGCCGTCACATCTCATCTGAGGGTGACTTGGGTACCGTTAGGCTCGCAGGCATTTGGCTTAAATTAATATATTTAAATCAAGATGATGAGTACGGAATATGCACGAGATGAATTCATTATATGAAAAAAAAAAAAGAGTTTATTAGACAGATGGCAGATACCCATTTGGCTAATTATGCCCTTCAAATATGCTATCAACCGCTTTGACAAATTGTAATAGGTGGCGTATGGAATCAGTTGATCCAAAATTCATGTATTTTTGTCTTGCACGTGCACCTACTAGGGTGGCTGAAAGGGGTGGCCTCCGAAAACACACACATCACACATCACACACAAAGTTCATAAAATCAATTTCCGTCTTAAAAACTTGAGTTTTTGAAATTATTCGTGATGATTGGAATATCTAAATCGTTAGAATTCTTTTTTAATTTTTTATCTTTGAAGTTAATTTCAATTTTTATCTCAATTAATTATAGTTGACACTTAAAAAATATTGATCTTTTTAATTTTATTTTAAATGTGTACAATACACTCAATTATACATATTATGATATTAAATATAGAGAAAATTAATTTTTTAGTTCTTCAACTTTTAACTCATTTGTAACTCAGTCCCTCAACTATGACTCGTTATGACTTAATCCCTCAACTTTTGATTCACTTATAATTCGGTCTTTATTTTTTAATTTTTTTAAAAAAATTTTTATTAAATAAGAGAGATAAAAGAAATGTTCATATATTATTCTAAAATACCCTTCTCTTGCTCTATAATGTAAGATTTAAGTTAACATGAAAAAAAAAATTAATAAAAGTTGAGGGACTGAATTATAAGTGAGTTAAAAGTTGAGGGACTGAATCATATGTGAGTTATAGTCGAGCGACTGAATCGCGGTAAGTCATAATTGAGCGAGTAAGTTATAAGTAAATTAAAAGTTGAAAAACTAAAAGATTAATTTTTTTTAAATATATTAAATCTTAAAGAATTAACTAATATTTAATGGACACGTGTGCATAAAAGAGTATTCAGATACTTGGACAAGCATGAACAGTCTTGGGCTTGTTTGAGCAAAACAAGGAAATTGATATTTTACTAATCTCAATTTTATTTTATTTTAAATTTTAAATTTTTTTAACTTATTTAAGCTTGATATAAATTACTAACTCTAAAAAACCATATTTTGCAGTATCAAAACAAGATTTATAACCCAGAGAACATTTATATAATATGGTCATAAATAAAGTTTTTATGTTAGACTATTGGATCAATATATGTTCATTGGTACATATAACATATTTTAATATATGTGCGTTTCAGTCCTTTTATTCCCTCTGTTTTTTTTTTTTTTTATACCAACAGTCCTTTGATTCGAAATGCTCTGAAAATACTTGAATAGCAATAGATTGATAACTTTTTCTTTTGTTTTTTTTTTTTAATGAGAGATGGAGAAGCCTCCATTTGGTTCACTAGAATCTGAGAAAAGGAAAGAGAAAGAGAGTGCAAAATGTCATTTTTTCTGATTTGGTTGGGATGAATTTCAATCCTTGAACTCCAACTTTTCTCAGTTAACTTGGAAATTGAATTCTTCAGCCTGACCCAAGTTTCTTTGAAAAATATTTCTACACCCTACTTCATTCTTCACCACCAACACTTTTATCAATCTTCACCACACCATCGTCGCCATCCTTCACAATACACCCCCTTCAATCAAGAAAAAATTATAAGTAAAATGTGTAAATTTTATAACTTTACACCATTTACTTTTGATATTTTCTATCATCTAAATTAAATAATAAATATTTAAACTTAAAATTTTATTAGATATGTAATATTTTAAGGATTGAAATGAAATATGAAGGACATATTTATATAAAAGATCATATTAACATGTCCGATATAATTTTTTAAAATGACAAAATGATGATCAATCTACTTGTGTTATCACAAGTTTAGTCCTAGTGTTGTTATTATTTTTAATCATTTAAATTATTATTTTTTAAAAATTTTATTAATTTTTTAAATTAAATTATATTGTACCTGTGACTCTAGGTTCTAAAGCCCCGTTTGGTAGCTTGGAATCATGGAGAAAAAAATGGAATTGGACATGGAATCTGTTAACATGTGTGTTTGGTATGCAATAATTATGATTCTTTGGAATCAGGATTCAAGGAAATTTGGCAGAATCCAATTCCATCATATGCATCATGGAATCCAATTCCATGGTTCTCTTTCTCCAATTTGCCCCTTCTCTCTCCTCCAATATAATTTTTTTAATTTTAAAAAGGACACTTTAGTCTTTTCTTATTTTAAGTACTTATATTTTATTAAAATTATATCAGGATTCCATCATCATACCAAACACACTTTTAAATCCAATTCTATTCCAATTCCAATTCCAATTCCGATTCCAATTCTGATTCCGATTCTATTAAAAACTCTTCCATCATACCAAACATGGCCTAACTCTGTCATTGCGCATACCAATATTTATCATGCACCACATCGCCTTTCACTACCTTCAATCAAAGACCACCAAAATATGATGTAGAAATCAAAAGTAGTTTTGAAGAAAAATTATGAACTGATATTTGATAGTGGTGGATGATGAATTAATAGCCATTTAGTGTAAATGAGGTGTGGGTGTAGATATGATAGACAACAAAGTGACATGGGAGGCGTGCTAGTGACCTTGACCCAGCAGTATCATCTAGCAGCCAGCTGTAGTGAATGTGGTATGGCTTTTCATACCTAATATACTATTAAACTAAATTCTAACTGTCTTTCATATTTTAATTTCTATTTGCTTGTCACAGTAAACGGCAAGGGGAGGAGGGGTTCTTGCTCCCCATGCATCATATAGTTTTTGGCAAAAATTACGTTTTAATTTGTAAAAAAGTCTAAAAAAAATAAAGTTTGATATATTGAAAATAACTATATAATAAATAGTTTAATAACATATATTAATATTGACAATTGACATCATTGATAAATTAATTAATAACAGTATAAAATATAAAATTTAATATATTGGACAAAAATTATATAAATAGTTGAATATACATCAATGCTAAAAATTAACAAGATTAATTATTCAATCTATAATGCTAAAAACTTGATCTTTAATAATAATAATTAGTTAAATGATAATTATATTTTTAATAAATTAATAATATATTTTAAATAAAATAATAATATATTAAAGGGATAGTATGGTTAAATAATATCTCATTTTTTAAATTTACTTTTCAAATCCTATCTCAAATTACTTTTACAAATTCACACCCAAATCACTTTAGAAAGTACTTTCAAAAAATACATTTTCTCAATTATTTGATACCCAAACAACTTTTCACATTTTAAATGTTAGAAAGTCCTTCCCAAATATAAAACGTGATTTACCCAAACACACCCTAAGTTCTAGACGTGTCCCTGCTTTGCTAAATCCATTTTCCTAAATTGTACCAGCAAACCAAGCAGAAGGTGGATTGGTATACTCACATAAACTAGATTTATTTTCTGTGTATTTAATACTTAGAAGGTAAAAATAAAATAAAAATTAAAAAATGATTTTTTTTAGTCTACTTGAAATTTTTTATTTATTTAAATTAAATCTCAACAAAAACTTATTTTATATAAAATTATTTCACATGAATATTAAAAATATAAAGGGTAACTTATTTTATTTTAAATGTGTTATACTAGGGATGAATAGTCTAGTTTCCCACCAAACTTGTGCTCTTCTTTTGGTTAATATGATAAAAATTTTGAAATCAAATTAAAAAATTATTATTAAGTTCTGCCCTGCATAATTAGCTGAAGAAGAAAATTTATGCACCAATAAATATTATAAGCATTATTTAGCAAGTGCCACATGATCTCTCAAAATCTAAAAAAATAAAAAAAATTAAAATATTATTAGAATTTATCCTTGACAAATTATGCCAGTGGAGCTTAATAATAAATTTATACTTATAATTATGTTCAATTTTATTGTAAGTTCCACATGATTTTACAAAATCTAAAAATTTTAAAAAATTAAAAAAATTACCGTTTATCCCATTATAGATTTACAGTTGGACAAACTCTTTACATTATTACCTTATACATATAAAAAACAGAAGCACCAAATGATGTGATCTCACGCGTATTATTTTTAAGGTAAATGAGTAAATTAGCCTTTAAACTATAAATTTAACAGCGTCTAGGACCCTAAATTCATCTGTTGTGCAATATTTCTCTTCAAATTTTGAAAAAGATATAATTTGAGCCTTACTGTTAACAAAATTTAACTTTCATTATTAGTTGACTAGAAAATGATAAAAAAATTCAAAAATTAAAAAAATGGATCAAAATATTATAGTAAAGGACTCAAAAATTTCAAGTAATGACCCAAAAAAATTATATAAAAGGATCAAGAAATTTATTAGTCCTTTTATATAATTTTTGAGGTTTTTTTCTATCATTTTTTGTTTAACAAAAAGGGTCATATTACATTATTTTTAAAATTTGAAGGGGAATATTCTACAAAGGATGAGTTTAGGGTTGTAGACGCTTTTAGATCTATAATTTAGGGGTCAATTTACTCATTTACCCTTATTTTATTACTAATTTTTTACTTTAAATGTAACATCCTGGATTTTACCCCCTAATCTATTAAAGAATAATCAAGTTTAACTAACTATAATTGAGTTAGAGGATAGTTAGAGAGGATTAATAAACCATTTAGGCTTAGGTATACCCTTAGGATTGGGGCCGAAATGGAGTTCGGGTGACATAGTGAAGGGAGGCTTTGTGCCAAGTGTCGAGGCATGTGTATCATCAACCACAGTGCAAAGTGCTACACATGAGAGAGGAAATCTCCCTAGCGCATGGAAGGTTAAGTGACTCAAAAGCTGTACTAGAACTTTTGTTTTTAGAGGTTTGGAGGTGTTTTAAAGCTATCAAACTCCTAGAGTAAGTCTCCTAGCTCTTATTCTTCCTTCCCATTCTATTTTTATCAAGGTTTTAGGTTAGAGTTTGTTAATGGAAATTGATTTTTGGGCCATAGAGGTTATAGGTATGATAGATTTGCCTTAGTCATATCGGCACTTAATTAAACTAAGATTAAGTTAATATAGAATAGGCCAACTTTAGGTCATTCTTTCCAAGGAACAATTTAGCGGTTAATCTTAAGTTGGTTTTAGATATTTAATTACTAACAAAAAAAATCTAAAACTAAATGCTAGATTATTACACTAAAATGCAAATGAGAAAATACAATTTATGCTACTAAAACTACCTAAATGGATATTAATGCTAATGTCTAATAATTAAATTCTATTATGTAATGCATGAGTCTTAAATTATCATTGGGGGTTTTGGGATAAGAAAAATAAAATGTAAACTAAAGAAATTAATTAAATGACAAAAAGGACTAGTTAACCAAAAATTAAAAAAAGTTTGATTTAATTCCGGTAAAGAGGGCAATTTATTCACATGAAACTTTTCTAATCCAATTCAATTAGTTAGACCAAAGAGAAATAATAGGAGAGTGAGAATTAATAAATTCAATTACTTAATTAAAGCAAAGGGAACTTATAAGTACAAAATCTAATACTCAATCCACTAGAGAACTCATAGTCAACCAAATATTATAACTATAAATTAGGCAAATTAAATTTATTAAAACAATAATGATTAATATAAAATAAACCTGAAAAAATATTTAAATATCTAATTGAATAATTAGGCAAATTACCAACTCAATTAAACAATTAAGAGGTAAAATGAGCAACCTAAATTTGCAACAAACACCACAATATGACAATTAAGTCAATAATGAAAACTTAATCATTAGTTTAATTGGCAAACCAAGAGTATATAAACATAAGTTTTAAAAATTCATTTAATACAAAATCAATCTAAATATCAATCCAATCCAAAATTCAAAAATATTTACAACCTAGAACTAAATTGTATTCAAGCATTATAATTTAAAATTATTTAAAATTAAATAATTTTAAATTCTTAAATTAAAAAAATAAATGAAAAATCACTTTTCAATAATTTTCATATGTAAATCATAAGCTTTAACTTTCTTCATGTTCATTTCATGTCATGTCTCAAGTTAGCACAAGCTCCCATGAATTTTTTTCCTCTTCCAAACTTCAAGCATGCGGCGGCCCTGGATGAAAACGTGGGGGCAAAAGTTGAAATTGCAGTTGCAGCGGTGTGTGGGCACGTGGAGAGATAAGGAGGCTCTGATGAAATGGAATGGGAAATGACGAAAATGAAAATTGGAATGAGGTGGTGTGTGAGATTAATTAATATGTGTGTAGTCCTGAGGCGTTGGACCAAAAATCAAATCCTTTGGAGAGCGTCGCCCACTGAGTAGAAGAGAAAAGAATCCCCAAAAGAACAAGGTGTGGGTGGTCAGGGGAAGAGAAGGGTTTTGGAAAAAATATCCAACGGTTAAAAGAGTAGATAGATAATTTATTAAAAATTCCAACCATTGAATTTAAAAAGAATCAATAAGAAAAAGAATAAAAAGAAAAATATATAAGGTTTTTAATTTTTTTTGATTGAAAATACTCATTTATCCTTAATAAATTTTGATAATTCCTTCCTTTTCTTGTTTCTTCATAGCGCTTGGATGCTTTTTTAATTTTTAAGATTCAATATTTACCATTAAATTTTATTAATTTTAGCTCGATGCCCAAAAAATCAAATGCACCCATTAGTGTATGTTATGTCCAAAATAAATCTCATGTGTCAAAAATATTTCAAAAATAAATTTTTTTTCGGCAAGCAAAATTTTTCCTACAAAATGGCTAAAAATTCAAATAATGTGTGATAATTCAAATTAAGCTCGGTTAAGTTAAACCATGTTAAGAATAGAAAAATAAAATATTCCCAATTTAAGCCCAAAATACCTATAACTAATTGAAAAATATATTGTTCTTTAAAATTGGCTATTAGCTCAAATAATGTCTAATAAACCCAAATTAACCCAAAATTATCATTAAAATACATAGAAAATGTGGGATAAAATATATATAAAATTATGATTTATCAAGGTCAGAACTCAATAACTTAAATGGAGTCGAATAGACTATCTAAACCTAGAGTTGAAGTCTCAACTTGTTTTGGTAGTTGAGGAGGAATTTATATCCAAACCTAATGTAACATAGGCCAATCTTAAGTTAGTCTTTTTTAATGAGTAATTCATGGGTTATCTTAAGTTAATTCTAAGTATTTAATTACTCATGCTAAGAAGATCTAAAACCAAATGAAAGATTTCTACTCTAAAATGCAAATGTAAAAATGCAAATTATGTAATTAAAACTACCTAAATGGATGCTTGTACTTATGTCTAACACCTAAATGCTATTATGCAATGCATGAGTCCTAAATTATGATTGGGGTGGGTTTTTTGTGTCAAGAAAAATAAAATCTAAACTAAAGAAATTAATTAAGTGAAAAAAAGGATTAATTAATTAAAAATTAAAAAAAGTTTAATTCAATTACAATAAAGGAAATAACTTAGAACTTCACATGGAGTTAACTTTTTTAGTCTAATTCAATTTGTTAGATCAAAGGGACAAGATAGGGGAGTAGAATTAATAAATTCAATTACCTAATTAAAGCAAAGGGAACCCATAAACACAGTCTAACATGTAATCCACTAAAAAACTTATAGTAAACCAAATGCTACAATTATGAATTAAAAAAATTAAATTCATTAAAAGTAATTATGATTAATTCAAAATACATCCGGAAAAATTATTTAAATTATCAAATTGAATAATTAGACAAATTACCAACTTAATTGAATAATCAAGAGGTAAAAGAAACAGCCTAAATTAGCAACAAATTAAACACCACAATGATAAATAAATCAACAATGAGAGCTCAAATATTAATTTAATTGGCAAAGCAAAGGTATATGAACATAAATTTTAGAAATTCATTCAATTCAAATGAAATCTGAATATTAGTCCAAACTAAGATTTGAAATATCTTCAATCTAAAACTAGATTGCCTTCCAACATTACAACTTAAAATAATTTAAAACTAAATAATCTTAAACTCTTGAATTAAAAATATAAATGGGAAATCACTCCCTTATAGTTTTCAAGTGTAAATCTTAGGCTCTAGCTTCCTCTATGCCTATCCCAAATTGTATTCCAAGCTAGCTCAATCCCACATGATTTTCCTTCTTCCTCCAAAATCTAATTGAGTCGTAACCATAAAATCTATAAGAATAAAGGATGGTGTGCGTGTGAATTATTGATGGTATGGGGGTGATGATTTAATGAAATTGATTGATGAATTGGTGGGTTTGTGACACTGTAGTGAATTAGAAAGGAGAATGGATAGGTGAAAGATTGAAGTGGTGTTGTTCGTGGAGTGATACAAAAATCACTACTTGCACCTGGAAGTAGACCCTTTGGATTCCAATGGATCATTGCATAGTTGTTAAGTACTACACAGACAACAATAAAGCATAGAGTAGAAGCAAAAAATTAAAAGTAATAGTGAACAAGAAATGAAAAATAAGAAACCAAACAAGATAGGTTTGTTAGGATAGGCTGGCACCCACAAGGGGATGAATTGGGTGACACTTAAAAAATTTTAAAAACTTAAAAAGAGTGAAGAGTTAAAGAGTGAAGGAAGAAGATAACACACTCAAGATTTATACTAGTTCAGCCACAAACTTGGCCTATATTCAATCCTCAAGATCACATTTGAGATTTTCAACTGAAATCACAAGCTTTAACGGGTGCTTGCTGCCACAATACAATTCTCAAGACTGACCTTGTCTTGATTCTCTTGACAAACCTTGCTACAATCCAGCAAGTTGTTACAAATACTTGAAAAAATCCTTTTCAAGATTTTTGAGAAAATAAGATAAGCTTTTATAGAAAACTCTCTTAAAGAGTATATGAGAATACAAATGAAAACTTATAAACTTTTAAGATCTTTTTACAATTCTTTTAAGAATAATGAATGAATGTAATAAGTAAAAGCACAATTTGAAAGCTCTTTAAATGCACAAATGATAATATATTTTCTCAAAGATCATTAGTTCTCTCTCTAGTTCAAAATGAATCACTTATATAGTTTTTAGAAGTTGACAGATGATAGAACACATTTGTTACCCACTTTTATTTGTCAATTAGGACCATTTTATTAATTATTTATCACCTTCAAGTGCACACATTGCATTAGATTTGGAACTTTGCCTAAGTTTCTAGGTTCAGTGCACTAGGGGCATTTTGGTCCAAAAAATGAAATTTGAGAAAATGTACAAGAAAAATTGACAAAGTGCATTTTATGTCCAGTTGATGAATGGTGAAATTATATTTTTAAAATTCATTTTAGTTTGGGAGTAATTAAATAAAAAAAGTCAACACTTTCTTAAGTGTCTTAGTTTGTCCTAGTTTTTGGTTTGTCTTTGTGTGAAAATTTTTATATAATTTTTTACAGCCTGAAACTTGGTTAATTTAATAAATTCTCCCTTCTAATTATGAATTTAATTGTGGACATGAATTAGATTTTATTATATCATATGCTATTTAATTGAATTATGTGATTTATGTGACATAGGTGGCATGTGACTTGTGCATCAATTGGGCAATTAAGGTCAACACTCCTTGAGGTCAATGGTTGATGGTTTGCACGTGAATTATGATTATTTTGAGGGATTAGATCAGCTAAAATGATGTGGATGACACATGGGAAATTAGGCACACATTGGAATCATCTACAAACCAATAGGAAGTTGCCACCTTGCAAGTGTGACAAGGCTCCCATTTACATTTTAATTTCTTTTTCCTTATTTTAATTAAGCTTCAGCTGATGGGAGACACCAAGGAGCACACCATTTTAAGTCCCAAATGGGATTCAACACATATCTCATTCATCTTCCATATTCTCTCTCTCTTGTTCATAGTGTTCTTCATTTTCTCTCTTTTGTTCTTCATTTTCCAGCACCCTAACCTCCATTTTCAGCCACCAAACCTCCATAAAACTCATACCATTCTTCTCCTCTCTTCATTTTCGTTCCATCCCTTCCATTTTCACAAGGATTGAAGCTCATTTCCATCATTCAAGAGCTATGGAGTTTGGCCTTCACAAGCAATCACTAGGGTTCTTGAAGATGAAGATTGGCTAAGTTTATTTATGGAATCCTAGAGAGATGAAGATGGAGGATGAGTCTTGAGCTTCAAATTGGCTAAGTTCTTTTGTTTCCTATCCTCTTCTCTTTTTACTAGATGGTTAGATTCCTTAATCTAGGATTTAATCATCTTAGCTTATAAATTCTAATTTGAATTTGATGTTGATGTAAAGAGAGAGGATTGTTTCATTTAATTTCTTCCTTGGACAGCCATGACTGAATTTTGCCACTCTTTGTTTGCCACATAATCTTGTGTTTTTCAATTAGTGAATTTCTTGTGTTAATATTGCATAATCTTGTGGTGTTAATGCTTGTGTTGTTAAGTAGCTTGACATAATCTTGTGGTTGCTCAATTTATGTGTTTGACCATGGCTGTTGAGAGAGGATTTTGAGTGAATCACTTGGCTAATGTCTTCACCAATTGGTTAATTGAACTAGGGACTTTAATCTAAGACCTAGGGAGGTTAGCTAATTAGGATAATTTTCTTAAGTCGTGACAGCTTTAGTCAAGAGGAAAGGGAAGGTAAACTTAGCTTAATCATGAGAAGATAATGAGTCCAAAATCAACTAATCTCTAGGGTTCCATTATTGTAAAAAGGGAAGTTCATTTCACTCACTTTCACTAGCATTTTAATTACTTGCACATTAGGTAATTAGTTTAGATAATTAGCTAGATAACTAAATTCCTACAAACTTTGGTTGATTTATTTCACTAGATAACTTTCAATTAGACTTAAAACCATTCCTTGGGAGATGACCTTGGGTTAGCCCTATATTGCATTAGGGTTAGTTTTAGTGTAATTTTGAGAATAAGCGACTAATTTCCTATCAAAATTTTGGCGCCGCTGCCGGGGAATGGTTTAAGTTTAATTCTAAGGTTGTTTAGTACTTAATTTACATTTTTAGTGTTCCTAGAAAATTTTTTGAAAAATTATAAAAATTTGTGTTTTGTGTTTTGTTTAGTGTTTTTTTTGTGTGTTTTGAGTGTTTTTATTCTGTTTTGAAAAAGAAAAAAAAAATTAGTGCAATTTTCGTTGGTTTGGTGTAGAGCTGAAAATACTCTGTTTCTAGTATCTCTGTCTGAAATTGAAAAATTAACTGGGAATGAGTCTGAGGGAATTTGAACTTGAAATTTATTTCATTGAAAGCTATATATCCTAGCTTCACTTTAAAATTGGTTTGGTCAATTTTGAACGTGGGAAGTGTCCTGTGAAATTTTACAATCTAACAAGGTCTAGGGAGCCATTACAGAGGATTCCCAAAACCCTGTTTCAACTTTGAGTTAGCATATCTTCCTCTTTGTGCGTTCAAATTGATTGATTCCAGTTTCATTTTTCTTATCGCTGTCTTATCTTTGTTTCTTGTGTTTAGGATTTTCTTCAATTTTTCCATTTTCCTATTTGAAAGTTTGTTAGAAGCTCTGAAGGTCTTCTGGACGAAATCCTGTTTCTCCAGACCTGAGGACCAACTTGTGAAACATTCTGGGAATGATTGGGAAGGATTTTTAATCTAAAAGTTTTATATAATTTTCCTGTATATCTCTTGTGTTTCTCATAAAAGTTTCAGGGGAATTTATCATGTGGATTTGCTGATAGAAAATTTACAATTCACTGTCTCCAGAGAGCCTACTGTGTGAATTCCAGAATTGCCAAAGCTTCTTGATTGAGCATTTCTAACTCTCTTTCTACTTGTTTGGTGTTATTTTTTTTTCTCATTTTGTTGCTATTGAGTATATTAAAAAAATTAAAAAAAAATTATTTCTCTTGCTTTTGTGTGTTTTGAATTGTTTCGTGTTGATTTGCATTTTAGTTTAGCTTGTTCTTTGTTCTTAATTTTCTTGAGCTTGATTAGTGCATGACCCGAAGAAAACATACCTCTTTTGTTGAATTAGATCCAAAATTGAAAGAACTATTTCTAGATTGAGAAGATCACAACCTATTCTTGATTCTCATTTGGTTTGTAATTCAACAATGGAAGGTATCTTAGGACATGAGCATGTGCATAATGAGGGCCATGGGAATGGGAATGAGAATTTGCATGATGATGGCCATGTTAATAATGAATTTGAAGGCTTGCATAACCCTAGAGAGGAGAGGAGCATTAGGCAATTAACTCAACCTAATTGGCATGATAATCCTTATGGCTTATATGTTCCTCCTACTAATGTTCAATTTGAAATTAAATCCTCTTTGATTAATGCATTGCCTAAATTTCATGGGTTACCGGGAGAGGATTGCCATAGGTTTTTGCATACTCTCCTATTGGTTTGTGATACTATGAAGCCTATGCATGTAAATGTTGATGATGTTCAAGCTAAGGCTTTTGTATTTTCTCTTGAAGGTTTAGCAAAGGAGTGGTATTTCAACTACCCTTCTTATGTGAAAGTGAGCACATGGGCCGAGCTAAGAAGACTCTTCTTAGATAAATTCTTTCCAAATTCCAAGGTCACCAATTTGAGGAAGCAAATCTATGGGGTCCAACAAGGAGAGGATGAGAGTCTCTATGAGTATTGGACTAGATTCTAAGGCCTTTTGGCTAAATGCCCACACCATCAAATTTCTAGTGAGAATTTAGTCCAATATTTCTATGAGGGCTTGATTCCAAGAGACAAAGTTAACATTGATGCCGCTAGTGGTGGATGCTTGATTGACCTCACTTCCTTAAAGGCTTGGGAACTAATTGACAAGATGGCTTCAAGTGGTGCTCAATACTCTACAAGGGAAAAGAGAAATGTGAATATGGTAGGTTCTTCAAATTCTTAATGATTCATATGTGGACTTGCTAGTTGCCGAGATTGGGAGAATGTTGGCTCCACAAATATCTCAAGTGAGCAATGTAAGTACTTCTCAAGCACTTGTCCCTTATTCTTGTACTTTTTATGACTCACCTATACATGTAGAAAGCAATTGTCCTATTAAGTTTGAACAAGTAAATGCTATCTATAATGGAAAACAATCCTATGGTGGGAGGCAAGGGCAAGGAGCTTATTCTAATACTTATAACCCTTCATGGAGAGACCATCCTAATCATGGAGAGACCATCCTAATTTCTCCTATTCAAATCCAAATGTGGCTTTACAAGACAATCAACAAAGAGGATCCTATCAAAACACCTTTGGCCGTGACCTTCCACCTCATTTGTCTCAAGGTAGCTCTTCTCAAAGCTACAATCCAAGTGGTAATTCTCTTGTACCTTCTCTATTTCTTATAGTGATAGGAGGCTTGTTCCAATTGAGAGTTCTTCTAATTCAAACTCTTCTAATGATGTGAATGTGTTACGTAAGCAATTGATTGAAATGAACTCCTTGTATAAAAACATGTATGATGGCTTAGGGAACAAGGTAGAGAGTATGGGTAACAAGTGTGAGAACATGAACTCTAAAATTGATGCCCTTACTTCTCAAATGAATATGCTTGCTAACCAATTAAGTGCAGCCAATGCTCAAGCCTTTACATTACCATCCAATACCGTTGCTAATCCTAAAGCTAATCTTAATGCTATCACATTGAGGAGTGGCAAGGAGTTGGGAGAAAGAGTACAAGAAGACAAAAGACAAGGGAAGGCCGAGAAGCCCTCTTTAAATTCTTCAATTGATATTAATGTTTCTAGTTCTTCTTTTGCTCCTAATGATGCATCTTTTTGTAGAGATGATGAGGATGAAAACATTGAGGAGATCATATGTGAGCAACCACCATCTAAGGTGGAAAAGGGGACTATGGCTGAGTTGTTTTGCAAGGAAAAAGAGGGAGAGGCCAAGCAAAGTGAAACAAGAAAGGAGAGTTCAAGGAAGGAAGAAGGAAAGCAAAGTCAAGAGATTATGAAGAAGCTTCCTTTTCCACAAGCACAAGTGGTCCCTAAGCAAGTGAAGGGACAATTTGATCAAGAGGTATATGATTTCTTCCATAAGATTCATGTTAATGTACCCTTGATGGATGTAGTTAAGAACTTTCCTAAGTATGCCAAATTTTTAAAAGATTGTTGTACAAATAAAAGAAAATTTAGGCCTAATGCAAGGGTACAATTACCCTCATCTGTGAGTGCTATCATGAAGCCTCAACTCCCTATAAAATGTGAGGACCTCGGTTCCTTCACAATTCCATGCAAGATTGGCAACACACATTTTTCTCATGCATTGATAGACTTAGGTGCAGCCATTAATGTTATGCCTCTTTCAATTTATCATGCCTTGAGTCTTGATTGCATGCATAAAACACCTATGATATGCCAATTAGCGGATAGAAGTGTTAGAAGACCACATGGAGTAGTAGAAGACTTGTTGGTTTGTGTTAAAGGTCTATTATTTCCTGTGGATTTCTATATGCTTGATATGTCAAAAGAAGGGAGTGGGGATGATATTTTGATTTTAGGAAGGCCATTTATGAGGACTGCCCGTACATTATTGACATGGAAAAAGGTAGTTTGATTTTGAAATGTGGAGAGGATCATGTTGTTTTTAATATATATGAAGCAATGAAACATCCTTTTGAGGATTATTTTTTGTTAGGTGTAAGTTCCATTGAGTTATTGCTTCATGATGCTTGTGAGTCTCACATGCTTGATTCTTTCTCACATGTTGATGATGATTTGTCTCTTGTTACTACTACATGTATTGATGGATGTAGTTGTCCTATTTGTTTAGAGATTGATGCATGCTTGAATGATGCAACTACTTCTTCTCATGATTTGTTTAAAATATCTCCTATGCTTGATCTTGAAATGCTTGAGAAGGGTATATCTTCTTGTGTTGTAGGTACTAAAGCCATTAAGGCCGAATCTATGAGTTTTTCTCCACTCGAGCTTGATGTTTTAGGATTCCCAAGCTATTGGAGGAAAATTCTACACTTTCACATGTCGAGGCCGTGGCTCAAGTCCAAGCACTTGAGGACAAGTTGCAAGAAAAAGGGGAGGCTGTAAAGAAAGAAGAGGAGAAACCAAAAACAAGTGAGAAGCCTAAAAGACAAGATAGTACCATGGAATATTCCACCAAATTAGACTTGAAGAAGCTCATTCCCTCTTGTGTAGAGCCACCTACCTTGGAGTTGAAGCCTTTACCATCCAATCTCAAGTATGCATATCTCATTGAGAATGAGAAGCTTCCGGTAATAATTTCTAACTCTTTATCTCTCGAGGAAGAAAATGCATTGCTTGATGTGTTGAGAAAGAACATACATGCTATTGTTGGACTTTGGCTGACATTCCTGGTATTGACCCTATTGTGTGCACACAAAAATTTTTCTTGAGGACAATGCTAAGCCCATTAGGCAACCACAAAGGAGACTTAACCTATTGATTTTAGATGTGGTAAAGAAAGAGGTTGTTAAGCTACTTAGTGCTGGGATCATCTATCCTATAGCTGACAGTGAGTGGGTGTCTCCAACCCAAGTTGTACCTAAGAAAGGGGAGATTACTATGGTAAAAAATGAGAAAGGAGAGCTTGTTCCAACTAGAGTTCAAAATGCTTGGAGAGTGTGCATAGACTATAGGAAGCTCAATAATGTGACTAGGAAGGACCATTTTCCTTTGCCTTTTATTGATCAAATGCTTGAGAGATTGGCTTCCAAGTCCCATTATTGCTTCCTAGATGGGTTTAGTGGGTATTTTCAAAATTCCTATAGCTCCTAGTGACCAAGATAAGACTACCTTTACATGCCCCTTTGGTACATTTGCCTATAGGAGGATGCCTTTTGGTCTTTGCAATGCACCTGGTACTTTTCAAAGATGCATGATGTCCATATTTTATGATTTTATTGAACATTGCATGGAAGTCTTTATGGATGATTTTACTGTGTATGGTGAGTCCTTTGATTCATGCTTGCATTCTTTAGATAAAGTGCTTGGTAGGTGCATTGAAAAGAAGCTTGTGCTTAACTTTGAAAAATGCCATTTCATGGTAGATAAAGAAATTGTTTTAGGCCATTTGATTTCTTCCAATGGCATAGAGGTGGATAAGGCCAAAGTAGATGTGATTGCTTCTTTGCCATATCCTGTTTGTTTGAAAGATTTGAGATCATTTTTGGGACATGCAGGCTTTTATAGGAGATTTATAAAGGGGTTTAGTGAAATTGCTTTGCCTATGTCTAAACTCTTACAAAAAGATGTTGATTTTGTTTTTGATGATGCTTGCAAAAGGAGTTTTGACACTTTGAAAAGCATGCTCATTTCCCCTCCCATTCTTAAAGCCCCAAATTGGTCTTTACCTTTTGAGTTGTCATGTGATGCTTCTAATTTTGCTGTGGGAGCTATGCTTGGTCAAAGAGAGAGCAAGTTATCATATGTGATTGCTTATGCATCTAGGACCCTAGATTTAGCTCAGGTTAATTACACCACAACTGAGAAAGAGTTGTTTGCTATTGTTTTTGCACTTGATAAGTTTAGATCATATCTTCTTAACTCTAAAGTTGTTGTGTACACTGACCATGCTGCTGTGAGGTACTTGTTTAAGAAGACAGATTCTAAGCCTCGCTTAATTCGATGGGTGATCTTGATGCAAGAATTTGATGTGGAGATAAGGGATAGGAGTGGTTCTACCAATCAAGTAGCGGATCATTTGTCTAGACTACCTCATTTAAAAGCTACTATAGTAAACTCTAACCCTACTATTCCTTGTGATTCATTTCCTGATGAGGCATTATGTGCCATTTCATCTAAGCCTCCATGGTATGCCTCTTTTGCTAACTATATTGAGTGTGGAGTCTTGCCTCCTTGTGCTTCACGTTTTGCCATTGAAAAATTGAAAAGAGAGTCTAGATTTTACATTTGGGAACCACCTTTGATGTGGAAGATTTGTAGTGATAAAGTGATTAGGAGGTGTGTTGATGATGTTGATGTGCCTTCTGTTCTTGAATTTTGTCACTCTCATGCATGTGGTGGTCATTTTAGCTCAAATAAGACAGCTATGAAGGTTTTAGATTGTGGATTGTATTGGCCTAGCTTGTTTAAAGACTCTTATAAATTTTGTAAAGCATGCTTGAAATGTCAAAAGGTTAGTAGTTGGGGTAAGAGACATGAAATGCCTCAACAACCCATTTTATTTTGTGAGATTTTTGATGTTTGGGGCATTGACTTCATGGGTCCCTTTCCACCATCCTTTAGTTTTGAGTACATATTACTTGGTGTTGATTATGTTTCAAAGTGGATTGAAGCCATTCCTACTAGAACTTGTGATGCTAAGATTGTTTTGAAGTTTCTCAAATCTAATATTTTTTGTAGGTATGGAGTTCCTAAGGCCTTGGTAAGTGACCAAGGATCCCACTTTTGCAATAAGATGATGAAGGCTCTCTTGGCTAAATATGGGGTGCATCACAAAATCTCTACACCGTATCATCCCCAAACTAATGGCCAAGCCGAAGTATCAAATAGAGAAGTTAAGAAGATCCTAACCAAGGTGGTGAACACAAATAGGAAGGATTGGTCTTTACACTTAGAGGATGCTTTATGGGCTTATCGAACTGCTTATAAGACTCCCATTGGCATGTCTCCTTTTCAATTGGTATATGGAAAGGCTTGTCACCTCCCTATGGAGATAGAGCATAGAGCCTATTGGGCTATCATGAAACTCAACTTGGATTTCCATCTTTTGGCTAAGGAGAGATTTCTTCAAATGCAAGAACTTGAGGAGCTTAGGTTGGATGCCTATGAGTCTTCTAGGATCTATAAGGAGAAAACAAGGATCCTTCATGACAAGCTAATCTTGAGGAAAAGTTCCAAGAAGGAGATCAAGTCCTCTTGTTCTAAACAAGGTTTATTCATAAGCATGCCAAGTTGAAGTCTAAGTGGGAGGGACCATATCTAGTGACCAAGGTGTTTCCCTATGGGGTTTTGCAACTCTTGAATAAAGCCACGGGTTCCACCATGTAAATCAATGGTCACCTATGCAAGCTCTACAAAATGCCAAATCACTTCAAAAGGAGGAGGACTTCTCTCAACATGTTTTTGAACCACCATGATAAGGTTGTATCTCTCCAACCTTGAGCTTTTACTTTCCTTTAATTGATATATTTAATGATAGGTATAGTCCAAGTGTAGGGGAGATGAACCTAGAAGGAAAATTAGAGTTTATTTGCTTTATTTAACTTCTTTGTTTTGTGTTTTAGTTTGAAAAAAAAACAGAGAGAATATCTGCACCACACTTTTGTTATGCATTCATTATTGATCTCACCTTATTTTATTACTAGTCTATACATACATTGAGGACAATGCATGATTTAAGTGTGGGGGAGAGAAATAAACATTTTGTTTTGTTTGTTTGGTTTTGCAAAAAAAAAAAAAATTTGTTTGTTTGGTTTTGCAAAAAAATAAAATAAAAAAAATTTAAAAAATTGCTTTGTTTTGTTTTGTTTGAGGTTACTTAATTACCTAGCTCTTGAATGGATATTTTGATTCTTGAGATGTGGTAATTTTTAGGATTGAATAGGTGTGAAGTGAATATGCTTTTACCTTGAATTAATGGATTAGAGTGGCATATTACCCTTTCATGGAAGAGGCTAAACACTCATGTGTGATTAATTCCTTAGTGATATTACCCTCTAGAATTTGTTTCACTTCTTAATTAAGACCACATATCTTACACTTGTTTGATAGGAGATGAGAGATGGCATTCATTAAAAATAGCCAAAAGCCAAATAGCCAACCTATTATCATTTATTATCCTTTGTTAGCCACTTTGAGCCTTTGGTTTGATTCTTAAAATATATATATATATATATATATTCACCCTATTTTTCCCCAAGGAATGCATGTTACACTTTTATATGTCTTTTTAATATTCATTTCATGTCCTAGATCAAATGAGTGGATGCCTATTATTATTTTTCTATCCATTACTCTTTATCCTTTATTGCTACACCATTACATCCATTACTTCCATTGTTTTCAAAGAGTTAGGGGCAACAAAAAAAAAACAAAGATAGATTTGAAAAAAAAATATGTAAAAAAGAAAAGAAATAAAGTTGCTAGAAAAAGAAACAAAAAGAAGAGATAAAAAAAAAAAAAGAAAAAAAAAAAGTTGCCTAGCTCATCCATTCCATTTGTTTTATTATTTCTTATCATTTCTTTCCATCCTCATTGTGTAAGGTGTTCACTCAATTGAGTTAGGTTATGCTTTGCATATTAAGGGGATATATCTTGATTTAGCATTATTTTGATGCTAATCCTATTTTTTATATACATGCATTTCTTAGACATCCTTTCATTACCTATATCACAACCTAATAAAGTCCACTTGATTCTTGATTGCAAGTGCTATTTAGTGATGGAGATGTAGAAGGGTTACAAATTTATAGTAGGGTTTATCCTAAGAAATTTTGAGTAAAATTTAATACCTTATACACTTTGAGTGATGAGAGCAAACACTTAACCTAGAGAGGCTTACTCTTTGACATTGATTCTTGGTAAGGGTTTGTTTGTGATGTGCATAATTCTTTCGTAATTATTGCCACATTGATTGATAATTTGTAGAAGTTTATGAGCTAGTATTTTAGTGACTTGAAACAATGTTTTTCTCTTATTTCTTTGTCTTATAGTTTCTTTTGGGACCTTTTTCACTTGATTTTGCCCGGAGTGCAAAAGCTAAGTGTGGGGGAATTAATAGAACACATTTGTTACCCACTTTTATTTGTCAATTAGGACTATTTTATTAATTATTTATCACCTTCAAGTGCACACATTGCATTAGATTTGGAACTTTGCCTAAGTTTCTAGGTTCAGTGCACTAGGGGCATTTTGGTTCAAAAAATGAACTTTTGAGAAAATATACAAGAAAAATTGACAAAGTGCATTTTATGTCTAGTTGATGAATGGTGAAATTATATTTTTAAAATTCATTTTAGTTTGGGAGTAATTAAATAAAAAAGTCAACACTTTCTTAAGTGTCTTAGTTTGTCCTAGTTTTTGGTTTGCCTTTGTATGGAAATTTTTATATAATTTTTTACAGCCTGAAACTTGGTTAATTTAATAAATTCTCCCTTCTAATTATGAATTTAATTCTGGACATGAATTAGATTTTATTATATCATATGCTATTTAATTGAATTATGTGATTTATGTGACATAGGTGGCATGTGACTTGTGCATCAATTGGGCAATTGAGGTCAACACTCCTTGAGGTCAATGGCTGATGGTTTGCACGTGAATTATGATTATTTTGAGGGATTAGATCAGCTAAAATGATGTGGATGACACATGGGAAATTAGGCACACATTGGAATCATCTACAAACCAATAGGAAGTTGCCACCTTGCAAGTGTGACAAGGCTCTCATTTACATTTTAATTTCTTTTTCCTTATTTTAATTAAGCTTCAGCTGATGGGAGACACCAAGGAGCACACCATTTTAGTCCCAAATGGGATCCAACACATATCTCATTCATCTTCCATATTCTCTCTCTCTTGTTCATAGTGTTCTTCATTTTCTCTCTTTTGTTCTTCATTTTCCAGCACCCTAACCTCCATTTTCAGCCACCAAACCTCCACAAAACTCATACCATTCTTCTCCTCTCTTCATTTTCGTTCCATCCCTTCCATTTTCACAAGGATTGAAGCTCATTTCCATCATTCAAGAGCTATGGAGTTTGGCCTTCACAAGCAATCACTAGGGTTCTTGAAGATGAAGATTGGCTAAGTTTCTTTGTGGAATCCTAGAGAGATAAAGATAGAGGATGAGTCTTGAGCTTCAAATTGGCTAAGTTCTTTTGTTTCCTATCCTCTTCTCTTTTTACTAGATGGTTAGATTCCTTAATCTAAGGTTTAATCATCTTAGCTTATAAATTCTAATTTGAATTTGATGTTGATGTAAAGAGAGAGGATTGTTTCATTTAATTTCTTCCTTGGACAGCCATGACTGAATTTTGCCACTCTTTGTTTGGCACATAATCTTGTGTTTTTCAATTAGTGAATTTCTTATGTTAATATTGCATAATCTTGTGGTATTAATGCTTGTGTTGTTGAGTAGCTTGACATAATCTTGTGGTTGCTCAATTTATGTGTTTGACCATGGCTGTTGAGAGAGGATTTTGAGTGAATCACTTGGCTAATATCTTCACCAATTGGTTAATTGAACTAGGGACTTTAATCTAAGACCTAGGGAGGTTAGCTAATTAGGTTAATTGGCTTAGGATAATTTTCTTAAGTCATGACAGCTTTAGTCAAGAGGAAAGGGAAGCTAAACTTAGCCTAATCATGAGAAGATAATGAGTCCAAAATCAACTAATCTCTAGGGTTCCATTATTGTGAAAAGGGAAGTTCATTTTACTCATTTTCACTAGCATTTTAATTACTTGCATATTAGGTAATTAGCTAGGTAACTAAATTCCTACAAACTTTGGTTGATTTATTTTACTAGATAACTTTCAATAGACTTAAAACCATTCCTTGGGAGATGACCTAGGGTTGGCCTTATATTGCATTAGGGTTAGCTTTAGTGTAATTTTGAGGATAAGCGACTAATTTCCTATCAACAGACTATTAGAACAGTGATTCTATCTATTGGTGTATTTTCTTGTAAGTGACTGGTATAATCATGCGTGATTTTGCACTAAAGAAGTTTTAGAAAATTGAATGTGATAAATCATGCATGAACACCTTGTCTTCTCATGCGTGGTTTTTCCCTTTTGAATAACCATTCGGTTTATGTCAAGCTACTTAACAACACAAGCATTAACACCACAAGATTATGCAATATTAGCACAAGTAATTCACTAATTGAAAAACACAAGATTACGTGCCAAACAAAGAGTGGCAAAATTCAGTCATGATTGTCAAAGGAATAAATTAAATGAAACAATCCTCTCTCTTTACATCAACATCAAATTCAAATTAGAATTTACAAGCTAAGATGATTAAACCCTAGATTAAGGAATCTAACCATATAGTAAAAAGAGAAGAGGATAGGAAACAAAAGAACTTAGCCAATTTAAAGCTCAAGACTCATCCTCCATCTTCATCTCTTTAGGATTCCACCAATGAAATTAGCAATTCTCCATCATATTCAAGAATCCTAGTGATTGCTTGTGAAGGCCAAACTCCATAGCTCTTGAATGATGGAAATGAGCTTCAATCCTTGTGAAAATGGAAGGGATGGAATGAAAATGAAGAGAGGAGAAGAATGGTATGAGTTTTGTGGAGGTTTGGTGGCCGAAAATGGAGGTTAGGGTGCTGGAAAATGAAGAACAAAAGAGAGAAAATGAAGAACACTATGTATGAACAAGAGAGAGAAAATGTGGAAGATGAATGAGATGAGTGTTGGATCCGAAAATGAGGTGTATGGACGTGATCCTAAGTGTTTCCCATCAGCTGAAGCTTAATTAAAAAAAAAGAAAAGAAATTAAAATGGAAATGGGAGCCTTGTCATACTTGCAAGGTGGCAACCTCCTATTGGTTGGTAGATGATTTCAATGTCTGTGTAATTTTTCATGTGTCATCCACATTATTTAAGCTGATTTAATCCCTCAAAATAAGCATAATTCACGTGCAAACCATCAGCCATTGACCTCAAGGAGTGTTGACCTCAATTGCCCAATTGATACACAAGTCACATGTCACCTATGTCACATAAATTACATAATTCAATTAAATAGCATATAATATAATAAAATTTAATTAATGTCCAGAATTAAATTCATAATTAGAAGGAAGAATTTATTAAATTAACCAAGTTTCAGGCTACACAAGATTATATAAAAATTTTCACACAAAGGCAAACAAAAAACTAGGTCAAACTAAGACGCTTAAGAAAGTGTTGACTTTTTTATTTAATTACTCCCAAACTAAAATGAGTTTTAAAAATCTAATTTCACCACTTATCAACTAGACATAAAATTCAGTTTTTTAATTTTTCTTGTACATTTTCTCAAAATTTTATTTTTTGGACCAAAATGCCCCTAGTACACTGAACCTAGAAACTTAGGCAATATTTCAAATCTAATACAATGAGTGCACTTGAAGGTGATAAATCATTAATAAAAGGGTCCTATTTGAAAAATAAAATTGGGTGACAAATGTGTTCTATCAATTCCCTCATACTTATCTTTTGCACTCCGAGCAAAATCAAGTGAAAAAGGTCCCAAAAGCAATTATAAGACAAAGAAAGAAAGGAAAAACAATGTTCAAATTCACTAAAATACTAGCTCATGAACTTCTACAAATTATCAATCAATGTGGCAATAATTAGGAAAGAATTATGCGCATCACAAACAAACCCTTACTAAAAATCAATATCAAAGAGTAAGCCTCTCTAGGTTAAGTATTTTCTCTCATCACTCAAAGTGTATAAAGTATTAAATTTCACTCAAAATTTCTTAGGATAAACCCTACCATAAATTTGTAACCCTTCTACATCTCCACCACTAAATTAGCACTTGCAATCAAGAATCAAGTGGACTTTATTAGGTTGTAACGTGGGTAATAAAAGGATGTCTAAGAAATACATGTATGAAAAATATAGTGTTAGCATCAAAATAATGCTAAAGTCAAGATATATCCCCTTAATATACAAAACATAACCTAATTCAATTGAGTGGCCACCTTAACATAACGAGGATGGAAAGCAATGACAAGAATTGATAAAACAAATGGAGTGGATGAGCTAGGCAACTTTTTATTCTTTTCTTTTTCTCCTTTTTTTTCTTCTTCATTTTGTTTCTTTTCTAGTAACTTTATTTCTTTTCTTTTGACTAATTTTTTTTTTCAAATCTATCTTTTTTTTTTCCTTTTGGTTGCCCCTAACTCTTTGAAAACAATGGGAATAATGGATGTAATGGTGTAACGATAAAGGATAAAGAGCAATGGATAGAAAAATGATAATAGGCATCTACTCATTTGATCTAGGACATGCAATGAATATTAAAAAGATATATAAAAGTGTAACATGTATTTCTTGGGAAAAATAGGGTGAATATTTATTTTTAAGAATCAAACCAAAAGCTCAAAGTGGCTAATAAAGGATAATCAATAATAATGGGTTGGCTATTTGGCTTTTGACTATTTTTATGAATGCCATCTTTCATCTCCTATCAAACAAGTGCAAGACATGTGATCTCAATTAAGAAGTGAAACAAATTCTAGAGGGTAACATCACTAAGGAATTAATCACACATAAGTGTTTAGCCTCTTCCATGAAAGGGTAATGTGCCATTCTAATCTATTAATTCAAGGTAAAAAAATGTTCACTTTACACCTATTCAATCTTAAAAATTACTACATCTCAAGCATCAAAATATCCATTCAAGAACTAGATCATTAAATAACCTCAAATTAAACAAAACAAGGTAAATCAAATTTTTTTTAATTTTTTTGAAAATTTTTGCAAAACCAAACAAACCAAACAAACAAAAAATGTTTATTTCTCTCCCCCACACTTAAATCATACACTGTCTTCAATGTATGTATAGACTAGTGATAAAATGAGGTGAGATCAATAATGAATGTATAATAAAAGTGTGGTGCATAATTTTTTTTTCAAACTAAAACACAAAATAAAGAAGTCAAATAAAGCAAATAAACTCTAATTTTTCCACTAGGTTCATCTCCCCCACACTTGAACTATACCTATCATTAAATATATCAATTAAAGCAAGATAAAAGCTCAAGGTTGGAGAGATACAACCTTATCATGATGGTTCAAAATATATTGAGAGGAGTCCTCCTCCTTTTGAAGTGGTTCTGCCTCTTTGTAGAGCTTGCATAGATGACCATTGATTTGCATGGTGGAACCCTTGACTTCATTCAAAAGTTGCAAAACCCCATAGAGAAACACCTTGGTTACTAGATATGGTCCCTCCCACTTAGACTTCAACTTGGCATGCTTATCAATAAACCTTATTTAGAACAAGAGGACTTGATCTCCTTCTTGAAACTTTTTCCTCAAGATTAGCTTGTCATGAAGGATCCTTGTTTTCTCCTTATAGATCTGAGAAGACTCATAGGCATCCAACCTAAGCTCCTTAAGTTTCTGTATTTGAAGAAATCTCTCCTTAGCTGAAAGATGGAAATCCAAGTTGAGTTTCTTGATGGCTTAATAGGCCTTGTGCTCTATCTCCATAGAGAGGTGGCAAGCCTTTCCATATACCAATCAAAAAGGAGACATACGAATGGGAGTCTTATAAGTGGTTCGATAAGCCCACAAAGCATCCTCTAAGTGTAAAGACCAATCCTTCATATTTATGTTCACCACCTTAGTTAGGATCTTCTTGACTTCTCTATTTGATACTTTGGCTTGGCCATTAGTTTGGGGATGATATGGTGTAGAGATCTTGTGATGCACCCCATATTTAGCCAAGAGAGCCTTCATCATCTTATTGCAAAAGTAGGATCTTTAGTCACTTACAAAGGCCTTAGGAAATCCTCACCTACAAAAAATATTAGATTTGAGAAACTTCAAAACAATCTTAGCATCACAAGTTCTAGTAGGAATGGCTTCAATCCACTATGAAACATAATCAACACTAAGTAATATGTACTCAAAACTAAAGGATGGTGGAAAGGGACTCATAAAGTCAATGCCCCAAACATCAAAAATCTCACAAAATAAAATGGGTTGTTGAGGCATTTCATGTCTCTTACCCTAACTACCAACCTTTTGACATTTCAAGCATGTTTTACAAAATTCATAAGAGTCTTTAAACAAGCTAGGCCAATACAGTCCACAATCTAAAACCTTCCTAGCTGTCTTATTTGAGCTAAAATGACCATCACATGTATGAGAGTGACAGAAATTAAGAATAGAAGGCACATCAACATCATCAACATACCTCTTAATCACTTTATCACTATAAATGTTCCACATCAAAGGTGGTTCCCAAATGTAAAACCTAGACTCTCTTTTCAATTTTTCAATAAAAAAACATGAAGCACATGGAGGCAAGACTCCACACTCAATATAGTTAGCAAAAGATGCATACCATGGAGGCTTAGATGAAATGGCACACAATGCTTCATTAGGAAATGAATCACAAGGAATAGTAGGGTTAGAGTTTACCATGATAGCTTCCAAATGAGGTAGCCTAGATAAATAATCCACTACTTGGTTAGTAGAACCACTCCTATCCCTTATCTCCATATCAAATTCTTGCATCAAGATCACCCATCAAATCAAGCGAGGCTTAGAATTTGTCTTCTTAAACAAGTACCTCACAGTAGCATGGTCAGTGTACACAACAACTTTAAAGTTAAGAAGATATGATCTAAGTGTAAAAATAATAGCAAACAACTCTTTCTCAGTCATGGTGTAATTAACCTAAGCTGAATATGATAACTTGCCTTCTCTTTGACCAAGCATAGCTCCCACAGCAAAATTGAAAGCATCACATGATAACTCAAAAGGCAAAGACCAATTTGGGGCTTTAAGAATAGGAGGGGAAATGAGCATGCTTTTCAAAGTGTCAAAACTCCTTTTGCAAGCATCATTAAAAGCAAAATCAACATCTTTTTGTAAGAGTTTAGACATAGGCAAAGCAATTTCACTAAACCCCTTGATAAATCTCCTATAAAAGCCTGCATATCCTAAAAATGATCTCAAATCTTTCAAACAAACATGATATGGCAAAGAAGCAATCACATCTACTTTGGCCTTATCCACCTTTATGCCATCGGAAGAAATCAAATGGCTTAAAACATTGCCTTTATCTACCATGAAATGGCATTTCTTATAAAGTTAAGCACAAGCTTCTTTTCAATGTACCTACCAAGCACTTTATCTAAAGATTTCAAGCATGAATCAAAGGACTCACCATACATAGTAAAATCATCCATAAAAACTTCCATGAAATTTTCAATAAAATCATAAAACATGGACATCATGCATCTTTGAAAAGTACCAGGTGCATTGCAAAGGCCAAAAGGCATCCTCCTATAGGCAAATGTACTAAAAGGGTGTAAAGGTGGTCTTATCTTGGTCACTAGGAGCTATGGGAATTTGAAAATACCCACTAAACCTATCTAGGAAGCAATAATGGGACTTGGAAGCTAATCTATCAAGCATTGGATTAATAAAAGGTAAAGGAAAATGGTCCTTCCTAGTCACATTATTGAGCTTCCTATAGTCTATGCACACTTTCCAAGCATTTTGAACTCTAGTTAGAACAAGCTCTCCTTTCTCATTTTTTATCACAGCAATCCCCCTTTTCTTAGGTACAACTTAGGTTAGAGACACCCATTCACTGTCAGCTATAGGATAGATGATCCCAGCACTAAGTAGCTTGGCAACCTCTTTATTTACCACATCTAAGATCAATGGGTTAAGTCTCCTTTGTGGTTGTCTAATGGGCTTAGCATTGTCCTCAAGAAAAATTTTATGTGTGCACACAATAGGGTCAATACCAGGAATGTCAGCCAAAGTCCAACCAATAGCATGTATGTTCTTTCTCAACACATCAAGCAATGCATTTTCTTCCTCGAGAGATAAAGAGTTAGAAATTATTACCGGAAGCTTCTCATTCTCAATGAGAAATGCTTACTTGAGATTGGATGATAAAGGCTTCAACTCCAAGGTAGGTGGCTCTACACAAGAGGGAATGAACTTCTTCAAGTCTAATTTGGTGGAATATCCCACAGTACTCTCTTGTCTTTTAGGCTCCTCACTTGTTTTTGATTGCTCCTCTTCTTTCTTCACAGCCTCCCCCTTTTCTTACAACTTGTCCTCAAGTGTATGGACATGAGCCACAGCCTCGACATGTGAAAGTATAGAATTTTCCTCCAATAGCTTGGGAATCTTAAGAACATCAAGCTTGAGTGGAGAAAAACTCATAGATTCAGCCTCAATGGCTTTAGTACCTACTACACAAGAAGATATACCCTTCTCAAGCATTTCAAGATCAAGCATAGGAGATATTTTAAACAAATCATGAGAAGAACCAGTTGTATCATTCAAACATGCATCAATCTCTAAACAAATAGGACAATTACATCTATCAATGTATGTAGTAGTAACAAGAGACAAATCATCATCAACATGTGAGAAAGAATCAAGCATGTGAGACTCACAAGCATCATGAAGCAATAACTCAATGAAACTTACACCTAACAAAAAATAATCCTCAAAAGGATGTTTCATTGCTTCATATATATTAAAAACAACATGATCCTCTCCACATTTCAAAATCAAACTACCTTTTTCCATGTCAATCAATGTACGGGCAGTCCTTATAAATGGCCTTTCTAAAATCAAAATATCATCCCCACTCCCTTCTTTTGACATATCAAGCACATAAAAATCCAAAGGAAATAATAAACCTTTAACACAAACCAATAAGTCTTCTACTACAACATGTGGTCTTCTAACACTTCTATTCGATAATTGGCATATTATAGGTGTCTTATGCATGTAATCAAGACTCAAGGCATGGTAAATTGAAAGAGGCATAACATTAATGGTTGCACCTAAGTCTATTAATGCATGAGAAAAATGTATTTTTCCAATCTTGCATGGAATTGTGAAGGAACCAGGGTCCTTACATTTTATAGGGAGTTGAGGCTTCATGATAGCACTCACAGATGAGGGTAATTGTACCCTTGCATTAGGCCTAAATTTTCTTTTATTAGTATAACAATCTTTCAAAAATTTAGCATACTTAGGAAAGTTCTTAACTACATCCATCAAGGGTACATTAACATGAATCTTATGGAAGAAATCATATATCTCTTGATCAAATTGTCCCTTCACTTGCTTAGGGACCACTTGTGCTTGTGGAAAAGGAAGCTTCTTCACAATCTCTTGACTTTGCTTTCCTTCTTCCTTCCTTGAACTCTCCTTTCTTGTTTCACTTTGCTCGGCCTCTCCCTCTTTTTCCTTGCTAAACAACTCAGCCATAGTCCTCTTTTCCACCTTAGATGGTAGTTGCTCACATATGATCTCCTCAATGTTCTCATCCTCATCATCCCTACAAAAAGATGCATCATTAGGGGCAAATGAAGAATTAGAAACATTAACATCAATTGAAGAATTTAAAGAGGGCTTCTCAGCCTTCCCTTATCTTTTGTCTTCTTGCACTCTTTCTCCCAACTCCTTGCCACTCCTCAACGTGATAGCATTAAGATTAGCTTTAGGATTAGCAATGGTGTTGGATGGTAATGTAGAGGCTTGAGCGTTGGTTGCACTTGATTGGTTAGCAAGCATATTCATTTGAGAAGTAAGGGCATTAATTTTAGAGTTCATGTTCTCACACTTGTTACCCATACTCTCTACCTTGTTCCCTAAGCCATTATACATGTTTTTATTCAAGGAATTCATTTCAATCAATTGCATGCGTAACACATTCACATCATTAGAAGAGTTAGAATTAGAAGAACTCTTAATTGGAACAAGCCTCCTATCACTATAAGAATTAGAAGAAGGTACAAGAGAATTACCACTTAGATTGTAGCTTTGAGAAGAGCTACCTTGAGAGAAATGAGGTGAAGGGTCACGGCCAAAGGTGTTTTGATAGGATCCTCTTTGTTGATTGTCTTGTAAAGCCACATTTGGATTTGAATAGGAGAAATTATGATGGTCTCTCCATGAAGGGTTGTAAGTATTAGAATAAGCTCCTTGCCCTTGCCTCCCACCATAGGATTGTTTCCCATTGTAGATAGCATTTACTTGCTCAAACTTAATAGGACAACTTCTTTCTACATGCATAGGTGAGTCACAAAAAGTACAAGAATAAGGGACAAGTGCTTGAGAAGTACTTACATTGCTCGAGATATTTGTGGAGCCAATATTCTCCCAATCTTGGCAGCTAGCAAGTCTACATATGAATCATTAAGAATTGAAGAACCTACCATATTCACATTTCTCTTCTCCCTTATAGAGTATTGAGCACCACTTGAAGCCGTCTTGTCAATTAGTTCCCAAGTCTTTAAGGAAGTGAGGTCAATCAAGCATCCACTGCTAGCGGCATCAATGTTAACTTTGTCTCTTAGAATCAAGTCCTCATAGAAATATTGGATTAAATTCTCACTAGAAATTTGATGGTGTGGGCATTTAGCCAAAATACCTTAGAATCTAGTCCAATACTCATAGAGACTCTCATCCTCTCCTTATTGGACCCCATAGATTTGCTTTCTAAAATTGGTGACCTTGGAATTTGGAAAGAATTTATCTAAGAAGAGTCTTCTTAGCTTGGCCCATGTGCTCACTTTCACATAAGAAAGGTAGTTGAAATACCACTCCTTTGCTAAACCTTCAAGAGAAATACAAAAGCCTTAGCTGGACATCATCAACATTTACATGCATAGGCTTTATAGTATCATAAACCAATAGGAGAGTATGCAAAAACCTATGGCAATCCTCTCCCAGTAACCCATGAAATTTAGGCAATGCATTAATCAAAGAGGGTTTAATTTCAAATTGAACATTAGTAGGAGGAACATACAAGCCATAAGGATTATCATGCCAATTAGGTTGAGTTAATTGTCTAATGCTCCTCTCCTCTCTAGGATTATGCAAGCCTTCAAATTCATTATTAACATGGCCATCATCATGCAAATTCTCATTCCTATTCCTATGGCCCTCATTATGCACATGCTCATCTCTTAAGATACCTTCCATTGTTGAATTACAAACCAAATGAGAATCAAGAATAGGTTGTGATCTTCTCAATCTAGAAATAGTCCTTTCAATTTCTGGATCTAATTCAACAAAAGAGGTATGTTTTTTTTGGGTCATGCACTAATCAAGCTCAAGAAAATTATGAACAAAGAACAAGCTAAATTAAAATGCAAATCAACAAGAAATAATTTAAAACACACAAAAGCAAGAGAAATACTTTTTTCTGTTTTTTAATAAACTCAATAGCAAAAAAATGAAAAAAAATAAAAAAAACACCAAACAAGTAGAAAGAGAGTTAGAAATGCTCAATCAAGAAGCTTTGGCAATTCTGGAATTCACACAGCAGGCTCTCTGGAGACAGTGAACTTGTGAATTTTCTAACAGCCAATCCACATGATAAATTCCCCAGAAAATTTTATGAAAACACAAGAGATATACATGAAAATTATATAAAAATTTCAGATCCAAACTCCTTCCCAATTGTTCCCAGAAATTTTCCCAAATTGGTTCACAGGTCTGGAGAAACAGGATTTCGTCCAAAAGACCCTCAGAGATTCTAACAAACTTTCAAATAGGAAAATGGAAACATTGAAGAAAATCCTAAACACAAGAAACAAAAATAAGACTGTGATAAGAAAAATGAGACTGGAATCAATCAATTTGGACGCACAGAGAGGAAGGTATGCTAACTCAAAGTTGAAACAGGGTTTTGAGAGTTCTCTATAAAGGCTCCCTAGACCTTGTTAGTTTGTAAAATTTCCACAGGACACTTCCCACATCCAAAATTGACCAAACCAATTTTAAAATGAATTCAAGATATAGAGCTTTCAATGAAATAAATTTAAAGTTCAAATTCCCTCAGACTCATTCCCAATTAATTTTTCCATTTCAGACAGAGACACTAGAAACAGAATATTTTCAGCTCTACACCAAACCAACAAAAATTGCACTAATTTTTTTTCTTTTTTTCCAAAACAGAAAAAAAAAACACACAAAAACACTAAACAAAACACAAAACACAAATTGTCATAATTTTTTAAAAATTTTTCAGGAACACTAAAAATGTAAATTAAGCACTAAACAACTTTAGAATTAAACCTAAACCATTCCCCGGCAATGGCGCTAATATTTTGATAGGGAATTAGTCTCTTATCCTCAAAATTAAACTAAAGGTAACCCTAATGCAATATAGGGTCAACCCTAGGTCATCTCTCAAGGAATGATTTTAAGTTTAATTGAAAGTTATCTAGTGAAATAAATCAACCAAAGTTTGTAGGAATTTAGTTACCTAGCTAATTATCTAAACTAATTATCTAATGTGCAAGTAATTAAAATGCTAGTGAAAGTGAGTGAAATGAACTTTCCTTTTCACAATAATGGAACCCTAAAGATTAGTTAATTTTGGACTCATTATCTTCTCATGATTAGGCTAAGTTTAGCTTCCCTTTCCTCTTGACTAAAGCTATCATCGCTTAAGAAAATTATTCTAAGCCAATTAACCTAATTAGCTAACCTCCCTAGGTCTTAGATTAAAGTCCCTATTTTAATTAACCAATTGGTGTAAAAATTAGCCAAGTGATTCACTCAAAATCTCCTCTCAACAGCCACGGTAAAAATTAACCAATTGTGAGTAACCACAAGATTATGTCAAGCTGCTCAACAACACAAGCATTAACACCACAAGATTATGCAATATTAACACAAGTAATTCACTAATTGAAAAATACAAGATTATGTGCCAAACAAAGAGTGGCAAAATTCAGTCATGGCTGTCTAAGGAAGAAATTAAATAAAACAATCCTCTCTTTATATCAACATCAAATTCAAATTAGAATTTACAAGCTAAGATAATTACACCTTAGATTAAGGAATCTAACCATCTAGTAAAAAGAGAACAGGATAGGAAACAAAAAAACTTAGCCAATTTGAAGCTCAAGACTCATCCTCCATCTTCATCTCTTTAGGATTTTACCAAAGAAATTAGCCAATCTCCATCATATTCAAGAATTCTAGTGATTGCTTGTGAAGGCCACACTTCATAGCTCTTGAATGATGGAAATGAGCTTCAATCCTTATGAAAATGGAAGGGATGGAACAAAAATGAAGAGAGGAGAAGAATGGTATGAGTTTTGTCAAGGTTTGGTGGCTGAAAATAGAGGTTAGGGTGCTGGAAAATGAAGAACAAAAGAGAGAAAATGAAGAACACTATGAACAAGAGAGAGAAAATGTGGAAGATGAATGAGATGAGTGTTGGATCCGAAAATGAGGTGTATGGACGTGATCCTAAGTGTTTTCCATCAGCTGAAGCTTAATTAAAAAAAAGAAAAAGAAATTAAAATGGAAATGGGAGCCTTGTCACACTTGCAAGGTGGCAACCTCCTATTGGTTGGTAGATGATTCCAATGTGTGTGTAATTTCTCATGTGTCATCCACATTATTTAAGCTAATTTAATCCTTCAAAATAAGCATAACTCACATGCAAACCATTAGCTATTGACCTCAAGGAGTGTTGACCTCAATTGCCCAATTGATGCACAAGTCACATGTCACCTATGTCACATAAATCACATAATTCAATTAAATAGCATGTGATATAATAAAATTTAATTAATGTCCTGAATTAAATTTATAATTAGAAGGGAAAAATTATTAAATTAACCAAGTTTTAGGCTGCACAAAATTATATAAAAATTTTCACACAAAGGCAAACAAAAAACTAGGTCAAACTAAAATGCTTAAGAAAGTGTTGACTTTTTTATTTAATTACTCTCAAACTAAAATGAGTTTTAAAAATATAATTCCACTACTTATCAACTAGACATAAAATTAACTTTTTAATTTTCTTGTACATTTTCTCAAAAGTTCATTTTTTAGACCAAAATGCCCTTAGTGCACAGAACCTAAAAACTTAGGCAAAATTTCAAATCTAATGCAATAAGTACACTTGAAGGTGATAAATAATTAATAAAAGAGTCCTAATTGACAAATAAAAGTGGGTAACAAATGTGTTCTATCACTGAGTAAGTGAGATCAAGCTCTAACAAGCCTTTATAGTAACTTAAATATTCATGCATATCAAAGTTATGAGCTTTAATAAAAGAATCATATTTGATATTGTGACTTGTGATTACCACAATAGAGGAGAAGTACTGATTGAGTTTGGACTGATACTTGGAGCTTAGAAGCTTTTCCTCTCTAATACTTGCCTTTAAAACATCACTTGGAGGCACGTTGCTACCATCGTTAGATAAGTCTCGGCCAATTCTAATTAGAGCTTCTTCTTGTTGATCAATTGTAGTAGGCTTTGATGTAGAAGCAAGCTCCTTGGATTTTCTTGGAGTTTTGAGCCTCTTGGATAATCTAGAAGGTGATTTACTGCTTTCTCCAATCAAAACTTCTATGAATTTCTCTTCTTTGTAACCTCCTCACTGGTTTTCTTTCTAGTCTCCTTTATTCTTGGCATCATAGAGAATTATAGAGAAGAGATAAATTTAGGTCAAAGGAAGAGATGAAATTAGAGTGAAGTGAGATGCGAGAAGTATATTAGAAGAGTGGGCAAAATAATTCAAGAATCAAGGAGGTAGCTAAGAAAGAAGGATTGAGTAACAGCTAGAGAAATGAACATTAGTTCATACGTGAAAATGAAAGGTAGACAAGGAAGATGTGTATAGATAATGTAGGATCATGCGTGAGATGAAACTGATTTCACACATGATTTAGCACTTTTAGTTGACCAAGTGCTATTTCTTGCATGTGACAAACAAGTTTCACGCGTGATCTGGCAGCAAGTATAACGTTCAAATAATGCATAATTAACGTAGGTAAAGTCACACATAGTCACAAATTGTTTTCACGCATGAAATGACCACTATAGAATACCATACTCTTAGGAAGACATTTCACGCAAGTAAACCTTCCTTTATCAAACATGATTTAACACAACTTAGGAAGAAAGATTCATTGAGTACTATTTCATGCAAGCAAAACTAATGTCTTCATGCGTGATTTAGCACAATTCAAAAGTGAAGATATCTTAAGTGTTATTTCATATCAGTAAGCATATATGTGTCACACGTGAATATGTAGTCATATAGAGAGAAACACATAATCAAGCAAATTCATGCAACATATGGCAATTAAACTTACAAGAAACATTTTCTAACAGTAATAACCAATCTCTTAAACATATTATACCTAATCTTCTAACTTCTTTCTTTAAGATTTGCCTTGATTTATTCCAATAAGGTCAGGATTCACAGATTTATTCCTACAAAAACAACTTAAGACAACTCTAAAGCTTAAGTTAGTAAAAGATTCAAAATATAATTTAGTTAAATTTAAGAAACCTATAAGTCATTAGGATTTACCATTCCCAATTCACTTTTAATGAATGTAAATTGCTCTTCAACTAAAGGTTTGGTAAAAATATCTATTAGTTGCTTTGTGGTAGGCACAAATTCTAGTATGATGTCCTTCTTTTACACATGATCTCTTAAGAAATGGTGTCTAATGTCAATGTGCTTGGTTCTTGAGTATTGGATAGAATTCTTAGCTAAGTTGATAGTGCTGGTGTTGTCACATCTGATTGGAATTTCCTTAAGGTAAACTCTAAAATTTTTCAATTGTTGTTTTAGCTATAAAATTTGTGCACAACAGTTTCCAACCACCAAGTATTCAGCTTCAAATGATGATAAGGACATATTATTTTTTCTTGCTAAACCATGATATTAATAAGCCACCAAAGAACTGATAAGTTCTACTAGTGCTCTTTTTATCTATCTTGGTTCCTTCATGATCAGCACTGAGTAAGTAATCAATTCAGGCTTTCCTCCTTTTGGAGTCCTTACTATGTAGTTCCATTCAAATACTTGAAGATTCTTTTCATAGCCTTTAGATGTGATTCTCTTGGACTAGCTTGAAATTTTGCACACAAACAGACATTAAACATGATATCAAGTCTGCTAGCAGTCAAGTAAAGTATTGATTGTCCAATCATTTGGTTGAATTTTGATTGATTATCTTCTTTCCTTTTTCGTCCTTATCCATTTTGATTGATGCATTCATAAGTATGTTACTTAGATTTGAATTTTGGAATCTAAACTTCTTTAGCAATTCTTAAGTGTACCTGGTTTGGCTTATGAAGATCCCATCTCTTATTTTCTTGATTTGCAATCTGAGAAAGAGGTTCAACTCTCCCATCATAGACATCTTGAATTCTCCTTGTATAGTCTTAACAAATTTCTTACAAAGAACCTCATTAGTAGTTCTAAAAATAATATCATTAACATAAATTTGAACTATAAGGATATCATTACTTTTAGTTTGATAAAACAATATTTTATCTACCATTCCTCTTTTGAAGTTATTATTTAATAGAAAAGTACTTAACCTATCATACTAAGCTCTTGGTACTTGCTTCAGTCTATACAATGCTTTCTTCAATTTGTAGACATAATTTGGCATTGATGGATCCTCAAATCTTGGAGGTTTCTTTACATAAACTTTTTCATTGATTAGTCCATTTAAAATGAACTTTTAACACCCATGTAATAAAGTTCAAAATCTTTAATGCAAGTAAAAGCAAGTAAAAGTCTAATAGCCTCAAGTCTAGCAACAAGAGTAAAGGTTTATCATAATCAATATCTTCTTCTTAATTATAACTTTTAGCTACTAGCCTGGCCTTATTCCTTACCACAATTACTAGTTCTATCAAGTTTGTTTCTAAAGACTCATTTTGTCCTAATAACAAGATGATCCCTTGGTCTTGGTACCCAATCCCAAACTTGACTTTTTTCAAACTAGTCTAACTCTTCTTGTATCGCTTTGAGCCAATATTCATCAGTTAAGGCTTCTTTAATATTAGAAGGTTCAATATTAGAAAGAAATGCATTGAAATGACATACTTCTCTAAGTAAACCTCTTGTTTTAACTCTATCACCAACTTCTTTAATGACTTAATCAATGGGATATGACTTACTATATTTCTAATCTTTTGAAAGATTATTTGTCTCTCCACTTTGATCATTAGTCATGGTATCATTGTTCATTTAATTTTCCTCCTTTTCTTTTAGTGAGAGATGATCAAGAGGAAGATTCACATTTTCTTCTTCTTTATTCTCATATGATAAGGATTCATCAAATCTAACATGAATTGACTCTTCAACAAATAAGGTTCTTTTATTAAAGACTCTAAAAGCTTTAGTTCTATTGGAATAACTAAGAAATACAGCTTCATCACTTTTAAAATTAAATTTATCTAGATTATCCTTACCATTGTTGAGTAGAAAATACTTACAGTTGAATACATGCAGATGAGAGATGTTAGGCTTTCTTCCCTTGTATAGCTCATAAGGAATTTTGTTTAGAATAGGTTAGATATGTGCTCTATTAGTGATGTAACATGTTGTACTCATGGCTTCCACGTAGAAATATTTATGAAGTTTTTTCTCATTCAGCATTGTCCTTGCCATTTCTTCCAACATTCTGTTCTTTCTCTCTACAACTCTATCTTATTGAGGTGTTCTAGAAGCTGAAAATTCATGACTAATTCCCTGTTCTTCACAAAACTCAATGAAGTTAAAATTGTTAAATTCTCCGCCATGGTCACTTCTTATCTTTACAATTTTTAAACCTTTTTCATTTTTGTATTTTGGCTAAAAATGCCATAAAATATTCAAAGGTTTAATCCTTGTGAGATATGAAGATAGTCTATGTGAACTTAAAATAATCATCAACTATAACAAAGGTGTAAAGATTACCCCCCAGACTTTTTACCCTTAAAGGACTGATTAGACCTATATGAAGCAATTCGAGAGGCCTTGATATGAATACTACATTTTTGCTTTAAAATGTAGTTTTCGTTTGTTTGACTTCCATACAAGTATCAAATAGCTTGTCAATTTTGAATTTTATCTTTGGTAGCCCAATGATAAGTTCCTTTTCTACAAGCTTGTCCAATTGCTTCATGTTGACATGGGCTAATCTTTTGTGCCACAACTAGCTTTTATGATTCACAGAGATGATACATTTTATGTTCAGTGAGTCATCATTACAAAGATTTATTAAGTATACATTATAAACTCTCTTTCCTTTTAGGATGGTTTTTCCTATTTGTTTATCTCTCACAATGCAATGCACAGTATTAAAAATAGCCTCATAACCTTTGTCAAATAATTGACTTATGCTCAAGAGGTTATGTTCTAAGCTATGAACCAAATACATTATCAATACAAGGAGAATTGGATGTATTCTTACTAACCTTACTTATACTGAGAATTCTTCTGTTTTCATTATTTTCAAAGGTGACAATTCCACCATCTTTGGTTTCTATCATATATAGAAACATAGAGCTATCACCAATGATATGCTTGGAGCAACCACTGTCTAGATACTACTTTTCATTTGTGACTCTTCTTGATACTTGCACAAATGTCATGTTTTCTTAAGTACCTAAATCTGTTTGGGTCCTGGTGGGTTAGTAGACTCTTTTGGAACTTACTTTATATTTTTACTCAACCCTTACTTCCTATGAATACATGACTTAGTCATGTGCCCTTTCTTATTGCAATAAGAACAAGTGGATTTGGGTGAGTTAGTCATAATGGCAAGAACAAAGAAGTTCTTGTAATATTTTTTACTTCTTATTCAGTTTATAGCCTATACCAGCTTTATCAAAAATACTTCTTTATTGACTCAAAATTTTCTTTAAATTATTTCTACCCTTGACAAGTTTTGCAAGTGTATTTTTTCAGATCTTCCTTTTCTAAAATATAAAGAAAACAATCAATACATAACGTTTCTTTTTCTAAAATAGTAACATTCTTTTTCAAAGCATCATTTTCAGATTTAAGAAATAAGTTTTCTTTTTTAAAAATAGCAAGTTTCTTTTTAACTTTTGCAATATTTATCATAAGAAGAAAGGACTCATTGTGCAGTTCTTTAAAAGAAATTTTTAGATTTTTAAATGTAAAATTAAATTTAGAGTCAGAATCTAAATCATTTACCTAATCAAAATGACTTTTGGCTATTAGACACAAATTTGCTTCTTCTTCTTCTGTGGACTCTTCATCATTGTCACCCTAAATTGAAGAGAGATAAGCTTTGAATTTCTTCTTATCATACTTGTAGCTTTTACTCTCTTGCTTGAGAGGACAGTCAGGTTTAATGTGTCTTGACTTCTTATACTTGTATCAAATTATCTCTTTTTCTTTCTCCTTAAAGAATTTCTTTCGAAACTTTTTCTTTTGAAAGAATTTACCGAATTTCTTGACAAACACAGCCATTTCTTCATTAGAGTCATCATTGTCACTTGCTTCAGACTCAAATTCTTCCTTTATCACTTTTAGAGCCAATGACTTCTTTTTATCAACATCTTCCTTCAGCATGGATAGTCTTCCTTCATGCTCGACAAGACTTCCAAACAGAGCTGCCATGGATCTCATGGAGTCACTTTTTGCTTTTTCAATGGCAATAATTTTGGGTTGCCATTTAGTTGGGAGACCTCTCATAATTTTTTTGACTTGCTCCTTTTGAGTATAAGTCTTTTCAAGTGTTGCAAGCTCGTTCATCATGTGTGTGTATCTGACTTGCATATCCTTAATGTTTTCTCCAAGCTTCATCTTGAACAATTTATATTGTTGAGTTAAGTGCTTATTTTATTCTCCCTGACTCTTTCAGTGCCTTCATGAGTAATCTCTAAGGCATCCCGTATTTCTTTCATAGTTTCCAAATTACAAACTTTGTAATATTCTTGTTGACTCAAGGCACTTGCAATAATTAATTTTTCCTTGGAGTTGAGCAGCACTAGTTTTTCCTCCTTTTCTGTAAATTCACTTCTTTCTTTTCTTATGAGTTTTCCTTCTAAAGTTTTGTATGGAATGTAAGGACCAGTCTCGATAATCTCTTATAAATTAAGGTTTAAGGCCTCAAAGAATAATCTTATCTTACTTTTCTAGAAAGTATAGTTTTCACCATTGAATCTTGGAGGCCTATTAAATACATCACCTTTAGGGAGAACACTGTCACCAAAGCTAACCATAGGATCCTCTTAGATTGTTAAGCCTTTTATTAAGAGTCCAAGCTCTGATACCAAATGTTAGGATAGGCTGGCACCCAAGAGAGGGGGTGAATTGGGTGACACTTAAAAACTTTTAAAAACTTGAAAAGAGTAAAGAGCTAAAGAGTGAAGAAAGAAGATCAAACACTCGAGATTTATATTGTTTCAGCCATAAACTTAGCTTACATCCAATCCTCAAGATCACACTTGAGATTTTCAACTAAAATCAGAAGCTTTAATGGATGTTTGCCACCACAGTACAACTCTCAAGACTGACCTTGTCTTAATTCTCTTGACAAACCTTACTACAATGTAGCAAGTTGTTATAAATACTTGAAAAATCTCTTTTCAAGATTTTTGAGAAAATAAGATAAGCTTTTTATAGAAAACTCTCTTAAAGAATAAATGAAAATATAAATGAAAGCTTATAAACCTTTGAGAGCTTTTTACAATTCTTTTAAGAATAATGAATGAATGCAATAAGTAAAAGCACAATTTGAAATCTCTTTAAATACACAAATAATAATATGTTCACTTAAAGATCATTAGTTCTCTTTTTGGTTCAAAATGAATCACTTATATAGTTTTTGAAAGTTGATAGACTATTAGAGCAGTGATTTTATCCATTGGTGTATTTTCTTGTGAGTGATTGGTATACTCATGCATGATTTTGCATTGAAGAAGTTTCAAAAAACTGAATGTGATGAATCATGTGTGAACACCTTGTCCTCTCACATGTGGTTTTGCACTTCTGAATAACTATTTGGTTTTATGTGCCAAAACTCATGTGGTACCATATTACTTTCTCACGTGGTTAAGAAGTTATGAATATTCATTCAGTTCTACGTGCTAAAACTTGCATGGTACAATATTGCTCTCTCATGTGGTTTTGTACTTATGAATATACTAACATATCAAAGTGCTAAAACTTACAAGTACACCATTTACTCTCACACATGGTTTTGAACATAAAGAACTATAATCAGTTTTGTGTGATAAATCATGTGCAGAACCTTTACTCTCTCACACATGAAATGGCTGCTAGAATGCCAAAGTCATTATACGTGATTAAAAATTACATGGAACTAGAATGATATCATGCGTGAAATTGCAAGCATTAATGTATAAACTTGTCTGATACATATTCACGTGTGAAAAAAAGCATAACTCAAGTAAGATTTTGCATGATCAAGAAATGTAGATTTGTGAATCAATGATCATACATGTGAACAATTTTAACTTGGCTTGAGAAGATTTTAGACTCAACAAAACAAAGTGTGATTGTTCAACAAGTGACAAATCATGTGTGGCTATCATTAGTCTCACATGTGGTTTTATACTTTGTCATAATACAATGAAACACAGATGTTAAAACTTGTATGGATAATAAAGCTTTTCACTCATGATTTTCTATGCAAAGACAAAGCTTAAGGCAACGTATATCACGAGTGCTTAATTATGTGTGAAGAACTCCTTCACACTCGCGTGATTTAGCTGTCAGTGTACCTAACATGCAAAAACTCATGATTAACCTGTAGAATCACATGTGATTCTGCCTCTTACCATGCAAACATTTTCTATGAAAAACCATACGTGAGAAGGACATTATTTGTAAGATTTAACATACTTAAATGAGCCTTAATGCATATAAAAGAGATATAAGATGCATTCATTTAGTGATCAAGAAAAGTGATTAAGCTCTCTAAGTTTTCACATTAAATCTAAGATAATTTAAATTACTTATCATAAACTTCTTCATCTTCTCTTAATTCTTCATGCTCTTGAGGTTTGGTCTTCATCCATGATTCTTTATATCTACACACATAATAAATACCTCTTCTCTTGGTTTTGTAATCATCAAAATGCATGATTCAATAAGGTTTAGATATTTGACCCAAGAGGAACCTGTCTCTTAACCCTTTATCCAATAGTCTAGGATTTAGAACCTAAGAGGCACTTAGCTCTTGAACCCTAACTCGATGGGAACCCATAAAGGAAGACCAATCCTTTGATAATCCCAATCTTCTCAAGCATTTAGAAGACACAAGAAGAAGGTCTTACAATATGTGAATAATTCAAATTTTCTATTGAACTTGTACTCAAAACCAATTACATAAGATCTATGTATAAGAAACTAAAGAAAACCCTAACCCTAAAAGGAAGGAGTGGATGACACCATCTATGGCAAAAGAAATAGGAAAGTTGACCAAAATTACAATAGAAATTAAATCTAGAAACTTTCCTAAATGATGACATCTTCTAGGATCCTACCTAAAATATAATAACTTAAGTTGCAAGTTTGAAATCTTAAAAATTAAGAAAATCACTAAAAGATATTAGAAATAAATTCCTAAATAAAAATAGGAAACTAATAGCTAAGGAAATTGATCTAGCAATCAATGCTTGCTTGGTTAGTTAAAGATCCAGTCTTGTACTCTAAGTTTGCATGTAACAAATCTTCTTAAATGCTTTAAAGTGTGAAGATGGCACCTTGGGCCTCTTTATTAGGTATGGGCTTGGCTTCAATAAAGTCTTGAATCAATCCATTAAGTACTTCCTTTATAGCTTTGGTCCTAGCCCTAGTCATTGGGCTTCCAATCTCTTGTAACGGAACCTTGAGCATGCCCTTCTTGATATCTATAGCTTAGACTCCTCCTTCTTGGACCTCATGCATGCCTTCTTGCTTTTTAGCTGGGTCATCATTCCCTCCTTCTTGAAAAGGATTCATCCTTGAATTTATAGATTCAAAAAGGGAAAGATAAAAAACATTAAAAGTAGCACTAACATTTCCATATGAGCTAGGTAAATCAATTCTGTAAGCATTGTCTCTAAGGCATTCTAAAACTTGAAAAGGTCTATCTCTACAAGGCTACAACTTAGATTTCCTTTGTTTAGGAAACTCTCTTTCCTTAAATGAACCCAAACCTAATCTCTTGATTTAAAGACAACTTGTCCACGCCCCTTGTTAGATTTTTGTGCATATTGCTCATTCTTCCTCTTAATATAAGCTCTCACTTTTACATGTAACTCCTACACAAATTCAACTTTCTTTTTTCTATCGATGCTAGCATGTATCTTAGAAGGTAAAGTCAAAATATCTAAAGAATTTAAAGGATTAAAGCCATAAACAACTTCAAAAGGAAAATAAGAAGTAGATGGATAGCCTTGTTATAAGCAAACATTTATCCTAATTCTTCACATTCCTTTGAGCAATAGCATGCAACAATGCAGTCATAGTTCTATTGACTACATTAGTTTAACTATCAGTTTATGGATGAACAACAATGGAAAATAAAAGTTTAATCCCTAGCTTGTGCCATAAGGTTCTCCAAAAATGGCTAAGAAACTTTACATCCCTATCACTCATAATCATTTTAGGAAACCCATGTAATCTAAAAACTTCCTTAAAGAACAAGTCAACGATATGAGTAGCATCATTAGTTTTTAAACAGGCAACAAAATGAGTCATCTTACTAAAACTATCAACAATAATAATCATGCATAGTGGGTGATCTAGGCAACCTTACAACAAAATCTATAGAAATATCAGTCCAAAGATGGGTAGGAATAGGGAGGGGTGTATACAACCTATAGGGTTGCACCTTGGATTTAACATGCTTGCAAACAACACATTTATTACATAAAGAAACAACATTTTTTCTCAATTCAGGCCAATAAAATGTTTCTATAACATAGCCAAAGTTTTGTCAATGGCAAAATGACCCATTAGACCTCTACTATGGGGTCTCCTTAATAAGTTCATGCAGAGAATAATTAGGCATATACAACTTATCTTTCTTGAAAGGAAAACCCTCAAAATGATAAAATTCATGGTGAAAGTCATGACTTTCATGCTTTTCACAAGATTTTAAAACTTTAGCAATGTCAAAATCAGTTTTATACAATCCCTTTAATAATTCAAATCCAATCAAATGAATATAAAGGGAAGTATGAAGAGTATACCTGTGAAAAAGGGCATCAGCAACTACATTTTCTTTACCTTTCTTAATGCATGATGACATCAGGAAAAGATTCAATGAACTTTAACCATCTGACATGTCTCTTGTTCAACTTTCCTAGAGACTTAAGATATCTAAGACTTTCATGATCAAAATGAATAATAAATTATTTTGACCTTAAACAGTGTTGCTAATTCTTTAAAGCTCTCTTCAAAGCATAAAGCTCCTTATCATTAGTAGAATAATTCAAAGAAGCTCCCTTTAATTTCTCACTAAAGTAAGCAATCGAATGAGATTCCTTCATTAAAATAGCACCAATTCCAACATTGAAGGCATCACACTCAATTTCAAACAATTTATTAAAATTGAGCAATCTCAAAAGTAAAGCATTAGTGAGTTTTTCTTTTAAAGTGCCAAAAACATTCTCATGTGCTTCGGTCTACTTAAAAGTCACATTCTTCTTCACAAGTTCATTAAGCAGGGCAGCAATGAAAGAAAAGTCCTTTACAAACAGTCTGTAGAAACTTGTTAAGCCATAAAAGCTTTAAACTTCGTTTGCATTCCTTGGAGTTAGCCACTCATAAATAGCTTTTACCTTGGATTCATCTATATGAACTCCATCTTTTCTTACAACAAACCCAAGAAACACAATAGAATCTAGACAAAAAGAAGACTTTTGGAGATTAGCATAGAGCTTATTCTCCTTAAGAGTCTTAAACACCTCACACAAATGTATCACATAGTTATCTAAGGAACTACTATAAAAAAGAATGCCATCAAAGTAGTCAACCAAAAATTTTCCAATTAAAGAATGAAAAACATGATTCATAAGACTAATAAAAGTACTCAGAGCATTAGTTAGCCTAAAAGGTATAACTAACCACTCATATAATCCAAACTTAGTTTTGAAAGCAATTTTTCGTTTATCACCCTCTTGCATACATATCTGATGATACCTGCTCTTGAGATCTATTTTGAAAACAACACATACGCTATGTAACTTGTAACATCCTGAATTTCAATCTAGGAAAACTAGTTAATAATTAGGGTAAATTAGTAATTAGTGAATTTATTATAGTTTGGGTGTTGGGTTAATATATGATGTTAGTTGGTTATTATGTTAATAGGATTAAATGATAGAGTGGTAATTTGGGATGAAACAGGTGAGCATAAGTAAGATTAATCTCACTATGCCACATGTCACGGTAGGTGTTGCATGCGCTGTAGCATATTGCACGAAAATTACTTAAAGCTAATGTGAACAACTTGTGAAATCAAAAGGGAAAAGTGTGAAAAATGCATTTAGAGAGGAGAAAGAGTTCATCTCTGCTAGGGTAAGTATTATCCAGTTGTCAGGAGTCTGCTTCAGCTAGTGACTTATCAGGTAAGTATCATGCATACCTATACTATATTTCTATCCTATTTTCTCTAAATTTGATTGGTAAAGAAATTGAATTAGGGAGTTTTAAGGTGTTGGAATCTAAAAGAAAGGTTTAAAAAGGGCTTTTGAATATGAAACTAAGGTTTTGTAACTGGTCTGGAGTTAAACGATTGAACTTTAAGAGTTTAATCTCTAATCAGCCTAAATAGTTAGGTTGAAATTAAGAAATTGGTTGGTTAAATAAGTTAGGAGATTGCTTTAGTCATTTGAATAGCCTATTAGGAATAATGACTATAAAGAATGGATTACATGAATTTAAAAGGTGCTAATTAAACTATTTTATGTGTTGAGGAATTCAGTTTAGCCGAATTAATACCCATGTTAAATGTTAGAAATAGATTGAAGGACATTGTATTGTGTAGATTGAGCATTTGAGATGTTGCTCGTCAGTAATTACACCCTCTAAGAATCCAGTGTGGTTGGTCACCCTTAATAGTAAGGGTAAAAAGGTAATTAGAGTAACTTTTTTACTTGTTCATTTGTGAAATTATTTACAAGTATTTTTTATGACTTATGTATTGTGATTTATGAATTGATAGAGTGTAATATTGTGAAAGGGATATGCATGCAAGTATGTGAGTGATGTTTGAGTTGAATGTGAAGAGACATGTGCATAGACATGTACATTGCATTCGCAAGTACACCCTATACTAGGATAAAGGGTTGCGGCCCTACTCTATGTAAGGCTAGGAAATCCTGAAGGTCTTAAGCATAGAGCTTGACTCCGCCAAGAAGGACCTAGGAGATCCTGAAGGTCTAGAGTGTAAAGTTTGACTCCACCACGATATACTTAGGATAATGATCCATGAGTATACCTTAAACTAGGGTAGGGGGTCTTGGTCCTACTCTGCATAAAGCTAGGAAGTCCTAATAGTCCAAGCATTAAGAATGCTCTACTAGGTAGGACTCAGGAGACCACCCATACATGAAGATGATACCTAGTCTGAGATAGAGGTATGATAGGCCCTATTTCATGTAAGATTGAAAGTCCTAGTTTGAGTATAGAGCTTGCTCTGCTAGGTGAAACTAGGAGTGCAGGAGCATGAGCATGATGGATGATGTGTATGAATTCATGTATATGCATATAATACTATCTTTATTGAAACACATGCTACCTTACCTATTGTTTATGATTTTCCTTACTAACTGGTATTTAGGTTATATCCAGTTACTAGAACGTATGTCTCACTCCTTTACCTTTGTACACAGGTAAAGAGAGCACGAGAAGTCTGGGAAAGGAAGCAAGGAAAGAGTAGTCTCACTTGGTAGTGGTATAACTACTGTCATGAATAATGAATGTATAAATGTGTAGTTAGAGATTTTAGTTGCCAACTAAGATGCATAAGTGTATGTAAAATGATTATGTGAATGTGTATATATATTTTATGATTGAAAACTTGCCTGTGCATATGATTTTGCATCTCACTGAGGGTACCATAGTAGTAGGTACTTGTGTAGGCCTAGATGTCAATCAAACAAGTATATGTTATTGTATAACTTGTTCTACCTATATTAAATGTGATTTTGTTATATGCAATTACGTGCATATGAGAACTTGACACAAATGGTGAGGTTGAGCCCTATTTAGAAGAGTCAAGTATATTTATTATTTTCAACTGTATGGTGAGGCTTAGCCCCATATGAAAAAGTCAGATGATTGAAGAGGAACAAGTATATATATGTACATAGTTATATGTGATCATTTGTGTATGTCTCATATAAGTCCACAAGTGTGTAATATGACATTAAGAGGTCAAAATAGGCAGTTGACGTGATATATGTGTTTTTAAAATGTCAATTAGGTATATGTGATCCTTTTGGATTTGGTTCAAGGTCTAAAGTGGTCTAATGGGACAAAAAATGAGAATTGAACACTAGGGTATTAGTCTTTGAAAGAAAAAGCAGTTTTTACACTTGGTTGTCTAATTTTAGATCAGACTATTAGACTCATACTTGTCTCATTAGATAGAATACATTGTAAGCTTCGTGTGGGCACTTAAATTACTCCAATCAAATATCGAATATGGAAACGGCATGTGGAGGAAGTTCATCTTTTGATCTGTCAGATGACAACATAATTTGCTATCATATACACTACAGTGCATTATGTGCAACGTCGCACCGCATGGTACAAAGAGAAACAGAGCTCGTGGCTCTGTACCATATGTCGTGGCACATGGTGGTATAAGCCGCGGCACATGGCACATTCTTAGAAAAATAAATTATGTTTCGTTAAGTCTTGAGATTTATGTTTACACTTTCATTAGCTCTCTTATTTGAACATGCTTTTTGTAACTCGCCACCATATCCTCCAGATACAGGAAAAGATTACAAGAATTACCACATAAATACATCAATCACAAATTAAAGGATTTATTTGAAAAGCTTAGGCTTAAGACTCATTTTGCAAAACCATTTAAATCATACCATATCAGAAAATACACAGCAGAAGGAAATCATATATTTATCTAATGTATAGTGGATTCAACCCATATGCATTCCTTTTTCACTTACATGTATTTACATCATAAAATCAAGTTAGGGTTTTCGTCTGTGCATTATAGCATGTAGTACGTGCACTGCAGCATGTGGCATAGAGCCACACACTCAACCTATTTTGTGTCATGTGCTGCGGTGTGCCTATCCGAATTTCTGTTGTCATTTTGATAGCAAAAATGACAAACTTTTGATGTATGCCGTTTTCACATACAACATCCGATTGGAGCGATTCAAGCACCCATATGTAACTTAGTTTGTAAACTAGCTAATTAGACAATATTTAATGGTTCAATCTAAATTTAGACACCTAGGTGCAAAAAGTCACTTATTTTGAAAAATTTGCACACGCAAGTACTCAAATCGATCCCTTTCTCTCATTAGACCACTCTAGGCCTTGAATCAAGTCCAAAAGGACCAACACACCTGATTCATCACAATATACCATAATCATACAGATATATTGAAATTTGACCCTTCCACGGTTAATTTCCATATTTCACAAGCTTGCACAAATTGCCATTGCTTGGCATAACTTGGCCCACTTGGCATTTTTCTCAACATAAACATATACATTCACATTCTTAATACATGTATTAATCAATATTAGTCTCAAATTACTCATTTCATTATGATTTATTATTTGGACTTAAGATTCACTACAAATCACAACAATCTCAACACAAATACTCAAATCATAGTCCGTTGATTCATTTCATCACATACACAAACAATTGGGCTAAAATTCCATAAAATAACTACTCAAATCATGCATGAAACTCTATGGCAACTTATCTACACAAATATACACAAGATCTTAGTTCATTACACAAACTCAGAGCATACACGACTTATCAATTGCAAACCAGTCCAGGCTCTCTTTCCTTGCCTTGATCACTGTCCATTCCTATAAACATGTAACCATGGGGGTAAGATAGAATCTCAATAAGATAATAACTCACTCTTATTGACTATCACATGTAATAATATGAAAGTAATGTATAGTATATCATTTAAATCTCATTAAAATAGAATTTATATCACATATCTCATTTCCATTCACCTCTTTATATAACATTCCATTGCATCTCACAGCATGACCACTATCGAGTGAACCTTTAAATCACCCTGACACGAAACCATAGGCTTGCCTTAGACTAATATACACTCTCATTGGCCTTAAGCTCACTTGCAGTAGTAGAATCATCTGACCAAAAATGTTTTATTGCACATACGAACTATAGTTTCCCCCAATACACACTGGGTTGTCATTGACTTCAGTACCATATCACATAAACACTAAGGATTCTTACATCTCTAATATTGCACCTAAATAGGCACTAAGGAGATCTTCTCCAACACTGCACCTTTTAAGGAACTAACGAGAATTGTCTCCAATATAACACCCTATCGGGTACTAAGAAAATCTTGCTATATGGTTTTTATGATCATTTCTCAACTCGAGTGAACTCCTACCCCTATGATCATGCTTTCTGAACCATTTAAGGTTTCTCATTATCACTTTACACATTTTCTCATACATAGCATATATACTAACATACCATTTGAGAACACTCATTTTAATACTTTTATTCAATCAAAAGCTATTCCATGCAACATTCATACAATGCTATAAAACATGCTTAATCCAAAACAAGTTTATGCACTACATAGCATACTAACATATAGTTACAATAAACAGTTAAATAAAGGAAGTTATTTAGTTACCTCAACCCTTCTGTTACTAGAAAGGTTACTCGTGGATTCCAACAATCACAACTACTTATCTCAAGCTTTTTGTCTTTACTCACACGTCCAATATGTCAATCTGAACATATTTAGCACATTTTAGTCATTTGGTTCATTTTTGACCAAAAACTCATATTTACTATATAAGGCTATATTCATCTGTAAACTCTTTTCATCCATTCTAAGTTCATTACTATCTAATTACTACTTTACATCACCTCAACCGGTCTTATTTCACTCAAACACAATTTTTGCCCTAAATCTTCTCTTTCTAAGGGTCAAATTAAGCCCATAAGTTGAAAACTCTACTGCTTAGCTTTAAACTAGTTGCAAAGCTCTAAATTTAACTCCCAAGAACATTTTTATTACTATTAGGCAAGAATCGAACCCCTCAAATTTCACCGATTTAATTTCTCTTTAACTCATTTCAAAGAAATTTGTGTAGAATGGAAGGATAGAGTTATACGTAGCTTACCTAACAAGTAATCGATCCGAAGCACCTTCTAATAGCTTGAAATAGCATAACCTAGCTCCTTAGCCCTTCTCCTCTCCTTCTCTCATGTGTTTTTAAAATTTACTCGTCTGAAATTTTTAAAATTTCACGACTTATGAAGGCAGTTTCTAGTCCATGTACCACAGTGCATATGGTACAAGCCGCGACACATGGTATAGTGAGATTTCTTCTCACCACGCATACTTGCTTCTACCCGAAATGCACTCCTTTCACTTATATCTGCTTATACAACACACTAAGAAGTCAAATCATCAAGTAATCATCTGAATCTCTAATCCCACATAAATTATTACTTTATCCTTGATTAACCACTAATCTTGGGATTAAAAAATTTAGGATGTTACACTTTTGATGAAGTTGAGATCCCTCATTTTAAAAATAATTTGAGAGCTATTAATCTGATATTGTATTATTATTGTTTTATGATTACGTGTTTGAGAATGGTAAAGTCTAGATTAAGTAGGGACTTTAACAACTCATCAAACATATCTTCCAAATAAGGAATAGGGGTAATGATACTTAGCTATTATTTTATTGATAGCTTTGTAGTCAACACACATCTTCTAAGAGCCATCTTTCTTAGGCACCAAGATAACTAGTACAGCACATGGACTTAAACTTTCTCTCACAAAGCCCTTCCTTTACTTGGCATTAGATCTCCTTAGTCTCTTCAGGATTAGCTCTATAAGCTGGCAAGTTAGAAAGAGATGCTCTAGGGATAAAATCAATATGATGCTCAATCTCTTTTGAGAGAGGAACTCCATCTAGGATCTCATCAAGTAAAAGATTTTCAAACTCTTGTAAAAGAGATAAAACACTATCAGGCAAAGAAACATCAAGAAAGTCAATAGTAATATAAGATTCTTGATGTAAGATCTAACTATGAAATCACAATTTACTATCTAATATAAGGTAATCAAGGGTCTAACCCTAATAAGGATTACTAGGTTGTAGAATTATACAAAAAGGTAGGATCCCTAGTTTTCATAAGTTAAAATACTCCCTTACATTTTTAATAGTTACTAATTAGAGTTTAAAATAGATGTGGAAGCATGAAATCAAAATTAAATGAATGCATTTGCACAAGGAGTGAAAACATAAATTTCCAATAATAGAAAAACGCACTCAGCATGTTGAGAGCATACGTCACTTACACCCTAAAATTGCTAAGTTAACACTAAAGTGAAACTAAGTAGAAAACACTAAACCAACAAGTTAAATACTAATTTTGATCAATAAAAACAAGATATAATAATATTCCTAATTTTAAGAATAAGATTACATCAACCTAGTTTTAATGGAGAGTAGTATGACCCTTTAACCTTTCTTAAGGTACTTCAAGACTCCTTTAGCATCCTTTCCTCCTAATACTCCTTATAGATTTAGCCTCTAGTCATCTTGAAATTCATTTAAGCACAATCCTTCCACCATGACTGAACCATACTCACAAAAACCTTAAGAATTTTGAAGCTAAACTAAGAAAATAAAGCTTAGGGTTTGATGAATGAGGTGGAAGAAGAAGAATAGTGGAGTTGGATTAGGATTTTGATGGTTAGATCAAGAGATATAGAGGAGAGAAGGGGAGATGGAGATGAAGAACATTAAATAACAATGGAGAGAGAATGGCCAAGGGTGGAGGCTGGAAAAAATGTTGAATAGAGGTAAAATAAATGTTGAAAATGAATTAGGGTAGTTTGATTTAAGTCTAGGATGAAAGGGCCTAACTCTAATGTTTAGTAAATGTGTAAAAATGACCTAGTGTAATTTTATTCTCTACCATGGTAAAATGGACAAATTTAGATAAAAATGGTCTAAAAATTGAATTAAATAAAGCTAAAGACAATGAGAAATTAAGAGAGAGATAATGGGATCAAAGTATGATATAATATGTGCAAGACCATACAAGGCTTGTACTTTTACCCCAAAACTCAAATGTTTTGCCTCTTGACTCTTCTATTATTCCAATCAAATAGTCCTCATGTGCCAAATCTAAGGGGTACAAATCTACATAAATAAATGTGACATATAAGATCAAAGTTCAAAGCATATGGATAATAATTGCATTTCCAATTAAAATTAAATTCTAAATATGTGTCATAATGTAATTAAATAATAAAAACTAATTATTATAACATAAAAGCTTTGGGACATGTCAAATAACATAAAAATTGTAAGCCCATACATGCACAAGAATGACCTAGTCCAAATGTAAGAAAACAAGTCAATCTAAAACTTTGACTTTCCAAAATTGTCAACTTGTGAAATTAATTACTCTCAACTTAAAATAAGGTTGAGAAATCTAATTGGATCATTGTTCTTCTGAACTAAAAATTCATCTTGATTAATTTTCTCAAACATTTTCTCAAAAGTCTAATTTTATGACCAAAATGACCCTAATGCACAAAATCCTATACTTAGGTGATTTTTTATAATCAATGCAATAAATATGCAGTTTGGGTAAATATAACATGATTTTTTTATCAGTAATGATAAGAAAAAGTGTGTAATAAATGTGACTTATCACATGCCACTCCTGCATCATGGCTTGCTACCTCTGTGGCATGCGTTGTGCCGCATTGCATGAATTTGATAACATTTTAATGTGAAATGACAACACCCGAGATGAATTTTTGATGTGTCCTATTTCTTTGTTCGATGTTCAATTGAGGTTATCTATGTGTCTATAGAGAGATTTCTATTAACTCTAGCTAATGGCACAAGTCTCATAATTAAATTATTTTTCTATTAAAAGTTGAACACCCTTTTTAAAATTCACTCATTTTCTATAAAAACTCATAATTAGGGTGCCCAAACTCCAACATAAGTGTCAAAAGCAAATACTAACCCTTAGACCATACTCGATGGACCATTTAGGACTCATGTAAGATACAATAACCAATCTAACACATATATATCATAAATTCACCACTTAACCCCTTAATCCACAAAAATGAAGGGGGAGTCAATCATGCATAAGACATCAAATATTCATCCAACAACAACCAAAATATGCCTTCACCTACTTGCACTAGTATTTCAGCTATATTTAAGCTTTACAATCACATATCAACAATTTAGGGCACAAAATAGACTAACAATTTTCTCAATCATAATGCATGTAGTCAAAACAATGGAATGAAATCCTAATTAGAAAATTAACAATTTTTAATAGACATAATTAAAATAGGAGGCCTACAAGTAGGATTGACTCAGAATCCTATGCCTTTGGTCATTTTTTCTAATCTTGATCTGATGAGTTAAGCCCTGAAATATTAAAGAATAAGACGTGAGTACAATCACTTAGTACCAAGGTCAACCTAGCCTATACAATTGCATATCAATTAAATATGGATGCAAATGGAAAATAACTTAAACATCATATGCTCATATATCAAGTATAACCTCCACTGTAACATCCTAAATTTCTATTCCTATATTAATGCTAATTAGGGATTGAATTAGTGATTTAATATAGGATTAGGGTTTTGAATTGTAAAGTGTTGTATTAACTCTTTAGGATGTTATATGAACAGATATGATAAGAAGCATGAGGTCTCAGAGTAAAGCATGTGAGCATAGTAAGGATTTTCCTCACTATGCCACACGTCGCGACAGAGAGTGGATATGCCATGACATATGGTACAGAACTTTGTTAAGTGGCTTCATGAAACAACTCGTGAAATAGAAGGAGAAATAGAGTTAGATGGTTCAAACATGGAGAAGGTGCCAACATCTATTAAGGCAAGCAAAATCAGGAGTAAGAGCAACGTTTTTGACTTGTTACTTATTGAGTAAGTCTTGTATTTCCTTAACCTTCGATTCTACCTTGTTTTCTCTTAGTTTTAACTATTGAGAAATTGAATTCAGAAGTTTTAAGGAGTTGATTTCTTACCCTATAGTAATAGAAAGGTTCTCTAGAACTAAACTAGTACTTTGTGATTGGTTTGAGTTAGAACGATAAAGTTTTGAAGCTATAGACATTTATTTCCCTAATCTAAAGAGAAAGTAGTGAGAGAAAGTTGACTATGACAAAGTTAATGTAGGGTGTGAGTAGAAATTGGCTATAGTGATTGTGAATGAATATAATTAAGGGAAATGATAGTGATTAGGTATGTAATTGTGATAATTGGCACTTTTGTTAATAGTGAGATTGACTTTAGTTTGCCAATTTTGTGTACATTCTAGCATGTGACATGTGAATTATGAAAAGGAGCTTGAGTAGGTTGTTAGAATATGGGTAACCCTTTCTCGTAAATAGAAGGGTTGAGGTAACTATATAGTTTATTATATTTATTAACTATTATAACTATGTAAAAGTAATTGTATAACTGTGGTTTAGTTAGTTTTTATGCATTATTTGGTATTGAAAACAAGTTTAGCATGAAATGAATTTATGAAAAGAAAATTTAAGGATTTCTAGCTTTAAATATATATATATATATATATATATCTGTGTGTGTGTGTGTTATAGTAAAAGTATATTGTGTGTAAAGGTGAAAAAGGTAGTGAATTGTGAAAAATCATGATCATAAAGAGTGGGAGTTTACCCAGGATATGTGGGGATGTGTGTGTGTGGAGATATGTGAGTGAAAAATCCATATGGTCAGGTTACCATAAGACATAGCATTAGACAGGCTATTACCATGGATAATCTAGTATAGCATACTATGGAACTATTACCATGAGACATCTAGACAGTTTGGCAACTCCTTAGTGCCCATTAAAATGTGGTTAGGAGTCAACGATGGGTCTATTACAAGTGTGTGAAGAGAGAAACTATAGTTTGTATGTGAGTTAGATTACCTTTGGCTAGGTATTTCTACCATCAAAAGTGTGCTCAAGTCAATGAGTAATTGATCTAGTAGAGCCTATGATTTTGTGTTGGGGAGCATTGGAGGTTCAGTGGCTAGATGATTATGCTAATGTGTATTTATGTGGAAATATTTTAAAAAGATGAAATTTTTTCATGCTTTAATATATATCTAATATTACCCTAGTTTTGTTACTTTGGCATAGTTATATGTGGTAATAGATATTTAATGAACTATATTAGTTATTGAGATTTTCATCTTACTCATAGTTTTTTAAATTTTTCAGGTTTTGGCACTAGTAGTTCAAAAAGGAAAGACATAAGCTGATTTGATGCCTTTCAATAAAGTCTCTGTAAGAATTTGGTGTAATGAATTTGTAGGGTATTTGTTATGAACTTGTGTATAAGTTGCCATAGGATTTAGTGCATGTGTATATAGTTGTGATTGTGACATGTTTTGGTGATTTTGAGCTCCCTACCCCTTTATATATGTGTCAATGGTGAAATGATTAAGTAAGTTAGTGGATGAATGTGAATATGTGTGAACATGGGGTGTACTTGAAGTGTATGTGGAAAATATATGGCCTTATATGCGATTGGGAACAAGAAATGAAATTTTGCCCAAATGTATGGATATGGGTAGTTTACAGGCCAAATGTGTGTATTATATTGCCTATGTAATTGATCAATCAGGTGTGTATTGCCCAATTGGAAGTGATCAAGGCCCAAAAAGTAGCTAATGACGTTTGGTTTTGAATTGAAATGCTAGAGTGGCAAATTTTGACTTAAAACGATCAAAATGCACTTAGGTGTCTAACTTTTAAAAAGGATATCGGATTGAAATGAAACCAATGTCATTAGTTAGAATATGAGACAAGCTTTGTAAGGTCTCCCTCACTAAACCATATTAAAATCCTTAAATAAGGTAATCAAGGGCTTAACCCTCAAATGATTACTGAAGATGTAAAATTATATAAAAGAAGAATTTTCAAATCATGCACAATAGGCTCCTAAAATTTAATAATTTAAATCTCAACAACACTTATTATGCTCGAATCAGAGTTTGAAAATAGTGTGAAAGCTTGTAAAACAAATGGGACCCACAACAATGAGTTTTAAAACTCAAAATAACATTTTGTTCAGAAAATGTGAAATGCACCACAATATAAGACATGTGCTGTGGCTCATCCTTCTCTATGCCTTGTGCCACAACGCATTGCAAGAGTTTGACAGCATCAGTTGCTATCATTTGATAGCATAGGGAGCGAACTTCCAACGCATTTCAAATCTTTGTTCGATGTTCATTAAGGTAGTTTCAGTGCCTACACAGAGCTTTCTCTTAGTTCTAGCTAATGGCACTGGTTTCACAGTTAAATTCTTTCTTTATAAAAAGTTTGATACTAAAACCTATTTTTATCACTTTTTAACACAATTTCACAAGTATGGTGTCCCAACTCAATCTCACGTGCCAAAATCTTACACCAACCATCCGACCACAATCAATGGACTTTAGCAAACCTATTTAATGCACCACACACAATAAAAAAAATACATATATCTTCAAATCACTACTCAACCCCAAAATTCACAGAGCATAAGGGGAAGGAAATTCTTGCACAAAATCATCATTTTCATTCTAAATCTTTTAAATTACACATGTCCCTACTTGCACAAGTATTTTGACCCTATCCCTAGGTTTACAACTAAAACTCACTAACCAGGGGTGCAAAATACACAAGTTGTACACAAACTAATACAAGTAGTGCAAAATAGTGACATGTGATCCTAGTTGGCAATTGCATTAACATTTACACATAAAAACAACAAGAGAGGCATACAGAAAGGATTACTCAACAATCCTAAGCCTTTATGTGCTTTCCCCGACTTGAATCCGATGAGCTAGGCCCTAAAAATATTGAAAATTGAGGGGTGAGTACAACCACTCAGTAATCAAGTTTCATCCAATCTATACAGTTGTATATCAATTGTAAATAGATGCAAATAGGCAAAATAAGTACAACATAATTGCAATATGATAGAATTGGCCACAGTTCACAAAACTAACAACCATGTGATCGAGCCTACAACACACATAATCATGTTAGTTTACAAAGCAAACACAGGGTCACAATAATACCAACCATACGCCCCTAACGCATGCCGAATCACAATACTAACAACCATGTAGTCAAATTTATATCTATAATCAATTCCAACCTTATACCCTCCTATTACCTCTGACATGAAACTAGTAGCTATCATGTGGCTAAGTCCTTCATAGACTAGCCCAGCCTCCTACTTGTGAGGAGCTACCGGGCTAGGGTTAACTCACTTATGTAATCTAATTTTCTCTAATACTAACAACTATGGGGTGTTGTGCCCTTAAGCTAGCCTCCTTATGAACTGATGGAGACTAGTTAGGTTCGAGTCCCTCACAAAACAAATAGGACAGTCTCGAATGAACCATAGGATGAGGGCTACCTCTCGATTCCAACGGTCGGTGCTAATACAAGTTCCTAATTCTAACGGTCATTGCCAATATCATGTGGATTTTAACCAACTACTCCTCTCCTTTGGTGAACTCTTGCCAATGATCATGCTATGCATATTTCTCACATAATATGCATGTCAAACAATCTAACATGGCCACACTCACATACTTCACATTCTTAACACTTTACACATCACATTTTTCCAGCCATATTAACATGTCATAGATAAATCCATAAATCACAATGTGTGGCATGATAAAAGTTTTCCTTTTCAAAACCATTTTGAAAGTTAAACACTTTGCCAATATGCATCATTAATTTAAATCATCAATTGTATTTCACAAAAAATTAACATTTAACTATAAAAATTAGATTTTCCTTATTTTCCTCAAACATTTGAGAGGTCAAAAGCTTACCTGTCATATAAAAAATTATAAAGCTTCTCATAAGCTTGAATGGTGCCAAATTGAACCTCGCTATAATCAATAGCAAGAACACCATCATTATCTCATTTGTGAGGATTTACCAATACCAAACTCCACATATCTATTCTATCAGTCCATAAATTTGCTACCCATTCGTACCTAATGGGTCCACTAGGTTTCATTACTGCATATTATCATTAATAACTCTTCAGACTACAATTAATGGACATAAACCTCTCCCAACTACTACAGTAATGACAATTTTTAGACATTAATGGCTCTACCCAATAAACTCTTGATAAAATCCTCAATGTAGGGTTCATCTATCCCAACCAACTCCCATTATACCCATTTTAATCAATAGGATTGGACTCACAACTCTTAAAGACCAAAAATCAACACTATACTCAAACCCTATCATAAATCTTTATAAATGAGGGAGAGAAAAGAAGAAGGCATAGATTACTTATCTTGGGTGTTTAAGAACTTCAATCTATCCACAAAGGTTCTAATGTTTGTGCCCTAGCAGAGCTCAATTGTGTTCTTCATGTCTTGCTTTCCTTTTCTCTATTTTCTCACATAGAATGCGAACTGATTTATCAACTTTGGGCAGTATGCCACATCACACGTTGCCCTCCGTCATGGTGCATGGTATAGAGAGGCCCATTGCATTCAAATCTGCCCCTATACGCTGTAGTGAATTGACCATACGTTGCAACATGTGGCACAGAGGGCATTCATTCACTTTTTCTTCCTCTTTCCATGTATAGGTGGCTCACTATTGATCTAGACCCACTTCTAGGGCTGAAATCATAACAATTTACATAAATCAGGCCCATTTGGCCACACAACTCAATAACCACACTCGTTAAGTTAACTAATCATGATTAAATTTTCTCAAATGTTACAAGCTTTATGTGGGCACTTGAACTACCCCAATCAAACATCGGTTGTGAAAAGAGCGCACATCTAAAGTTCATACTAGAATCTACAATATGATAGCAAATTCAAGTGTGTATGCCACGACCCTTGTATCTACATGCCATGGTGCATGGCATAAAGAGTCACGCTGTGGTCTCTATACCATATGCCACGATGCATGTCGCACGAGCCACGATTCACGTCTCTTATTTTAACTTAAATTTATTAAAATGTATAAGTTCCCTTGGTCTTGAATGTACCCTTGAATATTGCTTCCGCTATGTAATGTTTTATAATTTGAGTAATTTATGAAATGATTGTGATAATATTTTATTTAAGATCCTAATGTTTTGAAAATAAACAATTTTAGATTGATTAGTAAGATAAGTAGAGGGTTGTATGGTAATGTTAGTAAGAGCATTACATTGACCACAATAATAGCAACCATGTGATCAAGCATGCAACACATAACATTAGATACATCACAATTGTGCATATCTTAGGGTTGCAAAAATAACAACCATATGCCCATAAAAGATACACAGGACCAATAATAACAACCATGTGATAGAAACTATAAATGCTTGATTAATGCCAAGCTTATATCTTCTTATTACCTCCGATATAAAATCAATGGCTATTAATGGCTATATCTGTAACTCAAACTAACCCAACCTTCCACTTGTAAGGAGCTACTAGGTCAAGGTTAACTTACTCACTTGCATACCATGGTTCCTTCTAACACTAACAACCATAGGGTGTCGTACCCCTAATCTAGCCTCCTTATAAATTAGTAGAGATTAGTTAGGTTCTAATCCCTTAAAGAATAAGTGGGATAGTCCCAAATCAACCATAAGACCATGGCTACCTCCCAATTCCAACGGTTGGTGCCACGGCAAGCTTTTGATTTCAATGGTAAGCCATCATCACCACTTGGATTTACCAATCTACTCCTCTCCCTAGGCAAAACTCCCCCTAATGATCATGTTATATATATATTGACACTTAATATGTCCTTTGTTAACATAATTCAGCATATCATATCAATTCACATAATTTTCTTTCTCCATCCTCCTCCGCATATCAAACATCACATATTTGTCACACTTTGTATGCTAGATACCACATATTTATCATTTTCATAATGACATGCTCACAATAATCATCACTAATCACCCATAAATAACAGACATATGGCTCTCCATTAATCCAAGACAAACTCACACACATAATACATCACATTGCCAAAATTTATATCAATGGTTTTCAAACACTAAACAAATTCCAAATCATTAAATTCAATAAATAAATAATTAATAAATAATTATACAACTTGATTTTTCCTCCAGTTACTTCAAACCTTTGAGAGGTCAAAGATTTCCTCTCAAGACACAACTTCCAAAGCTTTCCATGTAGGTTGAATGGTGCCAAAATAGTTAATCTACAATTAATTCAAAAAGGTTTCCATCAATACTCTAATTTGAATAATTTCCAACACTGACTTATCCCTTCAACTCATAAAATAGCACAACTTTCATTTCTTATCATAACTAATGGGTTTACTAAGTCCTAATAACTCATATTGTCATAAATGAGCCATTAAACTACCATTAATGGCTTCAATATAACCCCTAACAACTATATTTATTACCATTTTCATATATTAATAGCCCTCAATAACTAACAACTCAAAAACCAGTAATATGGGTTTGAATACTTTAAACAACTCTCATTATATCTATTTAAGTCAATGGGTTTAGACCCATAACTTACAAAAATCAAAAATCACTCTCTTAACTCAAAATTTAAATCTTCAAGAAATAGAGGAAAGAAAGAAGTAAAGGGCATATAAGACTTACCTTGGGTGACAAGAAGCTTTAAAATATCTCTAGCAAAGCCAATTTTATGTTTTTCATTTTCTCCTTTTGCTCTCCTCTAATTTTAGTCTGTTTTACAACCAGTATATTAGAAGATTTTGACCATGCATTGTGGTGCATGGCATAGAGAGGTTCCTCCTCATTAAGTTGCCATCTATATGCTATAATGGATGTCCCTCACACCGCTGCATATGGCACAGAGGACCCTTTAGTTCTTTCTTACCTTTTGATACCCGGATGGCCAACTTTACTTCGAACTTGCATTTAAGGGTAAAAATATAATCAAACACACTTTTAAGACTTCTCTGGCCACATACCACATTAATGAACCTAATTACTCTCTTTTACTTAACTAAATCTTGATTAGTTTTCCAGGATGTTACACTTGACATATAAGTATAAATGCTTTCTTACCAAGCAATGCTTTCTTAATCTCACTTCTGCCACAAAACAAAGTGACACTTGATTTCTCACTCTCTTTTTTCACAATTTATTTCTTCTCTTTTTCTTTTTATTTTCTTTCCTTTTCTTTTCTCTCTATCTCTTTTCTATCTTTCTCTAACTTCTTACATTCTTCAGCAATTCAAACCTGATCCTTTGTAGGATTCTTGGGGTTGGATTAGCTTTAACACAATCTTCTTGCCTTTATAAGGAAAGAAAAGGCAATTGGATCACCTACTATGTATGACATCATGGTTTGATTTCTAAGGCCTACCAAGTAGTAAATGACTAGCACACATAGGTACAACATTACATAAAACCTTATCATGATAGTTTCTAATAGAAATAAAAACCATAACCTGCTTAAAGATTGTCATCTCTATGCCATCAATCAACCATTACAATTTATAAGGATTAGGATGCTTTATAAGGGGAAAATTTAACTTATTAACAAGTAAAGTACTTGCCACATTAGTCTAGCTTCCACTATCAAACACTAAACTACACACTTTATCATTAATCAAGTTGTGAGTATGAAAAATATGGCAACTTTGTTCATGTTCTTTCTCATCATGAAGTTGAACATTAAGTGCCTTGCAAGAAATTAAAGCACTCCTAGTAAATTCCTCACACTCCTCAATCTTAAGGTCAGAGGTATCTTCCAATGATGACATACTATCACAATCATCATCATCTTCACTTTCACTTATAACACAACTAGTGTCAATAATAATCATATTTTTCTTAGTTGGACATTGATTAACTTTATGCCTAAAACCTTTACACTTAAAAAACTAAATAGAAGTAGATGAAGTCAAAGAAGAAGATTTACGATTAGATTTGACCTTTAATGGTGGCATTTTAGACTTAGAGGAGTCCTTAGGCATGAAATCTCCCTTAGGTTTGAAGGATGACTAGGAATCTTCATTGAAAGAAGCCCTCCTTTGCCTTGTCTTCAGGGTCCTCTCAATTTATGTAGCTTTATATAAAAGCTCCTCTATATCAATATAATGGTACAACTCTACCTTAACAATAATATCAAAATTTAGGCCATTAATGAAGTGGGCCATAGAAGTTTCAGCACCTTCTTCAATATTAGCTTTAATCAAAGCCTTCTAGAGCTCATGGTGCTACTCCACGTTCATAGAACCTTACTTAATTCTAAGCAACTATTTTTGCAAGTCCTGATAGTAATGGGATGGGACATGATGCCTTTTTAAGATATGTTTCATTTCTCTTTATGATCTTACTCAACCTTCTCCTGTTTTCCTTCTAGTGATGGTATAGTGATCCTATCATAGGCTAGCATAATCGATAAACTCTATAGTAGTAAGCTTGACTTTGTCATCTTCAAAATAAGGTTGCCAGTCAAATATTTTATCAACTTTTCATTCCCACTCAAGGTAAGCATTAGGATTTATTTTCCCTCGGAATGAGGGAACCTTCATATTATCCTTATTAAATGGAACTTTTTTTTTATCTAGGAGTCTCCTCATGGAACTCATCATCATGATCATCACGTTCTTTCTTCTTGGTCTCATGATTAGAGCCAGTGGACTCTAGGTCGTGTAAATGGCTAGTGATATTGTTCAACTACTTTTGGAAGGATTTTAATACATCACAAGATCAAGGTGTTATGCCATAATGGTACCTGTAATGTTAGTAAAAATAAGAAAACTAGAAGATGGTGCTCACTACTCTCTCACATATTTACACTTAGATCAATGCAAGTTACTTGTGTTTTACACTTTTATTTGGCTTTTTTTAATATAATGTACCCTCTTGCCTTTTTCTACTCAAAGGTGCGTTCTTAACTACTTAATCATATTATAGGAAAGTTTAAGTAAGCAAGAAATCAAAAGATAACTAAATGAAATAAATGAAATAGGATAACAAAGGAGGGGGGACATGTGAAAAGAAAAGGAAGGGAAAAAAATAGAATAGGAATCAAAGACAATAGGAAAGTAAAAGGAATAGGAAAGTGAAAGGAATAGGAAAGTAAAGGAAATAGGAAAATCAAGACAATAGGAAGGCCATAAAAAAAAGTGAAAATAGGAAAGTAATAAAGATAAGCCTCACCACTCAAGAAACTTCCTCCTCAATCAAACTAATAAAATAGGAAACTAGATTAGTCAACAAAGAAATCAACTTAAGTTGCGAGCTACAAACTTTTCAACCATCTTCTTTTGCAATACTCTTTTTTTATGTATATATATCATGCATCTTTTCATTTTTTTCTTTTTTCTATATAAAATATATATATATATATATTTTCTTGGGATTCATGCCCTTTTTATTACTACTATTTTTTTTTTGCTTGACAACAAAAATTTAAATAAAAATGCAAGGTATCAACTTTCTTTTTTGTGAATTTTACAACACAAGAACACAAGGAATAATGAGAGAGATTAACAAGAGAGGGGAAGAGATAGAAGACAAATGAAAGAAAGGGACACAGCACAGAGAAGAACAAAAGGGGAAGAAGAGAAAAAAGGAAAGGAAACACAAACTTGATGATAGCACAAAAACCTATGCTTTGATGCTAATTGATATAGAAATCACTACTTACACTTGGAAGTAGACCCTTTAGATTATAATGGATCATTGTGCAATTTTCAAGTGCTATACAAACAAGAACAAAGAATAAAGAAGAAGCAAAAAACTAGAAGCAACAATGAACAAGAAACAAAAAATAAGAAATTGGACAAGATAGATTTGGATAGTTGACTCAAAAGGAACCTATCTCTTAACCCTTTCTCTAATGGTCTAGGATTTAGAACCCAAGAGGCACTTGGCTCTTGACCCCTAACTCCACGAACACCCATAAAGGAAGACCAATCCTTTGATAATTCTAATCTTCTCAAGCACTCAGAAGGCACAAGAAAAGCTCTTTCACAATATGTGAATAATTCAAAATTTTTGTTAAACTTGTTCTCAAAACTAATTACATAAGGTCTATATGTAAGAAACTAAATAAAAACTCTAATCCTAGAAGGGAGGAGGTGGATGGTGCCAACCATGGCAAAAAAAAAATAGGAAAGTTGACCAAAATTACAATAGAAATTAAATCTAGAAACTTTCCTAAATGATGACACCTTTTAAGATCCTACCTAAAATATAATAACTTAAATTGCAAGTTTGCAATCCCAAAAATTAAGGAAATTACTAAAAGATATTAGAAATAAATGCCTAAATGAAAATAGAAGACTAATAGCTAAGGAAATTAATCTAGCAATCAATGCTTGCTTGACTAGTCAAAGATCCAATCTTGCACTCCAAGTTTGCATGTGACAAATCTTCTTGGATGCTCCAAAGTGTGAAGATGGAACCTTAGGCCTCTTCATTGGGCATGGGCTTGGCTTTAATAAAGTCTTGAATTAATCTATTAAGTTCTTCCTTCATAACTTTGGTCCTAGCCCTAGTCATTGGGCCTCCAATCCCTTGTAATGGACCTTTGAGCATGCCCTTCTTGATGTATTTGGCTTAGACTTCTCCTTCTTGGACCTCATGTATGCCTTCTTTTTCCTTAGCTGCGCCATCATGAAGGTAATGGAATGGGAGAGACATTGGTTGTTAATTAGAATGGTTTTCGATTGGTGTAGGGGAATATAGTGCTTGAGTCAAATAAAATGAATAAAATAAATGGATTATGATTGTTGGGTGTGCTGTTTAATGGATAGTGAATGGAGTCAAAGATGTTGAATGATGATGCTCTAGATCAATCATAAAAACTAGAATCATGAGAAGAAAGGCTTATAATATTGCTAGAGTAGTATGAGTGGGAGAGAGGAAGGGTTAAGGAAAAATGATCCCATGACTAAAAGAGTGGAAAGGGAGTTTAAGAAAAATCTCAACCACTAAATTCATCAAAAAGAGCCAATAAGAATATAGATAAAGGAAAAGTGTAAAAGCTATTTAATTTTCTTTGGTTAGAAATGCCCATTGTATCCTTAAAAGACCTTAACAATTCCTTTCTTGTCTTGTCTCTCCATAACCCCTTGGATGCTCTTTTAATTCTCAAAATTGAATCATCACCATTAAGTTTCATTATTTTATCTCCATGTCCTAAAAAATCAAATGTACCCATTAATGTATGCTATGTTCAAAATAAATCACGTTTCTTAAAACAATTAAAAATGAATTTTTTTCAACAATTAAAATTTCCCCACAAAATGACCAAAAACACAAATAATGTATAATAATTCAAATTAAGCTCAATTAAAAATTGGGAAAATTAAATCATGTTAAGAATAGGAAAATAAAATATTTACAATTTAAGCCTAACATTCCTATAATTAATTCAAAAATATATTAGTTTTCAAAATTGGCTAATAATCTAAGTAATATTCAATAAACCTAAATTAGCCTAAAATTATTCTTAAAATATATAGAAAAGGTAGGATAAAATATATAAAAACTATGATTTATTAATCATAGTTTTGACTTGTTTATGATTCAATTTTTAAACTTTAACTCAGTGTAACTAGGTTCTAATAGTTTTAACTATTTAAAATATTAGTCTTTACTTTTCAAGAAATAACTTTAGTCTTTATAATTTTATATTCTAAAACACAGTGCACTTTAAATGATTAAAATTATAAGGATTGAATTGTGCTAAATCAATGTTTAGTAAATGAACTACTATTAAATCAAAATTATAGTAATTGATTTGCATCAAATTAAAAATCATAAATTGAATTATGATTAAGAAAAAATTATAGATTCCAAATAATTAATTTTTCCTTGTTTTTACTATATTCAATATTATTTTAGATTTTAATTACTTGTTTTATGGATCATATCAACATGGACACACTCAAACTCATATCTTAATTTTTTTTAAAAAATGTCATAAATTGTTCATTGTATTATATCCCATACATGCCTTTTTTATCTAAATCTTATTGACATATTCATTATTTGCATACATTTTAGGATGATATTCTCACATTATTTCATTCTTAGGGGCTTATCTCTTGCATAATTAGATATTTCTAGGCCACTGGAGTCAATTAAGGTTCATTCTTAACCTAAGGGTATTTTGGTCATTTTGACAATTTTGGGGTATTTTAAGACATTAGCTTAGTTTGTGTCTTTATCTTCCTAGGAATAATGGGAAAAATTTGAGATTTAAATTCATTCTAGGTTGTAAAACGATATTAAAAGACATAAGTCATAGGATGTCTCCAGACAAAGACAATAATAATAGATTGTCATGTTTTATAAACTAAGAGTTTGGAAATAGCATTGTATCTTACAATTGTCTTTAAATTTTTATTTGAAATTTTGCACACATGCTTTGATCATTCTTATATGTATAATTGTTTAAACAAATAAGGATTTGGATGAAGATTAAATGGCCAAAAGATTGATTTATAAAGACAAACTATAAAGTAAGAATAATTTAGAGTGACACATGTGCAAGATTTGATTTTAAGAGCTTCTATTGACTCCAAACCTTGAGGATTTTGTCCAAGAAGCCATTAAACCATCCTCTAATAATCATTTTAGATGTTTTAGTGATTTTTGATCAAGTGTGGAAGTCTCTAAGAAGATCTACAAGTGCACTCAAATTAATCTAGCTCAATTAGTAGTCACATTTATGAGTTAACTCCCTAACCAAGTTGGTTAACAAATTTCACATTTCTCCTTAGCTTTGATTATCTAGAAACCACTCCATTTTACTTATTTTACACCATCACATGCTGATTAGGAAGGCTAGGGTGTGAATCACAAGGCTACCCACTAAAATCACATTCTTCCCATCACTTATTCAAACTCTCACTTCACAATTCCATATTTGAATTCATTTTCATTTTCTCTCATCCTCTTCACCTGTAGCCACCATTATTCTCTTCTCAACCAAAGTTTAAAGCTATGGAAGCCATTCAAGGTGGAACTTTTGCACTGATTGTGAGGAGAACCATAATGAAAAACTAGATCTTCTTAAAGCTCTTCAAAGAGATGAAGCTTCTACTTGAGTTTTTCTAATTTGTCTAGTTATTTCATTTTTTTTATGATTCTTCTCATCTTCTTATTTGATTCTTTGATTTATGTTCTTGATGATTCAATCTAGATCTTCACTTTCTCTTCTTGATCAAATTTCTTGTTTAAAGGAGAAGAGGATATGTATTTGATTCTTGACTTAGTTGTGCATTTAAAGTGTTTGTGTTTATGCTTTAAGGTCGTAATATGTAAATACAACTTCATATCAATCTCTTGTTACATTTATCCATGACATTTTCTTGTATTTAGGTCTTAAATTCAAGTTACTAACATAATCTTGATTAGTTTAAAATGTTTAAACGTGATCAAGGCAAGAGTTAGGACCAATTTCAAGAGTTAGATCATAGATTGTGTCGCACCTGAAAAAATGCGATGCGGACGGCGCATGAGTGGAGGTCCCGGCTTTCACGACGGGAACCGGATCAAACGAGGAGTCGCCACCTAGATTTTGAGGTAAATCTCAAGAAACCGATTAAAGGGAGGATAACGATGGTTTGTGAAATCAAAGAATGGGTTCGGGAGTCGATTGAGTGTGGGGAAGGTGTTAGGCACCCCACAATATCCATTCGTCAGAACGGTTACCTGAAGTTTGTTATGCTCTATTAATATGGTTTTATAATTATTTTAATTATCCCTTTTATATTTATGTGTTTGATAAAAATGATAAGAATTAGATGAGAAATATTTATTTATTTATGAGGGAGGATGGACTTGACTCAGAATCTAACTCTGAGGCCTACGTACCTTGTGATAGGGTTCAAAGTCCACGTAGTTCGAGCTTGAAAGTTTGTTGGTGAAGAAATTAATTAAAAATAACTCACCATTTTGCAAATAAAACAATTTCTGAAATTTTGATATGTGTGTTTTAAATTGCGAAAAGTAATTTAATTTCAATTATTTTCTCAATTTTTGAATTTTTGGAATAAAGAAAGAAAAGAGTTTAAAATTATTTTTCTTTTATGTTTTATGATTGAGAATTTTAATTGCTATACCTGTAGAGCCTTATTGGTTCATACGGTAATGCAATTATTCTAAGTATCTGCGAAGATTCCAAAATCTCACACGATAAAAGAATTTAGCAATTTAATTTATTTATTTATATTCTTATGTATATTTTAAGTGTTAAAAATATATTTTAATTGTGTATATACATGTTTTAAAGACTCTTAATTGTCATACTTGCAAAGCCTTATTGGCATATACGATAATATGATTATCCTAAATATCTGTGGAGATTCTAAAATCTCACACAATAAAAGAATTAAATTTATTTAAATACATCCTTAATTTGATTAATTTAATATATAATTTATATATATATATATATATTTTAAAAATTTAATCGTTATATCTGCAGAGTTTTATTGACTCATACGATAATACGATTATCTTAGAAGTTTACGAAAATTCAAAAATCTCACATGACTGAAGGATATAATCGGTAAATATGATTACAACTTAAATTCATTAATTTAATTAATTAATTTTTCTAAATTGTGTATTATATGATTATTTATAAAAATCATTTATTTATTATAGAAATTCATAATCGCTACATCTGCGAGGACTTATTATCCTCACGATGATGTGATTAATTTAAATCTCTACAAAGATTCTTAAAATCTCACAAGAAACTTAAATAAATTATTAATCTGAGTTATAAAAAGAGAGTTAAATTTAATGATGGACCCTTTGAACCCGTATTAACATATAAGTTTTACTCTCATAGCTGTAAAATCTTATTGATTTACACGATATGAGATTATCCTGAATATCTGCAGAGATACAAGGTCTCACACGATAAAAGGATTAAATAATATTAGCTTCGAATATATTTTAATGCGTAATTATATAACGCATATTTTTAATATAAAAATCTTGATTGTTATACCTGCGAAGCCTTATTTACTCACACGGTAATACAATTATCTTAAAGGTCTACGGAGTTCCAAAAATCTCACATGACTAAAAGATTTAATTAGAAAATGTGATTATATTTTAAATTTATTAATTTAACTAATTAATAGTATAAAAATGTTTATTATTTTATTTACAAAAATTTATTTATTTGTTTACCATACAAATTGTGAATCACAATATCTGTGAGGATTTATTATCCTACAAGATGATGTGATTAATTTAAATCTCTATGAAGATTCTTAAAATCTCACATGAGACTTAAATAGTCATTATAAGATCGATTCTCTTACCTGTGAAATCTTATTGATTTACATGGTATGAGATCATTTTAAATTTAAATCTAAATTAAATATATGCTTATCAAAGAAAGAAAACTTCCCTGAAATACACATATTTTTACACATGAATATTCAACAAAGTCATGATCAAGATAACCAATTATCAATAAAGTCATGTTCAAGACAATTCTGAGTGAAATTTAAACAAGATAGGGTGTAAGGTCATATGATCACAATATTGAGACCCTTCACAATTATTAAACCGTGAGATTAACATCCTAGGAACTTCATTACAATTAAGTTTTTGAAATAGCATTTCTTGCACCAGATAGGTAAAATTCAAATGACATATATAAGCAGATCCAATATCTTTCTCAAAGTATTTAATCTACCCATCCAAACACCCCATACGTCAAAACAAAACACATATAGAGAATTTTCTCAAGGGATACCAAATTATAATTAGAAACTTTCTCCAAAACTAATCCGATTTTACAGAGTGAAATATGAAATGGATTATGGAAGTGAAAAAGATTGATTCCAAACCTGTTGCAGCACATGGAAATGAGCAACTTCAATTGACTATTCTTATTCTTCATCCTTCCTCTTTTCTTCGCTTCCTCTATCCTATTTGGTCCTCATTCTTATTCTAGCAAATGACTCAATCTCTCACTGTCACTCCCTCTCAGTTTTCCCTTCTGAGAATCAGATAACTTCAAGCTCTCAGCCTTTCCTAAAAGAATCAGATTTTCACTCGCTCTCTTTTCTAGAAAACTCTCCTCTCGATCTTTTCTCGGCTACCTCCATTTCTCCTCTTGTTCATTTTTTTTGTGTGCTCTCTTTTCTTTTTTTGTCTGGTTCTTGTTTCTTCTTCTTCTTTCGTCTGGTTCCTATTTCTTCTTCTTTTTTCATCTGGTTCTCTCCTTCTCCTTTGTTGGTGTTTTTTTTGTCTCATCCTCCCTATCATCCTTGGCTCTCTCTTTTTCCCATTTCAAATCAGTCTCCTTCCTGGTTCTCTCTCTTTCTCTTCATCTCGGATCCATCTCTTATGCTCTGTTTTTCCTCCTCCTCCTTCGTTTTCATCTCAGCTCTCTCTCCTTCTTGTCTTAGCTCTCTGTTTCACGTCCTTTATTTCCCTCTCCCTCTGTTTTTACCTTCTTCGGTCATCTCTTCACTGTTATCGTCTTTAGGTTTTTTTCTTCCTTCTTCTCTGTATTTTCTTCTCTTCCTCGGTCTTCCTCCTCCCTCCTTTTAGACGCTCTCTTCTCTCTGTCTCTTATGCTCTGTTTTCTATTCTTTTTTTTTTGTCCAATTTTTTCTCTCCAGTTCCAGTTTTTCTCTCAGTTTTTTTTGTCGTCTCTCTTGTCTGTTTTTCATTCTCTTTTATGCTCTCTCAGACTTGCTCCCTCTACTCTATTTTTTCTTTTTCTGCAGTCTATAACATACATCTCTTCTCTGCAAAGTGAAGCTTTTCACGTGTTTTTGTCTGCTGCATGCATGCATGCGTCTCGGTTCTGTCTCTTTTCTTCTACTGGCCAAAAGCATGTGTACGTGTTCTTTCACTTTTCTCTTCTACCGTGCATGTCTTTGGTCTTGCTGTTTCTGACTGTGTGTGTGTGCTATTTCTGTATTTTGTGTCTCGGTTTCTACTTTCTGTGTGCTGTGCTTAACTGAGTGTCTCTGGTTCAAATTGTCCCTTGAGCTGTGATAAAACGCTGATTCTATCAGCATTTTGTCCAACTTATTCCTCTCTTCTTCTTTTTTATTAATAATTCTGATTAACACATATATACATAGATATATATATATAAATGAAAATAAAATTTGAGGAGAGAAATTTAGAAATAGCTGAGTCTCAAAGAATTAATTCTCAATATTTTTAAATGGTTGGGATAATTTAAGAGAGATTTTTTTCTTAAATTTAAGCAGGATTTTTTTGAAAATATAATCCTAAAAAAGGATTAAATTTTATTTTTATATTTTTTATATTTTTTGATTTATTATTAAATTTAAAAAAAATGCTCGGACAAAATACGGTGTTCACAGATTGGCATAGTCTTTAAGGTATTTGTGCATTGGTCTAGTCACTTATGCCTAGTCCTAAAGGTCATTTAGGCATCCTCGTATGTGCCAATTGAAGAGTTATAACCGAACTCAATCAAAGTTAGGAAGGTAAGGATGGTAATGTTGGATTCATTCCTTAGAGAGCTACTTTGAATGCTAGCTTGAGTCTGCATATCATTTTCCTTTTGTTGCTTAATTAAAAATCTAAAATTATAAACATCTTAAACTCTAAAACTCTCTTGAATTTACCACTACAATTAACTTGTAATGGCCTTTGGATTGGTCTTGATTGTAATTGATTGTTTTCATGGGATTAAAATGACCTAGAGTGTACTTTCCTCTACATTTAGTTTTTCTTTGAAAGCTTGACACAGCTTAAGGCTTTTCACCCATACCTGTCTTTACATCTATATTATATAAGTTTTTTACCATCACATTATATGAGTTGATAGTGTGTATACTATATAGGATAAAAGTGAAAATTTAGACACAAACTATTTTCCAAAGAGCATCTAATATCTTATACTATGAGGTAGTGCAAAATAAATAATCAATTATTTAAAACAGAGTGCCTAACACCTATTGTGTATTTTGAACAAACATCTATCTATTCTAAATATAGGGTCTGCATTTGCACCTTCTCTCTCTAACCGTCTTTTTAAATCTCTCTCATAAAGGGCTCCTCCCACCTTAATTATGTCACCTCTATAGTCCACATCATCATCCTCCTCTTTATTATCATCACAAGTTAGTCCTTGTCCTCACTTAAACTAGCTTCTACTTCTCTCCTTTGCCCCTACGTAAACACTTTATGTAATGTCTACTTTGACATCACCATGACAATGCCACATATAACAAAACACAATAGGAGTTAAGGGTAAAAATGGAATTGTAAAATTACTACAAATCCGAAACCTATTGAAAAGCTTTTTTTAAATATTTATGGAGCTTGAATAAGGGTAAAAAAATAAAATAAGTAGAGCGAAACACATTTTAAAAGCATATAGACCAAAACAGAAGGAAACAGAAAAAAATTAGGCATTAAACAGAAAAACATATTGGTCACCCGCCGCTGCGCATGGCACAAAGAGCTAAGGCTCTCGTTGTGCCCTGTGCTACAGTATGAGAGCCCTAATATTTTATCATGATAGCACATTGAAAACTGAGAATCTATGTGATACGGTGTTGAAGTAATGACACTCTGATCATTTATGATAGGGAAAAACTATAACATCCCAAAAAATTTTCCCATGCTTTATTAATCTAATGAAGGGTAGTTATAAAAATTTAAGTATAATTGGGTTTGAGGATAGTTAGAGATGTCTATTGGGTTTGGCTTTAGCTTTTGGATTGGGTTTGGAAGTGAATTGGGTTACCCAAGCTTAAATTGTAGAGAGAAATTGGATTTTTAGCTCGCAATGTGTTATCTTGCAGCATCCACAGCATAATTTCCTAAACCATTTTTTAAAATGTGAAAATCAATTCAAAGAATAGAGTGTAAGACCTGAAACAAAAAGGAGGCAACCAAGAGAGTGTTTTCTCTGCTAAGGCATCAACTCTTAAGCATTTTTGAGGTATTTGAAGCTTGCTTTCACCTAGGTATGCCTTCTTTATCTCTCTTTCTTCCCTCTACACGTTTTAGAAGTGAGATTCAAGGTTGAGATATGATGATTTTTGGATTTAAGGCTATGGGTTTAAACCCATTAGTCTAAATACGACTAATGAGAGTTGTTTAAGTATTCTACACATAGTTTAGAAGCTTTTCAAGATTGTAAGATTGGGTCATCCATTTTGGATGAACCCTAGACTTCAAAGTGTAATTTTGGATGGTTGGGTGTTATATTAGTAATTATTTAAGTTAACAAAAGCTAAATGTAGTTAATGGGAATTAATAAACCTAATAGTTATGCTTAAGTGCAAGAGATTAAAATTTTAGGTAATTAAAGTATTGATTTATAGAAGTTGGAAGGGTGTTTATGATGATTTAATGATGATTGGTATGATTAATTGTAAATCAATCATCTTGTGCACTATTTAAAATTTGGTATAACTTGTGAAGAACTTTTATTAGGGGTAAATCTTTGACCTCTTAAAGGTTTAAGGTAACTAGGGAAAACCTAGTTTTTATAGTTGAATATTAATTGATTATTTGTTAAAATGGTTGATTTGAAATATCTTTAATATTTTTAAACTTATGATGTAAATTTGGCAGGGTTGATGATGTATTATTATTACAAATTATATGTATGTTCATATACATGCTAATAGTAATGATGAATGAGAAATTATGATTATGTACTAGCTAATGTGTGGAGTGAGTTGGGTGTGAGTATGGATATGTGGATTAATGACATGAATGGTTGATTAGAATGCATATACATATGTTATATACGTGTATAGCATGATCATTGGTAGGAGCTCACCTTGGGAGAGGAGTAGTTGACTAAACCCACATGGTATTAGTAACGACCATTAGAATTGGTAGCTTGCCTTGGCACTGACCATTAGAGTCAAGAGGTAGCCCTTATCTTATGGTTGATTTAGGACTATCCCACTTTTCTATAAGGACCTCGAATGTAACTAGTCTCCATCGTTTCATAAGGAGGCTAGATTAGGGGTATGACACCCCATTGTTGTTAGTATTAGGAGAAATCGGATTACACAACTGAGTGAGTTAACCCTAGTCCGGTATCTCCTTACAAGTAGAAGGCTAGGTTAGTCCATAAAGGGCATAGCCACCGAATAGCCACCGGTTTCATGTCGAAGGGAATTAGGGGGTATAAGGTTGGCATATGATCATGCATTTAGTCCTGACCACATCATTGTTCGTATTGTGGTCCAATGAAATTTAGGGGCGCATGGTTGGTATTATTACCACCTAAGTTGTGTATTATATACAAATATATGATTATGTGTTTGAAGCCCAATCATATGGTTGTTATTTTTGTGGCCGAGACTAAATGTTATCTTACATGTTTATGTGTGTATTTATTATCAATTGTATCCATTTTTGATTGATATGCAACTGTATAGATTAAGTGAAACTTAGTTATTAGGTGGTTGTACTTACCCCTCAATTCTCAATATTTTTAAGGCCTAGCTCATTGGGTCATATCGGGGAAAATGAGCCAATGCATAAGATTGTAGAGTAATCCTTTGTATGCCTCTTTATGATGTTTTATGTGTATTAAGATTGTTAACTTGCCAATTAAGAATCACATGAATATTTTTGGTACTACTTGCATTATTATTGTATCAACTTGTGTGTTTTGTGCCCTAAGTTAGTGAGTTTTGGTTGTAAACCCTAGTATAGGGTCAAAATACTTGTGCAAGTAGGAATATGTGTATTTTGACTGGTTTAAAGTGAAAATGATTGTTTTGTGCAAGAAATTCCTCCTCCTTATTTTTTATATGTTATGAGGTTGAGTGATGAATTTGTGACACATGTGTTTTTGATTGAGTATGATGTATTACACAAGTCTTATAGAATACATTGAGTGTGGTCTAGGGTTGGTTATGAGCCTATGACACTTGGTTGTGATTTTAGACACCCTTATTATATTTTGAAAGCATAAATGGGTAAGTTTGCATTTTGTATCCAATTTTTGATTAAGAAATGATTTGAATGTAAAACAAATGCCATTAGCTAAAGCTTGGAGAAGCTTTCTATAGATGTTTAGATCACCTCAATTGGATGTTGGACAAAGATCTAGTGTGTGTTGGAAGTCTAAGCAAGAAATTTGGCATGATAGATTTTTGCTGTCATGGATTCTACAATTTATGTTGTAGCATAAAATTTTATGCTGCAGTATAATTGTCCCAGAATTCTTTTTTTTTGTTATATTGACCCTAATTTGATGTTATCTTACCTTGTAAGATGTCCATGCTTTCGTATATATGTTTTGCTCTAATTTTTTTAAATGATTTTATAGAATTTTAAGTTTTGAAAACTTGGGATCCCATTTATGTGAATTTTACAAACTTGGTAATTTACTTGGATTACTCCCATAATTACTTCAAATATGGAGTTAATTGTGGATTAGTAAAAAAGACCTTATAGAAACTATAGTCCAAAAATAAGATAAAACACCTTTGGCCATGTGATTCTACCATTAAAGACATGCTTAGATCAATGTGTTATTATTAGTCCAGTAGAGCTTCTAGATTCAGTCGGGGCGATGTGGAGGATTGGATGGTAGAACGATCATGCTAGTATGTGAAAAAGATTTGCTAAAAATGGATATGTTTATATATATATATATAGGTTACTTGTTTATAGTTATTCCTATTAATTAATAGATGTGAGTTATTTTGTTGCTGAGATGTTTATCTTACCCCATGGTTACATTTTTATAAGTTTTGATAGTGAGAGAGACCAAGGGAAAGACTTAGGCCATTGATAAGAGACATTATTAACATACTTTATCTACTCATTTAGGCCCATTTTACATGTTACATTCCTTACTTTGGTGCATTCATGATCTTAAAAGCAAAAAAAAAATTGCCTAAATGGGCAAAGTTATGTATTAAGGGTATTTTGGTTCAAAAATTTGACTTTTGAGAAAATGTACAAGAAAATTATTAAAAAAAATTTTGATTCCCAGGTAAATGAATATGAAATTACACTTTGAAAATTCAATGTGACTTGGGAGATATTAATTAAAAATCATAAAATTAAGGTTCACTAGTACAAAATATGAAATTTACGAAGTACTTTTTACATTGATTGGAAGGCAAACGGTGTAAAACATTTAGGCGGTGACATTTTTGTCATTATGTTGAAGTTTTTGACACTTTTTACACTGAGTGGACTTCCACCCGGTGTAAAAAACTAAGTTTTACACCGGGTGAATCGAGTTTTTACACCAGGTAAGTCCACCTAGTGTAAAAACTCTGAATTTTTCACACCGGGCCACCCAGTGTGAAAAGTTAGTTTTTCACACCAGGTAGACCTCCACTTGATGTAAAAAGTCGACTTTCTACACCGGGTGACCCTTCACCTGGTGTAAGAAAATTTTTTAAATTACCCTCCATTCACATAGTCTCCTACCTCCTTCATTTGTTTAGCTTCAATATCTCTCATTACCTTCCCCTCCTCCCTCTTGCTGCCCTCCCCCTCCTCCCTCTCCCTGTCGCCGCCCCCTCCCCCTCATCTCCCTCTCCCTAACCCGCCCCCCTCCGGCCCCCTCGCCTGCCCCACCACTTGGGCATCTGCCCCTCCCTCGCTCGCCCCTTCCCCCTCGTCTCCCCCTCTCCCTCCCTACCCTCCCTCCTCAGTGCCTCTGCCCTGCCACCACTCCTTCTCCCCTCCTCACTCTCCTAGTGCTGAGCCATTGCTATAGCTGTCGCCACCTAGGTATGTCTTGAATATGAATTTTTAGATTTTATAATGCTTAAATTTAGTTTTTAATGGTATTAATTGCTGCTAAGAGTGCTGTTAGTGGCTTTATAAGGCCTCAGATTGTTTCATGTGATCATTTATTTGGTTTAAAATTGTTAATTTTCTCATGTAAAATTTTCTAAAACTTTTAAGAAATTTAATTTTTAGGGGAGACTGTTGAAATTTTTTTTGAATTCATTCTTTCCTCTAAATTATTTAAATTTAGATTTTAATGATATTGATTATTGTTAGGAGTGCTGTTAGTAGCTTCATAAGGCCTCAAGTTGTTGCATGTGATCATTTATTTGGTTTAAAATTGTCAATTTTCTCTTGTAAATTTTTTTTTAAAAGTCTTGGGAGATCCAATTTTTAAGGGAGACTCTGCCGAAATTTTTTTCAAATCTTAAGTTAATTAGGAATTTAGTTTCTTGAAATAGTTTAAAGGTAATAACATTAGTTGTATTCTTTAAGAGGCGACACATGGATCGTAGTTGGATGAATACTAGACGAACGAGTGACGAGTATGATAATGGGGTGAAAGAATTTTTGAAATTTGCTAAGAAAAATGATGTTAATAATAGTGAAAGGTTCTATTGTCCTTGTGTTAATTGTTTGAATGAGAGGAGACTAGGTGTTGCCGAAATAAAAGAGCACTTAGTATGTGATAGGATTTGCAAAAATTATATGATACGAATTTGGAATGGTGAACGATTGAAAAATTATAGTAACACATCTCAATGTGTGGAAGTTGACAATCTTGATGATGAAGTAGAAATGAATGAAGATCGGTTAGAGGACATGATCCATGATGTTAGGGAAGAGGCTTTTGAACGAGCACATGTGTATGATAACTTGTGGACTGATGCAGAGAAGCCTCTATACCCAGGGTGCACTAATTTTAGTTTATTATCTGGGGCATTAAAACTGGTTACCTTAAAGGCAAGAGTTGGGTGGAGTGATCAAAGTTTCACATGGTTGCTAGAGTTACTTCAAATAATGTTTCCAAAAGGCAATGCACTACCAAATCATTATTATGATTCCAAGAAGATCTTGTGTCCAATGGGTATGAAGTATAAAAAAAATACATGCATGTCCTAATGATTATGTTATACAGAAAAGAGCTTGAAGGGGAGGAGAAGTGTCCGAAATGTGAGGCATCATGGTACAAAGAGAAGGGTACTCCTATAAAGGTCTTATGATATCTTCCAATTATACCAAGGTTTAAGCATTTGTTTGCAAATACTAATGATGCCAAGAACTTGATGTAGCATGCAAATGAGAGGATATCTAATGAAAAACTTTAACATCCAGCTGATTCTCCTTAATGAAAGAAAATTGATCAATTTTTTCTCGAATTTGGCAATGAGCCAAAGAACTTGAGGCTCGGACTTTCTACCAATAGAATGAATCCTTATGGTAGTCTTAGTAGTATACATAGTTCATGGCCTATTCTTTTGGTGATTTACAATCTATCACCTAGGTTGTGCATGAAACGGAAGTACATAATGCTATCCATATTGATTCCGGGACTAAAATAACCTGGAAATGATATTGATATTTACCTAAGACCTCTGATTGAAGATTTGAAAGTGTTATGGAAGGTAGGTGTGGAAGTGTTTGATGCAAATTAGAAGGAGAATTTTAAGTTATGTGCTATAATCTTTTGTACTATAAATAATTTTCCTACATATGAAAATTTGTCTGGTTATAGCGTGAAAGGTCATAAAGCTTGTCCAATTTGTGAAGAAAGCATAAACTACCATCAACTTTATTATGGAAGGAAGACAGTCTACCTTGGCCATCGGAGGTTTCTTAGACAAGATCACCTATATCATAGATTGAAGAAAGCTTTTCATAGTCACCAAGAACACAATGATGCTCCGGATGCTTTGATTAGGGATCAAGTGTATGAACATGTGAAAAACATTAATGCTGTCTTCAATAAAACTAAAAAGAATACTGGTACAAAAAGCATATGGAAAAAAGGTCTATCTTTGTTTACCTCCCATATCAGCACAATCTTGAAGTAAGGCATTGTATTGATGTTATGCACGTGGAGAAAAACATGTGTGATAGTATTATTGAAACACTTTTGAACATACCAGGTAAGACTAAGGATGGTGTGAATGAAAGATTGGATTTAAAAGAAATGGGAATACGGGAAGACTTACACCCAAGACTAGAAGGTAAACGAACTTATTATCCCCCAACCTCTTATACATTGTGCAAATCTAAGAAAACAAGTTTTTGTGAGTGTTTACATGAAATCAAAGTTCCTTCGAGGTATTCTTCAAATACTATGAAGCTTGTATCTGTGAAAGAGTTGAAACTAGTAGGCTTAAAATCTCATGATTGCCATATCTTGATGCAAAAGCTATTACCTTTGGCTATTTGAGGCATATTGAAAGAAGATTTAAGACTTACAATAACTAGAATTTATTTCTTTTTCAATGCTATATGCAGTAAAGTTATTGATCCCCGTAAACTAGAAGAGTTAGAACAAGAAGCTTGTACTATCTTGTGCCAACATGAGATGCACTTTCTTCCTACATTTTTTGACATTATGGTTTACTTAATAGTGCATCTAATAAGGGAGGTAAAATTGTGCGGTCCTGTTTATTTGCGATGAATGTACCCAGTTGAGAAATACTTAAAAATACTGAAAGGATATGTCAAGAATTCATATTGACTCGAAGCATCGATAGTTGAGAAATATGTTGCTGAATAAGCTATGGAGTTTTGTTCTGATTACTTGTCAAGTACAGAATCAATTGGACTTCCTAAATCTCGTCATGAGAAAAGGCAATATGGTCAGGGCACACATGGAGTATCAGTGAAGAGCATGAATCATGATGAATTACAAGAAGTACATTTATATATCTTGAATAATATTGATAAAATTAAAGATTACATATCTTCTCATAAAGAACTTCCAAAGGTAAAAAATTATCAAATGAGAATGATAGAACAAAAGTTGTTGAAAGAGCATAATAGGACTTTTGTAGATTGGTTCAAGCAGAAAATTTTGAATGAAAGTGGTGTTCCTGATACAGTTAAATGGTTGGCTAGAAGTCCTAACTTTGATGTTATATGTTGGAGTGCCTATGATATTAATGGGTATTCCTTTTATACAAAGTCCTTGGATGAGAAGAGTATGGTGCAAAATAGTGGAGTTATGATAATGGCTAAAGCCATACACTTCTCTAGTTCAAAAGATAAGAAATCTAAACTAGCATCTAGGACTTACTTTGAGGTTATTGAAGAGATTTAGGAGATTGATTATACAAAATTTAGAGTTTCTATTTTCAAATACAAGTGGTTGACATTAACAGTATTCGTGATGATAAGTTTAGATTTACAATAGTTGATCTTAAAAAACTAACTTTTGGAGATGAGCTATTTATTATGGCAGACCAAGCTAAATAAGTTTTCTATGTCACGGATCCAGCAAATAAAAATTAGTCAATAGCACTTAAAGAAAAAAGGGTGATTGATAGTGATGACGATTATAAATCAAATTTTGATATTTCTGAAACTCCTAACTTCTTAAGTGGGCTACCAATTTTGGATGTGGTAAATGAAGTAGATGATGAACATGCTATAAGAAGTGATCACCATGAAAGGATATGGGAGAATATCCCTATATGAGTTTAGTTTTGAAATTAAAGTATGTTAATTTAGTTTAATTAAATTTATGTTGTGGGATTGTTTTTCTTAATTATCTTATCTTGGATTATTTTTTTAATTAATTTCATTTTTTTGAATTAATAGGAATATGGAGAATCAAGGTGATGACACTCAGAGCCACCCCACTACAAGCCAATTAATTGGTGATATTGCTCCTAATAAGGAGCCGAGTCAGGGCACCCCTAGTGAGGAGCCGAGTCAATGCCAGTTTATGAGGAGGGGGAGGCGTGACACACGATTGAGAGATCTGACTTTAAGTAGGAGTGTTGAGTGTAGGTTACCAATTCAATTTGACTGAAGATGGAATCCGATAGGGCCACATAAAGCCAAGTTTGTTAGTTTGCCTCCTATCGCTTACCAAGCCTCCTATTGTGTTTGAGGACTGGCCTAATATGTCAGAATGTGTGAAGGAATAAATTTGGGAAAGTATTCAGGTAAATAATTAAAAATTAAAATTTTTTTATGGTTATATATTATTGGGCAATTACTGATTACTATCTTATGTCTTCATTGTAGCTCACATATGATGTTCCATCTAATTAAGATTGTTGACAAAAGTTAATTTTTTACTGTGGAACACGTTAGAGAAATTTTAAAACTGATCTTGCTAGTTTGTTGAGGTGTCAAAGGGTCAGGCTCATCCCAATCCTCTCGATACATACCAGTTCCTTGATGAAGATACTTGAGAAGAATTTGTCAGAATTTAGATTCTGAAAAGGCTCTGGTTTGTTAATTTTTAATTGAATTAAGTTTTATTTAGATTTACTTCAATTATAAAATCTAAAATTTAATTTATTAATAGGAAAAACGAGCTAAAGGGCAAGAAATTGCTCAGCAGAATCAATGCCCCCACATCCTGTCTCGTGGAGGTTATGCTAGAGCTGATGATATATTGATGGCAGAGAAACAGAAGAAGAGACAAGAAGAAGCTAAGTTTGATCCTTCTCTACTCCTTTCTCCACCATCACCTGTCTCTCGAGAGGAGAAATGGAGATATGGACACCAATACAAGAAAGGAGGCTATACAAGTGAGACAGCACAGGAGATTGCCGTGAGGATCCTAAGTAAAATTATTATTCATTATCTCTTTAAATTTCTATACAATTGTATATATTATTAATTAATATTATTATTTTTATATTATAGGATGCTCTTAAGGAGTAACAAGCTTAAGGAAGCTTCATTCCAGAGGGCAGAAATGATATCTTAACAGTTGCTACAGGCAAGCCAGAGCATCCGGGTCGTGTAAGGGGTATTGGATATGGTGTGGGCATTAAGGACTACTTTGGAGCACTTGTATGTCCCAATTCAGGAGGTGTAGTGACTAGAGAAGAGCTTGATACATTGATATCCATTGTGAGGTAACAAACTAAGGATGAGTTTGAAGCTTCATTTGCAACTCCACTTCTACAAATGAAAGAGCAAATGAAGGAAGAGATGATGAGCATGATGAGCTCACTACAAGAGACAACTGCTAAACCAGTTCATATGTCTCCTACATTTCATAGTACAAAAAGGAGTAATGTTCTTGAGCGTGTGTTAGAGGGTCCTTCTGGTGACAACATTGCTAAACCGTGTGAGATATTTCTAGAAGATCTCGATAAACACTTGGTTGCTCTTGGTAGCATCTACAGCTTGGGGTCAACTATCCACCACAAGCAAATTCAAGATGATCATGTAAGAGTAATGGTTGCAGATCCAAAAGTGCCAGATGCTTTGGTTCCATTCCCTACTGATAAGGTGAAGACTGTGGTTGAAGCTATTAGCAATTTTATCCTATGGCCCAAGAGACTTGTGAATTTGGTTCAAGCTGTGGTACGAAATTTCATGAATTTTTATTATGTAGCAACTTCCTAATATATGTTTTTTATTAACTATTTCTTTCCTTTTTATTATGTAGAAGCTTTCCTCACCGAATCTCTCGAAACTTCCACAACCCTCATTGACTTCGCATCAGCGAATGATCTTAATGGCGTATGATTTATCATTTGAATTCAAGAGTTTAGAAATGGATCCAGAGATTGTGGGTAAAAAAGACATGATAGTGACAATTGAACGAGAAGATTTGGTTCAACTTCTGTCGAATAATTAGCTTACCACACCACACATTGAACTATTTATGATGTAAGTATGTTTTTCTTTAATATAATTGCATTGTTGCAAGTAAACTTAATCATCAAGTTTAGTAAACTAATATAATTGCATTGTTGTAGGTACCTTCATCATTTGTACATTACATCGAGCAAAGGTGATAAGTTTGGATTCCTTTTCCCTCATCACATGACAAAGAAAGGTAATACTCCAAAGTTAAGGGCCACGTACCTCCAACAGAGAATATGTGAAGTCAAAAAGGACGTTTTTATGGCTTCATATGTGCACTCGTAAGGATCAATTTATAATTAATAGTTTTTTTCAATATAGATTTACTTTAACTTGTATCATATTTAGCAGGAACCATTGGCAGTTATTTGTTCTTTCAATAAAAAGCAACACTGTCATCTTTTTATGCTCCCTCCATTACAAACTTGGGAAAGAAATGAAGAAGACAATAGACTTGTAAGAATACTTTTACTAAACTATTTACTTTAATTTTTTTTAAATATATTTACTAACTTGGTAATCTTGATCATAGGGCAATAAGAACATATTAAAATGTAGTCTTACAAAAGCATGGACATGAGCTCAAGGATCCCACATGAATTAAGCCAAAAGTGATGCTATACTTTATTAATATGTTCAATTATTAAGATTTCTTACTAATTTTTTATGATTTGTTCTTATACAAAGTCATAGACAACTAGTGAGGACGAACTTGTGCAATCTATATGTCATGAGATACATGCTCAATATTATCACATTAGGCATGACCGAAATTACAAAAAAGGTAAATATATTTTTAAAAGTTTTATTTTATTATGTTATTTAAATTGATTAATACGCCTATTTTATGAATCAAATTTTAGATGTTCGATAATTCGAATGTATTTCTTGAAGCTGAAATTGAAGACATCTACATACATTGGGCAACCTATTTTGTGGAGAACTTGTGAGGTTTTTTGTTACTTTTAGACATGTTTTAATTTTGATAGTTGACACAATTTAGACAATTATTAGTTTTTCTAATAGTTAAATAGTTTTGTATAGTTGATAAATACTTGATAAACAATTGTAAATAAATTGAGCTATCTGATTTGGCAATTTTTATGCATAGGAATGGCAATTTAGACAATTTAGACAATTGTTAGTTTTTTTAATAATTAAATAGTTTTGTATAGTTGATAAATACTTGATAAAAAATTATAAATAAATTTAGTTGTTTGATTTGGCAATTTTTATGCATAGGAATGGGTAAAATCGATAAAATAAATATAGTATAAAAAATTAAATACTTTTTACACCGGTTATTACCATAACCGCTGTAGAATATAATATTTTTTACATTGATTATGGTTTCACTTTTAATACCAGTTTGGCTTCCAACTGATGTTAAAAATTAAAGTAATTTTTTTTATTTTCTTGTATATAATTTTCAACATTATCTTTATAACTAATGTAAAAATATTAGTTTTTACATTGGGTTTATAACCGATGTAAAAAGAAGGACTTTCTTACCCCCTGAAACAATATCGCCTCTTTAACCGCTGTAAAAAACCATTTTTAACCACTGTAAAAAGTCATTTTTGTACTAGTGGTTGTTGACTTTATTAACCTAATTAGGATTTTGTGCATGTGTGTGCATGCATGGTTTCACGTGGGGCAGCCCTTAGATTACATTTTATTATTTATCTCTTATCTAAATAATTAATTTATGTTTCTAAATATGAATTATTATGTCACATGCATTTATTTGATTAATTTTATTCATTACATGACATAGGTGACATATGTGCACTTGGATTTGCATCAATTAGTGAAGGAAGTGCAAAAGGGGCATTATGGGCATAAGTGGTGTAACATCCCAAAATTTTAAGACTCAGATTTATTTTAAAAAATAAAATAAAATATTTATAATTAAATTAAAATTAAGAATAATTTGATAGAGGTACAGAGTTTGAATTTTTCTAAGCAAGAGTTTAGTTTTATTTTATTTTTAACTATGAGAAAATTACTAAAGTTGACCTGGACTTTTGTGCTATAATAAAAAAATGTTGGGCCCTTTCTTGTAATTTTTTTCAAAGTCTTATATCAGCTTTTTAAAGAGAAAATGAACGTAAAAACAGAAATGAAAATACAAAGGAAGGAAACAAACATGAGAGAGAGAGAGAGAGAGAGGAAGAAAGGAGAAAGAGATGGAGTTAGGCTTAGATCTAGGAGGCTTTGCGGCCGTTGCGAGCTCAGCTAAAAGATAGGTAAACTTCTTACTTCAATCTTCTTCCTTCCCTCTTGATTTTCTTCAATTTTTGCAAGAGAAAATTTCTAAAATTTGATCCAAAAGGCTTTATTTTTGTAAGCTTTAGTTTCCTTAGGTCCTTGAGAGGTTGTTTTGAGTTTCTACATAATGTCTTAATGTTTTGAGCAGGTAATTGGATGAAAAATGGAGTTTTAAGGCAAAAGTTAAAACCTAAGAGGTTGGGTTTTTCTCCTCAATGGTTTAAGCCTATTGATTTAGTTATAATTTTGCTATTTGAACCCAATAAAATTTAAATTAAAGTTTGGTTTTCATTATAAGGGCTAATGGTGAAAGTTGGTGATACTAAGTGAAGGTTTTTAATTAATTAAAAATTATATGAATTAGAAATTGGCCTAGTGATGGCTAATAAATGGTTTTGGTGGTTAAGTGGTATTATGTGAATGGTTGGTTTAGTATATGGACCATTGGGATGAATTATGGCTCATTGACCCAAGTTGTGTGGTATGAGTTATAGTCATCTTATATGCTATTTGCCATGAAAAGTGATGTGCATCACTTATATATTGTAGAGAATTGTTGGTGGAACTTATTGAGAAGTTAAGGAACAAGCCAAGTCTTATTTTATACAAGGATAATCCTTTTAGTACCAAAAGGTTGAGGTAACAGGGGAATTCATATTTCTTATTGCTTTGTTTAGCTATTTTTAAGTAGATAATATTATCTAGCATGCATTACATGTCTTAAATAATTGAATGCAAATAAAATGTGTTTTAGAAGGGTTTATGGGGTATTGCTTTAATAATAATGCATCTATATTTACTATCTATTTAATAATGATGTTACTCATGAAAATAAGATTATTAACATGCATTGTGATCATAAAAAAATGAGGAGTTACACTTAGGGAAGTGCAACTAGGTTTGGTACCTTAGATAGGCTAAGGAACCGCTTAAGGGATGAATTATGAGTGTTATACTACCTTGAGTGTTGAAGTGGTCAATACTTGGGAAAGGTAGAAAAAGGGTAGTAGGTATGATCTTGGTGGGAGTTCACCAATAGGGAGACACAGTCTTGTGATATTCTATGGCTCACTATTAGTACTCAGTGTTGTCTTTCATATTATGGGCTTAGTACAATAAAGTAGTTAGTGGATTGAGTGTTCGACACCTCTCAATGGGGGAGGGAATCCAGCATATGAAGTGTGAGGTTGAGTGCTTAGGCCAAGGTAGCCCTCACATGGAGAGTAAGTCAGGCTAGCTTTGGGAAGGAGTTAGCTTTGACTACTCAGGATTCACGTCGAAAGGGCACCGGCAGCTCGGTAGATCACATCATACCTTAGTTTATATTTTGTGCCTGTGGAGGTACAGTGGGTGTAAGGTTTACCTACAAGCTAAAGAGTGCCAAGGGGCCTTCTGTTGGTCAGGAAAGGTCATATCGACCTATCTCATACATTCAAGCATTTTAATTAGTTAATTATATATTATTTTAGATCTATTATTTATTTACTTGACTATGGCTTTCCTTGTAATAAGGAATATTGATTTCTCTATTACTGAGACTGTGATTGTCTCACCCTTTTCTTTACAATATTTACAGGTCTAAGCAAAGGATCCAGTAGTGGATGGGAAAAAGAGCCGAGTTAGGGGTTTACTTGTAGATTGTAAAGATCTACATCCCCTTTCTTTTGAGCAAGTATATTGTAATGTATTTAGGTTAGGGTGTCAATAGGATGTGATTATACATATATGTGCATATGTGTGGATCGTGTGCTTGTGTATGAATTTTTATTTTCTTGTAGACTTGTGGCTAGAAAACTTGGCTATGGTGTGTGGTTTAAATGAATTTATTTAGTATACCAAGTTTCTACTACAAGCAAATCTTTATTTTGGTATATATGTGATTCCACAAGCAAATGCAAAATGATTGCATTGCAAATGGTGTGCTATAGGCAAGCATACACCTTGGATAGAGAGAGTGGGTGCATGGGCCCCACAGGGAGCTTTGAGCCAAGTGAAAATATTTAGCATGTGTATTTATATGAATACAAGGTATTTGGATAGATTTTTGACCACTCTTATATGATTCATGCATTTTGGAGGTTTAGGATCCATTTTGAGAAATGGCACCCGAATGGTCAAATTTTAATGTATGGGTGTTTTCCATCATTTGAATTTTCTATTAGGTAATTTTAATCCTATTTGACATGTACAAAGTATTCTCACAAGTTTGTAACCTTTAGGATGAGATTTGGATAATTTTGAAAATGATTTTTACCAAAAAAACTGTACTTTTACATCCAGGCGTCCAAATCTCAATCCAACCATTGGATTTCTCTAAACTTTAGCTTACAAGTAAAAATTTTTATAAGCTTCATGTGGGCTTTGGAATCACATCGATCGGACATCGGACAGAGAAACGGCGCACTCCAAAATTTGGTCCAGAGGAGCTATCATGATAACAACAGTGATGATGTTGCAACATGTGTGAAATTCAATCTGTCTGTTAGATCTTTTCAAAATTTTGTATACTAATAGTACTTTTTAAAAGTGACATGTGGGCTTTAGAATCACTTTGATCAGAGGTCAGATGATGAAATGGTGCACTCCAGAAGTTAGTTCGGAAGTGCTGTCATGATAGCAAAAATGACCAAACTTGTAACATGTATAATTTTTAATCCACCCGTTGGATCTTTTTGAAATTTGGTACACTTATAGTACCCTTTGAATGTGATGTGTGAGCTTTAAAATTACTTCAATTGGAGACCGAATGACAGAACGGCACCTTCTGGAAGTTGGCCCGAGAGGGCTGTCTTTAAAACTATAGGTAAAACCTATAAAAAATTTTTATTTAAAAAGGTTTTGAATGTTTATTTTGCAATCGTGCATCTGCTTAGTGATTTAAATGGTTTGTTTTCTAAGTTAGTTTTAGAATTAACTCCTTAACCACACTTAGTTTATTTGAATTGTGTAATTTCTGGATATCACTCGGGGCAAGTGTTACAAGTAGCATGCTAAATAGCTAAAGGATGGGGTAGATCACATTTGCTAAGTGAAAAGTATGGAAATATTCATATGAGCATAGGAATTATCACCCAACTAATGAGAAGGTGCCATTTAAGGGCATATGCACAAAGTGTAAAGCTTTCCCTTTGATTTTAATTTGTTTTTGAATTAATTTTTGAGGCCAATCTGAAGGGGAAATATGTCCTATTAAGTTCCTTTAACCCAAATTTAGATTCAAACACTCATCTTATTCACCAAATTTTACTCTCTCTCATCCTTTCTCTCTCTAGTTCATCTTGTTCTTTATTTTCTTTCTATTGTTCCTTATTTTTTAGCACTATAACCTCCATTTCTAGCCATTAAATTTCCACAAAACCTACACTATTCTTCATCCCTCACCTAGCTCATCCTTTCCCTTCCATTTCTACAAGGGCCTAAGCTCATCTTCCTCATCTAAGCTTTTATGGAGTTTGGCCACTTTATGTTTCTTCTAGAGTTCTTGAAGATGAAGATGGTTGGCTAAGTTTCTTAGTGTAATCAAGAGCTTCATTTGGCTAAGTTTCTTTTGTTTCCTATTCTCTTCTCTTTTTACTTGATGGTTGGATGTCTTAATCTAGAGTTTGATCATCATTGCTTATAAATTCTAATGTGAATTTGATCTTTATCTAAAGAGAAGGGGATTGTTAGGTTAAATTCTTTTTTTGGCTACCCTGGATAGTTTTGACCTCTATATGTTAGACACAAAATCTTGTGTTTTTAATTTAGTAAAATACATGTGCTGATGCTGCATAATCTCATGATATTAATGGTTGTGATGCTAAGTAGCTTGACATAATTTTGTGGTTGCTCATCTGCTTGTTTAGGTATGGCACTTGAGGGAAGATTTTGATTGATTCACTTGGCTAATCTTTATACCAATTGGTTAAATGAAATAGGAACTTTAATCTAAGACTTAAGGAATATAGCTAATTAGTTTAATTGGTTTGAGATTATCTTCTTAGGTCAAGACAGCATTGGTCAAGAGGAAAGAAAAGTTAAATTTAGCTTAATCACAAGAGGATAATGATTCCAAAGTCAACTTATTTCTAGGGTTCCACATTCTTGAAAAGGGAATTCCACACCATTCACTTAGTTAGCAATTTTAGTTACTTGTCAAGTAGGCAATTAGGTAATTAACCTTTCATAACATTGAGTTACTTATTCCATTAGATAGCCTCCTAGTTGAACACAAACTATTCCTTAGGAGATGACCAAGGTTGGCCCTATACTACATTAGGGTTAATTCTAGTTTTATTTTGATGGTTAAGCGATTACACCTTATCACCATGCATAATGGTGCTACTACTATGTTTCAAGGGTTTGTGTAATGAATTTGTTATGTTGTAAATATCAATGAATTAAGTTGTCATAAGAATGCATTAACATAAGGTGATTGTTGCATGTGTATGAATTTTGGGTATATCTTAGCCTTGGTGTGTAAACGTGGTAAATGGTGACATAGAGGGATAAGTATAATCTCCCCTTATTTGACATTACCAAACTTACGCATGTTGAACCCTGGTTTTGATTATTACAAAATAAAGAGAAGATTGTGCTTTACAAGTAATCTAATCTTAACCAAAATTGACTGACTTAACATTGATCTAAAACTAACTAAAGTGTATGCTTATTTATGTGGTAGAATCTCTTCTTCTTAAGTATTTCTATCTTAGTTAAGTATTTGACTTAACTATATTTAGTCTGCTAGTAGTTTCCAGATGCACTCTATGATACAAATCTTGCTCTGGAACTTGTTTTTACTAAGTGTCCTTTGCATTTGTACTATGCCTTTAGCACCGATGCTATATATTATGTTTCTTCACCTCTTTATTTCTCTCTTGTCTCATGTTCTATCTAACATTGGTCCTACTAGTTTTCAACATCGTTGTTACCCCTTATGTTTGTACAAATTAATCTTCTATCGCTTGTTTCCTCTTCTTTGTACTGGTACTTTTCATATAACATCAGTACTGTTGCTCACCTTTCTCTTTGTCAAAGTTAAGATAACGCCCATGCTATCTAGTAACACTTATATTAAATTGTGAACAATTTTTGTAACACCTATGCTAGTAGCATAACGTCGATACTGCTTCTTTTCTTCTCTCACAATGACTTAACATTGAATATTTAACTTCAATATTATTTTTGCTAACACCTATGCTAAGTTGTATCTTTGACAATATTCTTTATTCTCTTAATATTGTTAAAATCTTCATCATTTATGAAAATGAACAACATTAGTACTATCAAAATAACACCTATACTAAGCTCTCCGAAAAATCTTTTTCATCACTATAGCACCAGTGCTGTCATTATTAACACCGATACTACCTTACTCTCTTGTGCTCTGTTTTTTGTGATGTTTTTGAATCTCATCGAAACTCATCTCTCAGCTTTTATTTTCATCAGCAATCAATTGTGTTCTCTCTATATCATTGCTGAATGTTATTTAAACACAATTATTACTTTGAAGTTATTTGATTTGTCTAACTTTTTTTAGTTCATCTCCTATGCCTTCTATTACATTGATATATAAGCTTCACTTACTTTTGTCAAAAGTATTTAATGTTTTTAGCCATTACTCTGTGTAAAGAGGAGTCTCCATCGAAAAGTATTATTCCATTGCCTTACTTACTAGAGAAACTCAGTCAAGCTCGAATATCTGAGGAAAACTCAAAGGAAGAAGGAGACAGAACGGAAGTAATCTTCAACGAAAAAATTTATGAGTCTAACAAATCATTTATAATTTTCAACTATAAATCGACTCATTTATGAAACCTTAAGTAGAGAACAAAAGCAAGCTAACAAGAAAACTTTTGTGATTACTTGTGCATTAAAGTTAACCTACTTTCTATAAATCATTTATTAGTTAAGAGCCTCATTGTTCATATACCTACTTTTAGAGAGAGTTTATACTAGTAGTAGTTCATTCTTAAACTTACTCTATTTACCCTTATTTTCTATCTTCAAAACAGAGAAACTTAAGCTTGGGGAGCTTAAGGAGATTTGTCATTACCTTTATATGATGGAGAGATTCAAACTTATAAGAAGTCTGTTAATGTACTGAGGCAACCTAGAGCCCTGATTTATATTGGTAATACAGTTAGAAATCTTAGGAGGTTCCTAGGGACTAGACATAGACTCAAGTAGTAGGAGTCAAACCAGGATAAATCATTCATGTTAAGCTCAACTTTCTTACCTCTCGTGTTTGGTGATTTTGTTCCTTCATTAGTTTAATTATTTCTGTAAAGTTTATGTAATATTTTAATTAGCCCAATTCACCCCCTTTCTTAAGTCATTTACAATGCATACATGCCAAACTTAGGTAATTAAAAGTCTTCAAGCTTCTGAACTACTAATTAATCACCAATATTAAAATATAGAAATTAATTCTTTAGAAAATTAAGATCCCAAAAATATTTAAAGAAAACTATTCAAACTATTCAAAAACATGCATTTATGCATGGCAGAAGCATTTAGGAATGCATAAATACTATGCACTTAAAAATAGGGGCAAAATAGTAATTTTCTCCTAAAAAGACCACATGACATGGCATGAGGTATAAAGCCACAAGTTCTCACTCTATGTCATACATTGTGGCATGTCACCATACGTTGCAATGCACATGACAATTTTTTTTTGTTGTTGTCATGATTGTTCATTGATGTGAACTTTCGGAGTGCATCATTTTCACATACGAAGTCCAATTTAAGTGATTCAAGCACCCACATGTAGATTATTTCAAACTCAAACTAATGACTTAGGTTTCACCTCTATTCAACATTTATTTTAAAAATTGGATATCCAGATGAAAAATGACCATTGTATGTCCTTTTCGCTTACTTGAGCATCCCAAAACCAAACTTTGTGTCATTAGCCACATTCAAGGCTTGACCACATCCAATAGAACATTTTTCACTTTGTTGACTAGCTCTCATATAAAAAACACAACCATCATCAAATTTGGCCACCAACATGCCCTTTCCTACACAATAAGGCCCTTTTTCCACATATTTACTCAATTTCACCCATATGGCTAAATCCTCAACATACTAGTATCTTAGCCCTTCTGGCCTCAATTCACACATTCATATACACATATTCACATGTGATCACAAATACGCCCTTCACACACAATAAGGCTATTTTCTTAAAGTTATGCACATACACATACCCATGACCAAATTCATTATTTATTCTCCACACAAACATTTTTCACTTTAGGGTTAAGATAAACATTCATATAAATACTTCAACCATATATTCACGTGGTCATACGGCAACTTATAAACATGTATACATTTACAACGTTATTAATTCATTACATGAAACTCAAAGTGCAAACATAGTCTCACTACTTTTGGCCCAGTTCTTTCCCTCTACAACTGCCTGTCTCAAGACATGTAAAATGTTAACTACGGGGTGAGATAAAAATCTCAGTAACCAAGATAATTCAAAGCTATCTATTAAAGAAATTAACTATAAACAAGCAAATATAACTTTATCTATCTCAATTGCAAAGTATATGTATAGTGTGTGTATATATATATATATCCATTTTCACCAAATTATTTTCTCACACATATGATCATCATAGTCCATCCATCCTCCATACATCTTTGATTGAATTCATAGGTAATTTGTCCATCTCCTAAGGAATTTAATCCTTATGCAACCTTCCATAGATGAACTAACAGGCCAAGGTGTTCTATTCTACTTTAAGAATATGAATTCCCCTTTCACACACACAACGGGTGTCATTGACTCCTATCCATACCCTCACGAGCACTAAAGAGTTGCCAGATTGCCTGAATTTTTCTTGGTACAATCCTCTAATATTGCTACACTATGGGTCCCCTAGTGTTAGCTAATCCATATAGATTTTTCACACATATCTCTTCATTACAAGGTGAACTCCCACCCTCTCTAATGCACATGATGAAAATATATGCAATATCACACACACACACACACACACTCTCTCTCTCTCTCTCTCTCTCTCATCAATAGTTTACTTTTAGATCCATTTTCACAAATAAGTAACTTTATAAATAAAGTTCTTTTCAATACAAATCATGCAAATTTTCAAGTCATGATGATGATGAAAATCACACACCACATACAATTTTACTTATAAATAATTAAACTAATTAACAGATAGAATGAATTATCTAGTTATCTTAGCCCTAGTTAATTGTAATTAACTATCTAATAACTTTTACTTAATCAACTTAGCTCCCAATCATTATCTTCACGCTCTCAATACTTCTACTAACTTTAATACACTCTAAATCAAACTTCCACCCTTTTTAAACTTCTTATTTTAGGTCAAATTAAGCCTATAACCTCAGAGCTCAACCGAAAATCACCAAATTAGTCGCAAAACCTTAGTTTAACTTCCAAGAACCTTTTTATTATGGTAAGAAATCATCCCCTTAAAACTCCTTGATTCAATTTCTCTATACCAAAAACTAAGAGAAATTAGGGTAGAATGGTAGCTACAGGTAGTACAAAATTTACTCAACAAGTGACTAGTCATAACTACCTCCTAATGCTTCAAGATCACTTGCCTTAGTAGACCTCATGTTCCTTCCCTCTTCTTTCATTCCTTTTCCCCTTCTCCTCTCTGCTTTCACGAGCTAACTAATGCATACTAGTATATACTATACACAGTAAGAAACTTCTCACTATAGCTCACAAACTTTGTACTGGACCACCATTCTTCCACTCGATCCTAATTAGTTAACATCTCAACATGTCAAAATATCATTTTATCATCAAAAATCTTCATTACTCAGTTAATTCACTAATTTGTTAATTTATCCCTACTTAGCAATTAGCTTTTGGATTTAGAATTTGGATATTTCAAGATAATAAGGCAGATATATTGTGTGCATGAGAGTGGAAAATATATGAGAATTTGGCCAGGAATGTGTATATGTTTGGAATTGTGAAGATAGGCCTATTATGTGTATAAAGGGTAGTTGGACGGGCAAAGTTGTGTGAACATATGAATTTTGATGTTATTACTATTTAATCATGCATATTGTATCCCATGGATGTGGTCAAGCCTTTATAATCAATTATTGACACGTGGTTAAATTTAAGACAATTGAATGGGTGAAAAATGATAGAAAGTAGTCATTTTATATTTAAGTATTCAATTTTCAAATGGAATATCAAATTGAAATGAAAACTATGTCATTAGTTAGCTTGTCAAAAGAGCTTCATGTGGGTGCTTGCATCACTCCAATTAGACACTATATGTGAAAATGGTGCATGTCAAAAATTCATATTAGTGAGTTATCACTAACAATAGAAACCTATACATGTGTCGTGGCATATGGTACACATGCTATACCACATGTCATAAAACGAGAACTTCTGGCTCTGTCTCACATGCCATGATGCATGTGGCACATGCTGCAGTATATGGCCATTTTGTTAAAATATGTTGTTTTGCCTCAATTTTCACACTGTATGATATTTATATAGCTTGTAAGCTTTCGTTGAGCAATGACAACTATTTTTTAAAGCTTTTCTATGATTTTTAAAAGTTTTAAGATCCCAATCATTTAAAAATATTTGTTTTCAATATTTAGAGTAATGATAATTTGCTAACATTAAAGGCCTAGAGGAATTTTAATTGTATCAGTGAGGGTTAACTGTGATAATTTGGTAATGTCAAGTGGACATTACATCACTCATGGTAATAAGCTACTTCTTGAGCTTCCATTACTATAAAGGGATCTAAACAATAATTAATCTACAAGGTTAAATACTAATCATTAGATTACAACTTTAATAAATACACTTTTAGGCTAAGATAGGTCACCCCGCTCTCCAAAATTTATCATTAGCCTAACCTACACTCCAACCATATTCCATCGATTCCATTCAACATCTAAGCTTAAACCCACTAAATTACAACCCATATCACTCCCAAACTTCCAATTTAAGCTTAGGGTTAGTCTAAACCCTAGCCTAAAATTCTACATCTTTATAAATTCACTAAATCTAACCATAAAATCTTAAATTAGTTGCCTATAGACTTAAAGAAATCAATGCATTCAACCATAACACAAGGGGGATAAAAACATCATCCAACCTTGTCCAAAAATATTAGAAAATTGGAATGAAAAAAGGAAGGGTCAGGAAGCTTACTCAAGTGTAATTATACCTTAGATTGCCTCTAAAGTAGTTAGAATGTGAAACCTTAGCAACCAAAGATCCCTTTTCATCACCTCTTGCATTTCCTCCTTTCCTTCCATTGATTCTCAAATTGGTCTCGCAATAGATTTCACAAAAATATGTCTTATCTTCTTTAGTGATAATTCATATATTTTATACACTTTTGCCTCTCTTTTCATTGAAGCTACACTTTTGCCTCTCTTACTTTGACCTTTTAGCACTTATTTTAATATAATTTGGAATAAATGGGTAGTATTTATGATTAAAGGGAAAAAAATATTTTTTGGGAATTTTTAGGACTTATTATATATTTTTTTTAGATTTTGTTGAATATTATTTTTAATTCCTTGAAATATATTTTCTATTAATTTTATTATTTTATTTGTAGGCGGCTACATGGAAAGAGAAGAAGAAAGAGGATAAAGTGGGGAATACTTTTCTTTTATCATTTCCCTTTCTTTTTATTTTATTCTCTTCTCCATTTATTTTTGATATTTTTCTTAGGCTTCTATTAAATTTCAATTCACTCACAGTAGACACAAAAACACATGTTCAATATTTTTACCTGGGAAATTCACATGCTCTCCACCACATTAGGTTGGAGAATTAATGTTTAATCCACTACACTTACTTCATATATTAATCCACCACTTGTTTTATTCATTCATAAATACTCACAGCATGTGCTTTCCACTTGATTTTTGCTCATGATTTCACTTAGAGCAACTCATATACAAGTTCAATTGTACTTTACTTACAGGGACCACTGTCTTCTTCAATTCTTTATTTTTCTTTTCCTTGTCAATCATCTCTAGGTTGCATCAGGGAACTCGAATATTCACATGTATGTCATCAATTTCATACACTTCAATGATTGCTCATACTGTCTTCTTCAATGCTTACAATGAGGGGTAACTCGGTATAGTGAGTGGAATCAGACTTTAATGGGAGAAATGATAGCATTTAGATACTTAATTGTTACAATTGGTACTGTTAGTCAATGTAGTAATTGACTCAAGGTGCCAATTTTGTGTAGATTATTATGTGTAAGGCATGAATTGAGCAAAAGAAGTGCGATTGAGTAATATAAGGGTTAAGGTAACTATATAGTTTGTTATACTTATTAACTATTTTAACTGCATAGAAGTAAAATGTGTAATTATAATTTTGATGTTTATAAGTTTTCTATGCATTAGTGGTTTTGGCATGAAAAGTGATTTTAAAATAACTGTTGATTGATTTCTAGTTTTAAAAGTGTTGTGTGTGTGTATGGTGTAAAATATGAAAAGTGGTGATTTATGCTTGAAAGCATGATCTTAAGGGGTAGGAGTTCACCCTAGATATACGTGAATATGTGTGTATAGAGATGTGAATGAATAAATCCATATGGTTAGGCTAGCACATGGGACATCTAGTATAGCAAATTATATCAGGTTAACAGTAGTGATTAAATTGATTTTTGATTGATTGTTTGGTGTGTTTAATTTGTTCTTTCATTTGATTTTTCCTATATTTTTCCTCTGTTTTGTCCAAAAAAATTATGAAAAATAGAAAAAAAAATCTATCAATTTTTCTCTGTTTGTTAGAATTTTCATTACTATTGCCTAGAAATCTTTCAAACTTGCTAGTTTAAGGTTTTTAGGTGCATGAGGTGTCGCCATGGCAGATGGCATAGCAAGAACAGGTCAAGAGGTCTTGCTTTTAGACTTGATTGGCCCAACTCCATCCTAATTCACTTATAAGGCTGTCCAATGATCCAATAAACCTATTAAGAGTTTAGAAACACCATTAATTCGATAAATGCTCAAGTTTATTAATTTACCCCTATAAATCCTTAAGATTCCAAGTTCTAAAATTTAAAGATGTTACATTGCCCTTACTAATCCACAACTTAACCATTCCACTGTTGGTAACCATGGGACTAACCCAAGAAGATTACCTAACCATGGTTAGCCATTTCAAGCATTTTAAAAATAATTTAGCTGTATTTTCTTTCAAGAATTGAAATCCTAAGTTTAAACCTTCTAAAATAAATCAAATATGACTTTAATAAGTCTAAAATAGAGTAAAAATAAATACAAAAGCATGAGAAACCATTTTATAGTCAAAATCCCAAAAAAGCTAGTTGAAAAGTATCAAATAGGAAAAGATAGAGGAACACGCCACGGCACGTGCACGTGCACCGCTACTTGTTCCTTTATGTGCCTCGCACTATGGCAAATACACTAACTTGATAGCATAGGGGCAAACTTCTGACTACCCCATTTCTTTGTTCAACGTCCAATCGAGGCAATTTAGATGTATACAGAAAGCTCATTACATAAACTGGCTAATGGAGTAGGTTTTACTTTCAAATAATTTCACATAAAAGAGTTGGACAGCCAAACACAATTTTCACACTTTAATACCATAAGGGTATCTAAAACCTAATGCAAATGCCAGAAGCCGCAAATATTACTTTAATACCATAAGGGTATCCAAAACCTAACGCAAATGCCAGAAGCCACAAATAACACCTAAACCATACTCAATAAATCTATGATTACCTATGCAACATACCACGGTCACAATTTAATACACATATCTCATTTTCAACCCCCAACATTTTAATACCAAAAAATAGGAGGAGGTTTGTCATTGCATAAATTCAAATATTTCAATTATTGCAATATGACAAATTTTCCTATACTTGCACTAGTATTTTAGTCCTATTAAAAATAATTAAATTTACATACAATCACTCCAGGCTCGAAATACAACAATCAAATCATGAGGATCCTTATAGTGCAAGTATAATCAAAATGCATCCCTAATTGCTAATATCTTTATAATTACACATAAATTAATATAAGATAGGAGGCTTTATAGTAGGAATTAAGAATCCCTAAGCTGATGAAGCTTTTCCTTTTTCTGTGCTCGAGCTAAAGCCTATAAAATGTTAAAAGAGAGGGGTGAGTATAACGACTCAATAACCAAAGTACTTCTATCTTTTGCAATTGCATACCAATTGACATTCAAAACATGTATGAAAGATGAAAACCCATATCCACTTAATCGCATATAACTCATATCATATATAAACAAACAATCATATTTCTCATAATTACATCACATTACTTATTATTACAATACTATCAACTATGTGACAAAGGCAAACTCAATAATCACAACTTGCCACAAACTTAATAACTACATGATACATCATTGACTCTAACCTTATACTTTTCTTATAACTTTCAACTAAAGCATGAGCTATAAATCAAACAGGGCTTCCTCTATATAAATAGACTACCCAAGCTTACTAATTTTGAGGAGCAACCCAGCCAAAGGTCATTACACTTACTCTCAGACCACAATTTTTCACATTTTTGAATCCTTAGGGTATCATAAACTTTAGGCTAGGCTCCTCAACAAACAAGTGAAGATAGCTAGGTTTGAGTTCTTTGACAAACAATGGGATAGTCTCTCAACAAATAATGGGACAAAATCTAACCTTTGATTCCAATGATAGGTAGCCAATACCACATGGATTTTTTCTACTCCTCCTCTTAGATAAACTCCTGCCCATACGATCATGCAATGATTTATGCTCTCATATTCCAACATATTTACAAATACAATTGCAAGCTTATTGATTTCAGCATAACAACAAGCTATCTCATGTGAGTATCACATATTATTTCCACTTCTCATTATATATCACATATCCTTAATTGTAAATACAAGCAATTTTCATGATAACATATATTCACCTTTCTCATATAGTTTTATATCATGCTTCTTCAATGACACAAATATCTCAAGTACATTATAAAATTTCATTTCATAAGCATATAGCCATTTGGCTACGTACCTAATCTCAAAATCACATGATAACATTCATGGAATACAATACTAATATATATATATATATATATATATACACATCAAACATTTCATTTCAACAATTTAAATCAATTAACATACAACTACACAAAATTGATTCTCTTGATTACCTCAAACCTTTGAGTGGTCAAATGTTTACTCCAAAATATATGCTTCCAAAGCTTGATCCCAAATTGAGTTGGTGCACAAAATGATTAATCTACAATTAATCATATACACAACCATTACTATCACTAAATATACTCATTTAGCTTCCTAACTCAACAACTTAAATACCCTAAAGTCTTTATCTCTTGCATTTAAATTTATCCATTGGGTTTATTAACTTCCCTTAGCTCACATTAACTCTATTATACACTTAGCTCACCATTAATAGCATTCAAACCTTACCAACCACCTCATTAATGTCACTTTTGGACATAATGGCTCCTCAACCACCAAAAACATGTACAATCATACATTATAAGCTTAAATTACTCAAACATCTCGCATTAACTCCATTTAAGGTAATGGGTTAGAACCCATAAACTCTCTAGTCTGAAAATCACTCCTACTTAACAAAACCTAACCCAAAATTTTTGAAAAATGAGAGAGGAAGGAAGAAGGAAGCTTAGAAGACTTACTCTTTGTAAGGTCTCCCTTACTTAACCACATAATGCTCCAAAACCAAGGTAATCAAGGGTTTAATTCTCAAAGAATTATCAAATTGTAAAATTTCATAAAAAAAGGAAATTTCTAAAATTCTTTTTTGAAAGGAATCCTGTAACATCCTAAAAATTTTAAGAATCAAATTTATTTTAAAAAATAAAATATTTATAATTAAATTAAAATTAAGAATAATTTGATAGAGACCCAGAGTTTGAATTTTACTCAACAAAAGTTTAATTTTATTTTATTTTTAACTATGAAAAAATTACTAAAGTTGACTAGGGCTTTTGTGTTATAATAAGAAATGTTGGGCCCTTCCTTGTAATTATTCCCAAAGTGTTTGGATCAGTTTTTTAAGAGCAGATTCATGAAGAAATAAAACAAGAAACCAAAGGAAAGAAACGTGAGATGGAAGAGAGGAAGAAGAGAGGAGGAAGAGAGGAAGTTAGGCTTAGATCTAGGAGGCTTTGCGACTATTGCGAGCTCGGTTACACAATAGTTAAACTCTCTACTTCAATCCTCTTCCTTTCCTCTTAGTTTTCTTCAATTTTTGGAAGAGAAAATTTTTGAAATTTTCTTCCAAAGGCTTTATTCTTATAAACTTTAGATTCCTTGGGTCCTTGAGAGGTTGTTTTGAGTTTCTATATGATGCCCTAATATTTTGAGCAAGTAATTATATGAAAAATAGAGTTTTAAGGCAAAAGTCAAACCCTAAGAGGTTGGGTTTTGCTCCTCAATGGTTTAAGCCTATTGATATAGTTATAATTATGCTATTTGAATTCAATAAGATTTAAATTAAGGTTTAGTTTTCATTATAAGGGCTAATGGTGAAAGTTGGTAACACTAAGTGAAGGTTTTTAATTAATTAAAAATTATATGAATTGGAAATTAGCCTAGTAGTGGCTAATAAATAGTTTTAATAGTTAAGTGATACTATATAGATGGTTTGTTTAATATATAGACCATTAGGATGGATTATGGCTCATTGACCCAGGTTGTATGGTATGAGTTATAGTCTTCATTAATGCTATTTATCATGAAAAGTGATATGGATCACTTATATGTTGTAGGAAATTATTAGTGGAACTTAACTGGAGGATAAAAAACAAGCTAAGTTTCATTCTATGTAAGAGGAAATCCTTTTGATATAAAGGGTTGAGTTAACAAAGGAATTTATATTTCTTATTGCTTTGTTTAGCTATTTTTGAATAAATATTACTAGCTATCATGTATTACATGTTTTAAATGATTAAATGCAATTAATTATGTTTTATAAAGACTTAAGAGGAATTACTTGGATAATAGTGCACATATATTTTTCATTTATTTAACAATATTGTTTTTATAGAAACAAGGTTGTTTGCGTGCATTGAAATTATAGAGAATGGAAGTTACACTTAAGGAAGTGTAATTAGGTTAGGTACCTTAGAGAGGCTAAGGAACCACCTAAGGGAAGAGTGATATTTGTTATACTACTTTAGAGTATTGAAGTGGTCAATAATTAGGAAAGGTAGACAAGAGTGAAAGGCATGATCTCGATGGGAGTTTACCAATGGGGAGATGTGAACTTATGATATTCTATTGCATACTGCCAATACTCAGTGTTGCCTTTTATATTGTGGGCTCAGTGCACTAAAGTGGTTAGTGGATTGAGTGTTCGACACCTCTCAATGGGGGAGGGAATCTGACATAGGAACTGTAAAGTTGAGTGCCTAGGCTAAGGCAGCTCTCACATGGAAAGTAAGTTGGGCTGACTCTGGGAAGGACTTAGCTTCAGCTACTTAGGATTCACGTTGAAGAAGCACCGATAGTTAGGTGGATTCAATCATGTCTTAGATTATATTTTGTGTCTGTGGAAGTACAAGTGAGTATAAGGTTTACCTGTGAGCTAAAGAGTGCCAGGGGGTATTCTGTTAGCCAAGAAAGGCCATACTAGCCTATGTCATGCATTCACGTATCTGAAATGGTTAAATTATATACTATGCTGAATTTATTATTTGTTTATTCAATTATGGCTTACTTGGTAATAATTAATGTAGATTTCTCTATTACTAAGACTGTGGTTGTCTCATCCCTTTCTTTTCAATATTTCCAAGTCTAAGAGAAGGAACTAGTGGTGGATGGGGAAAGGAGTAAAGCTAGGGATTGTTTGTGGATTGTAAAGAACTATCTTTTGAGTAAATCCATTGTAATATATTTAGGATTAGGGTATCAGTAGGATGTGATTATGTATATATATATGTGCATATGTGTGGATTGTATGGCTTGTGTATGAATTTTTGTCTGCTTGTAGACTTATAGCTAGAAAACTTGGTTATAATGTGATTTTGATAGATTTATTTAGTATACCAAGTTTTCACTACAAGCAAATATTTATTTTGATATATATATATATATATATATGATTCTACAAGCAAATGAAAAGTGGTTACATTGCAAATAGTGTGCTATGGGCAAACGTATACCTTGAATAGAGAGAGAGGGTGCGTGGGCCTCACGGAGATCTTTGAGCTAAGTAAAAATATTTAGCGTGTGTATTCATATGTGTATATGATATTTGAAATGGTTTTGGCTACTTTTGTGTGATTTGTAAATTTTGGGGGCATAGGGCCCATTTTGAGAAATGGCATCCGAGTGGTCAAATTTTGATATAAGGAGTTTTTCCATCATTCAAATGTTCTATTAGGTACTCTTAATCCTATTTGACGTGTCCAAAGTGTTCCTATAGGTTTGTGACTATTAGGATGAGATTTGAAAAATTTGAAAAATAGCTTTTATCAACAAGCTATACTTTTGCATCCGAGTATTCAAATTTCAATTCGACCATTAGATTTTTCTAAAATTTAGATCACAAGTAAAAAATTTTATAATCTTTATGTGGTCTTTGAAATAACTTCGATCGGACATTGTACAAAGAAACGGTGTACTTTGAAAGTTGGTTTGGAGGTGCTCTCATGACAGCTATTTAATGCTGTCATGACAACAAAGTGGCTAAATTTTCAACATGCACAAATTTCAATCTATATGTTAGATCTTTTCAAAATTTAGTATGCTAATATTACTCTTTAAAAGTGACATATGAGCTCTAAAATTGCTTCGATCGGAGGTCAAATGATGAAATTACACACTCCAAAAGTTGGTCTCCAAAAGTGCTATCATGATAGTAACTTTATCCAATCTTTTAGAGTGTTCAAATTCTAATCCAATCGTTAGATCATTTTTTAATTTGGTACACAACTAGTAATCATTAAAAATGATGTGTGAGCTTTAAATCACTTCGATCAGAGGCTGAATGATGGAATGGCACCTCCCAAAAGTTAGCCCGGGAAAGCTGTCAGGGCAGCAATTTAATGCTGTCATGACAGCATCTTTTTATTCCACTTTCATCTAACTTGCTTCCATATGCTATAAGTAAAACCTATAAATTTTTTTAAATGTTTTAAATGTTTTTCTTTTTGTAATGGTGTATTTATTTATTGATTTAAATGATTTATTTTCTAAGTGAGTTTTAAAATCAACTCCTTAACCACACTTAATTTATTTGAATTGTATGATTTTTAAATAACAATTGGGGCAAGTGTTATAAATACCAAATTCAACATTTCAAATCTCAAATATTTAAAGCTCAGATCAGAATTTTTTAAAGTAAAACAAAAGCTTGAAAATCAATTGAGACCCAGAATAATGAGTTTTAAGACTCAAAATAGATATGTGTGCAAAAAATAACACGTGTGCCATGGCTCGTAACATATGCACTGTGACTCATCTTCTTTGTGCCATGCACTGCGGCATGAGGTGCCATGTGGCATGGTGCATTACACAAATTTGATAGTAACAGTACTATCATTTGATAGCACAAGGAGCGAACTTCTGACGCGTCCTAAATCTCCATCCAACGTTCGATTAAGGTGGTTTTAGTGTCTATATGGAGCTTTCTCTTAGCTCTAGCTAATGGCATTATTTTCACACTCAAATCCTTTTTCTATAAAAGTTAGATATCAAAACCTATTTTGACCACTTTTTCACAAAATTTCTCAAATGGGTGTCCTAACTCAACCACACGTGCCAAATAGCGCTCACACCGACCATCCGACTACACTCAATAGACTCTAATGAACTCGTGAAATGCACCACACAAAAAAAAATATATATTTATCATAAAACCACCACTCAACCCCGATTTTCTCAAAACACAAAAGGGAAACAAAGTTGCACAAATATATCAATTTCATCCCAAATCTTTCAAAGTACATATGTCTCTACTTGCACAAGTATTTTGGCCTTATCCATGAGTTTATAACCAAAACTCACTAACCCAGAGAACAAAATACACAAGTTATATACAAAATCATGCAAGTAGTGCATAAATCATGTCAAATAATCCTAGTTGGCAATTACATTAACAAATACACATGAAAACAACAAAAAGAGGCATAAAGAAGATTACTTCACAATCCTAGGCCTCTGTGTGTTTTCCCTGACTCTGATCCGATGAGCTAGGTCTTATAAATATTGAGAATTGAGGGGTGAGTATAACTATTCAGCAACCAAGTTTCACTTAACCTATACAGTTGCATATTAATTGTAAATAGATGCAATTGAACAAATACACAGACATCACATATAAACACTTGGCCACGATTCACAAAACTAACAACTATGTGACTGGGCCTATAACACACCATATCATGATATTTCACAAAGTAAAACACGGGGTCACAATAATAACAACCATGCACCCTTAACACATGCTAGACCATAAAACTAATAATCATGTGGCCGGACCTATATGCATGATCATATGCCAACCTTATAACCTCCTGTTACCTCTAACATGAAACTGGTGGCTACCACGTGACTACATCCCTCATGGACTAACCTATCCTACCACTTGTGAGGAGTTATCAGGCCAACGTCAATTCACTCACTTATGTAATCTAATTTCCTCCAATACTATCAACCATGGGGTGTCGTACCCTTAATCTAGCCTCCTCATGAACCAATAGAAACTAATTAGGTTTAAGTCTCTCATAGAACAAGTGGGACAGTCCCAAATCAACTATGGGACAAGGGCTACCTCTCGATTCCAACAATCACTACTAGTATCATGTGAATTTAAACCAATCTACTCCTCTCCCTAGGCAAACTCTCACCAATGATCATGCTATGCACATTTCTCACATAATATGCATTTCAAGAATCAATCCATGATAAATTATCTCATATTTAGTCACTCTACACATTCAACATATCACATATCACAATTCTTTGCTTTTACAACAACATGTCATAAGTAAATTTATAAATCATAAGTGGCTAGCATAATAAATGTTTTTCCTTTCTAAAATCATTTCACAATTAAACACATTGCCGACATGTATTATTTATTTAAATCATCAATCTCATTTCACAAACATAATTAACATTCAACTATAAAAGTTAGTTTTTTCCTAGTTATCTCAAACCTTTGAGAGGTCAAAGGTTTACCCCTCACAAGATCAACTTCTAAAGCTTCAACAAGCTTGAATGGTGCCAAATGATTCACACTACAATCATAAGCAAGAATATCATCACAATCCTACTCTTAGGGAAATATCAACATTGATTCCACCTTTCCTCTATTCTACTAATCCCATAAATCTCTACCCATTCATATCCAATAGGCTCTTTAGGTTCCATTAACACACATTATCAGTAATAACACTTCAAACTATCATTAATGCACATAAACCTCTCCTAACTACCACATTTATGTTAATTTTTGTATCTTAAATGCTCTCATGGACCAACCACTTCCAAAATCATCAATATGGTGTTTCAATACTTTAAACAACTCCTATTATACCCTTTTCAGCCAATGAAATTAGATCCATACCCCTATTGATCGAATTTCAACCTTTCAACTCAAACCTTACCATAAATCATCATAAATGAAGGAGAGAAAGGAAGTAGAAGGCTTATATTACTTACCTTGGGTGTTTATAAGCTTCAATCTATCACTAATATGCTCTAACAACAAACCTTAGCAGAGCCAAAGTCATGCTATTCGGTTTCTCCTTCCTCTTTTCTATTTTTCTCGCACTGATATGAATCTAATATATTAAATTTTTAGCTATGCGCTGCAACACACGCTGCCCTCTGTCGCGGTGCATGGCACAGAGGAGCTCATTACATTCAAATCTATCTCTGTGCACCATGACGGACTGACCACGTGCCACGGCATGTGGCACAAAGAGCACATCTTTACTTTTTCTTCTTCTTTCCCTACTTGGGTGGCTCTCCATCAATTTGGACCCATTTTTAGGGTTGAAATGACCACAATTATTCACTAATTAGACCCCTCTAGTTACACACCTTATTAACTCACTAATCAAAATAATTGGGTTGACTAATCACAATTAATTTTCTCGGATGTTACACTCTTAGTATTAGATAGCTTTAAAATACTCCCAATGTCTTAAATATTTAAGCCCTAGTAGAGCTCCTTAAGTGCTCTTCGTCTCTCTCCTTCAATTTTTTTGTTTTCTTTCTCTTTTTATGTCAAAGCACAATCTATTTATTATATAATTTAAGCTTTGCACCAAATTGCAGCATGTGGTATAAAGAGGTTTTTTTTCATATTTTTTATTCTATTATGCTGTGATGCATGCCACACACGCTATGGCATATAGTATAAAGCCTCAATTCTTTGTCTTCCTCCCTTTTTGAAGTCCAAATGAATCGGTTTTAGTCCTAACCCAAAACCATAGTTGAAAGCACAATTCAATCATTCATTAACCCTCTTTAATCCTATACCAGATTAATTTACTTAATTTTCCTTGTTTAACCTAATTAATCAAGTTTAAATTTTTTAGGATGTTACATTGGAAGCTTACTTGGATGTTAATCTATTAATATGCATGTGTCGTAGCGTGTAGTCTTAAGAGCCACATCACCAATTGGTCCTTCCACCTGAGCTTGGATAACCCAATACATGTCCTATTTCAATTTTAATGTTGCCAAAGGTTCAAAATACCCCTTAGTAATAACTTGGTAAACTTAATTATTTTGTTATTTTACAAGTTTATCCCTATTATGCAATGAAATTCCAAATTAAAAAAATTAGGATGTTACATTTCACAACATTAAAGACCCAACCCTTAATAAAGAGGACAATAGCCCTGATGGGCTCAATCTTCGAAAGGAGTCTTGACTTTTAAAGTCATTAAGAGAGGAAATCAAGAAACCTAAACCCAATTTTGTTAATAATCCTCATCCTTCTTCATTCATCTTAAACATTTAGGGGCTATGCTCAGGGTCTCTCAAACCCACACCCATGTCTAAACACCATGCACTACTGCAAATTCATGTTGAGCCTTTGGTGTCACCTTTGTACAAATAGCGATAGTGATCACTGGATGCATTTCACTACCTCTAAACCTAGGTTTCACATTGATTGTGTTGAACTTGCAGCATTATATTATGATTTTTGCTATTGTTATAATCGCCTTCTTCACTGAGCTTCATATTTTAGTTGACCTCCTTTCGATTTCCATTTTGTTCTTATTCTCTCTCATGGCTTTGGATCTTTTGGTATGTTGATATTATGTTAGTGGGGTTACTATGAAGTTGGATTTGATCAAGCTTGTTGTGTTCATTATGAATATAATTCTAGCTTTTGTTGTGTACTTAGCAAAAATAGTGGAGGATGGATCAAGTATGTAGTTACAGTGCCTCTTTGGTTTATGGGGATGATAGGGATTGCAATGCCTCTCTTACAAGGTGATTTATAGAGCTAAGATCACATGAGTTTGGATGAAGCTAGGGCATTGAAGCTTAGTAGCATCTTTCATGGTGTGTTGAGAGGGTGAGAGAGAGATTTGGAAAGGAGAGAGAGAGAGAGAGAATACAAACAAAATGTGGATCTTACAAGGAAAATAAAATGTTCATCACTCTTAATTTAACAAGAAGTGACAATCTGTTTTTAATACTTGATAATTTATTTTATACTATTTTATAATATAAAATATTAAATATTATTTAAAAAATAATTCATGACTTAATTTGCAGGCTTATCCTACTGCACGCGAGCGCGTCTCTGGATCTGTTTCTTCTCCAACTGATTTTCACATTCGCTCTTTCTCTTCTCTCCTCAAACACCACACCACCCACACAGCGCGTACAAACACAACCAATCAGAAGCTCGCACTTCCACTGCTATGTTCCACGCGCATAAGAAGTCGCCTGCCGCATAAAAACAACACAGTTCAAAATGAAGAGGAAGATGAAAGCGTTTCAAACTGGGCCGTAGATTATTGGATTTAAATCGACGGACCAGATTGTTTTTACCACTGAAAGCGTGTATTTTCAAAAAACAAAAAAAAAATATTGGGTTAAAAAAAAAAATTTAAAATATTCTAAGCTTGGGCGTCCCTGCTAGTACCCCTCCCGCGCCCTTCTAGGGTTTTAGAGTCGCCGCGCTTGCAGTAGTATTGAAGTTTTCTTCACCTGTTTCGTCACTCTCCTCAGTATCTATACCCAGCTTCATTCATTGTTTCGCCGTGAGTTCTCTGTAATTGATTTGCTCTCTGTAATATTCAGCATAGTGATTTAGGGTGGTTGTTTTGTTTTGTTTTCCTTACTACCTTGCTTGGATTGGATATATGTGATTGTCATCTGATTCTTTCTTAAAAATTGATTCTCTCGCTTAAATGATATTTAGAACAAGTGAAGTGATGTCATATGTCTGCAAAGAAAAAGTAGGAAACGGCAGCGAATTTAACTCCTTGCATTTTCAATTGTTGGGACTTGCTTGAGTATTCTAACAGTGTCAAATTTTTTGTTTTTCTCTTAGTAACTGTAGCGCAGATATGCAGGTCTTGCTTTCTCGGGCTGTGGTTGGTCTCGTTTATTTTTTACTTCATGTACTCTTTAAGTTTTTTTGGGTTAACTTCTCTTGAAAGAGCATTAAACTTTGATCAATAGGGCGTTGTATTTTAAGATTGTTAATGCTGTCTTCGGAACGGCTGAATCAGTATCTGGTATTGTCATTTAGGGGGAAAAATCGTTAGAATATTATACTCAGTTATTCTCAATTTTGGAGCGGGATATGGAAATACCTAAGGGCATACCTCACTATTATTTTTCTGTTTGTTTCAGATCAATTTTTTGTTGCTATTACTTTTTTAAGGATTCCTGTGTTTCTTTAATTAGTTGATTATATTTGTATGCTCCAGGTTCGGATGGCCATGGAGGTTACTCAAATTCTTCTAAATGCACAAGCAGTTGATGGCACTGTACGGAAACAAGCAGAAGAAAATTTAAAACAGTTTCAAGAACAGAATCTTCCAAGTTTTTTGTTTGCCCTTGCTGGGGAATTGGCAAATGATGAGAAGCCTGTAGAGAGTAGGAAGCTTGCAGGTTTAGTTCTTAAGAATGCCCTGGATGCAAAAGAACAGCATAGAAAGATAGAATTTGTCCAAAGATGGTTATCATTGGACCCAACAGTAAGAGCTCAGATTAAAGGATTATTGTTAAGGACCCTGTCCTCCCCTTCTCTGGATGCTCGATCAACTGCCGCACAAGTTATTGCAAAAGTTGCTGGTATTGAGTTGCCACACAAGCAATGGCCTGAATTGATAGGGTCTCTCTTGACGAATATTCCTCAACTTCCTGCTCCTACAAGGCAGGCAACTCTGGAGACTCTTGGCTACATCTGTGAAGAAGTTTCCCCAGATGTGGTAGATCAAGATCATGTAAATAAGATACTCACTGCTGTTGTTCAGGGCATGGATTCTTCTGAAACTAATAATGATGTCAGGCTTGCTGCAATTCAAGCCCTATACAATGCCTTGGGCTTTGCTCAAGCAAATTTTTCAAATGATATGGAGCGTGACTACATCATGAGAGTTGTTTGTGAGGCTACTCTTTCCTCTGAATTGAGGATTCGACGAGCAGCTTTTGAGTGTTTGGTTGCCATTTCATCAACCTACTATGAAAAATTGGCTCCTTATATGCAGGACATATTTAGCTTAACTGCCAAGGCTGTGAAAGAAGATGAGGAGCCAGTTGCCCTTCAGGCTATTGAGTTCTGGAGTTCAATATGTGATGAAGAAATAGATATATTAGAAGAATATGGAGGAGAATTTAGTGGTGATTCTGATATTCCTTGCTTTTACTTTATTAAGCAGGCACTTCCAGCTCTTGTTCCTATGTTATTGGAGACACTATTGAAGCAAGAAGAGGATCAAGATCAGGATGAAGGTGCATGGAACATAGCTATGGCTGGAGGCACATGTCTGGGCTTGGTTGCTCGGACAGTTGGTGATGATATTGTGCCTCTAGTTATGCCATTCATTGAAGAGAATATAACAAAACCTGACTGGAGGCAAAGGGAAGCTGCTACATATGCCTTTGGTTCCATTCTTGAGGGTCCATCACCTGATAAACTTGTACCGCTTGTAAATGTTGCTTTGAATTTTATGCTCACTGCATTAATGAAAGATCCTAATAATCAAGTAAAGGATACTACTGCCTGGACTCTTGGACGAATGTTTGAATTTTTGCATGGCTCAGCTTTGGAAACACCCATCATCACTCCAGCTAATTGCCAACAGATTATTACAGTGTTGCTTCAAAGCATGAAAGATGTTCCCAATGTTGCTGAGAAGGCATGTGGTGCTCTTTATTTTCTTGCCCAAGGTTATGAGGATGCTGGATCTTCATCCTCTCCATTGACACCCTTTTTTCAAGATATTGTTCAAGCCCTTCTTACTGTTACTCATAGGGAGGATGCTGGAGAATCACGACTTCGAACAGCAGCTTATGAAGCCTTAAATGAAGTAGTGAGATCTTCTACTGATGAAACAGCTCCAATGGTGGTGCAATTAGTTCCTCTCATCATGATGGAACTCCACCAGATTCTTGAGAAACAAAACCTTTCAACTGATGAGGGGCAAAACGAACTACCTGGTCTTCTCTGTGGTTGCTTGCAGGTCATCATACAAAAGTTGGGTTCATCCGAGCCAACAAAATACCACTTCATGCAGTATGCTGACCAAATGATGGCCCTGTTCCTAAGAGTGTTTGCTTCTCGTAGTGCCACGGCACTTGAGGAGGCTATGCTTGCCGTTGGAGCTCTGGCTTATGCATCTGGCCTAGATTTTGCTAAATACATGCCGGAATTTTACAAGTATCTGGAGATGGGACTCCAGAATTTTGAAGACTACCAGGTTTGTGCCATTACAGTAGGCGTAGTTGGTGATGTATGCAGGGCCTTGGAGGAAAAGATTTTGCCTTATTGCGATGGGATAATGACCCAACTTCTGAAGGATTTGTCAAGTAACCAGCTGCATCGATCTGTGAAGCCTCCTATATTCTCATGCTTTGGGGATATTGCCTTGGCAATTGGTGAAAACTTTGAGAAGTACTTGTTATATGCTATGCCTATGCTTCAGAGTGCTGCTGAGCTATCTGCTCACACATCAGGTGCTGATGATGATATGACAGAGTACACAAATTCATTGAGAAATGGAATCTTGGAGGCATACTCTGGGATCTTCCAGGGGTTTAAGGGCTCTCCGAAGACTCAACTCTTGATGCCCTATGCTCCTTTTGTACTGCAGTTTTTGGATAGTTTGTACATGGCGAAGGACATGTAAGCAAACTTTTGTACTTGCTATTTTATCAGTTATATTCCTGGATTTTAATTTGTGTCTTTCTGTTGGTTTAGGGATGATGTTGTGACAAAGACAGCTATTGGTGTACTTGGAGATTTAGCTGATACGTTGGGTAGTAATGCTGGTCCCTTAATTCAGCAATCGGTGTCCAGCAAAGATTTCCTCAAAGAGAGCTTGTCATCTGATGATCATATGATTAAGGAGTCAGCTGAATGGGCCAAGTTGGCTATCAGTCGAGCCATATCATTTTGAGGTAATTGCAGTTTCATGGGACCTTCTCCTTGCATAAATTTGTATGCATTAGGTGAGTCACAATTGGATCGTCATTACCATTTTTTTGGCTCAAGTTCTTGGGTACTTTAGCTGTCTCTGTTTCTTTTAAGCAATATGGAGTCTACTTTTCGATTTCATTTTTAATTTATTTTGCTTTGCTATGGAGGATGTTGGGTGGTGATTAAATTCTCTTCTAACTTGGCAGAAACTATGGAGTTTTTCATACATGAGGAGAAACAGGTTTAACAGTGAGGATGGACCAAAATGGTGATTTCCCATTATACATTTGCCCAGTGCTGTCTCCATTGGCTCGGCTTGATTATATTTCTTCATTTGGGCCGGTGGTGTACTGTCTGATATTTTATAGGTTGTAGAGCTGGGGCGGGGTACAGTCTGTCCTTGTCTTTTTTTGTTATTTTTCCTCTATTATTTGGCTGTAGGGTGGAAAACAGTTATCTTAGTCTATATGTCTTGGAATAGGCAATGAAACATACTTGCGGTCAAGTTGAAGTTGGTCAATCATTCTTCATCCATTATTTTGTATTGAATTTTCTCGTTTTTGGTTTGATTTTTTTTTTTTGGTCTCATTTTATATATGAATACATCTTCAACATCTGTGAATAACCTGTCATCTCTAACGATGAGGGTAACTCAAATGTTATATTCTTACTTTCTGATTTACTCATTAAGTATGAAAAAAGTAATTATAGCACAAACAGTGGATGTTAAAATGAATTTTATAGCCACCAATCTTTTTACTTGATGTTACACCATACTGGTACCTGCCGACCCCACCTAGTGGGATAAAGGCTTGTTGTTGTTGTTGTTGTTGTTGTTTTACTTCAAATTCCAACTATTTTGTTGTTGGTTTGCTTCTTGTATAGGATCTTTTTTTCTCTTATGATTTTGCCTGATGAGATAAATGAAGATCCAGAATTAGCATATGGTGACAGGTTTGCAAGAAGAAATATTGTGTGCTATCCTTTGGATGTGATTGCTGCTGTTCAAGAAGAGCAGGCAGATTTCACGACTGACTTCAAGTCACCTCTCTATCTTGCTGTTACCATAGCTGTAAGGATCTATCATGAAGCCTTAAAATTTTCATTTTCTTTCTTTCTTTCTTTCTTTTTTGTGGTAACTACAATTTTCATTTTCTGGGAAAGCCGATATGGTGATGACTTTGGGGGAAACTAATAGCCGATGAAATCAATCGAAGGAATTCAATGAAACTGATTACATTGTTTCTGTTTCACAGGGAAAGTAAAAAGTACTAGTGAGCATTCATTGATGTCATTTTCCTCAATGCTTTTAGTATTAGTTTAGCATTTCCCCAGTAGTATTTAACGATGAATGTAATTATGGCTTGGGAAGAATAGGGTATCCTCTTATGTACGACACAATTATGAATTATTCACTCTGTCCTTGTATACAAGGTATTTTTTAGAAATTTATTTTGTGTTTAAATATAAAAGGTGCCATAATTTTGAGTAATTGGATAATTTTCTTTTTTTCTTTTTGTCTTGAAAAGGAGAAGAGATATTATGTTTTATCTACCACCATGATATTGATCAACGTTACTAGGGAAAAAACTAGAAAATTATTTTGGTTTTATGTGCTTTCAACTAAATAGTAAACTTATTGGTAAGCAAGATTTGATTAAAATATTTTATATATAGGGGACGGATGACCTTAAATATCAAGAGAAGTGAATTATTCTATTTATTTTTTATTATAAGGTATTTCTAATTATTGCGTTAGAATTAAAGAGACATGGTTAAATAATTAATTTTATTTACAAATAAAATTAATTTTCAATTTTATCCCTACTTAAATAAAATTTTTTTATATTTGCATTATATTCTCTCTTAGTTAATGATTTTAAATAAATGTAATATTAAAAAATATAAGTAATATTTTATTAAGGGTTTTATATTAAGGATTGCAAAATTCTTTTAGAAGATGTTCGATAATAAAGATTAGAGTGGTATGTAATGTATGTCTTGACTATGAAATTTGATTGATATTGAAGAGCTGAAGTTGTATTTATGGACCACTGTCAAGGCATGCTTCTTGTCCTAAACATGTATAGCTTGATATGTAACTCCGCAATTAATCATGATGTTCTCTGTGAACGTGGATTCATTTTCTTGCTCAATGATAACATTGAATAAAAGCTTCTATTAAAAATAAAAGAAAGCAATCAAGTTACAAGAAATTACATTTCCTTGCTCAAGTGATTCCAGTGAAAGGATTGTAAAGCCAGCAAGAGCAATTGTTTCTGAATTAAGACTTGCTATTTAGAAGCTTGTCTAGTATCTATTTTGTGTAATCAAATGATTCGAAAAGATACTTTATTGGTCTTAAATATGAAAACTACCTAACTACTAACTAATTCACATGAATTATGAAAACCAATTTAGCTAACTATTTAACAATTGATAATTCACCCTTGCAAAGGACATTTAATTATGAGAGAATTACATTGAAATCTCATACAAGAAAATTAATTATTATAAAGTTTATTGACAACTAAATTAAATTGTATTGACAATATAATCAGTTGTTAATGTAGTTTAATTCAGTTGTTAATGAATCTTACAATAATTAATTTTATTGTGTGAAACCTGATTGTAATTTTCTCAAAAAGAATATGAAAATGAAGATAAACAATAAAATAAAAAAATTATTAATTACAGTGTAGAATGATAAGATATGATGAAAAATACACGCATCTAAAAAGTTTATAGCTAAGTACATTGTTCATAAATAATAAATCAAAGAGTAGATTTTGTATGAATAAAAAATATCAGTTTCTCATTTCACCAAATTTTATAATTTTATTGTATTACATGTGTTACTATATACAAGATTTTTTTTTCTTTTTTTAACACAAAAATTGCAAAGTACTTTAATTAAATATTTAAAAGACAACAATAACCTTTCAAGTATAATCAAAATAATACAAACCCCAAAATATTGTATAAACCATACAAGTTTAAATTGTCTATTGTTCAAATGGTAAATATTCTATAGTCTTCAAAGCTATGTGTATTTGTCACTTCAACTAAAAAAAGCTGCATGTGTTTATGGGCTAGCTTGAGCCCACACTTGTTTTTAATGGGCTTATAACGATTAGATCTAAAATCTCTCTTGTAACAAAATCTTTTTTTTTTTAAAGCTTGGCTCTTAATTTTTACTAGGTTGAAAAGGATAGCTTGACTGTCCTATTTGTATTGACAAATGTGATTATATACACTTCACAAATTTTCAATCTTCTTTTTAAAGGCCAACTAATTGCTTCAAAAAGAAAAAGAAGAAGCAAAGGCCAACTGATTGTTAAACAATGTCTCTTCCAATTTTGTAAGGCTTCAAGATGGAAACTCAACACTACTAAATCTAAACTCTTCTACTCCAAGAATGTCAACATCAACAAAAGCATGCAAATTATTGAAAAGCTTGGAGTTCCTTTCATAGGAAATCTTGGCAAGTATATTGGAATTTCTCTACTATACAAAAGGCCCTCCAAGCTAACTTTTGCCCCTCTTCTTGAAAAAGTTCATACTCATCTATTCACTTGGAAGGGTCACTATCTCAACATCACAAGGAAATCTATTCTCTCAGCCATCCCTGCCTATACTATGCACACTATGCTATTATCAAAAAATGTCTTTAATGACTTGGAAAAAACATCTAGAAACTTCCTTTGGGACTTGTTTGACGGTACCCAAAATACCTCATCTCTTATCTTAGAGTTGCATTACTAAGGACAAAAATTGTGAAGGTCTTGACTTCAAGAAACTTAAAGGCCAAAACATTGCCTACATTATGAAGATTTGCTAAGGAATTATTACTAAGCCTAATTGTCTTTAGGTTTGGATTCTTCTTGAGAAATGCAAATGTAACAAACCAAGAATCCTATGGTGTGTAAAATCAGCTCTACATCCTCCACTTGGACTAGTATCGGCAAAGTTTGAGATAATTTTATGTCATTCATGGGTTGAAAAGTTGGTAAAGGGAATCAAATATCTTTTTCATATGATAGATGGTCCCCCCAACCTATTATTTAGTATGCCTTTCCTAAAGCTGATTCCATTTTTTATGTCATAGTCTCTGATTTCCTATCTACTTCTAGAGGGTGGAAGACTGATCTTTTATGCCGCTACCTTTACCATGACGTTATTAAGCTTATCCTCCTTGTCCAACCCCCTAATCCTCATGGTGATAAAGACATTCTTAGCTTGAGGCATTCTTTTGATAATAGCTTCTCAATAAAATCTGCCTACCTAACCATTGAAAATCTAGAAAGTATGAACAACTCAAATATTTGGTTTATGATTTGGAAATGGCCTACTTATGATAAAATTAAATCGTTTCTCTAGAAAGCTACCTAGGATCATTTGTAAACTAAGTTTATTAGCAATGAAGAAGCTAGTGCTTGCCAAAAGGCTTGCCCTTTAGGTCTAACTCCTTGGACTCGTCTATTCATATATAACATTTTATAGAAATGATGGAACTTAATTATTTATAATAAAAATGTGTGAGCTTTTCTAAAATATTTTTTATTTTAATCATTTACATTATACATCATACAATAATCTGGGTTCAATTTTTCCCCCTCAACTATTTGTATAGAAGCTGTTAATATTCCTTTTTTTTTTTTTTACAATGTTTCCCTTCAACAACTTAAAACAGTACAATGTTTATTGTGTTATTATTGTAACATCTTAATTTTTAATTTTAGAGGTTAAGTAACATTAGAAGGAAATTATTTCATGGTAAAAGAAAATTCACCATGTAATTATTTGAGAAAAATAATTTACCGAAAAAGGATTTAAATTTTAGAAATTTAATTCCAAGACATTATTTTTTATAAAATGAAGAAAATAACAACGTTGGTTGGGATTAAATAAAACTTTTTTTAGATGTTTTTCGGACTTAACATATTATACATATTTTGAATGTTATGAAAATTTTATTTGCATATAGATATACAAACTTAATTCAATCTTCGGAGTTTCAGGAGAGAAAAAAAGGATAGAAATTAAAAATCGAAAACAAAAAAAAAATGAAAGGGCTGTTTGGGTTCGGGCCATGGCAATTACAACAATTTTCAAATTAACCATGGGCCACGTGTTGTCTTTTTTTTTTTTTTTTAATTCGCCCTCATTTACTCCATCATCCCCTCCAACGTTTCTCTCCTCCTTTATTCTCCAGCATCGACTGTGCTGTCCTCCGAATTACAGTGTGCGCGTGTGTCAGAGGCTAATTTCAAGAGGTTTTAAGATATTTTGGGTGTGTTTTGAAACTTTTTAAAATTGAATAAGTATTCTAAATATTTTTTAAATATATTTTTCATATTTTTTTGGAATTTTTTATAGTGAAATATTATAATTTTTATAATTTCAAATTTGAGATAGTTCTATTTAATTAATTTGAGTTTAAATATGTTAACTAAGTTAGACTAAGTGATTAATTGCTTAAGATTTGTTCAAATGCTTGATTTGGAGGATTTTAGGTTGGGTTTGTAACAAAGTAGAGGTTTGACGTGATTAATGATATTCTAACCATTTAAATTTGAATTTAATGCTTGGGTTTTGTTTGTACAGATTGGTAGAACTGAGAATTTAGACGAGTTAGATCTATTTTATTACGATTGTAATAAGCTCGACCCGAATAGGATAGACTTCTTGAAAAGTCTAAATATCCAAACTCGACTCAAATTCCTTTAGATTTAGGCCTGTCGAATAGCCAAATTTTATTTTTAAAATTATTTTTAATTAATTTTTTATTTTAAAATTACTTTTTTTATTTTATAAAAATATAAAATATAATTTTTTGATACTTAAATGATGTATAGGACTCAAATATATGATATTTTAGTATATAATAACCTAAAACTTAAATAATTAATTAATATTTATTATATTTTATATACTTTTTAAAAATAAATATTTTTATTTGGGTATTCGGGTTAAACCCAAATCTGATCGAACTTGGTCCAAATTTTGAACATAAAAAAATACTATCTTTTTTTAAGCCCTACCCTAAATATTTTTAGGCAAATTCGAGCTAACCTGTCTAACTTGACCTGAATTATCGACTTTATAAATTGGAATTGATATTTAATTATTTTAAAATTTAGAGTAAAATGCAGTGACCTCCCTTCTATTTTGCTAAAATTATAGAGACCTCCATTCTATTTTCAAAACCTATATTTTAGTCCAATTTTTAACACTGTTAAGAATATTTTATTAAAAATCATAAAATACTTAACTTTTTTATGTATGATTAGATTAAAAATTTTGAAATTATTAATTTTTCCTCATGATTTAACTGTCTACTATCTCTCCCAATTTAAAAAATATCTTCAAATAATTAAGTGTTCAATACTTAAATAAATAATTTAAAAATTTTGTGCTAAAATTAATGAAATTTAAAGAATATAAACATAAATTATATTGAATAATTTATTATATTAAATTATTTTTTTCGTGAATTTTGTAAGTGCGTGATTGAATATTATTTTAACTAATTTATGTATTTTTTTAAAAAAAATATTAAATAAATAAATTTACATAATATAAAAACTTAACATATAAATACAAAAGAAAAAATTATATGCATTAATTTTTTTGAGTAATTTGAATGATTTTTACATAATATTTTTATTTAAATAGGGATATTTTGGTTCAATATATATGACTTAACGGTTAGTTAACGGTTAGGTGGATGAAAATAAATTCTAACAAATAGAGGAGATATTTGTGTTTTGTAATTATTGATACCAGGCTAGGTTTGTATATGTTTAAAAAAAAATAAAAGTATATATAATTAAAGTAAAACAAAGAGAATGTTAGAGTATTTTACTTTAAAATTATTGATACTTATTTTTTAGAAACATTGGGCACCCTATACTCTTAAATGAGGCAATTTTATCCCTAAATTATTTTTTTGAGAAGCAAAAAACCCCTTCGTTAATGACCCTTTAATTCTGCCATTATATGCTGACGTGGCATGTCTGTGGGGCCCACACATAGTGACAAATCAAATTTTAACCATGTCCTTTAATGTTAATTTGTCCTTGAACTTTTTTTCAAGAGTGTTGTGCATCCTAAAGTCTTTTTTCTATAAATACTAAGCACTATGAAGTCTTATTAAAATAAAATTTAATAAATATTATTAAAATATTAAGTATTTTTATATTTAATAATGTACATATTATTATTTGAAACATTACACCAACTAATTTTATATTTTAATATTTTTAATATTTTATAATTTTGTATTAAAAATGAAGTGAATGAACCTCCAAGGTAATGAATGAATTTTTTCTTCCCATTTCTTCATTTTTCTCTTATTAAGTAACTTTTTTTGTAGCATATTAATGGAATAAGTGATGCCTTTCAAATAAATATTTTTGTTGTCATATTGTTGGTCTTGATTTGTCATGTTTATCGTTTTACTATTAACACTGCAACAGATAAAGAGTATTAAATTTGAAAAATGTAATATTTTGGAGGAAGATCATTAGTTGACCAAAAAACTAAGGAACTTAACCAATATTAAAAATATAAGTAAGTTTCGACATGCATAAAAGGTGTAATGATTTGGGTACTGTATCAAAGAGAAGATCAAAGATTGATATATAAAAAAATAAGAAGCCATCTATACATTTATAAAATGCTAGAAAAAATAATATTTAAATATAAAAATATTAAATTGGGTGGTGTAATGTTTTAAATAATAATATTTAAATTATTAAATATTAAATACTTAATATTTTAATAATATTAATTTTATTTTATTTTAACAAGAGATTAAGGTGCCTAACACTCCGAGAAAAAGACTTTAGGGTGTTTAGCGCTCCTAAAAAAAAGTTCAGGAAGAAATTAGTACCAAAGGATATGCCATGTCTTACATGTCAGTGTGTGTGGGCTCCACGCACATGTTACATCAGCAAAAAATAAAAAAAAAATTAACGGTTGATTAATGGAAATGGGTTTTTGCTCTTTCGAAAAATAGTTCAAGGATAAAATTGTCTCACTTTAAAATATAAGGTGCCTAACGCTCCTAAAAAATAAATACAGGGACAAAATTGAATATTAACCCTTTATTGTTTGGACTAGGATTGGAATTTGAAATTTTTTAGAGAAACCTTAAGTAGTAGAAATTGAAAATTTTACATGATTTGAGGTTAAAATTTATAATTGGTAATTTAATTAAGTTGTTTGGATTGAGGAATAATTAAAATTGAGGTTAGAATGTGAGATTGGGAATGTAATTAGAGTTTCAGAATTTAGTTGAAAATTAGGAACTTTATATTTTAAAAGTCCATTTAATTAGATTTATTATTCATATTTATGTTATTAATTATGTAGATTAACTTTGTAATCAACGTGTGGACATCCGTGGCTTGCTCAAGTTTATTTAAACTATTGGAGTGAGGTAAACAGGGTTGACTTGCTTTGCATGCTTTGCTTGGACTACATGTACATTTTGTTAAGTTATAATCTTTACTTTTTTCACGTATGTATATATGTATGTATGTATGTATGTATTTATTTATTTATCTATCTATTTATATGGTTTTTAGAGACTTGTAAGGTTTTGGAAAACGATTTATATGAATGATGAAAACCTGTGGCAAAGTTCATACATATGATATGTCAAATGATATTGCATCTGTTAAGATTTTTATACCTAAACTGTTACATTAATCATGTGTTAAAATATCATATAATATGTTTTTGGAGAAATTATTGTAAGCTGGAATGATATCAATACCATAAAATTATTGTAGGTTAAAATAACATTAATTATTATAGGTTGGAATTAGGGACAGACCTACTTGTTAATACAAGGGGGCAAATGTCCCCACAATGCTAGGAAAAATTGTACAAAAACCCAAAAAAATTTCTCTGCCCTCCCCAAAAAATTCCAATTGTCCCTTTCCAAAAGAAAAATTTCACTTATCCCCTTAAAAAATTGTTCAACTCAAATCTAATTTATATGTAATAATCTCAAAAAATGATAGTTATAGAATGGAGGGAATAATGAATATATAAAATAAATTTATTTATTTGTTTAAATAAAAAATTTATCACAAAATATTTTTCTACTAAAGGTAAAAAAATTTATTTAATAAAAAAATAAAAATCATAACTTTAATAACTATAAAAATTTTTATTTATATTCATACTGTTTTATTCAATACATCATTATAATTTCATGTATTATGTCTTATTATTTAGTAATTAATTTTAACAAATTCTTAAATTGAATGTAATTTAATAAATATTTAAAATGATATTGTTAAAAAATAATTGATATTTGTTTTGAGTAAAAATTTTGGCCCCACCATGCAATTTTTCTAAGTCTGTCACTAGATGAAATGATGCCAATACTATAAAATTGTTGAAGGTTAAAATGATGTCAATTAGTATAGGTTGGAATGATGTCGGTAGTTCGATATTATTATAGGTTGAAAGACGTCATCATTATGGTGTAGCAACTACCAAGGATTCTGTGATTGACAATTTATCAAGCCCTTTGACAACTCTTTTGTCCTTTCACTAGGATTTGAGTAGATTTTTAGGAATAACGTGATTATCTTTTGAGCTTGCTTGGCTAGAGAGGGGCCTTATTTAGGGAGAGCTGTGTGACCTTTGGCTAGATTATATCTCTTGAGTGGTCTCGGGTCTAATAAGAAGTAAATGAGGTTATAAGCTTGGTTGTCCGGGTTATGATATTTTTATGTATTGATATTTGTTTGGAATTGTTTAAATTGTATATATATTTATTTTACTCTTTTTTTTGGGCAAAGATTTATTTTACTCATTGACCCCTTCACTATCTTGTATTTCATATTTGCATACTTTTTAAATTAATTCTTCTAGTTACTTTTGTTTTTATAATATATATCTTATTAAAAAAATTAATGCTTTAATATTCAATAATTTAAATATTATTTTTTATAAATCTTTCTTCAAAATCTATAAATCCTATTATAAAAATTAAGAGCTCAACTAATGTATACAAAATTTATAGATGAATATATTTTTTACACTAGCCGAGTTGTATATCAAAATAATATGATAAAATATACTCCCTCCGTTAAAAAATATAAAACATTTTTAACTATATCTCATCCTCAATAAAGTAGTTATTTATTTTTAAACTAACCTTATCTTTTCATGTTTACCCCTATTAAACATCCTACAATAAATATAAAATTACTATCAATAGGGACACTTTAAAAAAAAAGGCAATGATTACACCTCAAAAGATTTAAAATACTTTATATTTTTGAACATCTAACTCCTTAAAAAATGCCTTACCTTTTCAAATAGAGGAAGTACATCTTTACCAAAATTTATAAGTCATATTTCAAAAATTTATAGCTAGTATAAAAAATGTATTTATTTATAAATAATATATAAACTAATTAAGTTGACTTGTAAGTTAGGTGTGAAGATTTTTTATAATAATAGTTATATCATATTTTATATATATATATATATATTAATATTCTAATAAGACATTATTAAAAAAGTTCATCAAAAAATTGATATTATTAAAAAATATAATATCTTTAGCTACTTACATGCGGTTGTTAGCACGAGCGGCTTGATAATCATCTAGCAGTCAATCAAATGATTGGTTAAAATAATGTTTTGATCTTTTTATATGGAGAAGAAATAACATTCATCTTTTAGATTTTATTTGTAATATATGATAAATTATCATATAAGGTATTCATTTGTAATTTTTTAAGTTTTTCTTTTGTAATTTTGGGAGTTATTTATATAATTTTTTAGTCAACTAATAATAAGTTAAAATTTATTAATAGTAAGGGCAATGTTGCATGTTTTTAATTGTTGAATGGAAATGTTGAACGAACAAAAAAGAAAAATTTACTTTAAGGTCCTACTCAAGATAATTCTCCTAAATTCAGTTTCAATAGACCTGAAAGTAATTATCTTGAGTAGAACTTGTGTGTAATTCTTCAAAAAAATTTTATATTGCTAGACACTTCTACATAAATAGTTGAGAGATATAAAATACTCTTTAACTCAAAGCTAATAAGTAAAACTTAGGAAAAAATAATAAAAATGAGATAAAGAAAATTGAGGTTTTGCATTGGACAAAAACAACCCTACAACTATCTCTTACATTTAAAACTTAAGGGATTATTTCATACCATATGATTCTAAATACTTCAACATGCTCTTATTAGTTTCAGAATTTGACCTATTAACACTAAGGTTATGTTTAAAGAGTAAAGGTATAAACTTAATGATGAAAAGGAATGTCCAATAGTATATACTATAAGGTGATATAAAATAAATATAAATTATTATTAAAAATGGACTGCTCAGCACTTTCAGTGAATTTTCCACTAAAGCAGTTTATTTTCAAGGGAAATTTTCGTTAAGGACCCTCTGACCCAACATAATAAAAAAGAAGACTCCTAAATATGTGATATATCACTGCAAGCTGGGGTTACTCATTTGATATTAATTTGGAAAGTAAAATGACAACGTTTCCTTGTGGAGAGAGAAAATAAATAATAATGAAGCTGAAAGCTTGTGGTAGAAGTGAAGAAGCGCGGGAATGCTCTATTCCTCCCATTTCCCCCCTCTCGCCTTCTCTAACATCATGAGTTGGTAAGTTAACTAATGATTTTGTTCTTTAATCTCTAAGAAAGTGTAATTGATTTTGGTGTAGTTGATTTGGAGCTAGAAACACAAGTCTACAAGATCAGGTTACAATTGTCTTCCCTCCCTTTGACCTGTCTTGTGTCCTCCCATCCATTTTGCAACTTTTTTTGTGGTTGGAAAGAAGATTAAATATGATCAGTTGGTACAGCTTCATTATTAAAAACTGCTTGTGATATTCATAAATGCTCGACTTCATTTCATTACATTAAATGATAGGTGGTTGGAACATTATAAATGTATATTCTCTTTAAGATGTCGTATCAAACTTATCCACTTAAGCTAAAGTTTTTTTCCTTTTATAATGTTCATGTAAATATCTTACTGTATTTATTTACATTTTCAATTATAAAGTGCTCTTAAGTAATTAAATTTGAATGTTGACATATGCAAAGTCTCATCATAAATGGATGCTTGTTTAGAGAAGCAATTGTACTGCATCTTTCATGTAAAGGGGGGATTTAAAAGTGTGGGTGGTAATGTTATTTATAGGGGTGGTGTTGTACTTGAAAGATGGATAGCTAAAGGGGTGACATACAATGGAGTGAGAAGTATCGTAGCAAATGATCTATGGCTTGAATGTAAGGATTTTGTATGAAACACAAAGTCATCCCAGTTGGAGATACATTATTAGATCTTGTAGATAATGTTAGAGTAGATCAAGTAATTGAAGAGAATGAAACCAATGGTCATATGTATGTTGCACAAACATCACAGTTAGAGTTCCAAGAGGAGTAAGTTGTCAATTTTAACTAAGTTGTTGATTTCCCTCCTTCTGGTTGACATATACTATAAATTTCCTTCGTACTTATTGATGTAGCATAATGGAGTTGGTAGCACATAGGGAGGGAAGTTCATTGAATCCTCCCAATTTTGTGACTCCAATCACTCCTTCTCCCTTACCTTTACAAAGTATGTCAACATGCATTTAGAGCTCACAAAGATTGTGCAATATTTAAAGTTTAAGTGAACAAAGTTTGCCTACACTAATCCCTGAGATGAATGCTTGAAAGTGGAAGAATTTGATTATGTGGGTTGGGTAAACATTCCCTCATGGAGATGTGTTTAGAGATGTGTTGTTTAAACATAGCATAGCTCACAACTTTTTATATGTGTTCATGAAGAACAATAGGAAGAGGATAACTATAACATATAAGGTAGAGGATTGTCCCTGAAAAGTCTCAGCTAATCGAGTGACTAAGAAAAATACATGGGTATGTATAATATCATTGGTGTTGGAACATTTACATGCTACATAAGACAATGTTGTTGTTGGACACAGTAAGAGATGCAAACTTACTTTTAGAATTATAGTAGATGAGTTGAGGTCTAGCATTAACAAGCCATCCAATGAGATAAGAAAAGAATTGAAAAGAGATTATGGGGTGAGACTGAACTATCAATAAGCCTATAAGGAAAAACAGAGGGCATTGGTAAGCATCTATGGGATTCTAAGAGATTCTTATATGATAGTCCCTTAGATATGTGAAAGGATGCAGTAAGCCGATCTAAGGACAGTGGCCAAATAGGTTGCTTTATTTGAGAATAGATTTAAGTGACTATTCATTTCACATGGATGTTGTATATATGGGTTTATGGAAAGTGCTCAACCTATTATTTATGTAAATGGATGCTATTTGAGTGGACCACATTAGGGGACTCTTTTAGGAGCCTAAGTTTATGATGTAAACAACCAATTGGTCTTACTACCTATGCAATTGTTAGTGGTAAAACTCTTAATGATTGGACATGGTTCTTGCACAAGTTAAATGAGATAACAGGTAATGTGGTTTTAACAATTGTGTCTGATAGACATCCATTTATAATAGATACAATTAGAGCTATATTTTGGTTGGGAGTAATATGCATACTGTTATTGGCATGTCAAGGTAAACTTTAGCAATGAATTTCTCCAATTAAGTAGGGGAAAGAGAAAGGCTACAGGATTAACAAAGGAAATAGTGTTAAAGTTGCTAGATGCAGTTACTTATGCAAGACATCCTGAGGAGTTTGATACAAGCATGGGAAAGTTGATGTATTTTTCAGTAGAATTGGCATAATGGGTTGAAAATTAGGGTGATGTCTAATGGTGGGCATAAGGCCAATTTGACCATAAGAGATGGGACAACATCACAATCAACCTTACGGAGTTATTTAATGCTTGGTTGGTGAAGGAGAAGAAGCATAATATTCCTATTTTGATATATGAGCATAGGAACAAAATTAGCTAAGAAAATACGTGCCTGCAAGATGGCCATTCAAAACTAGAAAAATGGTGTGGGACTAAGTGTTCAGGCTAAATTAATGGAGAATGTAATGTGATCTAACAAAATAGGTGTGCAAGACTATGGAAATGATATGTTTAGAGTGAGTTTATCACAAAGGAGATTTAACTTTGGATCTTAACAACCACATTTGCTTATGCAAAGCATGGGACATGAATGGAGTGCCTTGCTCGCATGCTTGTGCTGCAATTAACTTATTTTATGAAAGTGTATATTAGTACGTAGACAAGTACTTGACACAAGAAGCTTAATAAAAGATTTACAGCAAGACAATGATTCGAATTGAGACTTATGATATTCCTGTACCAGACATCCTAAATTATGATGACTATAGATACACGATGTTGCTTCAACCACCTTTGACTACCCAGCCTCTTGGAAGGCCAAGAACTTAGAGGGTTGAATCCCAATTCTAAGATAGAAATATGTATCACTGTTCAAGATGTAAGGACCCAAATCATACTGTGAGGACCTGCAAGAACTTGAATCTTAGCTAAACATGATTATGAACATAGAACATGATTATATGTATCCTAACTAATTATTTTTTTGGAACGCTGGGAGGCAGCTAATATATGGATCCACACAACTCATTTTGGCATAGGTTACTTTTTGTAAAGGGATAAATGATATGGGTCATTTTTTTGTAAAAGGTTATAATCTTATAGGTTACTTTTTGTAAAAGAATTTTATATGGTATGGGATGCCTTTTGTAAACTGGTGCATATTTATATGAAAGGAAATGGATTTTTATAACATCTTAAGTTTTCTCATTAGTATTGTCAATATTGTCAAGGATAATTTAGTTAATTTAGATAAATTGTTGATTTAGTGAGGGTTATGGGAGACTAATATGGTTTTTGAATCCTTGGAAAGCCTTAAAAGAGGGCTAGGTTGATGTTCAAGCGAGCTACAGCATGGAAGGGAGTTTAAAATTTTGTAGGATATTTTGTGCCATGTGCCACGGCGAGCGTGTTGACGTGTCGCGGTGCACATGCAAAATCTACACTTATCAAATCGTGAATTAGACTCAAAAAATAAAAGAGAGAAAGAAGGAACTCGAGAGCAATGATGAAGGGAGACTTATGGCTGCTAGGACTTGCTTCCAAAGTGATTTTAGAGGCCTTTCAAATTTCATATACATTGGGTAAGCCTTATTTTCTTCTCCCTCTCCCTCTTTTATGCAAAAATCTAGATTTATGGGGTAATAGGGGCTTTGATTTCAGTTTCCTTAGGTTTAGACTTAACTCATTAATTTATTCAAGGTCTTGGGGAGTTAAATCAAGCCTCTAACCCTAATTTTATGAGCTTTGTGGTGATTGAGAATTTTTGGTAAGGGTTTGGATGAACCCTAAGTACAATTTGAGGATTTTGAAACATTGTGAGATATTGGTTAGTGAATTTGGTATGTTGGGATGTTTAAGAGGATGGTTAGAGTGTTTGGGAATGGTTAATGTCGTTAGAAAAAGAATTTGGGTATTTTAGACACTTAGAACCTAGAGAATTTAGAGTTATCCAGAGTAATAATTGATGATTGTCACTTGATTGTGTAGATTGAGCATTGCTTGAGCTATGTTGTGCGTATAAAACATGTGGAGCTAATGTTTAACCACAGTAACCCTTTTGTGTGTGACAAAGGATTGAGGTAATGGAATAATTTACACTAATTGATTATATTACTTAATTGTTTGTGAGTAGATATATGGATTTAAACTTGAGATTTGATAACCTTGCATATTGCGAAATGTAGTTTTGTGTATGAAAATCTATTTTTGCAAATGATGAGTATGATGAAAGTTATATATAAATGAGTTGAGAAATTTAAAATGTTTATGTGATATATATGTTGAGTGTGAGCATGATCATGTTAGGGGTGGGAGTTCACTCGTAGGAAGGAGTAGTGAAAGTCTATATGGCATGTATCTCCTTAGTGTCTAATGAGGTATGGTGTTGGAGATTTTCTCCTTAGTATCCATGCAAGATACGACATTGGAGAGTAATGCTCCTTAGTATTAATGATGCGATGTTGGAGTAACGACACCCCGATTCATGTGCAATAGGGGGAAACTGTAGTATGAAAGTGGGATATGACACCTTTGGCCAGGTGATCCTACTATTGAAGGTGAGCTTGGATCATTGTGAATGTACACTTCATCTAGGAGCCTATGATTTTAGTTGGGGTGATATGGAGGCTCGGATGGTAGAATGATCATGCTAGTGGTAAAAGATTTGTATTGACGAACAGGATATGCGATGATATGCTAAATGTATATTTTGAAGTATTATAGTTTTACTCTCTTATGATTATACATGTTAATTAATAGTAGTAAATTATTTTGTTACTAAAATGTTTATCTCACCCCATGGTTATATTTTACAAGTGAGGGCTCTGGTAGGGGCAAGGGGAAGGAAGGGGCAATCGAAGAGTGAAGAACATTGTAGTATAGCTCTTCTCTTTCTCTTTTTAATTTTTATAAAGAATATTGCCACTATATATTGCCAACTTAGGTACATGACATTATTCCCTCTGTACCATTCGTTACGGTGGACAGAGCATAATTTGTAAAAGAATGGCATTTTTAGCCTAATTTTAATATGGTTTATTTCCCATGCTTCCGTACTTATTCTAAATTAATTTTTAACTATGGTTTGAGCTCAAACAATATTTTAAAAAGGGTTTTCTTGGGATCCCAATGTTTTAAACTAATTATCTTTAAACCCTTGAGTTGTGGTAACTTCTTCAGAGGATTTTATTTAATCCTAGTTCTCATAATGATGTGTGAATGTTATCCTGATAATGTCAAGGTAAACATCACAATTTCAACTGGGTACTTGTTTAAAGATCGGGCAAAGTACCAAGATGAAATTACTTCATCCTTTGTCTATAATATAATTGACATTTATTAATAAAATTACTTTATACATGTTAATTACCTTACTTTACAATATAGGACAAAATTTAAAGTGCTTGTTTAATGTTTTGTTTGAATGATGTGTTCATGACCTTACTTTGTATAGTTCATTCTTACAATATGTTGCTAATGTCCTTACCCCACTTGCTCTTTACAATACTGGCTTCAAAAGAGTACTAAATGTTGGTTTCTATATTAGAGTGACTTGTTCATGACCTTTTTGTGTGTGGTTCATTACCTTACAGTGTGTTGTTAATGTCCTTACCTGACTTTTTTTTTACAATATTGGCTTCAAAAGAGTAGCAAGTATTGGTCTCTATATTGGAATGACTTGTTCGTGACCTTACTTTGTTTGGTTCATTACCTTACAGTATGTTGTTAATATCCTTACCATACTTGTTCTTTACAATACTTTACTTTGTATGTATGCTACTTGTACTTCACAACATTAGCTACAAAGAGTACCAAGTGTTGGTCTAAAAATTTCACTTACTTGTTTATCACCTTACTTTATTTGGTTTATGACCTTATAGAACTAAACTTGATTTCTCTATATAACGAACAAGAGCAGATAATATGGCATTTTAAACTTATCTCATATATACTAAAATAAGTACTTGTATAATTAACATACTTGATTGTTACATAGATACAAGGCAAAGCATAAATATCAGACTACACACATATTTCAAATATGGTCACTGGCCATATTAGGACCCTTGCTTGTTGAAGTTGATGGACTCACTTTTTTGTACAAAACCCTTAGCAGCCTTTTTAGGGTCTTAGGACTGACATGCTCAGGTGTAAAATCCTGTGAGGTTGTGGTTTTGGTAGAAGGCTTGGTTTTATGTGCTTCATCCTTCTGAAACTTCAATCTGTACCTCTTATGTTTTCTGTGATCAAACTTGGCACTATCTTGCTAAATAGATTTATCACCATTTCCCTTATGATCAGATTCCTCTTTATGATCAGAGGTTGAAGGAGACCTTTCCTGAATAATGCTATCCGAAGAGAGCATTATGGTGAGCGAATGAGGGTCATTAAGTGACGATGGATTCTTCTTGAATTGGTCTAATATAAGCTGTGTAGGGATGATCCCAGGGACAACGTTAGATGTAGCAGACACACCAGTGGCTTCAATTGCAGCTGAGAAACTAAGATTCTTGGGAGACTCATCATAGGACTTAGCTATGTTAACTATAATATCTGAGTGAACCTTATGTTGTTAAGGTTGATTTTCAATGCTAGAACTTGTCCTCTTATTATGCTTAGACTGAACCTTATCTTTCTTAGATGGTTCTTCATGATTCTCCCCAAATTTGGCCATAGAAGACTGAAGAATGTTAGTCTTTCTCCTTTTTCTAGTTGATGAGGAAGTATGAGTCGTGTGGACAGACACGTGGTCATAGTTAAACTCAAGTGCTTTAGGCTTACCCATCAAACTTCTTATTTCTACAATCACTGTGTCCTTTGTGGCATCCATTTCTCTTCTCATTTCTTCCTTTGCAAGCTCAATCTCCTTTTTGAATGACCCTTCAAGTTGCTGTAGGCAGAGAGAGAATAGATCTTCATGAATCTTGAATCTATAGTAGAGCCACCTCCTTTTAGTTAGATCAATTTGTACATCATCCTTATTTATTAGAGCAGAAGAACTTGGTTCCATATTTCCTACCTCAACTCTTCTATTGGAGATACTTAATGCAGCTGATGTATATGTTGCATCAGTGTTAAAAGCAACATTTTGACTTTCATCTTCTTCTTCATCATCAATTATAGGCAACTGCATATTTTTCAGTGTAGTGACTCCCATGACATAGCATGTGTCAATCTTTCCTTCCACATACTTAATCTTCTTACCATCTAAGATTTTTGAAATCGAGGATGCATAAATGAGGTACTGTAGAGGCCTCTTTAGGTCTACATTTACCAGCTCTACTATTTTCTTTAGAATTATATCTACAAGACCGATAGTATGACCTTTCAGCATGGTTGTCAACAAAACATATTTCTCCTTTATGAAACTATTGAATGCTTATTGCTTGCATAGCGTAGTGTGAGTAAGTATATGATGTAGAACCTTATGTGCAAGAGGCATTGAAGCAGCTTAGTTATAAGCTTATCTTCTAAATTCCACTGTGGCACTAATGTCTTGTATGTATTAGCCTTCTAAAATGAGAAGTCATTTGTCGTTGCTGTAGAACCATATGAAGGTAAGCCCAATAGATGGATCAAATAACTCTCAGTGATGTGAAAGGACTAACCCCTAACAATGACTCTAAGCTTCTTCCCTTTGTTGAGAACCTCTATGAATCTATAGAGAGCTCTGGTTACTTCTTTATTGAAGGGTAGGCTTATTTCTAGCATACTCTTGTAAGGTGCTAGAATCTTCTTCACATCATAGTCCTTGTCTTTCAGCTCATTCAGATATACACACAATAGATTCCAAACTTTTTCTTGCCACTACTTTCCTATAGTTTTTAATTCTTGCCTTTACTCATATTATCATAATGATAATCAGCAAAATTTAAAGAAGCATCCATCACCATGTTTCCTTTCTTTTTCATTTGCCTTTGCATTGTAGCTTCACCAATATTGACATTACTAGAGCTTTTGAGATAAGCAGTAGCTTCCTGAGGGTTTGTCATGGAATCTGACTTGTTAGGCACAGAAGCTTCACCTTCAAAAGCAAACTTATCACACCTAGTAGCTTTTGGATTCTCAAAAGTAGCATCATCATTTATGGCCTTATTTAACTGAATCCTAACCTTCTTGGAAGATGCTTGTCACCTCTTTTGAGCACTGGCAACTTATTTATATTTGTCTAACACCTCAATTTTATTCTCTAAAATTATTCTACTCCCTTTTCTCATCATAATGAGATCATGAGCCTTTTAAAAGTCATCTGGATTGATTCCTTGATCTGTGATTGTCTTCTCTGTCATTTTTACTTGAGCCATTTTCTTCAGAGAGTACAACATAGGATTAAATTCTTCAATCAAATTGTTTAGGCATGCAATTGAATATTAGGGTTAGGGTTTTAGGTTTGATGAGTGTTTATGAGATACCTAGGGAGGAGAGAATATGGTTTTGGTGAAGACAAGGTAATTGTCCGGTTGACATGACCTTAGTTTCCTGCTAGTAGGTTTACAACATATTGGTATGAAATACTAGCCGTGGGATGTATATTTGAAATAGACGATTGACATTAAATGATAATGCTACAGGAAATGAGTGTACATACTGGTATGTCAATATATTTACTGGTATGTACACCTGACACATCGATGTAAAACATACATACTAGTATGAACAAGGCTCCTATAAAGGCCGAACTGATACCAGTATGCATATTTCATATCAGTATGTATATCACACACTGATGTAAAACATACATACCAATGTGAAAGAGGCTCCTATAGAGGCCAAATTGATACTAGTATATATATGACACACCGGTGTGAAACATACATATCAATGTGAACGAGGCTCTTGTGGAGGCCAAATCGATACTGGTATATACGTTTCTTACTAGTATGTATATGACACACCATTGTGAAACATACATACCAATGTGAACGAGGCTCTTGTGGAGGCTGAATTGATACCAGTATGTATATTTCATATAGGTATGTATATAACACATCGGTGTAAAACATACATACCGGTGTCAATTCGACACTGAAAGAAGCCTCATAAGCACCAGTATGTATGCTTTATATAGGTGATTCACATATATATATATATATATATATCAGTATGAAACATATATACCAGTATCATTTTAGCCTCCATAGGAGCGTCATTCACATCGGTATGTATATTTGACATTGGTATTAAACATACATACCGATATTAATTCGACCTCCACAAGAGCCTCATTCACACTAGTTTGTATGTTTCACACCAGTGTATCATATAAATACTAATGTGTATGTTTCACATTGGTAGGTATTGAGATAATATCGATATGTAACAAACATACCAGTATGTTAAGCTATTTCTTGTTTCACACCTTGGAGCACGGCTACCATTTCATACCGGTATGTAAAAAACATACCGATATGAGAAATATAATAATTGGTATGTTATTGACTTACCAGTATGAATGTGTTTACTTTGTGGGAGTTGAGAAATTCTAATAGTACATTAGTTTCATGTTTCGATCACTTGTTTCTGACTTTACTTTGTGTGGTTCATTTATTTGTAAAATAAAGTTTGTGTCCTTACATTACTTATTTGTCAGAATATTGAAATACTAAAAAATTCCAACTGCAAGTGAAGATTGATTTGAACTTAATATGACTTGTTCGTTATATTATTGTGTGTAATGACATTAACTTACAAAATCTTGTTACTTTTTACTTATGTTTTCCTACATTTGCATCATATTTGAATGATAAAAAAAACTATAATTTTTTAGGATTCTTCAGCTTCGCCTCTTCTTAGCCTTGCCCCTTGCAAGGAGTTTCAACATGGCCTCATGTTTGGAGTTCTTCTTGTGGCTTACAAGCCATCATAATAATTATACTTTAATATTGCGGACATCTTCATCAGAGTACAACGGACTTGTATACCTATGTTCGTTGCAAGGAGAGTTGTCCTGTGATTTCAGCCACTCAATAACATAAACCTCACAAGATGTCCTGCATAGTCAAATAGCTGTAGTCAAATTTCTTTAAAAATAGAAGAGTCAATAATAGAAAGTCACATGTCAATGTAATGCACATATATGTTTGGAGATTAACTTGTACCCATTTAACATCATTGTCAAATTCTTATTTATTCTGAAACAGTTAGGGTTTCACTGCACGCAACAATTAGTGGAAGCAATCTCATATAACTATAGCCATTTTTTTCCTTCATTTTCATATCTTCTAATTTCTTCCTACCACCAGCATACTTGTGTGTAATTTTTTATCCTTTACTCTATTATATTGCCTTTCCATCTACCAACGAGTTAAGGATGTAGAAGTTCATGATCTCTATGTCCAAAGCATAACAAAACCAGTGACCTTGGAAGCATGTGGGGCTAAAGATCTATTAGCAATCTCCAATATTGTACCCAACATTGTCCTCTAAAATCTATGCTTTATGTTGCATCCAATTCCACCTATGCTTTTGCATCACAATTTGTATTTACAAGCATACAAGTTGTATCAAGGATTTGATTACTAATTCAGCAACATTAATGAGGTAAGCATAGATTACATAATGTTCTAAGTGCGTTACCATTAATTCACTGTTCAATATATGCCTCAACACTTGATCACTGTTCTATCTTTAGTCACCCACCAACATCATGGCTGCCATTGTCACTAACTATATATAATAAAAGGGAGTGAAAACAATGGCATTATGCATTGAACAAGTCAAATCATGTTCAATTATAAATTTCACTCACCCTGTCATTTATATAGCTCCTTCCATTGAGACAAAATAGCTTAGACCAAGTAAGGTGGTAGTCGTACATATCCACAGAGATCCTATTTCATCCAATACTTATCAATTCAAAATTCAAAAAGACTTTGCAATAAGTGAAATCATTACCATGACACTTAACCCTAATGAAGACTCATCTCTTTGACTCATGTTGGCTGCAGGTAGTAGTGCAAAGCTTGAATACTACTTCATGTTCAACATCCAATGGTTTCCTCTTCTTGACATTCTTAATTGTGACAGTGTCTTATACAAATGGAGACTTCCCTGATGCACTAGCTTTGTTGGCTCTTTAGATCTCCGCAATTCACCAACAACTACATCTTTTAACTTTTGCTTCTTTTCTCTCTATCTTTCTTTATTCCCCTGACCCTTCTCGTGTACAGTATATACTGCCTTATCTTTTCTATCATCATTCCTCTCTTCACTGTTTCTTCCTCCTCTTCTTTATCTTCATTCATCTCTTTATTGTTTTCTCCCTCTTTTGTATCCTCATTCCCCTTTTCCTTCTTCTTTTCACTGTCTTCTCCCTCTGTTGTATCATCTTTGCCCTCTTTTCTTCTTCTCTTCTTTACTTTTTCCTCCCTCATTTTGTCTACAAATATTTCCTCTTCTTCTTTCTTGTCTTCACTCTTTTCTCCCTTTTAGTCATTGCCTTCTTCACTCTTTTTACCAATTCTTCACTATCATCTGCCCTTACTTGGTCGCTCTTTTTAACACTATTTTCTCCTACCTTATCTGTGTCTTGAATGCCAAGACCTTTCCCTTCTACCTCTTTTTCTCCCGATTGGTCATCATTCATAACACCCTTTATGGATTGTATCATCACCAATTCATTTGCCACCCACTTGTTTATCTTCAAAACCTTACCATCAATGTACTTTTGAAACCTTAAATAAAATTCTCTTAATTAGTCTAGAAGTGTTGCACTGAATTTCAAATGTGATTGGTGTCCTAAAGTGCTTGCTTTAGAAGTGGGTTGGGCATTCAAAATCCTATGTGAGCTTCTCTTTTCAAGGTTGACTTTATTATTAACTCATTGCTCTATCCACTCCTTCATTGCTTCTATATTAGAAAATCCATTCCTTTAATTATAGGGAATTTTTTGCAGGAAAAAAAGCTACACATGAACAATTCAAACCAGAATCCAAATAAACAACAAAAGTCACGGGACTCAAAACTAAACACACATTAAGGGATGAATAACTCTTCATATATACCACTTACAATTAGACGTAGCCACCAATGTTCCTTGTACCCTTGGGTTCACTTAACTGTAACAGTTGTTAGTACTTCACTATCTCTTTAATTGGATAAGCAACCTTTGTGAACTTTACAAGTGAACACTGAGTGTTAAATGGTGCCAAACACTTCTTCCTCTTAGACCTAGATGCCAAATACTTGTTCCTCCATACTTCTTTCTCCTTATTTGTAAACTTCTTCCATTTTTGTACTGCCTTCTTGTGATTTTGTTAAAATTTCCCCTTTCTTTTTCTACTTTCATGAAACTTCCTTATATAAAGGTGCCACCCTATATTACATTTCTCACTATTCTTTTTCCTACAAAAAAAATCAAATAAAATCAAGTTATTCACAGAGTAGCACCATTTTGATCCATACAAAATTACATTATTAACAACCCGACTAATTAACCACTATTGTTGGGGCAATGAACAACTAGGATGGGGTTATTTACAACTCCTAATTCTTCATTATTATTCAATTACTTGTTAATTTACACACTAAAACTTGTTCATTTACTCATTGTTCATGTTCATTTCTTTAACCTAACTTGTTCATCTCCCTAACCACGCTTGCCCACAAATTATTATTTGGCTAACGAACAACTCTACTAACCTACTTAACTACTATTTGTGCAAGGACCAACAAGGCTTACCAAATTCAAACTTTGCTTATTTACAAATGAATTAATTTTCCCAATATCAAACAGACATTTTTGTGAAACCACTATCCAAATAAAACATAATTTAACTTACATTGTTATGCTTCTATCACTTTCATAGTTCATAATGCTTCGACTTCTGTAAAATGCTTAATGGAACCCTCTTCCTTGTCAAACCTCAATAAATAAAAATCTCAACCAAAATAACCTCGTGCAACCTATTGGTCAGTCCTTTAGCAAAGATTCTTGGATAATAAGTTCGGCGATGGACCTTCAATGATAAACTTTGTCAACTACCTGGCGCCTCTCCATTACGTGCTTCAAAGCTCCTAAGTTAACATGTGTGTATTCAAACGTGTTTCGAAGCTCTCATCTACGTGCTTTAAATTTTTTTCACAACAATTTTAAGGGCAACTTTATCATTTTACTTTCAAAATTAATTTCATATCAAGCCCTAGCCGTATAGTGAAACATCAAATTTTGGTGCCTTCTTTTTCATTAACTTTCGTTAAGGGTCCCTCAGTGAAATTTTCCCTATTTTCAAACTATGGGACCTACCATGTTTGCTTTACTCTCTCTCTCTCTCATTTTGCTTTGCCTCTTCTTCTTTTCTAAGAATAACACTGGCACATGAGTTCTTGAAAAAGATATAGCGACTTGGTAATTATAGGATTAAAGGTATACACCCTCCGTCCCTATATATAGGGTATTTTTAATCGAATTTTGTATATTAATATAGGTCTGTGATTTAGTTAAACTTGTATAAAAACACAATAATTTTTTAATTTTACCCCTAGTAATATCATAATTAATATCATGATGATAGTAGGAAAAACATAATTAATGATCTATTCCATTTTTCAAGATAAGGATAAAATTGTTTAATTATTCAAAAATATCATTTCTACCTATAAGAATATGAGGAGGAAAGCGTATCTGTAGTGGTTGAGTTGCACGAACATATGCGGGAACAAAGCCACACAAGTCGAACTTCGTTCGGATCCACATAGCAAATGCACACATAGAGAGAATATAAGAAGCCAAGAAAAATGAAATGAAATAAGAGTGTTCTGTTTATCCACTCAAAAAAAGTGAGTGAATTACACCCATAACTAAGGATATATAGGAACGTGCAGCAGATTCGATTTATTAACTATTCCTTCTCAAAGGTTGGAGAAAATTAAATTTGAAGCCCTAAGTAAATTGTGACAAGAACCCTATTCCTCAATCTGGGCTTTTATATGGGCCTGATCCACCAAGGGTGTATAATCCAATATCTCTTACTCACACTTAGTGAAGAAGATAATGTCAGTCCTATCTCTTTCTCTTTCCTCTCTTCATACAAAGTGCTTTGCTGTGACTGCATAGGCTTGACGTCTTTATTTTAGGTGTTTGTACTAGGAATCCTATTAAGGACTAGCACAAATAACCCTAAAATTGAATTTATTCTTAATTGAATTTGTGCCTTAATGTCCTAGATTTATCAATATACACTTTTCTCATTATGACTAATTTGATCCCTCTTAAGTTAGTCTAAGACTTAGATAGTCTCTCTTATATGCGTAGTATCCACGCTTATAAATCTAAAAATTATTTCATGAGGGACATGTCTTGAATACGAGCATAGACATGTATATTTAAGATAATCTTCCTTCACTCATATACCACTTTGATAGGAAATAATCGCTTTCCTAACATGAAACCTTTAAGTTGTATCAATTATGACCATAGAATGTATGTTAAAGTAGCAGATACTGTAATATATCTCCATGATAATGTTAAAGTCAAAGGATATTATTGAAAGGATTTTTCCTTTCTGGGACTCACATAGTAATGAAGCAAGGATTTATTCACTTGCTTCCCATTGCAATTCTTAAGCACATATGGTATGAAAAACATGTTATGGTGTTACTTTTGCTTGTAAGAGCATACATCATTTTCATTTATTGTTAACACCATACAAACTTAAGTTTATATATTTACTATACCTAAACCTAAATTTTTCTTTTCTATTAATCTCACATGACATGAATTTAGAAGAATTTATTATTTGGCTATAGGTATCATGGATATGGAGATCCATGACTTGATCTAAGTATGCTTACGGATCTCATCTCAACTTGCTCTTTGATTGAGGTGACATATGATTTGTATTTCTTTTCTACCATATCAACATTTCTGTTGCCTTGCTAGTGAACACAAATGTCTCATCTTTGATTTGAATGTCTAAGGTAGTTGCTCATATGAGAAAGTCAACCTTATCAACCTGTACAACATACTAGACATTGTATATTCTTGAGTGTACACATATGGAAGTAATGAAAATTCTCATTAAAATAACCAAAATATTACATCAAGTCAATCTAGCCATGCTAAGAGCCCTTACATGTTTCTCAAATATCTCTTTGGCTATGGTTTTGTTAAGGGATCTGCTATCATACATTTCGTGGAAATGTATTGAATAGTGATAACCTTTTGTGCGATATAATCCCTTATAAAATTGTACTTAATGTCTGTGTTTGGTTTTGCTGTGATATTTAGGATCTTTGGTATAGGCTATGGCTACAGTGTTGTCACAATGAATTAACACTATATTTGTACTTTCATTTCCAAACTTAAGATGTTCTAAAAATCTCTTAAGCCATATAGCCTCTTGCACTGCTACAGTACATGCTACAAACTAAGCTTCTATAAAGTGTAAGGCAATGCATGTTTGTTTCTTGCTACTCCAACAAATGGCCCCATTATTTAATAAGAAAGTATAGCTTAAAGTCAATCTTCATTCATCTTTATCTTCAATTACATCCGCGTCGAAGTATCTTGTTAGGCATAGAAGTACCTTTTAAGTATCTTAAGATCCTCTTTACAGCCTTCCAATGTCCTTCTTTGGGGTTGGATTAGTAGAGACTCATAAGTCTTACGGCATAACAGATATTTAGTCTTGTACACATCATTACATATATCAAACTTTTGATTGCACTGGCATATAGAACTTTTTTCATTTTCCTTTTGGCTATCTCAGTTTTAGGACCCATATCAGGACTAAGCTTCACACCTGAAACTACTGGGGTATCTATAAGTTTACAATCTTTCATATTAAAATGCTCAAAAATTTTCCTTATATAATTCTCTTGTGACAAAGAAAGGAGCTTCTTAAAGCAATTTTTATAGATTTTAATCCAAGAATGTATTCTACTTCATTCATATCTTTCATTTCAAAATTCAATGAAAGCCATTCTTTAATAGTGATTATTAAATCCAGACTATTTTTGGCTAGTAGAATATCATCCATATAAAGAGATAATACTATAAAGTTCTCGTTAAACGTCTTGATGTAAACACAATAGTCTTCCTCAATCATTTAAAAGTCATATGAGGTTATTGCTCTATGAAACCTCAAATATCACTGTTTGAATGATTGTTTTAGTTTATAAATTGATCTATTTAATTTATAAACTTTATCTTCTTTTCATTTTTCAATGAAACCTAATGGTTGTTGCATATAAATTTCTTTATCCAAATCACCATTTAGAAAAGCAGTTTTTACATCTATTTGATGCAACCCTAAGTCCAGACTATTTATTATTACTAGAATTAGTTTAATAGAATTGAAGCATACAATAGGAGAAAATGTATCCTTATAATCTATTCCCTCTTGTTGTGCATACCTTTTTGTAATTAAGTGAGCCTTGTATTTATTAATTGATCCATCCACTTGTCTTTTGATTTTGAGAACCCACTCGTTCCCAATAGCCTTTTAGCCACATGGTAAATCAATTAATTTTCATACTTGGTTGGTCCTTATGGAATCAATTTCTTCATCCATTGCTTTCTTCCACTTATCCATAGTAGGTCTTGATAAAGCTTCATTTACAAAACGTGGCTCATCATCATCTAGAGGAGTTACCATTAATGCTCTACCCTCAATTTGGAAGCGTATTTTTAGCGCACTTTCTCTATTACTTTTCTGAGGTGGGGTCTCTTGTGGATTTTGATTCTTTTTGGGTCTTCTGGCGGACCTTTTAGAGCTCCCACTTAGATCATCATTTTGCAATGATTCAAGCCTATCTATTTGTTTTATATTATGTTGCTCTCATGTCTCATAAAGAGATATAGTTCGATCAATTTTTCCCCTAATCGAAAACTCATTTTCTAAAAATATGATATTCCCAGATTCAAATTTAGTTACAGTTCCATCATCATTTTCACTAATAAAAACATAACCCTTTGATTGCTCAGAATATCTTATAAAGATACATTTCTTCCCTCTTGGACCTAATTTTCTATATTTATGGGAATCATCATAGACATATACAGTTGACCCCCATGGTCTTAGGATATTTAAATCCAATTTGCATTTTGTCCATAACTCATAGGGTGTGAAAGTAATTGATTTTGAGGGCACATGATTAAGTATGAAGGCTATAGTCAACCAAGCGTCCCCCCAATACGAGATTGGAAGATTTTCTTGTGCCATCATTAACCTAACTATGTTTAGAAGAGTCCTATTTCTTCTTTCAATAACTCCATTTTATTATGGAGTGCCAGGAATAGTTAGTTGTCTAATTATTCCTTTTTCTTCATAGAGTTCTTTAAATTGATCATACAAGTATTTATGTCCTCGATCAGTTTGTAATGCTTTAATTTTATTGTCCATTTAATTTTCAACCTCATTAATGTATCATCTAAAGCACTCAAGAGCTCAGACTTTTGTGATATCAAATAGACATGACCACAATGTGAGAAAATCATCGATAAAGGTAATAAAATACCAAGCTTCGTGTTTTGCCCTTATACTCATAGGATCACATATATCAGAATGGATTAATTGCAATGGATTTTCAACCCTAACACTTGTACCAAAAGTTTTTCTCGTTACTTTTCCAGCTAGACAATTTTCACACAAGGACATTTTCATGTTTGTAATTAGACCTAGCATTCCTTCTTTAACCAGTTTAATCATTCTATTTTGATTAATGTGCCCTAGTCTAGCATGTTAGATGTTCATATCAATATTATTGGAAGAAGTGGAAAAGTAATCATAAAAGTAAACTTTGTCAACAATATCCATTATAAAGAAATTTTTTGAAAAAAGCACAATCATAAAAAAGGTTGAATTGTACATAATATCAACGTTATGAAAATTAATTACAAACCCAAATTCTAAAAGGCAAGCAATTGAAATCAAGTTCCACTAGATGTCTGGTGTATGTAAAACATCATGGAGAATTAAGGTTTCCACCTCATAAGATCAACTTGCAAGTTCCTATGGCTTTTACCTCGATCTTTGCATTATTGCTAGCGTAAACCCACTTGCTTTGATTTGGCAACCGATGGTACTCTACGAAGGATCCACGATCCTTGCTTACGTGGTCTATGGATTCTGAGTCTACAATTCAAGAAGAGAAAACAGTTTCTGTTAGAAAAACATTCTTGGAAACATAAGAAAAATGTGAATTCACATAATTCACAAGCACTTGATTACATCCACTTTGCTTAGGACAATCCTTTGCAAAACGGCCCATCTTTTGACAGGAAAACATTCAACTTTTTTAAAGTTAATTCTCTTTTTTACCACTCTTCTTTTCCTTCTTTTTGAAATGTTGTTTGTCCTTCTTTACTTTAAGGCCACTCTTATTACCCTTCTTTTGTTGCTTCTTACCCCTTTTAGGTTTAGAATTTGAAGGACCACCTTCCTTGAAAAGTAAGCCTGTCCAAATGACTTGTAAGCCTTCAGACGTTCAGCCTTTAGCTCCAAATGTTTAGCCACATCATTAAAGTTAACAATGTTTTCATTGTGGGTTAGGTTAACTTTCATATGCTCTCAACTAGTTAGGAGTGATCTGATTACAACATGTACTTGCTATTTATCAGAAAGATCATGCCCAGCTTCTTTAAGTTCACGAATCATGTTAGCCATCTCTCTAAGGTGTTGCTGTATAGGAGTATTCAGCTTTAGTTTATAAGTGTCAAATTTAATTGTAAGCCTTCTCAGTTTGGCGGTTGAGGTACTACCAAACTTTTCTTTTAAAGTAGCCTACATGGCTTGGGCAATGGATTGCTTCTCAAATTCGCACATTAAATCATTCACTGTAGCACTTAGAAGTGTTATTCGTGTGATGCTATTTTTTCATTTCCATACTGTAAATGCCTCTTGGTCTCTCTTATGCTGAGTTGAGTTTCCTACCTCAGGCTTGGCCATGACCACAGTCAATGGCTCAATAGCATCTTATTCTTCCAAAAAATATGACACCTTACAGTTCCAAATTTCCCAGTCATCCTTATTTAATTTGTCGCCCTTATTCAATTCAGTGATAATGCTTTTTGTTGCCATGCTTAGTTCTGAGATGAACTATCCCACATTAATAGTTTTCTATATTAAACCAAGAATAAAATACTTATAAAAAACATACAATGTCTTACATTTGTATTATTCTTTATTAGAGTGATAACAACTTTACTAGGTTAACTATCATGAGGCCACGTTTGTATCTCTCATCACATTGATTCTAATAAAATTACTATCGTCTATAAAGAATTTTATAAATATTTTCATAATCGTTATATATGGCTCTTAAATAACTTATCACTTTAGAGCTCTTACTCAAACAAAGTATATATAAAGCAATAAAAAAATAAAATAACATACTTCATATATATCATAAAACATCAAGGTCATAATATAATATAACTAAAAAACAAATTCTTGAAAAATGCTTAAGTTACAAACCTAAAAAAGACAACTCTTAATTATGTCTTTATGTTTTTCTTGTACTTTCGTCCCCTTGATGGCTCTATTCCATAGAGGATTTCCTGAGTATGACTTATTTTACTTGTTATGTTGCACAAGTTCTTTCCTAAGTTGTCTAAAAATTTCTCCTACAATCACGGCTTGTTTTTCTTTTGTAATGAAGCTTGAATATGCTCTTACTATTAGAGAAATTTGATCTGGCTTTTTTATTCTTTTAGCTTCTCTTTTTGCGATATTTATGATCACTAAGGGTGTGAAAGGTTACTCCATATCTTCATTTTCATCTTGAACATTCTCATCACTCTTTAATTCATATTTTGGTCCCGACAACATGCGCACCTCTTTAAGTTCCTTTAGCACATTTTCGAGATCAATATTGAGATTCTCTTTAAGATCAGAATTAAAATCCTCACTTTAAGATTCATATTCTTCCTCCTCCTCTTTGAAGGGTTTCGGGTTGGAATCCTCACCAAGAGGCTTATAATCTGATTCATCTAGATACTCAACACTAATAGGATAATTTTCTGAGTTATCAATGCTGCTAGAAGCCTCTTGCTTCATATTTGCCTAAAAAAATAAAAGAGAAAAAAGTTAGAAATTAACTTTTTTTTTTGGGTTGGGCTTGGAAGCCCAAAAACTATTTTTTTTAGGGCTTTTAGGCTTGTTAGCCTAGAAGCATCCCCTTTTTTTTTTAACAACACATCAAAACGACGTTTCGTTTTGACGAAGATAGAAACGACGCATCATTTTTGTCATCGTCTACCTTCAATCGGGTCAACTTGACCCGGTTCCTTTGGTGGGTTGGGTCTGTCGGACCCAAAACTTCTGGAGGCCATATCTCCTCCGTCTGATCTCTATTTTATGCATTCTTAGTGTCATTTTCTTCATTTTTTCGAGCTCTACATGTCCCTTTAGTTCATAGAACTCAATTTTCAAGCACCCATTATTTGGTTTATTTTTCAGTTGTTACGCTCGTCACTATTTATTGCATGCAGAATGTGTATAGCCTTATATAGAACACTTATATCAACCAAAAAGTATATAAACATGTTCATTTTGGTGATAATAATGACAAAGACAGATAGAGGTAAATTCATGCGAAAACACGATAAGAAAACAAAAAACTGAACTTGTAGATTTGCATGTATATGGTTAAGCAAATCATTATAGGTTCTTCAGACATAGAAAATGTAGCCCAGGAAAAACGAACACTTTGATATCAATATAAGAATCTAAGGAGGAAAGCATACCTATAGTGGTTGAGTTGCACGGACGTATGCGGGAACAAAGCCACACCAGTCGAACTTCGTTCGGATACACACAGCAAATGCACACAGAGAGAGAATATGAGAAGCTAGGAAAAACAAAATGGGAGCATTATATTTATTCACTAAAAAAAATGAGTGAACTGCACCCATAACTGAGGATATATGGGAACATGCGGCAAATTTAGTTTCTTAACTGTTCCCTCTCAAAATTCAAATGTTGGAGAAAATTATATTTGAAGCCCTGAGTAAATTGCACATTAAACCCAAGCATTTCTCATAATTGTGACAAGAATCACATTTCTCAATTTGAGCTTTTATATGGGCCTGATCCACCAAGAGTGGATGACCCAACACCATCCATTATATTTAGGGACGAAATAGGATTCTAAAAAACACCTTATATATAGGGACGAAAGGAGAAAATGTCCATTTTATCATCTTCTCAATGCTCTGCATATTCCAACTAAACTGATACAGAGCAATATTTTGTTATATGGAAACTTTTTTTCTTAATGCCATGCTCGGAAGTGATTGAAGAAATTCACAGAATAACTTCATTTGGAAGCTTTGAACTTACTTCGACTTTATCACATTATTAGTATCAACAGACCCACTTGCCTTCTTGGTGCTATCAATTTCAACTTAACTCTGAGTGAGAGTGAGAGAGAGAGAGGGAGAGAGGGAGAGAGGGAGAGAGGGAGAGAGTAATTTTGATGTCTGGGACCATTGCTGATGATTGAAATATATATCTGAATCTCTTATATATGTTGTAAAGAATGGCTTGAAGCTGGAAGTTATAGGGGGTTCTCGTTATAATGAGCAAGGCCACCATTGAAGTCCTTGAAAGGTGGAATTTCAGCATTGAGACTAACTCAGGTTGTTGAAAAAGGGTAACGTAACGGAGTTTCTGTATGAATTTTTCGTTGTTTTCTTTTGTAGGGAACTACGAAACATAGGCACTTGAAAAATGAAGCTTTGTTTTATTGTTTGTGTTATACACTTGTGATAGATGAAACTCAACAATTAGTCTTTCGTCTTCTTATTAACTCTAGTGTCTGAAGTACTCTGCTCTTCATCTATGCCTTTTTCTTTTTGATTTGATCTTTCAGTGTATGGAGGGGAAAGAATGATAAGGAGATAATGAGAGAGATACAAGCAATAATGCGACAGATTGCTTCAAGCATTAACTATTTGCCATGCTTTAATGAAACTTGCAAGGATCCATAAGCATCGTGGACAGAAAGGTTGCCACCCTCTTCATTTCCCCCAGCGAATAACACCAGCGGGGTTGGGGGTGGGGGGAAGGCCCTTGCAGATAGACGGGAGCAACAGGTCCCATAAATTTAAAAATAAACCAACGATAGGGGAAAAAAACATTGGCGGGAGTTCTTGAGTGATTGACAACTGATGATTTATTTTACACTGCTTCATAACATAGAATATCATATGCTCTTCAAAAAATAATTTATAATTAAATTTGCACATTTACATATATTTAAATATACATAGGTTTGAATTTAAACCAAATATCTTATTTGGACATAAAAAAGTCCCAGAATTTGGAGTTGATCCTTGTTTTATTATAATTTTTGTAATTTCAGCTACTTTGATTTTTTTTTATATTTTCTTTACATTTTCATTTTCAGTACTTTTGTTACTCTCACCCCTCCTTTCCTCTCATCTCATTTCTTATTTTTATTTCTCACCCATTGAAAAATAAAAGAAAGCTTGTCACGTTTAATTTTTCATTTCTACAATCTCAACTTATCTCTCTTCTATTTTTAAATTTTTTTACACTATTCAAATAGAAGATTTTAAATACACAAATTTTAAATATAAAATTCAAATTCAAACTATCAATCCAGGTGCTGCCTAAAGTTTAATTATCAATAGAAGATCAAGGACATTAACCTTGCCAGTAAAATAAAAATGGAAAAAATGAGGTGCCGGTAAACCAAGTAGCCTCTAAACGCGGTATTTGGATATTTCTACTGGTATGTGATATTCCATGTCATATATATATATATATTACACAATGAAATGAAATTCAATCCATTAACCATTTTATTTAAAAGCAAGATATGAGTCATTTAATTGAATGGTGTGCAAATGAGATGGAACAACATTTGAAGGGAAGAATTTCTCAAATATATGAAAGTTGTATTATACATACAATGATTCTATAAAAAAAAATGTTACTTGTTAATTGATGCCGAGGTCAATGTGCACTTTATTGCTACAACGAACAAAACCTGTACCAAAACAATACTTGTTCCTTTCAAATACCTAAAAGAATGCAAGTACTGACACGCATCATGACACCATATTTGCTTGCGTTGATTAAAAAGACAAAAGAATGAATTCAATGTGAAACAAAACAATGAAACAGAGAGAAGGATGGATATTCTTTGACCTCAGTAAATAGCAAATTACTAAATAGGCTGCAATTCCAAGTTGCTGTGCCCAGAAGTGTTTGTAGAAGATGGTGCAGGCTCCTTGTTCTCACCAGAAGTCATCTGTTGAACTGGCGGTGGATTAGTGACGGTTGCCGATACGGGAGAATCATGAGATAGGTGGCTCCTCATCTCCCGATGCTCCTGACATATGGCACACGAATGCATGCAGCAATGCACCAGGCAGGGATCACAAGGTGAATTCTGAAAACAGAATGGATCATTAAGGTGGATTCTACATGTGATGAATCAATAGAATTGATTAATAATTTTCAACTACAAGTAACCAACAAAGTGGTGGTGATCCCCCCCCCCCCAAACAGAAAAGAAAGAAAAGAAAAAAGAAAAAAAGAAACACTTGAAATTGGATAAATTATATATCCTGATTCAAGTTAGTAGTGAGCTAAGACTTCTTGTTATTGTAGTGGTCCCTATGATGAGTTAGTTGTTGGTAACTGAAGTGATCTGTTCTGGTAAGTCGTAACTATATTATTATTATGATGATGATGTAATGTGATCTGTTTCCTACTAGAAATCCTAGTCCTATAGTTAAATAAATGATTGCACTGTATCATGCATTAACGATTAATCACATTCTTTTTATCCTTATACTAGACTGCCCACGGTTGATATGGAGACTGAAGAAAGTTGGCATAAGCTGCAAATACCACAGAAAACAGATCTGACACTATCATAAACGTTATTTACAGAGTCATTTCTTTACCTACGAAAATTATAACACTGTAAAGGCATTTCTAGATAAGTAACACTGAAAATGATCAGTGACATCAATTCCAGTTATATTCTGTTGAATAGGGACAACAAAGGAGAACTAAAAACTAACTCTTCAAATATCTAACATGATGATAATAGAAGAGTTAGAAGTCAATTACGTGTAAAATGACTAAAAGTATAAATGAATAGCAAAAGTAACAAAGCTGCAAGCCATTTCAAAATCAATAAACATTTCTGCACTAGTTGAAATGCGCAACAAATTCCTGGAAACCAATATTGTTTGAGGAAGACATGAAACCAAGTACTAATGCAAGTGAATAAAATTACCTTGAGATGATATTTCTTCTGCAAAGATTGCCGAAACAGGCCAGTATAAATGCCACACATCCACCACATGAAAAGCAGGCTTTCAACGATGAGAAACGATGTGTCAGGATCAATACCATTGATAAATGCTGTTGCAGCTGCAACAGCCATTCCACCTTCTACACACATAGCATGACAAACACAAGCATTGGTCCAAGGAATGTCATCTCTCATTGCTTCAACATTGCGCCCAAATAGAACACATGGGCAGAATAATCCAGTCCAGCCTGCAAAGCAAGCACCACTATTGTAGAGAAACGTACGATTGTGGAAAAATTCTCAAGGACAAGGAGATAAAATACATGGGCATTTAAATTTCTTCAACAAGCTCTCCAGTTCTAGTACACCGAAGATTACAATCATTTATGAGGGAAGACTAAATATTCATCAAATCAAATGCTGTTGATTAATCGTGTGAAAAAATATCTTCAAACAGCTACTGGAGTTTCAGCATATTGAAGGAGCAAAAATTGGCTCTTTCTTCGTTCCGTACAAGATATCTTCTAGGGACCTAAGAAATCTCAGGCCGTCAGAACCAAGGTACTATTTTCTATATAAATCTTGCTCATAGTGCTCATATTTCTACACATAAACTGAGATGTTATCTCCAGCAGCACCACTACCACCAACTCAAACAACCAAAAACAACAAAAAAGCAAAACATGTTTATAACATGGAATGTGATAGTTGCATGATCATTGAGGATAATGAGCCAAGACTGGAATCCTAAGGTCTTGTTTGCTTACTAGAAAGAAATGGAATGGAATGGATTGAAAAAATAAAGGTAAAAATAAGATGATCAAAAGGGATAAAAGTACATTCATAAGTGGAGGAGTAATTTAGTTCATGAGTTTGGAAATTATGATTTATGAGATTTTTAGAGGATGTGATGATTCCTATCTTAATAGTATCTATTAATGAGTTTTATCATACTTAACATGGGAGGAAGAGTGATTTCGTTCATTTTTGTCCCTTTTTTTTTTTTCAATCCACTCAATTCTTATAACCATACGGGACCTAAATCATTTTTTTCTTCCCTCCCATAGAACTATTGTTAAGTATTTTGTCCTCTTGCATAATATGGTACCATCTCTATATACATCTCGAATAAATTCTTACTCTTTGCAAATTGGAGCATTTTACACTTCTTTACGCTGGGTATCTAAAATCTAAATACATGAGATAGTGTTATTATAGAAAAGCAGATAGAATCTTACAGCTTTCAGTATCTTCGACACAACTACAGATTCCAGTTGTCCAATCTTCATCTGCAGGGGGCTCGTAACTTTCAGGAAGGACTTGTCCACATTCTTGACATCTGTGAACGTTTAACTGTTGAAAATAATCTTAATTAGCAATGAAATTATAATAATAAAAAATGGTAAATTTCTTAGTCAAATAAGCAACATATGCTTTCGATAACATGGAAAAGGGTTACCCTACTCCCGTTATTTACTTCTATAAATATCCTTTCTCAAAGTTTAAAATTCAGGAAAAAGAGATGACCATCAAAATAATTTGATAATAAATAGTTTGAACCTGGTGTTTTCTCATTGTTACTGTTTACTTAACAAATAAATTAAAGATTTGAATAGGCACTATAATTCAAAACTTCAATATTTTAGATGACTACCTTCTCACGGCTCCACCACTGTCGGAGAAGGTAAATAGATATATTTTATCTTTATCGGAATTCTTTGGTTTCATTTAAACTAGGTTAGTTTTATCTAAGCTACGATATTTAGATTACCTTTGGAATAAACTTAGTTGGATTAGACTTTATAGGATTTATCCTTCTATCCTATCCTATGTTAAGTCGTATTTTGTTAATTTTAAATTTGAAAATGGGTGGGCTTATTTTATCTTCTAGAATAAAAAAGCTTCAGATTAACTAGGACTAGGCTCTCTCTCCCTCAAGTTCTTCTATTTTTCCCTCTTTTTTGTCTACACCTATTCACAAAGCCAATCCATAAAACAAACTGCACGCAATAGAAGGAAGACAGAAGATCAACTATCATATTGTCTCCTAGAATACAAAGCTAAATATCCATTATGAGGCTCACTATGAAAAGCCAGGGCAACTGCGGCCCCAAAAATGGGTATAAAGAATTGAGAAATAAGTAATATCACTTCAGTGAAAAGTGCCTGGGGAGGAAAAGAATACAGAAGACAGAGTCATAATAATACTTTATCGTTTGCATCATCTTTGACTTAAAATTCCTATGGTACCAGAGATAAAACTGTTTATGAAAACTCTACCAAACACCCTTCATGCTCCCGTCTTTCTTGAACCTAAAAGTTGAACCTAAAAGAAAGCCGTTCAGTAATATATTGTTTCCTTGCCTAAATCATTTTGTCTATTCGATATTGCATGAAAGGTTAAATCAAGAATAGAAATAATCACATCATTCTCCCAGATATACTACTTTTTTAATTTTCTTTTGATTCATAGATATACTTCTTTCTTTTCAATACTAGAAGTCTAGTACTAGAATCAAAGGTATAGCATAATATCATCAATAACAATATAAACTAATAAGATTGAGTTATAATTTTGCACAAGTGTAGAAGATATTATAATTAATATGTCAATTGGGACTAGCTCAAGCAGGTGGACGAGTGAGAATTACAATGAAAGGTGGCAAGTTTGACATGCTCATCTTGTACCAAGAGAAAATTCGTATTAAAACACGTCATACAATATATATTTTATCCACAATTAAAATTTCTACAAATCTAAATGTATTGAATTCAGTGTTTTGATATATGCATCATTGATAAATTGTTAAACTTCAATATATGACATAGTAAAAAATATAACTTAACACTTCCAAAGTTTTTTTTTTAAAAGAAAATTAGCATATAATTGTAAATGCTTTGATTTCTTCAAACATCAGAAGCCAAGATTTTTTCAATAAATACCTTAATATCTAATATTTAGAAAGTGAATTCTCTGCTGTATAATACTGTGCTGCCCTCTTCTTGCATATATTTTCTTTTGCATGCTCCTAAAAATTATATACATGTGCCCCCGCAAATCAAAATCTTCATTATGTGTATATTTAAATCAATAACAAGCTGCACTAATCATATATATATATATATATATTATAAGCCACAAAAACCTGTGGCTTAATTTCTCAAATTTCATGCCAGGCATGTGAAACATATCCAGTTATTTATATTTCATAATAAATCAATGGCAAAATGAAGTTAGAAACAATGCAAATGGAAATTAAAAAGAACCAACAATAAAACAATAAAGATGTGTGCGCGCATGTGTGTACTCTCTCCCCTCCTAAATTTAGGAACTAGTTAGGGGATTTGTTTTGGTCCTAAATATGAGACTTCAATCTCTTTTATCTCCCATGTTTATTATTTTTCCCAAACTACCACTATAGTAAGATTCTTGTTGATAATACTCCAATGTAAATGACAAAATGGGGGATATTTTAGGAAAACCAACACGCATTTTTTACAAATGACCAACTTTTCTAATTTTGTCTGAATTAGTTAATTAACTTCTACATTTAGGATCAAAGTGACTAAGCATGAGTAAGGTATTAAAAACTGATTTGATTATTGAACCAGTCAAGACAATAGTTCAAAAGTTAGTAATCCAACTATGGTTAAATTGGGGTCAACCCAGTTATAATTAGAATATACAAAAATATTTATATATAACCTTGAAAAGAGTAATACTTAAATAAAAAAAGCATTAATCCACAAGCATATAGAACATTAATGTATAAACCACATATAATTCAACAAAACACACAACAAATTCGACTGACGACTATTTATTTTATTTTATTTTAGCTCAGAACAATGTCGTTTCAAACACAATGTGGAGTGAAAAAATATATAAAATTCAAACTGATCATTTCATCCAAAACAATAAGGTTCAATGATTTTAATATATCATGAGCATTAGTGTGCGTGCGCACGCGTGTGTGAGAGAGAGAGAATCTTGATCTCTCTCTTTCTCTCTGTTTTTTTTTTTTTTGGGTGAAAAATCTTGATCTCTTTGTATGGCAGGCCTGGACTGTAAGCGGCACGTACTTCTCTAAAAAATGTAGCAGAGAAACCAGTCTCATTTTATTGCGGAACTTTTTTCCCATGTAATAAAATCTATAACAAATTTCTTTTGACCATTATCAGTACTACTCGTATCTCGAATTTGATGTAATTCATGTGAAATGGCACAAAATTATAAATCAAAGATCCAAACAATAAAATAATATAGAAATTGTTGATCTTCCATATTCAAATGTCGAAACCCAAATCGGATTCTTATCAAGATCAAGACTTAACAAAAATTGATACGTCAAGAGCAAGAAAGAGAAAAAGGATAACCAACCGATGGAACCTCAACGGGTTGATTAAGTTCGCCGGGAGTGATATCTTGCAATTGGCCTCGATCTTTCGTCAACTTTACGTACCTCGATTGCCCCTCTGACATCTTGTATGATCACTGCAAGGAGAAAAACACAAATTTATGAGAATGAATCGAAGGAGAAAGCGAATCGGGGGGGGGGGGGGGAACGAAGGAGGCGAGGACGAGAAAAACGTGGAATGAGAAATGCTGGTGACTTTGGACAAACCTGAAAAGAAAAATAAGGTCGTAATCGAAATCTGAATTCGTTGGGTTTCAGAGAGAACGTATCGTTACATCTGATCGCGATTTGATTCTGCCTCTCGTTTTCTGTCCCCCTCTCCTTATTCCCGGAATGTTTATTACACTTATTCCCCATTGCTTTCTTTTTTTGGCCGATATTTTCAATTGCTTCCAGTTCAAGAAACACATGCTCTTTCCTTTCGTTTTGTTGCTTTTTATTCCCCGTTTTGCTTGGGTGGGGGCAAAAAGGGGTCAGTTTAGGAAATCATATTTTTGGCCCATATATATATATTTTTTTAATAAATACCGGGACAACTTCATTCAAACGAAAGATATAAGGACAAATAATCCAAACAAGAACAATAAGCCAAACAAGATAACAAAGACCAGAGATCACACAAAACTATCTTATAGGTAGTTGGTCAAAAATAGTAAAATTAAAAGAAAGCCTATGAGTCAGCTTGGCTAAATGATCTACCATGTCATTCTCCTCTCTATACACAAAGTGCAAATTAGCATTCCATTTTCTACACAGGAGTCTTCTAGTAGCTTCAATAATGTCCTTAAAAGTATAAAGACTATAGTTGTCTCTTGTGATCAACGCATAATCACCAAAAACCTTCACAACCTTGAATCCTTTTTACCAACAAATTTCAAGACCCTTAATAAAAATACCATAAATTTCAACAATCATGGCTGGAACATATCCCAACTTACAGCTATAACCCTGGACCCAAAGTCCACTCACAAATCTTATGAGTCTACTACAAGAACTTAAACCATTCCTTAAGGTTGACCCATCAGTCTCTAACATGATGACCCCATCATGAGAATATTTCCTGCCCTCATCTATTCTCAACCTGTGAAGACTGGAAATCATATTAGACAGTTTGAAATCAACAACAACCTTGAAGAAGAGGAAAAAGGCTCTTCAAGATCCTCCTCAACAGCTTCATTAAATAGAACCTTGCATCTACTTCTCCAAATGATCCAGCAAATATGCACAAAAAGAAAGCTCCAAGGAATACAGTTTATTCTGGATAAGCCAACTTGGTATTTCATATTCCAATTTAGCCAATCACACTTGTCTAATTGGAAAAATTTCTCAATAAAGCTAGGATACACAAAAGCTAACCACCATTTCCTAGCATGTTTGCAATCCCGTAGTTAGTGCATAGTATCCTCCATTACCTTGCAACCGAAGGGGCATAAGCCAGTGATGTTAAGACCTCTACACAGCCAAAAAGCAGTTGAATGGACTCTATCATGCACAATTTGCCAAAAGAAAGTTTTCATCTTCTCCAAAATGTTCCATCTCCAAATCCTACACCATATGGGATCATGATCATTCGTCGTACCTATAAGAAGAAAATAATAACTAGATTTTTGGCCCATATTATAGATAATATATTATTATTATCACTTTAAGAAAACTAAACCAATATTAAACTTCTCGAGATACAAATTCATAGTTCAATGTTTGAATCACAATTTAAACTGTTCAACCTAGCATGAAAAAATTGATATATTTTAAATAATATATCCATAAAATAAAAATAAATAATTATATATAATAATAAAAAAGAATTTTTAAATTTCAATCAAAATAATATAAAATAAAAAAGGTAATATCCATACATATTTCATCATTTTAATTCAAAGTATACATACTAATTTCATTATTTATACCTCTAAAATATATACATATGTACATATTCTATATACATGTATACATATATACATGTGTGTGTGTGTGTGTGTGTGTTTCTTGCACAGATGTTCATATTTTTCATCCATCAATGCTTACTAAGTATAGCTATTAAAAAAAAGGAGAAATACTAGCAAATTGGTCTAATTTCATTTTTAGCCTTAAAGATTTTTTTTCAGGGGGGCATTGAGCATTATACACTAATAAATGGGTCAGTTTCCTTTGAACCATTTTTTTTGAGGAGCAAAAAACTCATTTCATAGTCACCCATTAACTTTGTCATTTTTTGCTTATATGGCACGTGTGTTAGGCTGCAAGCTTGCAATGACAAATAGGACTCTAATAATATCTTTTGGTGCTAATTTGCTCGTAAAGCATTAGACATCTTGAAGTATCATTAAAATAAAGAGCAAATTAAAGGATAAAAATACCCATGAAGTCATCAACTAGGAGCACATATAGAAGCCTAAAGTGAAAAGAGAATAAAAATTCTCATAACATGACCTAAGTTCATGTAAGAGTGGAGATTCATTGTCATACAATGACCAATCAGCCTTCATTGAATTTCACCTATGAATATTTTCTAGTTCACATCATTAAAAAATGGTCAACTTATACTTAAATATCAACTAAATGGTTAATGTTTGAGAAATTTGATAGATTGGTCACTATTACATCTACTAAAATAATGTTATAGGTATTCCTACTGATTTTCTCACTTTAGACTACTAGATGTTCCTAGTTAATGACTACGTGGATACTTTCACCCCTTTTTTAGTCCACATGAGCAAAAAAATGGCTAATTCTATTTAGGTGTAAGCTAAACAATCAACATTTAAGGGATTTAATGGATTGGTAACTCTTGCACCAATTGATATAACGTGGTGCATTTTTACTTTTTTTCTCACTTTAGATTACTAGATGTCCTGACCAACAACTTCATAGATATTCTTGCCCTTTTGCCCTAAAATAAAATTTAACAAAAATTTTTAAACGTTAAATAATTCAAATATTATTATTTATAAATATTCATCCAAAATTTATAAATTATTTTTAAATATTAATAGCTTAAAGTAATTCTACAAAAAATTATAAATGATTCATAAATTGTGTGTGAAGATTTGTAAAGAATGATAATAATATTTACAAATAAATTGGTGAGGGGTTTGATGATTACAAATAATTAAACCTAGAGATGAAAGCATTGAACCATGTGTCTTGATAATTATAAAATTATGAGAAATGATTTTGTTACTTGTGTAGTTCAATATTACATTTACTAAATGACAAAACTTCTAAGAGCATGAAGAACAAGAGAAGATTTAGGACTTATTTGGTTTTTATTCCCATTTTTTATTTTTAAAAACTATTTTATAATATAGTTTTTAGAATTATTTTTCAAAAGAAAACAAAATAAAAATTAATTAGGTTATATTAATTTAAAAAATTAGAATTAAAAAATAGACTGATAGTGATAGCTATATGTTATTAATGGTGGTGATTTATGATAGAAATTAATCAAGACAACTGTAATTTTTAATAATCAAATATAACTTATTTTGAAAACAAGAAAAATAAATGAAAACAGCTTGAATTTGTTTCTATTTTTTAATTAAAAAATAAAAAAACAAAAACAACTTTAGAAACAATTAAATTGAAAACACTTTTTCAAATTTTAATTTTTTATTTTTAAAAAACAAAAAGTAATTTTTAAAAGATGAAAACAAATAGGCCCTTAGACTTTATAGGTTTAATTATTTGTTTCTTTTCTAAGATTATGTTATGAAAACTATTGAGAGAAAAATTACAATAGGAATGATAAGAATACATTCATTAAATCATGTCATAGGTTCATAAAGTCCTGGATCTTTATTGTTAAACACTTAGGATGCATCTATGCCTAATTTTCTATTCCACGCTTGTTCTAGCGTGAACTTACCTGTGAATCAATCCATCCTTATGCATTTTAGGACTTAGTGTATCCAATTCAAGCTAGAATTTAAATTAATACTAGCTTGAGTTAGACTCTAAAAGCATTGCTAAACATTATAGATTAATGCACACTTGTCTTGAACTAGACTCAAGTATGTTTGAGCCCTCAGTGAGGGTGTAACATGTTGAAATTAATAAAACTAGTTACTAATTTATGGGTAAATTAGTGATATGGTAGATTAATTGGATAATCAAGATTTAGATGGTAAGCTAATGTTTTAACTTATTTTAATAATGAATGGATAGGATCGAGTGGAAGAATGATGCTCCGAAGCAAAGTATGCAAGCAAAGTGAAATTTTCCTTATTATTCCATACACTGCTATATATGCTGCATGCATCATGACATATGGCATAGAATTCTGACTTTAAATCTTATGGATCAAGCATGAAGAGAGAGGGGAAAAGAGGAAAAGGAATGCAAGGGAGAGAAAAAGGATAAGGGTTTTGCTAGGCAAAGCTTCATGGCCACTTGAAGGATATTTCAGACTTGTCGCTTGCCAAGTAAGTTTTGCATCACCTTAAGCTTTAATTCTACACTAATTTTTCTTAGTTTAAGCTATAGAAAAATTGAATCAGAGAGTTTTAAGAGGTTGTTTTCTTACCCTTTTGTAACAAAAAGGCTCTTCGAGGTTAAATTAAGGTTTTACAACTGGTTTGAAAGTTAATGGTAAAGCTTTAAAGCATAGGCTTAAATTAGCCAAATTTATTGAGTAAAAATGGGTAAAAGTTGACAAGAAGTGTTTGAAGGTTACTATAAGTGTCAAGAGAATTTAAAAGGATGAAATGAACCTATGAAAGATTGATGGAAGTGTGTAGATGCCTAATTGTTATAATTAGTTCTTTAGTCAATTTGATAATTGGCTTAAGGTGCTAATTTAGGTAGCTTGTCATAAATTGTGCGTTGATTGAGCGAAAGAAATTTGAGTAAGGACAATAGTGCCACGAGTAATCTTTCTTGAGAACAAAAGAGTTGAGGTAATTAAATAGTTCATTATGTTTATTAGCCGGTGTAACTATATATAAGTAAATGCAAAAAATTATGGTCTTATGGTTTCAGATTTAATATCTTTTGCAATGTGTATGTTTTAGCATTCAAATGATATGTCAATGTGGATTTAGCTAAAAATGATTTTAAAAAGAAAATTTAGTGTGTGTGTGTGTGTGTGTAAATATATATATATATATATATATCTATAAGCATGGGAAGTAAATGATTTTATGCGTGTGATAATAGCATGATCATGACAATGGGTGGGAGTTCACCCTTTGTGTGTGTGTGATGGAGATGTGTGTGTGTAAAGAAATCTATATGGTCGAGCTAACCTTATAGGACATCCAGTGCAGCATATTATTTAAGACTATTACTATGAGACATTCGAGTATTTTGACAACTCCTTAATGTTTGTGATGTAGCAGTTAAGAGTCAACAACACCTTTAATGTATGTGTGTGAATGAGGGAAACTGTAGTCCGAAAATGGGATAGAATATCTTTGGTTGGGTGTTGCTACCATTAAAGATTTGCTTGAATCAATATATGATTAGTCCAATAGAGTCTAAAATTTCAATCATGGAACTTGGAGGATCAATGGATAGAGGATCATGATAGTGTGTGTAGTTATGCTAGAAATGACTATGTGTGTGTGTAATTAATTTTTTTTGTGAATGTTACAATGGTTTGTTTACTTGTATTTTGTTATTCCTACTAATAGGTACTTAATAAACTATTTTAGTTACTAAGATTATTATCTCACTCACAGTTATTCATATTTTTTTAGTTTTGGCGTTAGAAGCTTGAAAGGAAAAGATTCAGGCCAAGATTAAAGAATCTTTTTCTAGCCTACTTGGGGTTGGTGTAATGAACTTGATTGTGTAAATAATGTATTATATATAAGTTGTCATAAGATAACATGCATGTAGGAAAGTTATTGCACTTGTGAATGCATTTGTGTAACCTGGCTCTACAGCGTGTACATTTGTGATGTGTGTGATTTTTGAGTCATTCAAGGCCAAGTTATAATGCAAGTTCATATGTATATAATATGTTGTAGTGAAAGCATGCAAAGTTTAGCCAAGTGTGTAAATGTGTTTGAAAGGGTGATCTTTGTCTAAGTGTGTGAAATAGGTAGCTCAATGGCTAAACTCATGTGTGCACATGATATTGTGTATGCAACTGGTTAATTAGGTGTTAAATGTCCTTTTGGATGTAGTCAATGCCCTAGAAATAGCCAATAACACTTGGTTTAGCATTGGGATGCTCGAATGAGTGAACATGACTCGAAACGATCATTTTAGATTCAAATGTCCAATTTTCAGAAGAATTATCAGATTTAAACGAAATCAATGTCATTAACTAGATTTTGAAATAAGCTTCATGTGAGTGCTTCAACCATCTCAATCAAATATCGAATGTGAACATAGCACATGCTAGAAGTTCATATCAACGAACTGTTATGACATTGAAATTCTATCATATACGCCACAATCCATGGTGTACATGCTACGATACATGTCACAGAGTGAGATGTAATGGATTTATACCACATGCCGTAGTACATGTATCACATGCCATGGGATATCACTCAATCTACCTAAAAATTTTTCATTTAGCCTTTATTTTCTTTTAATGTGCTATAAATGCAAACCTTATATTTTCGTTATGCATTTAAAAGTTTTCTATCCTATTTAAATGTTTTCATAAAAGATTTACTATGGGATCCCAATCGTTAATGGTTTTCTAAGTTTAAACCTAGGTGAATTTGCATGTTAGTCCATAATGTCAGAAAGGCATTACAGAAGGAAAGAGTCTTAAGCTTGGCTAAATCATGCTTTACTCTAGATTGAGTCCATACTTGAATGAACCATTGCACTTATACTTGCTTCTATGACCTAATTCTTGCTTGAGTTGAATGTTGTCCATGTTTGAATTATCCCATAGTGTCAACTTAAAGTGTAACTTAGAGTAATTTACATGTGACACCATTTTTATCTATGCTTTAATAGGTTTCAACACTTATTTTATTTCATGACTTAAAGAGCCTTAACCCTAAATAAATCAATTCAAGCTTGTTTTAGAAGTGACTCAAGAATGTCTTGACTTATAGAGAGGTCATTTCCAATCCACACTTGTTTTAGTTTGTATCCACACGTATTTGAGTTCATAATGAAAGTAAGGAGCTTTTATACTGTAAAATAGGCTTGAACCTTTATAGCCTCATGCTTGAACTAGCTGGAAGTGAACCATATCATTATGCCTAAAGCCAATCCATGTGTGTGTCCCTTCTAATCCATACGTGAATCATACTTTGACAAGCATTTAATTTTGTTCACAGAAAAAGTGCTTTTTCTAATAAACTTCACTTTTCCACATCTCTAACAGCTATATTCCTTACCCTAAGTGTTCTTAATGTATTTTTTAGTGCCAAACTATACATAACATCTCATTTGAGTAAGTAGGTAATAATTCTTTAAACATTAAGTATTTTTCATTCAATTTTGTCAATTTGAATTTTATATTTTGTAAAAAAGCTCTCAAGCAGTTTATAAGCTTTCATTGTATTCATATTTACTTTTTTAGAGAGTTATTATTTTGAAAAGCTTTTTATTGCTTATCTGAAATATTATAAGGAGATTTTCCTAAGTGGTTGTAAGAGCTTACAAGTGTTGTAAGTGTTTTTCTAAAATTAAGATTAGTGTACTCTTGTAGTTGTATAGTGGTTGCAAGCATCCTTTAAAGCTTGTGTCTATAGTTAAAAATCTCAAGTATAATTTTGAGGATTAAATGTAGATCAAGTGGTTGGAATGAACCTTAATAATTCTCTTTTTTTTAAACTCTTAATTTCATAAAAGCTTTTTACATGTAACTATTTTAAGTTCATTATTATCTTAGGTTGGAAAAAGTTTTTGAAAAAATTTTAAGAACAACTAATTCACACCCCCTCTTAGGTGTCAAGCTTATCCAACATTTGATATTAGAGCTTGGTCTCTTGATCAAAGCCTAAATAGTTTAAAGGGATCCTATGATTGCTTTTGGTAATACTATTCTTTCTAAGAGTACCTAGATTAATAGGCATATATAATTTAGTGGTGAAAATTATACATTTTGGAAGAGCAAAATGAGATTTTTTTTTTTGAGGCATCTGATTTGGATTTATAAGGCATTGTTAAGAGTAGACTCTATATTTACCTAAAAGATGTAGATAGAGAGAAAGTTAGAAAAAGTAAAAATAAATATACCAAGAAAGAGGAGAAGCTAGTGATGCTAAACTCCAAAGCCAACCTAATTATAGCAAGCACTTTGGGCTAACAAGAGTGCTTCTAGGTGAGCAACTTAAGCACAACAAAAGAAATGTGAGATGCCCTTGAAATAGTTCATGAAAGCATAGAGTAAAGGAGAACAAGATCAACATTTTGACTTGAGAATGTGAATTCTTCAAGATGAAGCCAAGAGAAAACACCAAGGAGATGTTAGTGAGATATACTCACATGATAAATGAGCTTACTGCTCTTGGAAAGACTTATCCTTACAAAGAGCAAGTTATAAAAATAATGAGAGCTCTACTAGTTGAATGGTAGCTTAAAATCACTGCCATAGAAGAAGCAAAGAGTGATTTAATGAGATCATTTGCTACTCTACTTGGAAGCCTTATTATGCATAAAGGGAAACTTACATGCTGAAGGAGGATGCTGAGAAGAAGAAGATGACTCTAGCATTATTTGTCAAGAAACTTAGAAATTTTTTTGGAAGAAAAAATTCATAAAAGATTCCAAACAAGGGTATAAGAAAGAGAAGAAAGAAAGAAAAGGAGATAACTTGCTTCAAATGCATGAAGCCAAGCCATATCAAGTCTATATGTCCTTAAGCCCAAAAGAGTAAGAGCAATAAATATGATAAGATGAAATGCAAGGTTTATCTCTCTTTTATATAGGATGAAAGTGATAAGGAGTTTGAAGCCAAGGAAGCTAATCTTTGCCTAATGGTAAGAGGAGATGATGATGAGGTAAATGATTTTGATTTAGACTCTGAATTTGATTTCACTTTTAAGGAATTGAAAAATTCTTTTAAAGAAATGCATAATGAGTCTCTTCAACTTTCTAAATATTTGGTTTTAATGCAAAAGAGACTTACATCTTCCAAAAAAGAAAATGCATTTTTGAAAACTAAGAATGAATCCTTGAAAAGGAAATTATCTTCTTTAGAAAATGAGACTCAAACTAAATACATTGATTACAAATTGCATGTTTCACAAAAGGAGAATTTGAAAAATACTTTGGAAAAATTTGTTAGAGGCAGAGAAAATTTAAATATGATTTTAAATCAACAAATAAAAGTTTAAAATAAAGCTAGCTTAGGTTATAAGCCAAATTTGAAGTAAAAGTATTACAACTTTTTTGTGCTTGTCACTATAACTAATTCACCTAATTTCACTTGTTTTTATTGTAACAAGAAAGGTCATATGACTAAGTCATGTCACTGTAGGAAAAATATGTTGAGTGAAAATATGAAGTGGGTTCTAAAGAGGTTCAATAACCCTCAAGACCTAAATAGATTTGGGTACTTAAGAAAACTAGACATTGGTATAGGTTTCTAAGAGAGCCACTAGTAGATGTTACTTAGATAGTGGCTACTCTAAGTACATGATTGCTGACAATTTAATGTTCATCTACGTGGCAGAAACTACTAATAGAACTACCACATTTAGAGATAATGATAAAGGCTAAATCATTAGTGTAAGTAAGGTCGGGAAGAGATTCTCATCTACACCTTGTATTGATAATTATTTATTTGGTTGATGGTTTAGGACATAACATTTTAAGCATAAGTTACTTATGTGATGAAGGTTACGAAGTAGTATTTAACTCTATCTAGCGTGTTGTGAGAGATGAAAAGGCAGGTAAAATCATCTTAGCTAAGAAGAGAGCTCAAAATATGTACACCATCAATTTTAAATATGATGCTTTTATAAATATCAAGTGCTTAATCATTGTGAGTGATAAATTGTGGTATAAAAGATTAACACATGTGAACATGAACCAATTAGAAAAGATGGTGAAAAATTACCTTGCTATTGGCCTACCATAGATCAAATTCAAGGCAGACAAGATATGTGATGCTTGTATGAAGGGGAAGCAAGTCAAGGCTACTTTTTAAAGCAAAAACGTGGTGACTACTTTTAGATCTCTTGAGTTGCTACACATGGACTTGGTTAGTCTAGCAAGAGTAAAAAGTCTTGGTGATAATCTCTATACCTTTGTAATTGTTAATGATTATTTGAGATTCACTTGGACATTTTCATGTCTCATAAGGACCAAGCCTTTAAATATTTTATTACTTTGGCTGTAAAGGTTCAAAATGAAAAAAGCTTGAAATTATGAAGATTAGAAGTAATCATGGTAGAAAATTTAACAATTCTAGTTTTGTTGAGTTTGGGAAGAATAGGAAATTAGTCATGAATTCTCAACACCAAAAACTTCCAAACAAAATGGAATGGTAGAAAGAAAGAACAAAACTCTAGAGGAAATGGCATGAGTAATGCTAACTAAAAAGGAGCTCCTAAAGTATTTTTAGGTAGCTGCAATGAGCATAGCTTACTATATTACCAATAGAGCCTATGTGAGGCCAATTTTGAACAAAACTTCAAAGAAAGCCTAATCTCTGTCATTTATATGTTTTTGGGTGTAAACGTTTTGTGCTTAATATTAAAAAAAATATAATTTAGAAAAATTTAATTTTAAAAGTGATGAAACTATCTTTTTAGGTTACTCCAATAGAAGCAAAGCTATTAAAGTCTTTAAGAAAAGATCTTTTTCTATTGAAGAATCTATCCATGTCAAATTTGAGGAATCCTCTTCACAGGAAAAGAAAGAGAAAGAGACTATAAATCTCCATCTTGATGATCTTTCATTAAAGGATAAGGAAGAGAGTCAAACCAATATGAACCTATGATTGATAATGATAATGAGCAGACCAATATTATTTCAATAGGTTGAAAATATAGTAAGTCTCATCCTATTGATCAAGTCATTTTGAAGTTAGTAATAAGGTTAGAACCAAAAGTTTGTAATGCCCTTACCGACATTACCATATGCTTTACTACAATCAATTTAAATCACTTTGAAATCATATAATTTGAAAACATTGAAAGCCTTGGGTCCTAAGAAAAGATTTTCAGAAATCATTTTATAAATCACTCAGATTATAAAACCCTATATATAGCAGAAGCATATTGCCTAAGTGCATCAAAGATAAAGAAAACATGTGCAAATTTAGAAAACAACGTAAAATTTGGCACCGCGCACTGTGGCTTGTGCCACATGCACTGCGACTTGTTGTGGCATAGAGACTATAGCCATTTGCTCTATGCCATATGCCGTGGCATGTGAATACATGTGCCATGTGTCGTGGCATGGCGTACATACTTAAAATTGTTGTCATTTTGCAATTTCTGAGGCAAATTTTAGACACACGCCATTTCCACATCCGATGTCTGATTAGGATGGTTCAAACGCCCATACAAATCTTACTTCAAAATCTAACTAATGACACTAGTTTCATCACAATTCAATATTTCTATAAAAAATGGAACACTCAAGTGTATTTTGATTGTTTTTGCTAAAATTTTGTCACTTAAGTGTCTCAATTCAAAACCAAATGTCATTAGCCACTTTTTGGGCCTTGACCATGTCTAAATGGACAATACACACTTAATTGACCATATACATGCACAATATATCATGCATACACAGATTTGGCTTGTAAACTGCCCATTTCACACTTTTTGGGCTAAATCTCATTTTCATTTCTATAATCTCATACGTGGCCAAATTAGCACACATACTTTTCAAACATCTCATATTCACACACATATACATTCTTCGACTAGCTCATCCAGTCATTTCATCATTTACACATATACAAAGTGTTAGGGAGCTTAAAATCACAAAACACAACATTTACCATAATATGTACATGCTCAAGTCTTAAGGTAACTTATACACAGTCATTACTAACAAGTTACAGAGTCATTACACCAATTCTTACAAAGGCTTAGGCGAGAGATGTCAACTCAACCTAGGTCCTTTCCCTTCGACCCACTAGCACCAAGACCTGAAAAAAATGTGAATAATAGCGAGTAAGATAAAAATCTCAGTAACCGATATAGTTCATTTAATGCCTATTAACACAAATAACCATGCTAAAGTAATAAAAACCATAATGTAACATATGTATATATAGCATAAAATAGGTAAAACATTATTTTCACATATAAATCATTTCTCAAATACCTTTACACCTTAGCATAATCATCTATCCACCGATCCTCTAAAGCTTCCCGACACAAAACCATAGGCTCTCTTAGATCAACAACTTATTAACTCGAGCACACTTTCGGTGGTAAAGACACCCGACCAAATGTAATCTAACCCACTTATGGATTATGGTTTCACTCTTCACACACTTGTGATAGAGGCATTGTTGACTTCTAATTGCACTTAAACGAGTATTAGGGAGTTGCCAGACTGCTCAGATATCCCATGATAACAGTCCCATAATATGCTGTATTGGACTACCCATGGTACTAGCCCATATAATGCTATACTAGATGTGCCATAGTGCCAGCCTAACTATATAGATTTTTCACTTATATATCTCCACACACACATATCCCTACACATTCTAGGTGAACTCCCACCCCTTATAATCATGCTCTTTCATAATTTTTACTACTTTTCTTCACATTTCCATATTACACACTTTTATACAATATATATGTATATTGAAATCAATACCTTTTCACATTTCATTTCCTAAATCAAGGTTCATGCTAAAAACCATTTTCAATAACAATCATGTATAAAGGTCATAAAACTATAATTCTCATTTAGTATTTACTTTTACATAGTTATAATAGTTAATAAACATAATAAACTATATGGTTACCTTAACCCTTCTGTCCAATAGACAAGGTTACTTGTGTAACTTCCTTACTCAAATCTCTTTTTGCTTATCCACTCATCACATACTAAAATCTACACAAAATTGGCATTCAAAGTTAATTTTACTATTGACAAAAAGTGCCAATTATCGCAATAACACACCTAATCATTATTAAGTCCACAACTCACGCTCAATTACATGCATTACCACTGATTACCACTCATTTCAAACTTTAACCTTTTTTGGACAACTTTCTCTCACTGCTCTCTCTCTAAATTAGGGCAAACCTTGCTTGTAGCTTTAAAGCTTTATCATTTTGACCTAAACTAGTCACAAAGTACAAGTTTAGTTTCGAAGAACCTTTCTATTACTATAAGGTAAGAAATCAACTCCTTAAAACTCCTGAATTCAATTTCTCACAAGTTAAAACTAAGAGAAAATAGGGTAGAATCGGAGGTTAAGACAATACGTGACCTACCCAATAAGTAACAGGTTGGAAACATCATCCTTACTCCTGATTATGCTTAACCCAACACATCCCTTGCTCTTGTCCATGTCAGAACTCTTCTCCCACATTTCTCCTTTCTATTTCACGAGTTGGACACTTCCTATTAATCAAAGTTCTGCACTATACGATGCGGCACATTTATCCCCTATTATAGCACGTGACATAGTGAGGGAAATCCTCACTATGCTCACATGCTCTGCTTCAAGATTTCACTCTTTCACTCATATATGTTCATATGACATCCTAATAGGTCAAAACAATACTTCATTATTGAAAACCCTAATCCCACATTAAATTACTAATTCATCATTGATGCAGGATTAGAAATTTAGGATGTTACAAGGTTTACTAAGAGAGGTATGCAATTTCAATTCATTTCTTTCTAATGTTGAACTATCTAACATTGAAGAAACCTTATCTGATAAATATTGGCTTATAATAATATAAGACTAGTTTGAGAGAAGTTAAGTTTGGGATTTAGTTCCTAAGCCTAGTGTCTATCCAATTGTGGGCACTAAATGAGTCTTTAGAAGTATTGTGGTTAGAAACAAAGATAGGCTGGTTGCAAAAGGTTATAATCAAGAAAAAGGTATTGATTATGATAAAATATTTGTTTCAATTGTAAGGCTTAAGGCTATTAGGTTATTACCTGCTTTTACAGGTGCTAAAGACTTTAAATTTTTTCAAATAGATGTTAAAAATTCTTTCTTAAATGGAATAATAACTAAAGAGTTGTATGTGGAACAACTTCCAGAATTTAATAATCCATCTATGCCAAATCATGTGTACAAACTAAAGAAGGGTTTGTATGGTCTTAAGCAAACTCTTAAAGAACGGTATGATAAACAAAGCACCTTCTTATTATGTAAAAACTATAAAGGAGGTCTAGTGAATAAAACCTTATTTTTCTAAAAAAAAAAAAGAAGGTGAACATATTTTAATTGTTTAAATTTGTGTTGATAACATTATTTTTAGAGCTATTGATGAGGATCTTTGTAAAAGATCTACTGATATTCTGCAAGAAGAATTTGAAATGTCAATGATAGGGAAGTTGAACTTCTTTCTTGGACTATAAATCAAGCAAATGAAGAATAAGTTATTTGTCAACCAAACCAAACATACAAAAGAGGTACTATACAAATTTGGTTTTGAGAATTTCAATCCCAGCAAGACTCTTATAAGTTCATCAATCAAAATGGACAAGAATGAGATGGGGAAGAAGGTTGATCAAGCCAAGTACAAACAAATGATTAGCTCGTTGCTATACTTGATTGCCAACAAACATGGTATCATGTTGAGTGTTTGTATGTATGCAAGGTTTTAAGATGATCCAAAAGAACCTTACCTCCAGGATGTAAAAAAGGATCTTCAAGTATCTGAATGAAACATCACAACTAGGACTTTTCATGATATCATAACTTGAATATTTACTAAGTATAAGACTTTTTATGTGCATGACATTATAACTTTTGTATTTATTCTTATACATATTGATACTTGAACTAATCACTTTATTTATGACATTTAGTTTTGATGATGACAAATATAGATTAGTCAACTAATTTCTACTTGTTTTCATATATTTAGCAGTTAAATATAACTATAGAACAAGTGCTTTAAATTGTTTTTTTACTTATTTTGTTCTATACTATATGAGATTTGAAAAAATAATTTGTTTACATAAAATTTATTTATACTATCATATTTTTCTCATCCTAAAATGATTCTATATCGAAGAGAGTTTAAGTTTTATTTTCATAACTTAGATATTTACTAAGTATAAGGCTTTTCATGTGCATGACATTATAACTTTTATATTTATTCTCATGTATATTGATACTTAGACTAATCACTTTGTTCATGATATATTTTGAAGGTTGCCCAAGGTACAAATAATCCAAAAGTAAACCAAGATTTTCTGTCTTAGCCAATTCACACTTGAATTAGACTAATCCATGATTGAATCAGCTTCTGATAGTGCATTTAATACATTTCACAAAAAAAATACTTTTTCAACTTTGCTTCATTCCTACACATATCTAATGGCTATAAACAACTATATTGTGTCTCCAATAGCTATTTTATTGCATGAACTACATATAAAACACTCAAAACTTATTTTAAGAAGTGATTAAGCTTAAAAGTTATTGGGTTATAAGATTTGAATTCTTTCTATTGTTATTATACAAAAAACATTGTTCTTTAGCCAATATCTTCTATATCTTCATCATTTGAGTATAAGTACTTAATTGTAATCATTCTGCTCTTAAAGAGAGTTATATATGAGTATAATTCTTCTTCATACACATTGTAAAAGTAAGGGAGACTTTACTTGTAATCAAGAGAGGTTCTTCTCTTGCAAGAAAAGTTAACTGGTATAGTGAGTGGTTGTAACGATTCACAAGTGCCTGAATCAAACTTATGGATTATAGTGGCTCACAAGCTTCCAATTCAAACTTGTGAAAGATAGTGAAGAAATCTCATATGGTTTTCTTGGGAACTAGACATAGACTCAAATGGTAGAGTTAAACTAGGATAAATCACATTCTTTATATTTCTAGCTATTATAGTTTATGCTTTAATGTCTACTTAGAAATTATTTTTAATCATTCTTACACTTATTAAGCTTGAGAAAATTACCTTAGCATTCTTACAAATAAAGTTTAAAACTTAAATTTTCTCAAACTTTTCCTTACACTCTATTTTATTGAAAAAATTTCAAAAGGACTAAAAATTTGATTAACACCTAATTCATCCTCTCTCGGGTGTGTTTCTATATCTAACAAAATCCACCAATTAGAGCCTCAAACAAAGAGCCATCTAGAAAAAGAAAAAGAAGTTCTTCCTTTTGATGGCATGCCAAATCCAAAACTACCCCTTACTACCTAAATCTAATGAGGCACTAACTCCGAGTAAAGCCAACACTGATGAAAATGTGGATGATTGAAGCTTCAACATATTAGTTGAGTAGCTTACTCGACATGTTGGTAAACCTACCATAGCCTTAACCTAAGCTAATCCCTTTGCCTCTCCCACATCTTAAACAACTCTTCCTATTGCATATTCAATTACCAAAACTTTTGTTAGGAAGAAGAGCCAACCAAAATTAAAGACTTACAAACCCTACCAAACACCTAAGCTAATGGGAGTTGAGTAAAACATGCAAAAGGAAGTGGTTGAGTCTGCTAAAGTAGTTGAGAAAAAGGCTAAGATAGTGGATAAGCCATAAGAAGAAAGTGGGAATGAGAAAGTAACTGAGGATAAGGAGAAGAATGTAGAATTACAAGAGAAAGGGTGAGCATATCAATTTGAGTATCACACCTCAATACTAAGGGTGTGACTGTTATAGAACATGAGATAAACTCATATTTCATAAACCTTAACTAACTAGAAAATTACCCAAAATAATGACAAATAATTTATATAGAACAATAGGTCTATAATATATATCTATATATGAATATAAATTTGTAAAGTCTTGAACAATTCTATAAAAATTTTGGCAAAATCTCCCTTATAAATAGGGCCTCTCAAAATTTCTACAGTACAAAACCTATTCATTAAATTCAAAAAAGGAGCTTAGCTCTATATTATCAGACCATATAATAACAAAATAAGACTAGGACCTAACTTCAGTATGTAGTATAATGTGTAACATCCTAAATTTTAGATTCAAAAACTAATTACTAATTAAGGGTAAATTAGTAAATTATGTATAAATTAGATAATTAAGATTTTGGATGACAAATTGATATTTTGACTTGATATGCTATTGAGTTGATAGGATCAGGTAGAAGAACGGTGGCTCAGAGAGAAGTATGCAAGCAACAATGGGATTCGTCTTACTGTGCTACACGGCACAACATACGTTGCATGTGCCATGGCGTATGACACATAATTTTGACTTTAAAAGATATGGATCAGCTTATGGTTCAAAGAGGAAAAGAGAGAAAGGAGAATAAAGGAGTGATAAGAAGACTAGGCTCTACTAGAGGAAGATTATTTAAGCCACTAAGAGATATTTCTAACCTGTTACTTATCGGGTAAGTTTCGTATCACCTTAAGCTCTTATTATAATCTAATTTCTCTTAGTTTTGATTTAGAGAAATCAGGGAGTTTTAAACGGTTGTTTTTTTTTGCCTTTTAGTAATAAAAAAGACCTTTAAGAGTTAAACTAAGGTTTTACAACTAGATTAGAAGTTAACAACTAAGCTTTAAGGTTGTAAGCTTAGTTTGACTTAGATTATGAAGTTTTAAAAGGTGGAAATGTTAGTTTGGGTTATGGGTGAGCTAAAAGGTGTGGTAAAGAGCATGGTTAGGATGTAATGGTTGAATGTAGAAGATTAAGGGAATTAATTGTGATTTATCATAATAATTAGTATATTGGTTAACATGATAATTGCCTTATAGTGTTAAATTATGTAGATTGGTGTGATTTATATATTGATTTAACAAAAAGGAAGCCAAAGGTTTGGAAGTACCATGGGTAGCCTTTCTAAAAACAAAAAGTTAGGGTAATGAGATAATTTTCTATGTTTATTAACTAGTTTAACTATTTCTAGGTAAGTGTGAATGATTTATTATTTATATTAACATGTTTTATAACTTGCATGTTTAACATTCAAATAAGGATTTGACTTGTTAAGTTATTTACAAATGGTGTTAAAAAGTAAATTAAGGGTGTGTGTGTGTGGGGAAACATATGTGACTTTATGCATGTGAAAGTGGTGTAATCATGCTAGAGCGTTGGGGTTCACCCTGAGTGTGTGGAGATACGTGAAACTAAAATCTATATGATTAGGTTAGAACCATGAGACCTTCAATGCAAAAATATATTTAGGATTGTTGTCATGGGATATCTAGATAGTCTGGCAACTCTTTAGTATTCGTGAGGATGTGATTAGGAATTAATGAAACCTCTATTGTGTGTGTGAAAGGGGAAATTATAGTTCAAAAGTAGGACAAAATACATTTGGCCTGGTATTCCTACCACTGAAGGTGTTAATAGTTCAAAAGTTTTTCTTCCCTTTTGTCTTTCATGCTTCCTATATTTTTAAATGTTAATAAGTTTGAACTCAAATTACTTGTTTGAAGGATTTTTATGATCCCAAAAGTTTTCAATTGTATTTTGCAATGTCCTCATCAACATTACCAAATTGTACACAACTTATTATACACAAAAGTGATTAGGAATTCTTGAACTCTTAAATTACCATAATTTATAAAACTCTATAAACATAACAATTAAATCTTTTAAAATGATTGTGATCCTAAAAATCTTTTAAAACATATTAAAACTTCAAATTATTATGCATAATGAAAGCTTTTAAAATGCAAGAACACAACAAAATAAAAAACAAGGGCAAAAAGGTCATTTTTGCCCAACTGAAACCGTTTATCACGATATGTGTCACATACACCATGGCGTGTAATGTCCTCCCTAACATTACTAGGACACAGAACACGAGACACAAGATACCGTTATGATAACCAAGATTAATTAAATTCTGTATATAAGTTATCATAATTCAAGGGTTTAGAATTTAGTTTTAAAATACTAGAATCCCAAGAAAACCCTTTTTGAAAGGACTTTTGACCTTTAACTATAATTTAAAACAAATTAAACAAGGTAGCAGATGCCACATGTATAACTGCGCTGTGGCGTACTCCTACTGTCATAACAGTACTTTGGGACCCACTTCTAAAGTCTGCCATTTCGCCATCCAACATTCAATTTGAGCAATTCAAGTGTCCATATGTAACTCATTGAGCCTCCTAGCTATTGACATTAATTTCACACCCATACACTTTATCATTTAAAAATTGGACACCCAGACACAATTTGATTCATTTTCAATTTCAAACCACAACATGGGTGTCCAAATCCATCAAACTAATGGCAATAGCTTTGGAAACACTCGAACCAACTCAAATGGACCACACACAACTTGATAAACCAATCATACAACAACAATAGCATTCTAGATATAAATTGGCCATTAAAACCCTGAATTCTTCATAATTCAAAGGGTACCAATTATTCACATTAAAACATCCTTTTTGGCCATTCCAACACATAAATAACACAAAAACATTACTTGCACTAGTACCTCAACCTCTCACAACTAATTCATCATAGATATATAACTCTAAGCCAAGATACTTACATTTACACAAGAATTCCCATGCAAGTGACCTCAAAACAATACATGATCCTAAATTAGCATATTTAATACAAATTCATTACAAAACTAAAAGATAGAGTAAGAGGACTATACAAACACAACTCCCTTAATTCTCTATAACACCCTCCTTCCCTTTGCCCCTATCAGAGTCTTCACTTATAGAAATGTAACTACAGGATAAGTCAAAAACTCAGTAACCAAATAATCTAGACAAACTCCTTATGTGTGAAAATAGTTAGTGAGTACCTAAAATGACATTTAAACATACACTCTATATATATTAAGTTACATACACATATATGGCTAGACGATAATGATTTGCATGATCAACATACCACCTTATATTCTCTAACTAAATTATGTGACTAAATTGGCTCAAGGTCACTAATCATGGGAGGCAGTCCTAGCTAAAGGCGCCTTCACCTACTATGGACCACAGATTCTTCCCTTTTCATGAATACCTGAGGTTCCATATGTCCAATCTATCTCAAATAATACTAAGACTTCTAAACAATAATAGAATTGTGCACCAAGGCCTCCACATTACTAATGTACTATATGAATTTTCAAATATTATTCCTCGAACAACACTAGGGTGAACTCCCGTTCTCTTACAATGATCAAGCTAAATATTATGCTAAACAATTCCACACATAGCTATAAACATTACAATAATAATCTCCATAATAACTCATACATTTTTGCAAGCATATACACACATATATAGGATTTAACATAAAATCTTTCAAAACCTCATATTTGCAAACACATAAGCTCATTCCACTTCACATAGGGTTTCAAAATCCGAAATTATTTTCTACTAATAGTATACTAGTTCAAAATAATAATAAATAATGCTTTGCAATCATACACCGCCATCTAAACACGTAAATAATAAGTTTAGATAATTCAGTTATCTCAACCCTTTTATCACAAAAAGGGTTACCATGGTAATTACTAACTCTTAATATCCACTTGCACAACGAGGCACAATCAATATTTAATCTACAAGATTAAACATTTAATCATCAATTGTCGCTCTAATTAATACATTTTTAGTTTAATTTTAGGTACCCACTATCTCCAAAATCTTATTATCCATCAACACTTCTAATGCATTCCATTGATTTTATTTAACACCCAAATACACTAATAATATCAATTTTTTACTCACAATGTTCCAAAACTCTCAAATTTTACTTAGGATTCATCCAAGCCCTAACCAAAATTTTTAAATTACTATAAAATCTACAAATCTAGGTTTAAAAGCTTGGTTTAACTCTCCAAGGCTCTATCTAAGCTAATAGGTTCCGTTACAACCCAAGAAAATTAAAATCAACCCCACATTACCCTAAAACATAGAAATTTTTGCATAGGAGAAAGGGAGAATATGTAGGAAGCTTACTAATGAGGATTCTCAACTCAAAAGGCCTCTAAAATTCTCCCAAGATCAAGAGCAAAATGCTTCCTCCATTGCCCTCTCTCGTACTCTTTAGCTTTCTCCCTCTATCTCACACGCACGTAACAATATGATATAATCATATTTTCATGCATTTGTCGTGATGTATGGTGCCTCCACCATAGCAGATGGCATAGAGAAACTCAAACTCATTTTAGGTCTTTCTCTGTGCCATGATCCACTTGAACTCTGATCTAGTCCTCTTCTAAGGTTGTCTAGTGATCCAAAAACCATATTAGTCATCCAAAAGCATCATTAATTCATAAATCTCTTATTTTGACCAATTTACGCTTCCTAACACTTAAAATTTTCTAAATTGAAAACTTAGAAATATTATAATTCTCCCCTCCTTTTAGGAATTTTGTCTTCAAAATCTCATATAGTTACATACTTATGAGAATACGTACAAATACAACTATCTCATTTTATCCTCAGTCTCCCGAGTTACATCATTGAGAGTCATGCCCTTTTAAAAGACTTTAACTAAATGGATGCTCTTATTTCTCAATTATTTATCCTTCATATTTACAATTCGCTCTGGTTTAGCTCTACATGTCAAATTCCTTTAAAATGCCACATCTTATGGCTTAATAACATGAGTAGGATTCTACTAATACTTCTTCAACTAACTTACTTCTTTAGCTGACTCACATGAAAAACATCGTAAACGCCTGACAAATTATCTCAACAACATGGCTTAATTTAAATTCCCATGACTTTAACTAAGGTAATGGGTTCAGTCTAAATCCTAGGGAATCAAAATCACAACCTCCATTATCTCAAAAAGTTAGAAATTCACATAAAATGGAGAGGAAGATGTCAAGGAAGCTTACCCAAAGTATATCTTGCTCCATATACTTCCAAATGCATCCTAAAATTGAGCCTTAGTAGCCATGAATTCGTCCCCCCTTGTTGTCTCACTTTTACTCTATCCCACTTTTGATTTTTGGTCTAATGAATCTGATAAGTGCAATGTTTGCACATATGCCTACCACACACATTTCATGTCTCTGTGCCATTTGTCACTCAAACTCTGACCTAGTCTTCTTCCAAGGATTCAATAACTATATTAATCTTTAAAATATCATTAAACTAAAAATTCACTTAAATTAACTAAAATACCCTTCTCAACACTTAAAATTTTTAGATTTAAGATCCAGGATATTACAATATGCCATCCCATTTTCACTCAAGAATCTCGAGTGGTTGCAACACACCACTCAGCCTTTAGTGCTCTATCTTAACCTTTTAGCATGTTAGGTATCAAGCCACATACTCTGTCACATCCTTCTTCATTTCAGGCCACCACTACATCTGCTTCATGTCATGATACATCTTGATGGCACTAGGGTGGATTGTGTATTCACTATGATATGCTTTCTCCATAATCATCTTTCTCATCTCCTTATTACTTGGAACACAAGTTTGGTCTCTATAAATCACATAACTAATTACCTCAACCCTTTTATGCTAAAAAAATTACCCATGGTACTTTTACTTCCTTCACAACTACTTGCTCAAGATAACTCATAAGCCACGTCAATCTACATAATTAAGCACCATATGTCAATTTCAACAGTAAATATATGTAGTCATTTGTACGATTAAAATAAATTAAATGTCTAATCACTCCTATTTAGCAACTGTAAGTCTTATTCACCTTTCATATGCCCTGTATAACTTCTATTAGCTTTCCTATCACTCATATAGGATTTTCAAACTTTTGTAACCTTTCAATTAGGGTTAAATTAAGTTGATAACTTAAAAGCTCAACCACTAACCACTAAACTAGTCACAAATCCTTAGTTTAAATTCCATGAGTCCATTCATAGGTATTAAGTTAGAAAACAATTCCTCAAAACTCCTAACTCAATTTCTTTATATCTCAAACTAAGAGAAAATAGGGCCGAATAAGAGAGTGGGAAGGTACAAAAATTACCAAGTAAGTAACTGGCCAAAACTATCTCCTAAATACTTGAAGATCTTTGCTTTAGTATAGGTGCCTTCCTCTCCTTCTCCTTTCATGTCCTTTACCTTTTTTCTCTCTATTTCATGAACTAATGACACACTTAAAAGTCAAAATTGTTACCTGGCACAGTAAACTAAATCTTACTTTAGCTCACCCAACTTCAAACAAATTTAGTTCCTTCTAATGATATTCATACAATTGTCTAATAACCCAAAATATAAATGCACCACCTAAAATCATCATTAACTTAATTAATCTATTAATTTACCCTTAATTAGCAATTACTATTCAAAGTAAAGATTTAAGATGTTATATGTTTCAAATATTTAATTGATTTAACCCTTCCATGATTATAGTAAACTTAAGAGGGATTAGTAGCTCCTAATTATCATTATATGTTGTGATTGTGTTGTGATTATTGGTAATATCAAGGCAGATATTAAAGCTAGTATCTATTAAACACCTTGTTAGGTAGGTGTACCATAGCATGCTAAGGGTTAACAAAACTGTTATTAGTATCCAGCGTTCTGAACACAATTCCCCTAATTATAAATAAGGGTGTATGGGCAAAAATATCAAATTTAAAACCATTTCTTTCAAAATATAATTTTCAAACTATCAAATTTACTTTCCATTTTCTCTATACATAAATCACTATGTTAACAGTTCTCAAATCAGTTATAGAATTAAATAACAAGATTGTTAAAATAAATCAGCTATTATCGCATATTGGATTCAAAAGCTTCTCTACAAAGCTTACATCTAAAATAACATAAAGAGAATAAGATAAATTCAATAATAAACCAATTGTAGTAAAAATAGGATAGGAGATGAAGATTTCATAAATTATAAAGAGATAACAATAAATATTTAAAGAAAAGAACTTATAAAAACCTTTAGTAAATATTTAATTGGAACACTACTTCACTTACCTGAAGGGTTTCCAAAATTTTGATAGCCCAACTTTTCCAAGTTCTCACTTAATTCAATAATGTCCTATATAACCTAGCATATAACCAAAAATCCTTAGTACTCCAATAATTGCTCAATTGATGCATAAGTCACATGCCACCTATGTCACATAAATCACATAATTCAATTAAATAGCATATGATATAATAAAATCTAATTCATGTCCAGAATTAAATTCATAATTAGAAGGGAGAATTTATTAAATTAACCAAGTTTCAGGCTGCACAAAATTATATAAAAATTTTCACACAAAGGTAAACTAAAAACTAGGACGAACTAAGACACTTAAAAAAGTGTTGACTTTTTTATTTAATTACTCCCAAACTAAAATGAATTTTAAAAATATAATTTCACCATTCATCAACTGAATATAAAATGCGCTTTATCAATTTTTCTTGTACATTTTCTCAAAAGTTCATTTTTTGGACCAAAATGACCCTACTGCACTGAACCTAGAAACTTAGGCAAAATTACAAATCTAATGCAATGTGTGTACTTGAAGGTGATAAATCATTAATAAAAGTGTCCTAATTGATAAATAAAAGTGGGTAACAAATGTGTTCTATCAGATCTACTAGAGCAAGCAAAATTAGGAGTAAAGACAGTGTTTCTGACCTATTACTTATCGAGTAAGTCACATACTATTTTAACCACTGATTTTACCCTATTTTCTCTTAGTTTTAACTAGTGAGAAATTGAATTTTGGAGTTTTAAAGAGTTAATTTCTTACCCTATAGTAATAGAAAGGTTATTCAGAACTAAAATAGTACTTTGTCACTAGTTTAGGTTAAAATGATAAAGCTTTAAAACTATAGGCAAGATTTGCCCTAATCTAGAGAGAGAATAGTGAGAAAATTTGCTAGAAAAGATTAAAGTTTGAAATGAGGGGTAATTAGTGGTAATATGTGTAATCGAGTGTAAATTATGGATTTGATAACAATTAGGTGTGTTATGACGATAACTGGCACTTTTTATCAATAATGGAATTGACTTGGAATGCCAATTTTGTATAGATTCTAGTATGTGATGCACAAATTACGAGAAAGGAGCTTGAATAGAATCATTGGAACATGGGTAACCCTTTTTAGTAAATAGAAGGGTTAAGGTAATCGTACAGTTTATTGTGTTTATTAACTATCATAACTGTGTAGAAGTAAATACCAAATGAGAAAACTTGTTGTTTTATGAGTTTTATGCATGATTTGATGTTGAAAATGGTTTTAGTATGAACATTGATTTGTAAAATGATATCTGATTTCTAGTAATATATGTGTATTATGATATTATATGCTATGGAAACAAAAGGAGTAGAGTTCACCTAGAATATGTAGGGATGTGTGTGTGAAGATATGTGAGTGAAAAATTCATATAGTCAGGTTGGCACTATGAGACATCTGATGTAGCATATTACAGGTTGGTACCATGAGTAATCCGATACAGCATATTATAGGACTATTATAATGGGACATCCAAGCAGTCTGGCAACTCTCTAGTGCTCGTTAGGGTGCGGTTAGGAGTCAACGATGCCTCTATCACAAGTGTATGAAGAGGGAAAAATCATAGTCTGTAGGTGGGTTAGATTACCTTTGGCTGGATGTTTCTACCACCAAAAGTGTACTCAGGTCAATAACTGGTTGATTCAGGAGAGTCTATGGTTTCATATTCGAGAGCATTGGAGGTTCGGTGGCTAAAGGATCATACTAGTGTGTTTTTATGTGAAATTCCTTCAAAATGATGCTATGTCTTCATACATTTATATATACGTGATATTACCTTAGTTTTGATACTTTGGCATGGTTATTTGTGGTAATAAATATTAATGAACTATATTGGTTACTAAGAGTTTTATCTTACCCATGGTTATTTATAATTTTTAGGTTTTGGTACTAGTGGGTCGAAGAGGAAAGATATTCACTGAGTAGAGACCTCTCACTAAGCCTTTGTAAGATTCTGGTATATGAAGTTGTTGTTATTAGTCTTGAATGTGTATAAGTTGCCATAGGATTCATATATGTGCATAAAGATGTGATTGTGTTATGTTTGATAATTTTAAGTTCCCTAGTGTTATACATGTGGGAATGGTGAAATGATTAGATGGGCTAGTGGAAGAATATATGCGTGTGACTATGAGATGTTTGAAGAGTATGTGTGATGATTTGGCCATGTATGAGATTAAAGAAGTGAAATGTGATTTTGGCCTAAAAGAGTGAAATGGGTGGTTTACAAGTCAAATATGTGTATGTGTATATGTGTTATGTTGTACATGTGTATGGTCAATTAGGTGTGTATTGTACATTTAGACGTGGTTAAAGCCTAAAAGTGGCTAATGATATTTGGTTTCAAATTGAGACACTTGAGTGGTAAAATTTTAGTAGAAAACGGTCAAAATACACTTGGGTGTCCAATTTTTGATAAAAATATTGGAACTAGTATCATTAGTTAGATTTCAAAATAATCTTCGTGTGCATTTGAACCATCCCAATCAGACATTAGATGTGAAAATTGCGCATGTCTTAAATTCGCACTAGAAAACTGCCTTTTAACAGTAATTTCAAGTGTGTGTGTTGTGGCGCATGTACTTGCATGACGCGGTGCACGGCACAAAGCGAATAGTTAAGGCCTCTATGCCATATGCCACGGTGCATGTGGCACGAGTTGTGGCGCACGGTGCCAAATTTTACTTTGTTTTCCTATTTTGCACATGTTTTCTTGGTCTTTGATGCATATATTCATATTGCTTCCGCTGTGTATTAGGATTTTATAACCCGAATGAGTTTTGAAATGATTTCTAAAAATTTTTATTTAGGATCCCAAGGTTTTTAAATTTAATGGTTTTGAATTGATTGTAATGGAGCGTATGGTAATGTCAATTAGGGCATTACACTAGATATTACTTGTCCTTCTTTATAAAATATTTTTAACTATTTACCACATATTAAAAAATCAATTACAGTTAATTGATACTTTAAAAACTATTTTTCAAAAAAAAAAAACGTTTTAATTAAAGGGTTAAAAGACAAAAATGTTCTAGAACTTTTTCCCTTCCTACCCTCTCTGTACTTTGAAAGTTCCCACTCTCTTGTCTCTCTTTCTCGCTCCTCTCTGCCGCCCACTGCCATAACCTCTGCCTCTCCTTTGTCCTTTTCTCCCCCTCTCTCTTCTCCTCCACCCTCTATCACCTTTGCTCTCTCTACCCCCTACGAAGTACCTTTTCAATGCTTGCTACCTCTTCTCCCTTGAAATTCTCTCATTTTGTGATCACCACTCTACCATTTCATCTTCTTCCATTAACTGATTGGCTAACAGGTCCTTAACTCTTCAAGTTTGGTTCCTATATGCATGGAAGAGCCATGAAGATCAAATAAAAGATGGCCATGGCCTCAACTACCCTCTTGCTTCCTAGCATCACGACATGCTTTGTCACAATACTCGACGGAGAATGAAGAAGGAGCTATACATCAGAGGCTTCAATTCATTTGGGGTCTAAAGGCACACAATAGTGCCTTCTTAGTGGGGCTTCCGTTAAGCACTTATTAGTGTCTTTGCAAAGATGGTGAACTTAATGAGAGCCACTATATTGAGTAAAAAAGGAAAAAGGAAAGCAAGGAGGAGACCCTCTCTTCCACCTGTATGTTGTGGGCAAGATTTTTCAAATTGCTGTTATCATAAATGGTCTCATTCTCATTGGAGTTGTCGCTAGCTTTGTTCTTTGGGTTAAGGACTACTTTTTGTCCCTGTACTATACGCGAAGTGTCACCAATGCCTTTAAATATAATTATGGGTCAAATTTATCCATCAACTTTAAAGATTTTATTTTTGATCACCTTACTATTTTCTCACCTTTATGATCGTCAATAGGCCCACATTATATTTCTTAATATTTTTTGTTATAAAATATTTGAGTTGAGAAGAAAAAATGACCCTTTGAATAGTAGTTGAGGCAAAAATGACCATTGATTTAATAAAAAAATATTAAAAATATTGGGACTTATTGATGACTAATAGATATTAAGTGTTTTCAATGTCAGGGTAATGATGAAAGAAATCTTTAAAGTTGAATGATAGAATTAACTTATAATTGAATTTAGGAGTATTTATGATTTTTTGTATATAGTTTAAAGACAAAAATGACCCTTAACTCTTTTGCTTTTTTATGAATTCAAGCATGGTTGGAGGAGTATGAGGCTTAGAAAAATTGCCAATGGTTAGAAAAATAGTGTAGAGAAGGGGGGAATGATGTGTAAAATATGTAATCAAAGTAAAATTTTATGATCAAACGTTATTCAATGGTAATGGTAAGGTGAACTTATATTCTTTTTTAAGTTTCGAGGATGATATAGAATTATTTAAAGGAAAAATGATAGAAAAGTCTTAAAATGACTAATTAATTCAAATTAAGTTTCAATTGTCAAATTTAAAAAATTTGTAAAAAATTATAATTCAATCTTTTAATATTGCAATTGCGTTAGATGAATTTATAACTTATTTTTTAAATTTTAATATAATTAAATTTATCATAATGTAATTGTAAAATTGAGAGATGAATTTATAAATTTTTAAAATTTAATATTTAAAATTTAATTTGAATTAACTTATTCTCCTCCCTTCATGACAAAGCATGCCACGTGGACAGTGACGGGACAAAATTCACACGGGAAGGCTCTTTCTGTCGGTACGTTGAGCCATTCCCTCGCGAAGTTGTTTCTTTTAAACTTCGCAGCTCGCAACTCACTAGAGCCCCATTTCACTCTCACAGTTCCCGCATCGGGTTTCAGAATTCGCATTCACCGGTTCTTTCAGTACTTGAATATGAACTATCGACAGAGGCTCCAAGTTGTGGCGAAAGTCGTACTTGAACATGACGCCTGCGACGCCGACGCGCCGCTTCACCCTCAAGAGCTTGGGATCAAGGCGACCCTTAAACCCCACCAGGTGGAGGGAGTTTCGTGGCTCATACGAAGATATAAACTTGGCGTCAACGTTCTCCTCGGTGAGATTTCATCTGTAATCTCTTTTTCTCTGTGTTTGGGTTGCTCAGAAGGTCTGAGAAATTTAAACTAAGAATTGGGATGTTTTGGTTTGAGGAGTTTCTCTTTTGAAATGTTGTATTGTTCAAGAGCGAATGAAATATATGGAAGTTTGCACTATTTTTTGGGGAAAGGCAATATGAACATTTGAATAGATGTAAATACATCAATTCATCTTCTTTTCCAGTGATCAATATCGGTTTAATAAAACTCCGTTCGTGATTATTTCTTAGTTTTGTCTGTGATTTTATTTCCATTTCTCGTACGTAAGGAAAATAAACTATTTGGTGGACCAGTCTGTTAACTTGTTACATTGGTCTTCGAAGCATTGACTATATCGAATGGCTAATTTAATTTTAGCTGCATTAGATTTTTTTCCCCCCCACTAAGGAAACAACTTCATCATGTAGTGATCAAAATGTCACCTTTATTTGCAGGGGATGAGGTAATCTTCCTTCAATTTAATATTGGAGACTAATCAGTTATTGGAAAGGGAAAATATTTGGTATCTGATTGGTCTAACAATTAAGAAATTCGCCCTTTACGAAGTGAATTTTCTGGTAATTCTTTGCTGTTGCTTTCATCCTGTGAAATAAATAGATACTCAATATAGGAGAAACTTTATGCTCCATGAAATTCATTAACTGCTACTAAAAATTGTTGGTGGGAAGGATGAAAACTCTCTGTTGTATTTGATATACTATTTGAGCGTGTTCGGAGGACTAGTAAGGATTTTACTCTTCTAGCTGAATCATGGAAAGGTTTTGCGCTGCCTTGTTAAAGACAGTGGAAGCTAAAGATGAGTTTCTCTGCTATGAATGATGGCATATAGAAATTCCATGAAGAAAGCATCAAATATAAGAAAGGAGAAGGTGGTGCTATAATGTTGAAAATTAACTTCAATATTTAATATGCTCGAGAAAACACTTAAGTTGTTAAGCACATTGGATCTTCAAGAAGAGGATCTTGTTGATAACCATTTTAACTGAATTGTTGCACTCAATTACTATTAATTTTTATGTGAAAGAGAAAATTGGCTTTTAAATTATATGTTCAGAAGCGTCTGTGACCCAAAACTTTTTTTTTTTTTTTTTGGTGTAGTGTTTTTCTTTAACTTTTGAAAACGGTGTAATTTGGCCCCTATTATTAACAAAGTAAACTTTGACTGTTTGTTGACTAGAGAATGACAAAAAAAGACCTCAAAAATTACATAAAAAGACCAATAAATTTTTCTTGGTTCTTGTTTATAATTTTTTGAATCCTTGTCTGTAATTTTTGGGTTCTTTACCGTAATTTTTGATCATTTTTTGTTGTTTTTTAGATTCTTTTCTGTTATTTTATGTCTAACTAATTGTCAAAGTTAACATTGTTAACAGCAAATGCCAGATTGCACTGCTTTCAAAAATTAAAAGAGAACATTGCACAAAAAATGAGTTTGGGGTCCTAGACACTTTTGGACATATAGTCTAGGGACCATTTTATTTTTTTACCCTTAGTAGTTCAAGGAAGATTGCTTGTTGTCGTCATTAGTAGACCTTGTGATGTAGAATATGAAGATCAGCAATAAATAAAACTTGGTAATTCTATTTTGTAATATAATGTGATGAAGGTAATTCTCTACGAATGACTTTGGGTCTATTTATAGCAATTCTAATTAGAAAAAATCTATTGTAGCTGAAAAGAACACATTGGAACTCTTACTAAATGGCTGATTTTAAACACTAAATTACCCCTAATTTCTAATTACAAGCCAAAATCCTAATGATAATTTCATTATAAAAGAATAAAAATAACAATCTTTTGCATATTCCATTCTGCACTACTTGCATTATGGTTGGGAGACTCATGGTTTGGCAAAAAAGTGGTTGTGTCTTTGTTCAATACATGTGTGACGCTTGTATTATAAGATATGACACTATTGACACTTATAATTACAGTGGATATTTTCATTCTTTTTTTGTTTTTGGTCTCACCATGTCTGTGTCAGTTTGTCCATGTATAAACTAACACATTGTAACTTGTTATGATGTTTGTTGTGCATGACTGATTGTATAAGCTTATTGTTTGAGATTTTGTATGATTGTTATTGCATTATGTTATGTACCAAAGGGGAGTAAGGTTGGTCCTGATTGAGAATTTTGTGCAAGATATTTGATAAAAGCGAAAAAAATTCTTGCTCTAGTTTATTTATATATCTAAGATGCCATAGTTGTGGCATGAGAAGACTCTACCATGAGTAACAATTGTCATTGCCACCAACTACTTCCAGAACTGTCATAACTACCATCAGCATTCACACCACTGCCACTTAATGTTGTTTCTACCACCACCATTGTTTTTCAATAGTATATCACTTTTATGTGTAATGGTTTCTTTGTCTGAATAAATAAATTTTAATTTTATCCAACCTTATACCACCTCATGTATTATAATTTATAAGTCGATGCAATTAATGGTAAAATAAATGCTTAGATGCTAGATGGCTCTGACAATACTATTTAGTAGTACTTATACTGTTCGTGTGTGCAAGTTAGTTGTGTGTCCTTGAAATCATGTTTATTGTTGTGATTTCAAGGATGACTAGAAGCCAACGACTCCCCCCATATTTTGTCTCCATTGGTTCTCTGTCTTCAGTTTCCATTATTTCCAATTTGGTGTCCAATATTCATTTTTATTTTCTGTTCCTTTTTGTTTAGTTTTTGATGAGACCCTTTGTATTAATGAACCAGAAAACAGCAAATACGCAACAGCAGAGCACAAAATAAGGGAAATCCTGAGGTTTTAAGATTGATATGATAAGATGCTGAATCAGAGTTACAAGAGGGACTCCTTAATTCAGTATAAAACCCTATTCCCTTGGTTCAATGGTAAATCACAGCAGCTAAAGTAAACACAATCACCCCTAATACAGAACACTTTCTGGCTTTCGAGAGGCCAGTCCTCTCCTTCCCACACTCAGAATACAAAAATGACATAACCCACTTGGGGACCTCAAGCACAACTATAAACCCAAGAGATAGCTGTCACGGACTCCAAAAAGAACCCTCTCCTAGGCCAGGTCAAAAGCAACTTAAAAGCAGCCTTAGTTGGTATTTCCTTGCTCCAGAATAGTTGGAGAGGTCAGGTCAACGTTCTGACCATTTGAAGGCATCTTTCTTTTTTCATGCTTCTTCTTAGTTCTCCTTTTGTAGGTCTGGGTAGCAAAAGCAATCCTATCATTACCCTCTCCTAAAAGTTTCACCTTGTCCTCAAGGTGAAAATCAGGGAATTGCTTAGAAATTGTCTCAGCATTCTCCCAACTATTCTCAAAATCCTGCATATCTTGCCGTTTCACAAGTACTTCACATTGTCCATTTAAGAGTTTCCTGACTTTGAGAATGTCCTGAGGCTGCACTTGCAATTCTAAATCTTCCGACAATGCTGTAGGTAGAATGGGAGTGATTGCTGCAGCATGTACAGCCCTCTTAAGGTTGGAAACGTGAAAAACAGGGTGAATACATGCAGTAGGGGGTAGTTCCAGCCAGTATGCCACTGTCCCCACCCTCTCTAAGATCTTGAAGGGTCCATAAAAGTGAGGACTAAGCTTCTCGTTGATCCGTTTGGCCAGGGATTGCAGTTGATAAGGTCTGATTTTGACATAAACTTGATCCCCTACTTCAAATTGAACATCCCTTTTATGTTTGTTGGCTTGCTCTTTCATCGTGCACTATGCCTGCAGTAAATTTTCCTTCAAAGTGGCAATGATCAGATTCCTGGCTTGAACTTGTTCATTGACAGCTTCAAGAGTGGATGGCTCTTCACTCAACTTGAGGAAAGTAAGGGGGTCTCTTCCATAAACAGCCTTGAAGGGAGTCATGTTGGCAGCACTTTGGTATGAAGTGTTGTACCAATATTCAGCCCAAGATAACCACTTACCCCACTGATTTGGTTTCTCATTGGTAAAACAACGTAAATATGTCTCTAATCCTCGATTTAGCACCTCGGTTTGGCCATCGGATTCTGGATGGTAAGCGGAGCTAAGACATAATTGGGTGCCCACTTGCTTAAACAACTCCTTCCAAAATTGGCTGATAAACACCCTATCTCGGTCGGAAACAATTGTTCTTGGGAAGCCATACAACTTAACGATCTCGGAGACAAAAATTTCAGCAACATCCTTAGCAGTGAATGGGTGAGCTAAGGGCAGAAAATGGGCATATTTAGTGGGCCTATCAACAACAAGAAGAATGGTGTCATAACTCTTGGATTTAGGGAGCCTAGTAATAAAATCCATGCTAATATCCTCCCATATGCTTTGTGGAATAGTGAGAGGTTGCAAGAGTTCTGCTGGAGATAAAGCTTGGTATTTATTTATTTTTTTTGACAAACATCACATTGTGCCACATAAAGCTGGATATCTTTCTTCATGTCTTCCCAATATACTACATTAGCCAATCTTTGTAGGTGTGAAGATAGCTGGAGTGTCCGCCAACCGGTGAATTATGAAAATCCTGCATTAATAAGGCAATAGAATAGCATAAGCACCCTTTCTTTAAGCTGTTCCCTTCCACACTTTATGGCTTGGCAATGAGCTGCTGTAGAATTTGATGTAGCTTGGGGTCTAATTGAACCTCTTTCTCCCACTCTTCAATGTCATCATGCTGCCATAGGGAGAAGCCGAACAGTTCCATAGGTTCTTCTTGCTTGGAAAGAGTATCCGCAGCCCTATTCTCCTTCCCGGGCTTGTAGACAATCTCAAATTTGAAACCCATGAGTTTTGAAACCCACTTTTGTTGATTTTCTTCAACTATTCTCTGCTCCAGGAGGTACTTCAAAGCCTTTTGATCAGTGCGGATAGTGAATTTCTGTCCCCATAAATAATGTCGCCATTTCTTGATTGCCATGACAACAGCCATGAGCTCCTTCTCATAGATAGAGCATTGTTGCGCCCTATTAGAAAGTCTTTGGCTATAGTATGCTACGGGCTGCCCCTGTTGCATCAGTACAGCGCCTATGCCAGACCCAGAGGCATCCATTTCGAGTTCAAAAGGAGCGGCAAAGTCTGGCATGGCAAGGACCGGAAGAGTGGTCATTGCTGTTTTGAGCTGTTCAAAGGCTTGTTCGGCTTCTTGAGTCCATTGAAGGCATCTTTTTTAAGTAAATCTATGAGTGGACTTGCTATTTTGCCATAGTTTTTGACAAACTGCCGATAATACCCGGTCAGCCCTAAGAACCCTGGCAAGGCTTTCACATTCTTGGGCTTAGGCCATTTCAATATGCTGTCAATTTTTTCTAGGTCAGCTTGGACTCCTTCCTTCAAAATGATATGACCAAGATACTCAATTCTTGGTTGAGCAAAACTACATTTCTTCAAGTTAATCACCAATTGATTTTCTTTCAAGCATGTTAGTACCACATTTAAATGCTTTAAATGGGAATCTAAATCAGTGTTGTAAATGAGGATATCATTAAAAAACACTAGCACAAACTTATGTAAATGCTCTCTAAATACCTCATTCATCAATGATTGAAAAGTTGAAGGGGCATTAGTCAAGCCAAAAGGCATCACCTTAAATTCATAATGGCTCTCGTGCATTTGGAAAGCAGTTTTGTGCTCATCACCAGCTTTGATTCGTATTTGATGGTATCCGGATTTCAAATCCAGCTTTGAAAACACAGTAGCTCCCTTTAATTCATCTAGCAATTCATCAATGGCAGGAATTGGAAATTTGTTGAGTACTGTAATCTTATTCAAGGCCCTGTAATCAACACAAAACTTTCAGCTTCCATCCTTCTTTTTCACCAGCAAAACAGGACTGGAGTAAGGGCTGTTGCTAGCTTGTTTAATCCCTGTCTTCAACATATCTTTCACCATATTTTCTATCTCATTCTTATATTTGGTGGTTGCTTGCTAGGTTTGATGGTTATAGCATGATCCTTGGCTCGTGGAGGTGGTAATCCTTCGAGAGCTTGACACACTATTGGAAATTGTTGCAACAACTCCTCTATTTTTGGGGCTAGACTTACGGGTTCTCCATTCTCCCCTATCAATCCTTTATACTCAATTAAATACCCCTCCCCCTCCTTCATAGAATGCATTAGAGACTTAAGAATAGTCTAATTTTTTGATAAGGTGGGATCACCTTGTAAACAAACTCGGTTGTTTTTCTAGCCAAATTTCATAGTCAATAAACTCCAGTTCATTTTTACATCAGCTAGTGATTTAAGCCACTCTATAACCAAGACAATGAAATGCTATTTAGAGGAAAAGGGTAGAATGTTTGAATTATGTCAATGCCCTGTACCTTCAAGTGGAGGTCCTTACAGCATTGCTTCCGTTTAAGAGTGTACCCATCTCCTACTGTAATTGTGTACTCTGATATCTCATCCATTGGGAAATCGTTTTTGCTGCGTAGTTCCTCCGAGATGAAATTGTGGATGACAATTTCTTCTTCCCCAATTCAGCCTCTTACCTTCATGGTGTGGTTGTCACCACATCCAGCTATGGAGTTTAGAGAAAGTTCCATATGTGTGGCTTCTTCCTCTTCCCCATTGCACTCTCTTTCCAGTTCTTGCGTACTCTCGGTACCCTCTGCGTCTTTTTCAAAATTCATTTCCAATAACATTACTTGGTAGTGTTTGTTTTTGCATTGATGATTCGGGCCAAATTTGTCTCCGCATTTGAAACAAAGTCCCAGCTCCCTTCGGCGATTAATCTTTAGCATCTGAGAGTCTTTAAGAAAAGCCTCCCCGCTGAAAGGTGGATGAACTCGCCGAATTGCCCTGAAACTTTGACTCCCCTGTTTTCGTTTTGGCCTTCTTGTTTGCTTCAGTGGTCACGTATGGTGAACTTGCAGTGATTGTGGTCTTGCTCGCTTTTGGTATGTGTGTTACATGTGAGAAATAAGGTTGGGCCTGGTTAGTTTTAGGCCCAGATGGATACCATTGAAACCCAAGTCTCTGTGGACCTTTGTCTTCCTCAAGTATCTGGTACGCACAGAGTAGATTCAATAACTTCACGGGGTGAGCCTCAATTCCGCTTTGACTTCAATCCTCAACCCATTTTGAAAAGCGCCGATGAGACACTCCTCTGAAGCTTCCCTTAATGGTGCGGATAAACGCTCAAATTCCTCCACATACTCTAGCACAGTGTGTTCTTGCTTCGCTGAAAAAAACATCTCATATTCCCCCCCACGTTGAGTAAAATGAAATTTGCGTAGCAACTTGCTTTTGAATTTAGCCCAGCTTTGCAATGGGGTTTGTGTGTCAATCCATTGGTACCAATTAAGTGCTCTCCCTTTAAGATAGACCATCACAGCTTCTATCTTTTCTTGCTCTGCCATGGTGTTGACCAGGAAGTAGCGTTCCACCCAGAAAAGCTAGCCCAATGGGTCTTCTCCAGCAAAAACAGGTAACTCTAATCTTCTATACTTTCCACCATCCCTCTCACCATGTGGGTTACTCCCACACGCGTCCCTATGGTTACCGGCCTCTTGTTCTTGTACATGAGTTTCGGCCATTGTTCTCTGTATTAGTCCTAATGCCTTATTCGTCTTCTCTAGTGTCTTCTTGATGGTGATTATATCTCTTGTCAACACATCTACTATCTCCTTTAGCTCCTGCACATCCGGATTTGCATGTTGCACGCACTCATTCATTATCACAGTGATCTGTGTAACCCCCTAAGATCTCACTGCTTTGATGTCAAATGATGGGTACCTAAGTGGGATGGGGAACCTTACTCCAAAAGCTAGTTATTGAAGTGGGAAAACCAACTCACTTATATACCCTATTGAGCATCCCATACTACTCAATGTAGGACTTGGTATCCCATACTACCAAGTCTTTATCAATTGGCCCTCTATGGAAAGCCGACGTCCCGATTGCTGCACCCCACAGTACTTAACTCGGTCTCCTTTCGGTTAGACCCCTTTGTGGGTAGCCCTTTTCGGAACCGCTGACAACGAGGCTCTGATACCAAATGATGAGACCCTTTGTATTAATGAACCAGAAAACAGCAAGTACGCAACAGCAGAGCACAAAATAAGGGAAATCCTGAGGTTTTAAGATTGATATGATAAGATGCCGAATCAGAGTTACAAGAGGGACTCCTTGATTTGTTATAAAACCCTATTTCTTTGGTTCAATGGTAAATCACAGCAACTAAAGTAAATACAATCACCCTTAATACATAACACTTGTTGGCTCTCGAGAGGCCAGTCCTCTCCTTCCCACACTCAGAATACAAAAATGACATAACCCACTTGGGGACCTCAAGCACAACTATAAACCTAAGATATAGCTGTCACGGACTCCAAAAAGAACCCTCTCCTAAGCTAGGTCAAAAGAAACTTTAAAGCAGCTTTAGTTGGTATTTCTTTGCTCCATAATAGTTGGAGAGGTCAGGTCAACGTTTTGACCATCTGAAGGCATCTTTCCTTTTTCACGCTTCTTCTTAGTTCTCCTTTTGTAGGTTTGGGCAGCAAAAGCAATCCTATCAGTTTTCTTCCCTCTTATCCTTTCTTTCTTAAGATCGAATCCAGAAGCTAAGCTGTTGCTATGTTTCCTTATGATACCATATTCTTTTCCTCATGACATACATAAGTTATTTTTTTGCTCTTGTGTCTCTGGTGGAAAATAAAACTGGAGAAGTAGACACGGCATTTCCGCATCCTGAACGCATGTCCGTGTCAGATATATATCTGACACAGGCACAGTGGGATTTTGCACATATCCGTGCTTCCCAGCTTCTTATGTTCTGCTTCATTGCTGTGTATTATTTTATTGCATTTGTTCACATACACTGAGCTCTGTTATATTGATTCAAGCAGTTGGTGATGTGCTTGATTTTTTATTTTACCTTCCCTTTCCGGGTTAAGTAGATGCAACGTTGAAAAATCTCGGTCATAATCATTTTGTTAGGATACAACGGAGAACATTTTTTTTATATATATTTTTATTTTTCTGTGCTGCATGTTAATCATTGGCAGATGGGACTGGGCAAGACATTGCAAGCTATCTCCTTATTGAGCTATTTAAAAGAGTGTCAATTGTCAGTTGGACCATTTTGTGAGTGAAGAAACCTTGTTTGTTTGAAAACGTTAACTTTTCCTGCCCCATATCTTTTGCTTTCCTTATTTTCTTTTACCTTTTGCAGTGGTTTTATGTCCTCTAAGTGTAACAGATGGATGGGTTTCAGAGATAGTTAAATTTGCCCCCAAACTAAAAGTAATCAAATATGTTGGAGGGAAAGAATACAGATGCAGCCTACGGAGGAATATTCATGAGCATGTAAAGGGACAGTCGACAGCAGTCAATGTAAGTGCAGAGACTCACCTGTTCATTTGTATGTTAACTGATTTTCATTTTATTATGTTTATGTATATTAATATATTTTGCAACTGAATTCCTTGCTAGGCGTTGTTACCTTTTAACATCCTATTAACAACTTATGACATAGCACTGATCGATCAGGATTTTCTTTCTCAAATACCATGGCATTATGCAATTATTGATGAAGCTCAAAGACTTAAAAACCCTTCAAGTGTAAGTTGAAGACACTATAAAATGGCCATGTATAGTATTTAGTTAAATTTATGCTTTTGTATTTTAAACTTGTTGAATTATTTGTCAGTTTTATGGAACAATAATCATTATGTCTTCTATTGAATATGTATTTGGTATCACCAGACTGGGTATGGCTGGATAAACTTACCTGTATGTTAAATAGTTTTTTCATTTACATTTTTAATTTTTTATATGTTAAATTTGTAATTAAATTGAAAATGTTGCAAAATTAGAGCCAAAATAAAAAATCCTTGGTAGCTGGTAATAAATGTAATATTATCTATTTAAGATGTCAGATATCTCACTTGGTCAACCTTTTTTGACCCACTAGTTGTTTATATATAACATATTGGCTTGTTGATAAAAATTAGACAATGTAATTCTGAACTTAAAATGACATTTTAATTACCCTTTGCTAAGATTATTGGTGCTTTCTTCTGAAATGCTGACTCTTTAACAGGTTTTATACAATGTTCTCAAAGAGTGCTATGTCATGCCAAGACGGTTGTTGATGACTGGTACACCAATTCAGAACAATCTTTCTGAACTGTGGGCATTGATGTATTTTTGTATGCCTTCTGTCTTTGGTACGCTAGAACAGTTCCTTTCGGCATTCAAGGACATCAGTGATCCTGCATCAGGTTATTATTATTCATATTTTTATTTTTTATTATTCCAGAAGAGGGATGCAAACTTCTAGTATCTGAAATATGAATGCTTTATTGGATGTTGATCTTGATGTGCCTTCTTCTGATCAAGGGTTTACAGATTTTAAGGGAACTAATTTTTTTTTAGAGTTAATATGCTCCAAATTTTGCATTTATTAGAAAAAGTATTATGAGATCCTTATCATAAGTTGGAAAACTTTTCATCCAATTGAATGACCTGTGATGGTGTAAAAGTAGCTTAATTAGCATGAAACAGGATTTACATGTCATGGTTGTCTCGCTCTAACTTCTGCAGTTAGTGTTTCTGAACAGTTCAAAATGCAGTGAAGGTAAAGGAGCAACTTAAAATACTGAAATGTATATTAGGAGCTTTTATGCTTCGACGGACCAAGTCAAAGCTTATAGAGAGTGGAACTCTCGTGCTACCATCCCTCACTGAGATAACTGTGTATGTTAAATTTTGAATTAGCATTTACAAACAATTAAATGGAAATTCATGCTTTATTTTCTGATAAGTGATAACTAGAACTTCAAAGTCATCACTTTTGAATGTTGAAATATTTGACAGTATGGCACCCCTAGTGGGCCTGCAGAAAAAGGTCTACATGTCAATTTTGAGAAAGGAGCTTCCTAAGTTACTTGCCCTATCTTCTGGAACTTCAAATCATCAGTCTCTGCAGAATATTGTAAGCCAAGCATTCAAGCTCTTCTTTTTCTCCGTTTTCTGCAGGGGTAGAGCAATTTCTATTGTTCCATTTGTTACTTGAGGTGATGCGAATTGAATTTTGATGTAGCATTTGTTTAGCTTAACAGAATTGTAAACAGTCTTGTTTTCCTGCTTTAGAGATTGATTGAAAGTATTTGCATTTTTTATGGTCAAACTACAATTTTTTTTTTTTGTTTATTGCCATCAGAACTTGTGATTTTTATATATGGCTTATAATACACTTATTAATGTTGAGCTTGTCATAATTTGTTCAGTTATAGATTGGAGACACAGATTGATTTCATTGCGGCCTCATAAAAATAATTATCTTGAGTGTGATATGTTTTGTTTTGATAGTGAGTGCACTGTCTTGCATTTCCAATACAATTCTGAAGTGGAACATATGAAAAGGTGGCTTGGATTTCTGTGATATTAACTAATTATATTTTAACACATTTATATTCTTCTATCACTATCTTGGGATTCCCCTATTAAATGTGGATGCTAAATTAAATTCAAAGATTGTGAACAGGCCTCAAAGCATGACTTAAATTGAGGGTAATTTTGAAATTGCACAAGATATAACTAATATTAACTAATTTCATTAATTTACAGCAATGTTGTTGCAAGTTTCTTATAAAAAGGACTGGTGGTAGCGTTATTCTTTGATAGTATAATTGAATTTTCATATATGTATAAGGCACATTCATTCGAATTTGGTGGTGGCAGAGTACTGATTATGGTGGGATAATGGGTAATTTGAGAAGTTAGAAATATATTTGGAATAAACATTATTTTATTTTATTTTAGATATTTTCTATTTAATAATATTTTAGATTTTATTTAGATGTTTAGTTATCTAGATTTTATTGAGATATTTATTTAGATATTTATCTAAACATCTAGTTATTTAGATTTTATTCAAGCATTTAGTTATTTAGATTTTATTTAGTATTAGATCTAGATTCTAAGAGATTTTATTTAGTTTTTATTTTACCATCTAGTTATGTGGATTTTATTCATTATTTTAGATTATATTTAGCATTATAAATATGCTTAGTAACTCAAAAGCAGGCACATGATGAATAAAATAGACTTTTGAGACTTTTGGCCCTTTTGAGATTCTCCTAAGTGTGACTATTGAGAGAAATATAGAACGAGATTCTTGTTCTATATCATCTTGATAGATTTATTCCTTCTATTTTCTTCTATCAATTCTATATTCTCTTATTAATATTGTGAAGTTTGTGGTTCAAAATGTTATATCTGTTATTCATCGAGACAGAGGCAATATATACAGATTTTGGAATAAATGAAATCCCATGATCAAGCCTAAGATATCAGGATTTCAGAGTAAATATAAAACTAATGATCCTAATATCTTTGAGTATTCTACCAGATATTCTCTCATAAATGACACAGGATATTTACAATAATTACGATTCTATCCACACTCCTCCTCAAGTTGGATCATAGATGTTAATCATATCCAACTTGCTTATGTAGTTGTTAAAGGCCGACCCATGAAGTCCTTTTGTCAAAACATCTGTAGCTTGTAGGTTGGTTGGCAAATATATAAGGCAAATAGTTCTCTCTTCCACTTTTTCTCTTATAAAGTGTCTGTCTATTTTCACATGCTTGGACCTTTCATGCCATATAGGATTCAAAGCCATATTGATGGCTGCTTTGTTGTCACAATAAAGCTTTAGTGGAGCTTCCACTCTGACTTGTATTTCATCCATTACATGTTTTAACCATCATTCTTTCATTATTCCTTGAGTTAAGGCTCGTAATTCAGATTCAGCACTACTCTTGGAAACCACCCTTTGTTTTTTTACTATTCCAGGTTACTATATTTCCCCATACGAAAGGGCAATACCCAGATGTAGACCTTCTATCTGCATGAGTTCCTCCCCAATCTGCACCTGTATAGACCTCTATAGTTCTTTGTTTTGACTTCTTAAAGAACAACCCCCTATCAGGTGTCCCTTTCAAATACCTGAGAATTCTATATACTGCTTCCACGTGTTTTTTCCTTAGATCACACATGTATTGGCTGGCCATACTCACTACAAAAGCTATATCTAGTCTAGTGTGAGAAAGGTATATGAGTCTTCCTACAAGTCTTTGGTACCTTTCTTTGTCTACTGGTTCATTATTCCCTTCTTCAACTTCATCATCTGAGAGGTCTTCCCCTTCATCTAATTCATCCTTCGTCAGTGTCCTCTTTTTCTTCTTTACAACAATTGGTGTGTTGGTTGGCTTACAACCCAACATTTTGGTCTCTGTTAAAAGGTCCAGGATGTACTTCCTTTGAGAAACATAGATCTCTTTTTTTGGATCTAGCAACTTCCATTCCCAGGAAATATTTTAATTTCCCAAGATCTTTGACTTCAAATTCTCTTGCAAGAGCTGCTTTAATTCTAATAGTTTCTTCTCCATGGTCTCCAGTAATGATTATATCATCAACATACATGATGAGAATACATCTCTTACCCTCCTCATTTGTAACGAACATTGTGTGATCAGCGAGACATTGTTTGTAATCTTCAATCTTCAACACTCTAGAGAACCTGTCAAACTTGGCTCTTGGAGATTGCTTCAAACCATAAAGCGACTTCTTGAGTTTGCAAACCTGTCCATCTCTTCCTTCTTCAAATCCTGGGGGTAGTGACATATATACTTCCTCTTTCAATTCTCCATTTGGGAAAGCATTTTTAATGTCTAATTGTTGGAGCTACTAGTCAAGATTAGTTGCAACAGATAATAACACTCTAATGGTGTTTGGTTTGGCTACAGGAGCAAACGTCTCTTTATAATCTAAGCTTTTTGTTTGAGTAAATCTCCTTGCAACCAATCTAGCTTTAAGTTTGTTGAGGTTACCATTTTCATCATACTTGGGGATAAACACCCACCTGCATCCAACCACCTTCTTGCCTTTAGGTAGATCCACAATTTCTCATATGCCATTCTTCTCCAAGGCTTTCATTTCTTCCTGGAATGCATCTCTCCATTCAGGTATTTTTAGTGCCTCATGAACATTGTTGGGAATCTTCACCCTATCAAGGTTAGTAATAAATGCACTATACCGTGGAGAAAGAGCATTATAACACACATACTTCTTTATTGGATGTTGGGTGCAAGATCTAGGTTGCTTTCTTACAGAAATTGGCAAATCTAGATCATTTGTAGGTGTTTCTTCCTTAACAACCTCCTCTTCTAGTTCCATGTGGTTGGGTTCAGGATCCTCTATCGGATTGGACTCTGGAAGTGCTGTGGGCATGATGGTATTATTGTCATGTTTCCTCTTCTGTTCATAAACCAGTGTAAAGTCTTTGCTTTTACCTGCTGAGATGGAAGAAGGTGTCTGGGTTTCAGGTAGCACAACAGGTTTAGGAACTCTCTCCCCCTCACTTTTCAAAAACTGATATTTACCATGCCACTCCCCCTGAATAGAAGGTTTTGGAAAGAATGGTTTGTGTTCAACAAACGTAACATCAAGACTGGTGTAGAGACGTTTAGTAGTAGGATCATAGCATCAATACCCCTTTTGTGAGGGAGAATAGCCCAAGAAAACACACTTGACCGCACGAGGCTCAAGTTTAGAGTACTGAGAAATTTGAACAAAAGATGTGCAGCCAAAAACTTTGAGAGGAATTGAGGATGTGAAGTGAAATGGATTAAGAGATTCTTTGAGTTTGTCTAGTGGAGTGGAGAAAGAGAGAATCCAACTTGGCATTCGGTTAATGAGATAAGTGGCAGTAAGAATAGCATCCCCCCAGAAATATTTAGGAACATTAGATTTAAACATTAATGCTCGAGCAACCTCAAGGTGTCAGTTTTTTCTTTCAGCAATCCCATTTTGTTAGGGACTGTTAGGGCAAGTACTCTTATGGAGGATACCATTATTCTTGAGAAAAGTACCCAATTGATTATTAAAATACTCAGTACCATTATCAGTGTGAAGAACTTGAATGGAAGTATGAAATTGAGTTTTGATCATAGTATAAAATTCAAAGAAAACAAAAGAGACATCACTTTTGTCTCGTAATAGATAGACCCAACAAAGTCTGGTGTGGTCATCAATAAACATGACAAACCATTTTGAATGTGTTCAATTAGGAATCTGTGATGGACCCCATAAATCACTATGAACAATAGAAAAGGATGAGACGATTTGTATTCAGATTGAGGAAAAGTAGTTCAATGGTGTTTAGCTAGTTCACACTCATCACAATGAAAAGAAGTTATTTTATTAGAATAAAGTTCAGGAGACAAATATTGAAAATTTAGGTGACTCATTCTCCTATGCTATAACATAATATCCATAGTGGATTTATTTTCAGAGGTAGAAACTAAATTGCATTGAATGCAAGACCACAAGGTACTCACAGTTGATTCATCTAGATAATAAAGACCATCATGTTTCTTAGCACTGTCAATCATTTTCCTCGATAGAAGGTCCTGAAAAATACAATGAGTGGAACAAAAATGAGCCCAACAGTTTGCATGTTTTGTGATTGTACTAATAGATAGAAGATTGCATGCCAAATAAGGAACATGTAAAACAAATTCTAATTTCATATGCTCAGATATAACCACACTTCCCCTGCCAGCAATAGTAGAGGATGACCCATTTGCTGTGTTGATTGTTTCATTGCCCGCACAAGGAGTGTATGTACTAAATAACTTAGAATCACAAGTCATGTGATCAGATGCACTAGAATCCACTATCCATTTAAAGTTATTTAAGGTAGAGAGGAAAGCCCATGTACCTTTTTGAGCTATAGAAGCAATAGGTTGGATTTTTAAGATGAGTCAGTCTTTTGTAAGATGCTTAACAGCTCAAGAAGTTTACCTAGTCGCTCTTGGCCCATCTTAGGGAAGGTAGGTGACTCAACATAGTCATTGTCATTGGATGCTTGGTAGGCACAAGACCCTCCCTTCTTTGGTTTCCAATTTGGTGGTTTCCCATGTAGGTCCCAGCATACATCTTTAGTGTGACCTACTTCTTACAGTGCTCACAAGTCAGCCTTCCTTTCTTACCCTTTGGATTGGTGTCATTGCTGCGACTAACCAACGTAGACGGTTTCGAGGGTAGGGATGGAGGAGGAAGGGGGTCAGGCAACATTACCTTGCACCTAGATGTTTCACGATGAATTTCTAAGAAGACTTCTTGAGTTGACGGGAGGGGTAATCTACTTAGAATTCTGCTTCAAATATCATCTAGTGATGAATTCAGTCCAGCCAGGAATTGAAATACACATTCATGCTCAATCTTCTCCTTATATTTCACTCCATCACTTGGATCTTTCTATTCCTCATCAGACATGAGGTCGAGTTCTTGCCAGATTGCCGTCATCTCGAGCCAATACTCTGTTTTGGTGTGTTCCCCCTGCTTCAACGACTAAGCTTTTGTCTTTAACTCATACAGTTTTGCAAGGTCTTTAGCATTAGAATAGGAATCAAGAGCAGCAACCCAGATATCTGTTGCAGTGGGTAAAAACAGGAAGCTTCGCTTGATTTCAGGAATCATAGCGTTGATAAGCCAAGAGGAGACGAGCGAATTATCCATGTGCCACTGTGTGAAGGCCTATGATTCTGTTTCACTGAGTATCTTTGCAGCCCTAGTGAGGAAATTCATCTTGCCTTTGCCACCAATTGCTAACTTGATAGCTTGCGTCCACTCGCGATAGTTCGACCCATTTAGTATGTCAGTTACGATCAGTACTAAAGACCCTTTGAAGCCAACAATTGACCCGTGGGGATTGCTGGCTTTGCTCAAGTCTCTCGACGAGGATCCCACGGTCTTAGACATCAGGTCTATTGTCATACTCGTAAGCCGCGAAGAGTTCGAGTCATCTGAGGTACTGTTGTTGTAGCTGTCAGAGTCACCGTTGGAGATGTGAAAGTTATCCGGCTCTAATACCATGTGGTTTAGAATGCTATATCTGTTATTCATCCGGACAGAGGCAATATATACAGATTTTAGAATAAATGAAACCCCATGATCAAGCCTAGGATATTGGGATTCTAGAGGAAATATAAAACTAATGATCCTAATATCTTTGACTATTCTACCAGATATTCTCTCATAAATGACACAATATTTACAATAATTACGATTCTATCCACAAAGTTAGATTCTAATTTCATGTGTTAATAGATATTTATGTTACTTATTTCTCTCTACCTATCTTGGATCCTACCAGGTGGGTGCATGATTGTGAACTCCTGTAATTCTTTCAAGCTCTCTCATTTGTCCTAGACAAACTCTCTTAAAAACTCAGATTTCTTGGATGAGTGAGGAGTTTTGTCCTTTTCACTTCCATTCTTATAATTAATTTCATCACAAGACTTAAGTGGGTTTACTTCTTGATTTTTCAAGCCGGAAGGATTTTCTCATGAGGAGGATGTTAAAGGTGTAACAAACCATTCTCATCATCTTAAGCTTTGAGGGAGAGTTGGTTTCTTGATGATATTATTCTGTTTATGTATTACATTTGGCCTGTGGTGGAATTGTTACCTTTTTCTTATTTTACTTTATAGCAATGCTGTATTTTTGTTTTTGCATTTATATTTTCATTAACAGGGGAAAGGAAATATAATTTACTTTTGCAGGTGATACAACTAAGGAAAGCGTGTAGCCATCCTTATCTTTTTCCAGGCATTGAGCCTGAGCCTTATCAAGAGGGTGAACATCTGGTTCAGGTAACTGCTAATGTCAATTTTATTACATGATAAATAGGGATTGATCAGCATCTTTCCAACTTGTTCTGGCATTCACTCTTTCACAAATTAGTTGATTTCTCTTTGAGCCCTATCCTAAACTTTCTTTTTGCATTGCATTTCCCACTTGCTAAAAAGAAAGATAAGGACATAATAGAAATGTATGAAAATTAAAGTAAAAGAGGTAATGTCTCCCCTGTAGCCGGACAATATATTTGGGGAATCCGCTTGAAGTTTATGTATGGCTATGAACGATTAATAATGTTTGTCAGGTATTACTGACCACAAACCATTAAGTTCACTTCAGCATTAATATGTTGCCGTGTCACAACAAGTGCATCAAAAGTCTGACATGTTACTGAGGTATGTACATGTCTGTCAGATAGAATGCCAAATTAAAATATAACAAACATGGAGCATGATGCATAATCTGTCAAATTCCAATAAGTTAACTCCATAATATATTAATTGAGTGGAAGTATTCAATTTTACCTTCAATTTTTGCTTTCATTCGACTCTACTTATTTACATAAGAATTTTAATCCCTTAAAATATTTCTTGCTTGCCCCAATGTTATAAACTTTTGCCTGTCCAGGCCAGCGGTAAATTGTTGATCCTGGACCAGCTTCTTCAGAAGTTACATTATTATGGACACCATGTCCTTCTTTTTGCTCAAATGACCCAAACACTTGATATTTTGCAGGTTAGATCCCTACCAAACGCATAAAATTTCTTATGTTTATCTGGTTAAATTTTTTTATTGCATGCTTTTTTATTCTTGTAGGACTTTCTGGAGTTGCGAAAATATTCCTATGTACGTCTCGATGGGTCAGTTAGGGCTGAGGAGCGCTTTGCTGCAATAAGAAGTTTCAGTGGCCCTTCAGCTAATTCAGCTTTGAATTCTGAAGCAGACCAAAACGGAGCCTTTGTCTTCTTGATCACGACAAGAGCTGGGGGAGTTGGATTGAATCTTGTGGCTGCTGATACAGTTAAGTTTCATCAAGCTTTAAGCTCTGTTTTTTTTTCCCCCTTTCCAAATATGGAATCGTTTTCCAAATGCCTTCTATTATGTAATTCTTCATATTGGGATGGAAATGTGTATGTGTGCGCTTGAGCATGTGTGCTCATGCTCTTGTGTGTGTGGGTTGTGTGTGTGCTGCACTGACATATGCATGGTTGCATGGGTATGTACGCTGTGCATGTGTACATGCACGAGTGTATGTGCTTGCTCATGTGAACTTACTCTCAATTTGGCTGGTGCGAAGGAAAGAGATTCACTTTTCTTTGGACAAAAATTGAAATATATAATATCTATTGTACCTTTATTATCGTTATTTAACAGTAACTACAGCTACCTCTTTCTATTACTTTTTGTTTTTATTAAAGGGTAAAAGAGACATTTTTCATCTACCGGTACTTTTTCCATCTGTTGAAATATATAATATCTATTGTACCTTTTTTTTATTTCTTTCCATTGAAGATACTAAAATAGCTCCCTAAGGAATTATAGGGTGGAGATGGTTTTTAAGCTCTATTTTTTTGTCATTTATTAGGCCAATGTATGTCTATATTACTTGCAATCTGAATAGAGTGGTGATATGCATGACTCTGTATTTGTTTTCAATGGCTGGAAAATCAGAAGCCTTGCTTCCAAAGGTTGGCAAAAATATGATTTTGCTGTGCAGAGCAGCAACTTGAGTAGAGGCTTTTGGCCTCCTCAAAATGGGTGGCAATAATTTGACCAAATTAGATAAATCTGAGAATAGGGGTCATAAGCTCTAATATCACTTGGAAATTTGGAATTCAGAAGTATATATATTCTGATTCATCTTATTTTGAAATGAGAGCAGTGCATATAAATAGTTGACTCTAAGAATTGGCCGACCAACCTCATGAATCAATGAGGAAAACAAGGGAATAAGTACGGAATAAAGAAAATGTCATACATGGAAGTCAAATTAAGAAAAAGAAATAAGTTGACTCTATGATAGACATGGGATAATCAGATTTTGAATGAAATCATTACAAACCCATAGCCAACAAGTTCTAATACAATTCTTTCTTGAATGGGCAGTTAACTTTATTGAGGATGATGGAACTGTGATGCTAATATAATATAATTTCTTCGTATAGCTAGTTACAGTATCTTCTTCTATAGGGAAAAGGAAGAAGAACAAGGAAAAGAGTAACTAAGTAAGCTGATTATAATAGAATATAGTGGAAAATATCCTCAACACAGTGATTGTAAATGAACAAGGACTAAGAAAACAATAACTACTACTCCCCTGACATTCGAGAGGGCAGGGCACTCTCCCTCCAGCAAACTCTTGTCTGAATGCCTTTTCACTAGGGCACATAACCCTAGATAACAGCTTCTGTCTTGTCTTCATTGGGCTCTGGGCCCACCTTGCTATCTGTTGTGGCACCCTTAGCACAGTGCTGAACCTTTAGTGGGTTAGTGGTTCTTTTCCTCTTGTAAACCTGGCCCATTCAGGTGTTGGGCGCATCAGAGGGGTGCTTGTTGAAGGAAAATGGGTAAGTTTCCCATTTTTTTTCAGTTGTTGACTGGGTTATGTCAGAGCCTCAAACAAATGAGGATTGAGCTTTAACAATAACAATTCAATTTCACTTGTGATGCGAAATTGTAAGCTATGTCCAAACTAACTCTTTAATCGTGAGTCCAGTTGTTAGAAACTAACTTTGGTTGCAGGTAGACATATTTTTGTAACTCTGAAATTTGTCAAAATAACTTGTGAGTATAAAGTTGTATAAACATCATGTAATTATGCTTCATGGGTATCCTTTCTCTATTATATACTCCCTCCAATCTCTATTATAAGGCATCTCTAACAACCTCATTGGAACCAAGGAGAGGGAGTTAAGTTGTTAACTTTGTTTGAAAATATAAAAAACTTCCAATTTTACCCCTGTTAAAATGAAAAGCTTTCAAATTTGCATTACATTCTTTCTCATAGTTAATGAGTTTAAATAGGGGTAATATTGGAAAAAATGTAATTAATACCCCACCAAGTGCCTTATTGATGTAAAACTCACCCATACACACTTGTACAGGTCTGAACAGAGGGAGAAAATAGAGAGAAATAGAAACAGAGAGAGGGAGAAATGAGAGAATGAGAAAGAGAGGGAGGGGAAACAGAGAGACCAGAACTGAAGGAAGAGAGGGAGAGAGACGCAGAGTTGAAGGGATAGACCATTCACATAACTCAGAAATTCATTCCTTCATCTAATCTGCCATTACAAGTGCAAGGCTTAGTCTAAGTTTTTCTATCAATGAAGAAAACCGTAATAACTTGTCCATATAAAGCTAATGTTTAGATTTCCCCTTACAAAATATTACAATAACACGAAGGAAACAAAATAATAAAATAACACAAAGGAAACCTATTTCTTCCTAGAATAATATTTCCCATATTTTCTATCACTTTTATTAAGGACCAAAAAATACTTCTAGAAGAAGAGGGACCAAGGGAGTACATAACATAGTGACATGCATTGACCCCTTACCTGTGCTCTCATATGGTTCTTGGCCAGGGAATCTGATGCTTAACCTTGTCACATTTTTGTAAGCCATGTGTCTTCAGTATTTACACTTACGGTTGTTCCTATTAATATTTTTCTTCATCATATTTTGTGAGAAAATATACTAGTGGATTTTTTTTTTCCATACATTGGGGAAAAAAAAAGAGATACTAGTGGATTTGACACTTGACCCAAAATCATATGGCATTAAGTCAATGGTCATTTTGGTTTGTATATTTTTCTTCAACTTAGTTCTATTCAATGTAAGACTTCTTCCCACATTTTACTCAAGCTTGATTCCAGAAATCTCTCCTTAAGTTTGAATTCATCTAATGCTTCCATAAACATGCTTACATTTTATCTTCTTCAGACCACAACCCACCTCATAGGAGCCCAGTCTATGCCTTACTATCGAACCTGGTCTAAGAGACCACCTCCTAATTTCAATACCTGATCCACGCTCTTCATTCTTGTCACAATCAAACCTTGGCTTTGAACAAGAGAGCCCCAAATATTAGGTAAATCCATGAGGTTTTTTTTTTTTTTTTTTAATTAGACTTTGAGAAGAAATATATAGGTGAATTGAGACCATCTCTCGACCCAAAAATAATATGCCATTAGAGCTACAAGTCTTTTTCATTTAAACACTTTCATCCCAATTCTATTTAATGTAGACTTCTTCAACCTCTTTACTCACACTTGACCACAAGAAGAATGAAGAACCTCATTCTCAATTTGAAAACATCTCAAATGTCATGCAGATTCTGTTAGTTCTGAGATTCTTGCAAACTTTGTAATCAATGACAGTTCTCTTATGCACGTTTGTTTTATATTAATATTTTATGTGATATTAAAGTTTGGGCTTTGCGTTAGTTGAGATGTTAAAATACCCCTTTTATGTTATTGACTTTGCTGTCTAAGAAAGGTATGTAAACTACTGCTTCTGTTATCTGCCTTATGTGGTACAGCAGCTGTTGTAATAAATGGCTTTAAATACAATTTACCATTTTCTGGAAATTGGAAGTGTTACGATTGACCCTTGGAATATGGCTATATGATTTAAGTCCATGGGATCCCATATTTTTCACAGATTTGCTGAAACATTTTGAATATATAAGATATATTGAGAATTTAGTGTAATTGCATTTTGCAGGTTGTATTCTATGAGCAAGATTGGAATCCTCAAGTAGACAAACAGGCATTGCAGCGAGCCCATCGGATTGGCCAGATGAACCATGTGTTGTGCATAAACCTTGTTACAGAAATAACAGCAGAGGAGGTGTCTTTCTATGTTTCATATATTTTTTAACATCTTGACAACAGAGGTGATTTTCCTGTTTTAGAATTTGAATTTGTTATGAAGTAGGTAATTATGCGGAGGGCAGAGAAGAAATTGCAGCTCAGTCTCAATGTTATAGGTGATGATATTCAGGAACATGAAGAAGAACAAAAATCTGGAGTTGGGACTGGTGATTTAAAATCCATCATATTTGGCCTACATATGTTTGATCCTAATGAAAATAATGATGGGGAGCTTGGGGACATGAATTTGTCAGTAATTAATGCTATGACTGACAAGGTGATTGCAATGCGTGATGTACATATATCTGACAAGGATGACAGAAAATTTGAGATCAACCCTAGAAATCTTCTAGAATCATATAATGCTAAGGAAGGATCTTCTGTTTCTTTTAACTCTGATCCTAGTCTTGATGAGGCTTCTTATCTTTCCTGGGTTAAAAAATTTGAGGAACTGCCAAAATCAAGTGGTGACTCAATCATGGAGATGAGGAATAGAGGAATCTTGGATGAGGAAAAGCGTCTAAAACTTGAGGTTGCAAAGAAGAAAGCGGAAGAAAAGAAGCTGCGTAAGTGGGAAGCTCTTGGATACCATTCATTGAATGTGAATGACCCTATCATCACTCCAGATGGTGGTAATACATCAGATGCTGGATCTGTTCATTTTGTGTATGGAGATTGCACAGATCCATTGAACGTCTGTCCATCTGAACCTGCCATAATATTGAGGTCAACTTTCTTTTATAATTGCAGCCGTGCAGTTTATCTGCTGTTTTGACAAGCTGTTAATTTTTATATTGATTTTCTTAGAAACTAATTTTCTTTCTACACTAATATTAAAAGTGTCCTTGCTTGCATGACATTTTTAATCATTTGATGTTAATTGGCTATGGATTAGCTTTTGGTCTGCACTACTGTTCCATTAAGGCTTTCTGAAACATTATATGCAGGATGCTGTTGTGTGTGTGTGTCTCCCTTTTATCTACAAGGAATTATTAGACAATCATATTGTTTCATTTAGTTTTTTTTTTTTTTCTTAGCACTGAAGAGTAAGTTCAAAACGTAATACTCCAGGAATTTGCGAGAAAACAAGGCATTTGTGAGTTTCTTAGATTTTTTGTTCACTTATGACTTTTAGCTTACTGTACTTTCCCAGCCTTCCTAGTTTATTAACTTTTTAGCACTAAAAATAGGATCAATTATTGACGGTCCAAGTATTTTGCCCAGAGTTTCATCCTTTTTGGGCTTTTATTCTGGCTTAATTGAGGATTTTACAGCTGTGTTGATACTTCGGGAAAGTGGGGCCGTGGAGGAATGTTTAATGCACTGAACAAGCTTTCTTTGAGCATTGGTGCTGCCTATGAACGGGCTTCTGCACATGGGGACTTGCATCTCGGGGATCTACATCTTATAAAGCTTGAAGGTTAGAACTCGCTTTAAGTAATTTGTAATATAGAATTGCAAGCAAGGTCACAATGAATTGCAAGACTTTAAGGTGCTTCGTGTTGGTTAATTTAGAGCCATTATCAGGCAGTCTTTGCTGCATCTACTTTTACAGCAGAAATTGTCCCACTTGTTATTATATAATTGTCATATGTAGATATCTCTTGCCTCGGATCTTATTACCACTGCTTGTTTTAGAACATGGGGACTAAACTGATTTCAACTTCATTGTCCCGTTTTCTCCGTTATAATACTTTGATAGTTTTGTAGAACAGCTGATATGGTGAGCTGGTAAAATTAAGTAACCTTAGAAATTGTTGATATTGACTGTTGAGCTAGCATCAGAAATTGTACTGCCTCATGTTTAATCTTTTAGATGTGCGGCATGTTTTTAATTTAGTATAATGACCATGAAGAAAAGGGCGTACTTTTGTTCCTTATATGTACTCTCATCATTTTACAGCATACTGCATACTCAATGCAAAATACCATTAATTTTATCTTTCTGCAATAATAACTATTGGTCTCTAAATCTTTACAAATTTTGATGACTACGAGGAAAATTAAGCTCAATTCAAGACACATTCTCCACTCATTCTGCTTTATTTGGATTCGGTTTCTGAATTTAGTCTCTTTGGATATCTAAAAAACAATCAAATATGTTTTAAATTTTAGCTGTAATTAATCTTTCTGACGTGAATAACTGTTTATGGGTTCCACATCTTGTCCAACATGTTATAACTCAACTTTGACTATGCAATTTATGTTACCATATAGATGACCGTGATGAACAAAATATGGATAGAAGTACTCCCGTTTGGGTTGCTTTAGCTGTGGTTCAGTCTTATAATCCAAGGCGTAAAGTTCCTCGGAGTACGATCTCGCTTCCCCACCTGGAAAGCTGCTTATCAAAAGCCGCATTTTCAGCCAAGCAAAATTCCGGTAACATTGTTCCGAGTTTATTTCGCCTGGTGTTTAATTTGTTGTTCTTATATTATTCTTGCTCCCCATTCTCAGTGATTCAAGTCCCAGCATTTTGTTACCATTGCAATACTGATTCTTGTTGCATTACCTCCTTGTATTAATAATCTTATATCTGCTATATAGTTTATTTATAACAAAGGTTCAAGTTTTGTTATTTTTTTCATTATTATTAGGTACTCCCTCCCATCCACAATATAAGGCATTTTTTAAAAGCCATACTTGATCTAAAATATAGGGTATTAGGTAATTCTTACAATTGTTTTTCTAACTACACCCCTACTTTATATATTACTCTTAACAGAATGATACATTAGAAAACTTTGTAAGAGATTAAGGTTTCATCTAGCAATTACCAGTGTTCTATATTGTGGTCTAAGTGGACATTTGAAGAGTCTCTTGATTATATAAACCACACTTATCTTGTGAGGCTCTTTGATGTGGGAATCATAACAAACTCATTCCAAAAAACTAGCTTGTTAGATGAGAGAATCTCTTGAATTTATAGATCTCATTTCATATATGAGGCTCTCCAATATGAGAGTCATAACAAATACCTTCGAACATTCCTTTATGAGGGTAAATCAATGATGTTAAACTAATAAACTATTTTCTTGGAAAGGTCATACATGATCTTAGAAATCAAAAGCAGGGCTTAGAGATTGCTAGGAGCGACTAGACGTCATTATAGATGGTGCATATAAAAATCTAATCTTTTTCATTCTTAAACTGTCTTACTAGTTGAAGTTTGTTTTTACGTACTTAAAAACTAAATCAGTAATGAAAATTCTGTCTATATAACGATTGGACCTTACACTAATTGCGTTCATTTTTCTTTTTTTGCCCCCTTGCAAAGCATCAATCCACATGCCCCGTATAGGTTATCAAGATGGATCAGGCCGTTCTGAGTGGTACACCACTGAGCGTCTTCTACGAAAATATGCTTCCCTTCATGGGATCAGGATATATGTGTACCCCTCTCTCTCTCTCTCTCTATATATATATATATATATGTACACACACTTATGCATGTATGCATGTATACTATGGACATTTGGCTATCATATAATTATTTTCAAACATTTTTCTGACAGATACTATTATCGTCGACAATCCCAGTGAAGCTTAAGACTATATTTTGTTTATAACTCAGACGATAGTTCTTGGGAATCATGCTCTGCCTCCAATAATGCATACATTCTTCTCACTTTCTTAGTCACTGAACTCTCTCAGGATTAATAGAATATTCTCAGGAAGTCAGGATGAAGTTCACTTGTATTCCCCCCTCCCCCCCTTCTCTTTCTTTCTTTGTTTGGAAGAATGCTTTGTAAGATTCTGAATTTTGACGAAACACTATATGAATGTCAGTGAAATGTTGAAAGAGCCAAAAACTTCATCCTTTTTTTTTTTAATACAATTATCTGATATCTTCCCATGGTTAAATTTGAACATTGTCATATTCAATTAAAGGTGGCTTTCAATATAACATTTTTTTTTCAATCCGTAAGATTCAAACTATCAACCTTGCGTGAGAGAAATTGACTTGTTTTCACTTGACCTGACCACAGTTAATTATAATCCAATTTGATAGTTAGGTATATGGTGTCCGCATTCAATGTTCCTGACCCTCCATTTCATCTTAGAATAATTTTTGCCATTCATTTAAACTAATTTTTAAATTTATTAAAATAAAAAATTAAAAAATTTCATATTAAATTTGAACTATTTAAAGTACATATAAATAGTTAATTTATAAAGTTTATAATAAATTTTTTAATATTAAATTAAGTCATTGAAATTATATTTGAATTGTCTAGAGTTTATTTAAATGGTTAAATTGTAAAATTATACTCCTTTCGTTCAAAAATATAAAGCATGTTTTGAAAAGTTAGATGTTAAAAAATGTAAGATATTTTTAATATTTCGAGGCATAATCAGTCTTTTTTTAAAAAAAATACCCATATTAATAATGATTTTATATTTATTGTAGGGTATTTAATAGGAGTAAATATGAAAAGATAAGATTAGTTAAAAAGTAGGTAACTACTTTATTAGGTGGTGAAATTTAATTAAAAATACTTTAAATTTTTTAACAAAAGGAGTAAAATATTTTTTATATTAAATTAAATTGTTAAATTAAATTTGTACTGATCAAATTAATAATGAATAGAGTAATGAAAATTTTAAAATTTTTTATACTTTTTATATGAATAAATATAAAAAATATTTAATTAACTTAAATGAACGATAAAAATTAATTAAAATTGAAATGAAAGGTCAGGATGGCTTCTAACTTGATGAGCACAGTGCTCATCAATCGAACGCAAATCCTAAGTATATGTGGGGAAAACTCTGTTCATTGATCTTATGTTCAAATAAGTTTTATTATCTTTCTTGTTCTATTATTTCAATACTCGAACCCCTTATCTACTAATTTTTAACTTATGGCCACTGGTTATATACTTTATTACTTACTCATTAGTTTATTTGATAGTATTAGAGCTTTTTTTTTTAATTAGAAAAAGGTAAGTTTGTGGCTTTTTTTGTAATCTGTAAGGCTATTATGGTTTTTCAAAGTAAGAGTATAGTGGTCAATTGGTTGTCTCATGGTCCACCAATAATAAGTGACTAAATAGAACTAGAACACCCCACTCGATGATTGTAGGGATTTTTATCCCCCCTTTTTTGGGAGTAACAAATTGTAGCCACCAAATAAGTAGAAAAGCAAGAGTTTCGTCTTTTGTTTTGTTTTTTTTTTTTTTTTTAAGTTCAACCTGTTCAATCATTAATCACCACCTCCATACACTAAGGCAGAAGTTAATCAAAAATTTAAAAAATGACATTTGCATTTGAATCAAATTGTTTGCTGTATTTTTGCCGGGAGTGTGTTAGAGAAACTGATCCTCAAATGATGCAATAAACTTGATTCCTCAATTAAACAATGAGCCCAAGAATTTTTTGTCACAATTTTTTCAAATTCATGTGCTAAAAAAATGAAAGATAAAAAGAAATAGAGATAAAAAATGAAAAAAAAAAATTGCAAGATGGGGTAGGAATAGAAATTATAGAAAAATCTAAGATAAAAAAACATAAGAAAAATATAGGAGCCATGTTATGGATCTACTAGTTGGATGACTACACATAATTTTTTAGAAGAGATATATTCATGTATTTGTTAGTTGTTATTCCTCTAATTCTATTTATAAATTATTTTTAATATATTTTATCAAAACCACAAAAAATATTAAAATTCATTAATTCTATCTAAAAATTTAATAATTTCTCAACTTTACTCTTATTAAATATACATATTTTAATAACATATTTTTTTCTTCTACATTCAATGGAGATAAATGAAAAAATTTGTGATAAAAATTTAATGAAATGACTTATAAATAGGAAAAAAAAATATTCTTTTTTTTTATAAATAGATTAAAAAAAAGTATTGTTGGAGGGATTATGTAGGTGCCTTATTTTCACTTCCATAGGCAAAAGTGATAGTTTTTCCCTTGATTTCATGTGCTCACAGATTTTACAATTGAAGGCCATTGATTACAATTTTTCTCTAACCTTTCTCCACTTTTGCCACTCTCTCAAAATGCTTTAATTACCATGTTGCTGAAAATAACCTCTCTTCCTTCTAGAAACATGAGTGAGGCTTGGGTCAACATACAATTTTATTTTAACCTAAAATATATAGGGATGTTTTGGTAAATTAAAGGTATATAATATATGTGTGTGCGTGTGTGGGGCTGACAAAGTGGCAATAAAGTTAAAAAAAAAAAAAAGCACAAAAAGAAGAAAAACAAGTCACAAAAAAGAAAAGCCAAGCACAAAAGAAATTAATCAAAATCAATAAACCTAAATTTGATCAAGCAAACCACCGAAGTCTATAAATAAAGAAGACTCCTCCATATATGGAAATGGCTTAGAACATCTCTCTCTCTCTCTCTCTCTTAAACTATCATCCTCCACTTGTAAAATTTCCCTTCTCATTTCCTCTCAAATTTTCCTTTGTAAGCACTTCATTCTCACTTCATACTTTCCTTTATATAAATAAAGCCATATGCTTATATGTATTGTTTTGTTTTAAATTTTATGTACAATGATCTGATCCACTTTCCTAAATGGCATCAGAGCCATCTTTTTTTTTTTATTTGCTGATTTTATTGTTTAAATTGTTTTTTTTTTCAAACTATTTTATTCTTTTGTGGTGGAAACCTTGGCAAGCCTGAGCCTAAACCTGGTAGTATTAGTAAGTCCATTAGATTAGATAGTAGTGTTCTCATTAAACCTAAGAAGAAGAAGAACATTAGGAAATAAAGATAGTATAAACATAAAAATGAGATGGTTCAGCCAAATTTTAGGATCTAAATCCAGAAAGAAGATAGGATGACTCTAAAGAGTCCTAGTTTATAGTCAAATATAAATAGTAAACCTGAGAAAGAAATAGAAGAAATTAGAAATAACCAAATTTCAATTCAATCAACCTTTAGAAAATATTATCAAACTAGTCAATGGCAACTTTTAAGGAAAAAGAAATTTATAACAAGACAACCTTTGATTTTTCATATATAACTAAAACTATAGAAAGAGAAATAGGAATTAATAAGGATAGACAATACATTTATATGAATTATAAGAAAATATAGAAAAGAATATAATTGGATGCATATAGGAATGATACAGGTTGTTTTCAAACCTAATTTTAGACTAGGTTTAGATAAACCTATATCATATGTTTAAGAGATAGAACACAAGAAAAAGATTTTCAAAAATCTTTAGTAGGAATACTACAGTCAAACTTATTCAAATGACCAATCTATTTTGATTGTTTTTCAAACTATATAACAAGATTAAAAGACAAAGATTGTAGAGAAGTTTTAGTAATAGAAAAAGGCAACCAAGCCTTTTGGAAAAAGGGAGTCACAAACACAGTTGTACAAATATAGAATAATATTTAAAATACAAAAAAGACATCAGAACTTTAAAGCCATAAAAAAACCCCTAAAAGAGAATCAATGTTACTAGAAATAGGAGATCACTCCAAAACCTCATTTATAATCCCAATGAAAATAAAACATAGTGAAATACAAGCATCCACTAGTTGGACATTTACAAAATTAGCCAAATCAGAACCTTTAGAGCAAGGGAAATTAAGGAAAACAATAAGAACATCATAGGAAGATGTAACTTATGAAATATTAAGTAGGTCAATCTCTTGTAGGATAGGAGAACAGACATATATATTAATTCCAAGACAGTCAACAAACAATTCTAGTATAGGATATAAACTAATGGGAGTACATTTTTATCCAAAATTCCCACAACCAATATACCAAGCCAAAACTAACTTCTAAAGTTAAAGATAACAAGTATGAAGAAAATATTGAATTAGAAACACAATTATAAATAAATAAAGAATTTCAACCACCTATAGATTATTAATCCATAAGAAGTTCATTATTAGTTATAAGAAGAGAAAATTTTGAAATGAACAAAGAATTATTAAGGACAAAATTTATGCTACTAAAAAATAGATATAAAAAAATTGGTTTTTTAGTTATTTTACTAAAGAAGAACAAGACAAAATTAAAGAAAACTATTATAAAGAGCTAGAACAATTAAGAGAAAATATTTACCTCTTTAAATGGTTAGAAATTTATACCTATAATAATGAAATATTTAATTCTTTTACAGAAAATAATCATCCTTCAATAAATGTTAATACAGCTAGGACTAGAAATTGAAAATATAGAAATAATACAACAGTTACAACAACACAACCTTCATCAGAAGAAATCACAGTCAACATAGAAGAAAATAAAATAGTGGCATCTCCATTAAAGATAATAAATCCACAAGAAGATAAAAGTTTATGGAAAATAGTACAACAAAATAACTATACAAACCAAGCTTTAGATGCAATAAGACATCAACTAGACATATTAGAAAATAAATTAGAAAGATGAAGAAGTAAAAATCCTTTAAAAGAAAAAATAAATCTTATGAAGTCAATATTTAAATATGAAGGCACTGCTATAGAACAAGCAAAAACAATTACTCAGAAACAAGAGATAAAAATAATAAAATAGAAATTTATTAGTAGATATTAAAAAAAAAAAGAACTCAAAATGCTTAGTCTAAAAGAGAAAAATAAAGACAGAATAAATGTCATAGAAAAAAGCCATGACATAGAAGAATTACAAATAAATAAAATTAAAAGAAATAATTTTAGAAAAAATTCTAATTTAAAAAATTATTATCCAAAACCGACACTACCTGATTTACAGTTTGAAGAAAGGCAACTATGGCCTCCTCTCATTATGTCAAAACGTCAATTTATGAGTGGAACATAGACTGTTACAATGAATATGAAATAATAAATTTAACCAAGAAATAGTCATGGCTGTAGCAGTCTATATGAAGCCTTAAAGGATAGTGGGAAAATGTTCCCAGTGAAAATAAAAGAACATAGGTAAAAAGGTTAGTATTCAATAAAAATAGATCCCACCAGAGAAGAACAAAGATATTTAGATAATACAATCCAATTAATGTACTCCATAGGAAAATCCTTTGTAGGAGAACCAATAGGAATATAAGAAAGATATTTGGAAGAGCTAATGAATCTACAATGTCCTACACTGGTAGATTTTAGATGGTATAAAAGTAATTTTATCCCAAAACTATTTCAAAGACAAGATGTTAACTCAAACATATGGAAAGAAAAATTTATAATAGGATTACCTAAATTATTTGCAGAAAGAGTAAAAATGAGATAAGAAAAAAAACAATGAGAAATAATAAATTATAGTGTATTGACATACGGAGAAATAACTAATATTATAAATATTCAGGTTTAAAATTATGTAATGAAATAAAAATGCAAAAGAAAATATGTAGTGAAACAAAACAAGGAAAAATAGAATCAGGAAATTTTAGTGAAAAATATGGATTTGAAAAGATACTAGCCCCTTCTAAGCAAAATACGAAAAGAACCTACATACAAAATCCCTATAAAAGATATAAAAAATATATATAATATTTCCCAAAGAAATATAGAAAATCCTTTAGAAAAGATAAAACAAAAAATCTTGAAAAAGATAAAAGAATTACAAAAAAAAAAACAAATACAACAAGAATTAAAAGAATTAAAAGAAAATGAAATACATAGAAAAATATAATTGTTGCAAATAAAAACCATAATAGAAACTAAAGGTAAAAATATAACGGAAAACAATGAAATATAAAATGAAGAAAAAATTGAAATAGATAAAATTCCTTTCGAAATAGATTAGCAGAAATATTTAAATACTATATCTCAAGTAACTTATAAAAAATATTGTCAAGTGAGTTTAATAATAAATAAAGAATTTTTGAAAAATTTGGCAGTCCTGATAGCATAGAAAAGGTTAATCTCAACAAAAAATTATGAGAAAACTTTAGAAAAATTAAACACAACCAATAGCTCAAAATTACACACACAATATAAATTAACGAATGCCCACATATGTAATAGAAGAATATGTTTTAAAAGCATTTTTATATTTGTCAAAAATTTAAGCAAACCTACCGTATTAGAAACACCATTTTTAGAGCAAATATCACCTTTCAAGGTAAACCATACTGGAATAGTCACATAAATAGTAGGAGAAAATATAATAAGGTTGAAGTACAAATTTGGCCCTGAAGTTTTTTTGAAAACGCAATTGGTATCATAAAGTATTTAATGATACAATTTTGCCCAAACATTTTAAAAAATGGTACAAATTTTCCCTACCCTAACAGACTCTGATGTTTGATCGTCAATTGACTTTATTGTGCCTACATGGCTTTCACCTCAGCTTTTTTGGGCTAGATTAAGTATTTCCTTAGTTGGAGGAAAAGGGAAGAAATCTTTCATTGTCAATCTTCATATCGTCGTTCAAACCCATCAGACTAGAGCTTACGATCATACCCAAACACAATTAAAATTAGATAGAATCCCAATAGTTTAGATTTCAGAATAGTGTTCAAATATAAACCCCAATTCACATGGTTCAAGTCCACTAACCACCATGTCCATGACCTATCTAGATGCTGTGAGTCCAAGAATTGCAATGAATCCCATAACGAGGAAAGAAAGTAGGGAGAAGATTCCTAGAAGCATGGCAACCCAACTTACTATGGTTCAGAGATTAGAAGAATCAACAAAGATTTCTTGAACAACGTAATGAAAGGATCATGAACGACAATAATCAATTTCTAGAAAATCCTTTTTTTCTAGAAAATCCTTTTCTTGAGGACACGCGATCTTGATGATCTGAAGATCATGTAGATCCAACCTAGAACAAACAAACATGAACATAGACAAATACTCTCTGTAAGTCAAATCTGATCTGTCTCCCTCTCCATCAAAACCCATCCCAAGAAATCATAACCAAATCAAGAAAGCAGTTGAAAGCCAAATCAAAACAAAAAACATATAAGAAACCATAGCAATATATAGCAGAAATTATTCAACGACATTGTCATTTAGAGGGAACCCAGCTCATGCTTGTCTAACATCTCATCCCTCCATGTTGTCTAACCGTCTGCGCTTCTACTGTTCTTTGAACCGAGAGATGGCAACGTAGTTATTCGATGGAAACCCAAATTTTTATGAGAGAGAGGTGACCCAGATCAGTGAAGCTGTTCGGCATAGCCTTGCCATTGCCGGATCTTTTGACAGAGAGAGAAATCTAAACTAAAGCTTTGCATTTCAACTCCATTGTGGGCCACAGCCCTCACCGTACTAAGATCACAAAAGCAAGATCAGACAAGTGAGGGGGTAATAAATTTGGTTGGGGTTTGACTTGGAAGAGTCACCGTGTATAGAAATCGGACAAGTAAGGGGGTGAAGAAGCTCAGGTTGGAGAGGAAGAGGGAAGATGAGGAACTTAGAGATCCCTCGATGAAGAGGAAAGCAAATAGTGAATACATAGATTTTTTTTTTTAATTTTTAAAATAGCCATGTGGACAGCTTCAAAAAAAATAAAAAATCGAACACGTGGCTGCCAGCATAGTGTTTAATGGTCAAATTAATGGACGACATCTGAATTTGTTAATGCAGGGCAAATTTGTACAATTTTTAAAAATATAATGATAAAATTGTGCCTTTAAATACTTCATGATATTAATTGTGCTTCTGAAAAAATTTTAGAGGTATATTTGTATTTTAACCCAAAATAATATTAGAATGGATGAAACCCCAAATAGTCATAGAAATAAAATTGTTAAAGCAAGATTCTATATTTAGAATTAATGCCATAAATATAAAATGGAAACAAATAAATTTCCTTAACAAAGAATTACATTATAAAAGAATTGAAGAACAAAAAAAATAATGGTTAATGAGTAAAATGTCCCCCCAAAAAATAATTCTTTCACTAAGAAGGTTCCTTGAAATATTTTATTTGCTTGTATCTACTCGAATATAAGGAGTCATTACAATTTAGTTTTCCAATCTTAAGAGGATTGGATGATGGAGGAACCATCTACATCTTTCTTTAGAGTTATAACTGATCAAGATCTTAGAAATAACCTGCCCCAACTCCTCATGAGTGGCAGTCGTGATGCTCTACATCAACATCTATTAGGGGAGTTAGACTTGAAGTTGATGAGTCTACTCTTACTGATGGCCACAGTTTGTGTGGAGGAGTTTTGAAGGATAAAAACAATGCCTAGATTCAGGGTTTTAATTAGAAATTAGGGCATGTTTCCCCTACCATTGTTTGGTATTTTCAAGGATCTTGAGTTATGTTGGCAAAAAAAGTATAAGACTATGAAGATTTTTTGTGATTGTGTACAAGCGATCTCAACAATTACAATGGACAACCATGGCTATCACCCCTTTTAAAGTATTATCAATTTCATAAATTTGATTCTTTTTAGAAATTGGATTGTGAACTTTAACTTTTTATATAGGAATGATAATAGGATGGCTGACTACCTTACTAAATTAGGTCATAGATTATCCAATGACTTTAATACTTTTGATACCCCACCCATTAGTTGATTAAGGGTGGTTGTTTGCTTTTCTTTTTGTTTGTTTTGTCTCCTGTATTTTTTTCACATTCTGTTGAATGAATATTTCAAGTTCAAATTCAAAAAAGAAAATTACGAGTATTTTTTCAATAGATATTTATAATTTAACTATTAATTTTAAATTTGGATCCAATCTTATTTAAATTTTTTAAAAATACTAATGTAATTTAAAATCAATGGGATTGATTTTTATGTGTTGTTTATTCTTCAATTCTTGTAAATTGAAGGAGAAATCAATAAAATATATATGCTAGGATATTTGCATTATATTCACAAAATAAAATAATCACTAAATTTGTTAAAATTTAAATCCATGTACAATCTTAGTAATATCTACTTAAAAATATTGATGTAATTTAAAATCAATTAATGCATGCATTATGTGTTGATTATTTTTGGAATCCTGCAAATTGAAGAAGAAATTAGTGAAAAGAAATTAAAGGAGTAATTAATGCCTAAAGTTTGATATTATTGAACAAATAATGTGTTAGGAGTCATCCATGTGTCAAGATGGGAGGAAAAGGTGCAGCTGGCATGACTTGCTAATCTGACAACATGTGTGCTTGCGTACCCTGATTGTGTGTGTGGATGATTTATGCCATTTTATTGCACCCATCAAGTTAATTCAACATACACCTTTAAATTAGCCTTGGGCATTTGGATTTTGCTTTGAAAGACCATTTCTTTTGTAATCATTTTGTCTGTTATGAATATTTGATTTATTAAAAAAAATACTCCTTTAAATTTTAATAAATTTTTTCATGAAAAAAATTTATATACTTAACTTTATATACTTAAAGTTTTATTTTCAATTAAATTAAAACATATATATCTTTTATATATTATCTATTTCATAACAAATTCTTATCATTAATATTATTAACACATTAAAATTCACATATATTAATTTTATTAGATAAGAATATATTAAGTATATAAATCTTGTCATTTTTTACCAATCAAAATGCCAGAAGTATATATAAATTAAATACACCTATATGATCTTAAATATAAATAATTTAATATTGGGTCAAATGCTAAACGCAACATCATATTTTTAATAACGAATAATAGCTAGTTGTAGTCAACTAATCAAACAAATTAAATTTTAATTTTTTTCCTTATATGAGAAACACATTAAGATGGGTAATTGAACTTTAAGTATAACAAATACGGGGCTAAAATCGAACGGATCTTGGGGGCTAGAAATCCGTATTTATTACATGGTCAGTAAAAAAGATTGATATATTCACAATACTTTGCAATCACTTTATTTTAAAAAACAACAAAATCAATGTGTGGAGTTTCCAAATACACGCAATGTCAAACATACAACAAAATCATGGCCGGCGAAGATAATTATCTCGTCTATGATAAATTATTGTGTGTAAATGAAGATAAATCAAAGAAAATATTTACATTCTAAAAAATTACATAGCCAATCAAATGAATTTCTAAATTGTTGACTTGACAAATGTTCAACGTATAATAATAGCTTATAATGATAATTGAAAATTTGAAATTATATACACACACAGTTTCCTAAAATAGATAATTTATTGAGGACGGTCAAACTCCTTGATTGGTAATCAATTTTTAGAAATGCCAGTTACTAAATATAAGATCGCATATTTATTAGGTAGAAAAGCTAGCAGTGAAAAGTAATGATTGTAGCCAACAAATCACATTAATAATGTCAATTGACATAATGTCGCATGTTATTAGTTTAACATTTATATAAAAATCGGATAATTTAAAATTAGTCAACAACATAACCCATGATATATAATACTCAATGCCATAAATTAGTACCTAGAGTATGTCGGCTTTCAAAAATGGCTCTTCACTTTCAAACTGGATCACAATAAATATAAAATACTAATAGTTAATATATAATTTGGACCCTGAATTATAGATCCATGGATGATTTAAACCCTAAACTCATATTTGATAGATTTTAAACTCTAAACAATTAAATTTGAGATAATTTCGTCCCCACCGTTAAATTACTTTAAAAAAATGGAGCATAATGTGTAATTTTCTTTAGATTCTACTCTCCCTCTCTCTCCTACCCTCCTTTGAGAAAAATTGCACATTAGACTCTATTTTTTAAAAAGTTAACTAACGTTTGATTTAATTTAATGGTGGAGGCAAAATTGCTTCAAGTTTACTAGTTTAAAATTTAAAATATATTAAATACAAGTTTAGGATTCAAATCACCATTAAATCTATAGTTTGGGTAATTCTAACTTTTAAGTTAGCATGTTTGAGGACGCCATATAGAAGATGAAATTTTTTATTTGGAGTTAAAGCAGAAAACTAATGAAAAAAATAAAAAAAATCCACATCACGTGTCCTTTTGTTTCAACTTAATTATCTAAAGAAAAAAATCATTTTTTAATTTTTTGGTGAGTTTTTATGATATTTGTTTAAATTGTTAAAAATAATCAAAATTTGATACAGTAAATGAAAGGAAATGTTTTAAAAATGTGGGACACACAAAGATAAAAAAAATTAAATAACAAATCATTTTTTAAAACATAAATCAAGGAAGATATTATAAATTTTAAAAATAACTAATTAATAATTACTTTTTTTATACAATAGAATAATGTAACTAACCATAGAATAATGTATACTTTTTATAAAATAATATGTTTATGTGATTTTCCAAGTGTTATTTATAAAATAAATGGTTGTTAGTCTCTACGTTGTTTTGAAATGTTTGTTATTTTAAAAAATGTTTGTTATTATATAAAATAATATATTTACGTGATTTTACTGATGTTAATTAATTATAAAATAATAAAATTCATAAAATAATGTAGCCAGATCAATGACATGGATGACCCAAAAACTTGTGTTCTAACCTATAAACTCATGAATAAGTATAGATGTATTAGAAAATATTGAAAGAAATATTAGGAAAATTGAACTACTCAATATCCATCTAAAATTATGATCAACTCCAAATATCACTTTCTCTGGCGGCACGATGATGAACAATCTACAGGACTATCCTCCAGCACATGTTTCCAACGACTTCTATACTTACAGAATCTGATATCGGGGTGATCAAAATCATACTATACACGAGAGACATTGGAGTGACTTCTGCAAAGTATATTTAATTAGTAATTTATCAAATAAATGAAAAAGAAATTATTGAAAACATTACCACATGTTCTATTAAGAAGCACAAACTGCAGAACATGCAGCAACGACACAACCCGCAGATTCAAAAACGAATTATCACTTCCAAGAAAAAAAAAATGAAACACTCATTTAATAACAATCATCCATTACACAAAAAGACGTGCAAATCATTTATTAGTTAAACAATTGAACAATGAAGAACCATGACCTACAATCATCAATTATTGTGAAAACAAATTGGTCAATATCTCATCCACAATATTTGAAACGATGAAGGTCAAAAATACCTGAAAGATATTTTTTTTATTAGAAATGTAACTATTATAAAAAGATATATATTTTTAATACTAAAACATAACAGAAGCAAAGAGGAATATAAACCACTTATGAGAAATCGTTGATGTTGAAGCAATCTCTATTTAAGAGATTTGAACATTAATGTAGGTCCAAGAAATTCCTCCTTACGCAGCTTAAAAGAGATGTCCAATCCACAAAAAAATTGCTAGTCTTTCGTAATACAGTTATTAAATGTTGGACCAAAAATATTCTAAATGTATCACACAAAGTATTTGAAAATCTCGACACGACCCATGAAACTTTGACCCTAGCTTACATCATATTCTCCTAATAAGTTCATCAGAAAGTTAAATAAATAATATGTATACTCATTAAAGCTATATAGTTGATTGAAGAAACTATAGCAATAAGAAGTCTCAAAAATAGTGAAAGGACTGTACATTGATATCACACACAATGAAGTTAAAATTTGGAAGTAAATTTTCAAATTTCCTTGAGAAAATATCATAAACTCTAACAACCTGTAAATGGATTGATCAGCAGCAATGACATTCTCATAACTCAGATAATAGTTAAACATCAGCACAGGGATCCATCGCACATATAAATCCTAAAAAGAATGCCGAATGGAGGAAGTGATGGATGAAAAACAAAGTTGACAAAGGCTTAATAGTCCATCTACTATTTATATAGATAAGCTGATGAGAATTAGAATACAATTGAATCCCACGGTGCAATTACCTTGACGATTTGAAATTTGAATCTTGTGGTTATAATGACAGATTTTTGTGAAATCAAAATTTTATTATAGCTGCATAATATACATATATGTAAATAGTGACAAATATATTGGCAACAGTCAACAATGCTCACATGAGAAACACACCATATCACATCCAATAATTTGGAGTTGACCATTAGGCAAGGTAAATTTTGAATTGTATTGTATTTCATTCATCAAATGGGGTGGATTGTATGGTTTGTTTAATGCATGATATAACAGAAAAAATTAAGCCTTAATTAAAGGGAGAAATGGAAAACTTAATTGTCTAGATAAATTATATTTTATTTGTGCAGAATTATATTTCAGCATCCACGTGTCATCATGGGAGACAAAAGTGAAGCTGACATGACTTTAAAATGCACTGCCGCATGTGCTTTACGTTCTTGATTTCATATATATAGAAGTCACATGTTTATATCTATTATTTTGTTTCAAATTTTATGTACTCCGATCTGATCCGCTTTCCCATAAAAGCAGTATACTGTTTATTCGGTAGATTAGGTCAGAGCATGTTAAAATTTCTCTATATATAATATTGGAGGTTGAGTTGTATTGGAATTATCCTTAATATTAAAGCTTTCGAATATACTCTTGGAAATTAGTTAATATAACCAGATTTTTTTGCCCAAAAACCAAAATTGGCTCTAAAGAATAAATTAAATTTGTGTTCTAATATGTACGAAATTTATCTAAAATAAAAAAACTACAAAAAGATATTGGTAAATATGAAAGATTAAATTTTTGTGCTATTGTCTTATGCTAAGAATTATATGATTTTTAATTAAAAAATAACAAGGGTTTGTTTAAGACTTTTAGTTAGAGACTTATGTAAAATACACACTTGTCTTCTATTAAAAAAAATACTAGTAATGTTTTCATTGAAAAAATTTGTTTTGATCTAACTATAAAATTTCAATTTCCATCTCAAGTTTAATCAATAAGGCGGTATATATGTATATCTTACCTAGTAGAGCTAGAAATACAGGTCGAGTTATATGGGATGGCCCAAATAAACTATTATAAAGGTCAAGTTGGGTCTGAAAAATATTGACCCATATAAAAATAAATCTTTTCTGGCCTGACCAAATAACTTGTAACATAAATGGGTTAATCTTAGGGGTTAGTCCATTTAACCAGTATTATCTTATAAAAAACTAAAAGAAAATTGAAAAATAAAAAATAAAGGGAGTTTTAGAACCAAAACCCTACAAAACAAGCATATATTGGAATAAATCAGGATGAAATTGATCAATGGGGAAATCTCATTTAGGGCCCCCATAGCACAAAAATTTACATTTAGGGCCCAATTGAAAATTCTTTACAGCTCTAAAGACCTAAAGTGGAAATATGTTTTAATGAAAAAAGATGTAACATCTTGAAAAATTAATCAAGATTAAGTTAATTACAAAATAGAATAATTAAGTTAATTAGTAAGGTGTGTGGTCAAAAAGGTCTAATAAGTGTGTTTAGTTGTGATCTCAACCCTAAATTTGAGTTTGAAGTAAAGTCAGGCTACCTGGAGATCAAAAGGTGAGAAAAGCTAAAGTAGAAGCCTCTGTGCTACATGCCACAGCATGTAGCATGTTGGCTACGGCACACATAGGGCAAGTGATGAAGGGCAAGCCTTTATATGCGATGTGGCACAGTGTGCGATGCGTCCGTCGTAGCGCATAGTTAGAATTTTACTTAAATTGGCTCATGTCTATGTGAAAAATCAAAAGAGAGGAGAAGGAGAAAATGAGAGTATGCCATTTGCTTTACTAGGGCATAAATTTAGGGATCATTGTAGATATTTTGGAGCCTCCTAACATTAAAGATACGTCCTTTACCTTTCTACTTCCATCCTTGTATTTTCTATATATTGAAGTTAGGGTTTGAGTTGGGATGATGATTTTTGATCCATATGAGCTTTGAGTCCTAATCTATTAACTTAGATAGAGTTAATGAGAATTGTTTAGACTATTTAAACCTATTAATAATGGTTTTACACCCTCTTGGTTGGTGAGTGTCATTAAAATCTAAAATTTGCATTTATAAGGTTGTTGGGAGTGTTTAATGGCTATTAATGGTGGATTGTTGGCTCATTAATAACAATGTGAGTTATTGAAATTCAATAAACCTAGTGGGTATAATTGGGAGTGAAATTGTGATTTTAGTAAAAAGGAGATTGTTAAGTTAAAGGGGTAGAAATTATTCAAATAAGGGATAATGATGATATCCTTGCGATTTCATTAAAGGTTGACTTAACCTGGCACTATTCAAGATAGAGAAGCTTGGGAAGTTGTATTTTAAGGAGTAAACCTTTGACCTCTCAAAGGTTTGAGTTAACTAAAGGATATTTGGTTTATGCTTTTGTGTATTAATTAATTATGTGTTAGAAAGGAATGTTTTGAAACTCAATAATGTTTGTAAACTCTTGTTTGGTGCAAATTTTGGTAGCTATATTTGATATGTGTGAATTTATAATAGTGAGATGATGAAAAATGATACGTTTACTTTACATGGATTAATGATGCTATTGAGTAGAAACATGCGTGTGTGTGTGTGTGTGTGTGTGTGTGTGTGTGTATAAATGACACTAGACAATGTATATGATGAGTTATGTGAAGTATAATGGATAAGAATTATGTGAGCATGATATGATGTGATAAATATTGTTATTGTGCATACTATGTGTTAATGTGTGCATGGCATGATTATTAAGGCAAGATTTCACCTATAGGGAGAGGTATAGATTGTAAATCCACGTGGTAATGGTAACTTACCATTAGAATTAGAAGCTTTCCTTGGCACCCACTATTGGAATCAGGAGGTAACTATTGTCCCATAATTGATTAGGGACTATCCTACTTGTTTTTCAAAGGAGTCGAACCTAACTAGTCTCCATCAATTCATAAGGAAGAGATTAGGAGTATAACACCCCATGATTGTTAGTATTTAGGGAAGTTGTGGATCACAAGTGAGTGGGTTAACCTTGGCCTAACAGCTCCTCATAAGTGGAAGGCTGGTTAGCTTGGGTTATGGATGTAGCCACTAAATAGCCACTAATTTCATGTCAGAGGTATCAAGAGGGTATAAGGTTGGCATTGATCATGCATTCATATTTCTGGCCACATAGTTGTTGTTATTATAGTCTGACCTGTTTTCCATTAAGGGTACATGGTTGTTAGTATTGTGACCCTAAGGTGTGCATTTTTAAAATAAATATGATAATGTGCATTAGTGCCCAATTACATGATTGTTAGTTTTATGGCCAAGGCTGTAATTGTAATTTATGTATATGATACTTGCAAAATTATTTAATTTCTATTTACATCTATAATTAATTAATATGTAATTATATAGGTTAGATTGACTTTAGTTACTGAGTGGTTATACTCACCCCTTATTCTTCAACATTTTAGAGCTTAGCTTATCAGATTAGGACTAGGAAAAATATTCGGAGGCATAGGATTTTGAGTAAATCCTACTTATAGGCCTCTTAATTGTATTTATGTGTATTTTAAAGTTATTTGGCAACTAGGACATCATACAATTCATTTTTTTGATTATTTGCATCATGGTTGAAAATGTCTTGTGTATTTTGTACCCTGAGCTATTGATATATGGTTGTAAAGCTTAAATAGAGTCAAAATACTAATGCAAGTAAGGTATAGTGTAAATGATGACATGATTGTTATTTTGTGAGTTTTATGTGAAATCACTCCCCTTTTTATGTTTTTGAAATCAAAGGGTTAAATGTTGAAATTATGATTTATGTGTGAAGGTTCAACTAGGGTGTGTTGCATGAGTTTGTAATAGTCCATTAGATATGGTCTAAGGTTTAGTGTAGGCTTTTAACACTTGTGAAATATCTACATTAGGCAAATAAGCTTACCCCTTAGTAATCCTCCCAAATCTCCATAACATTATGGTAATTACCAATCTTGTCAAACTTTCATAAGTAGGGATGAAAAATTTATCAAATTTAAACAAAGGGAATCTCAAGTTTTCAATATTTAAAACATCTCAAAAGAACTATACGATAAAGAATTCAAAGTTCATTTTGTGTGCAGAAGCATGGGATCACAAAAAGAATTAGTACATTAGCAAAATAGTGCAGAAACAAAGGTATGCGTAGTAGCTTTGGCACTTGTGCCACAGCTTGTATGCCTATGTGTCGTGTGCCACAACTTAGTTCATAACGCATCATGGTGTATTGCACGCTATTTGACAATAGAATTCTACTATCATTTGACAGCATTTGGGCCAACTTTGACGTGCCCAATTTCTTCGTCCGATATCTGATTGACATGATCTAGGTGTCTATAGAAAGCTTTCTCTTACTCAAATTATTTCTCATACAAAAGTTGGATACTCAAATCAAAATTCTCTCCTTTTCACCTTTAACACAAAACTTAAGTGCCCAAAATTCATACCAAAAGCCAAAAGTTACAAACCACACTTAATAGACTAAAACGGACCTATGTAATGCACCACATTATTAACAATACACGTAAATCACGTTTTCATTACTCAACCCCTTAATCTCAAAAAAACAGAAGGGGGAGCTCTATCACATTTCATCAATTAATCAATATAATTCACATGACATACACATCTCTCATTTGTACTAGTATTTTGGCCCTGCTATAGATCTCACAATCCATACACATACACCCTAGGGCCTAAAATATACTATATAATTTAACAAAACATGAAGTACAAATAAGTCACAATTGAATTATCCCTAGTTGGCAATATCATGAGAAATATACACATAAATACTCAAAGAGTAAAGGAGGCCTATTAATAGGATCTTAATCCTATACCTCATGTTGTTTTCCTTTGTCTTATCCTCTTGAGCTAGTTCCTGTAATATTGAAGATAATAGAGGTGAGTACAACCACTTAATAACCAAGATCTATCTAGCTTATACTAATACATGTCAATGAATTTAAATACAAGTGGCAAGAATAACATTTTTAAATATTAAACATGTTCAAGCACACAATTCATAATTCTCATTCATAAAGGCACATGCTCATGAGTTAATGGTTTAGCAATACTATCTTTTACATGGAAATAAAAATCCAATCACATGATCTATTACACATTTTCACATAGATATATTACTAAACTCATGATTTTCATCACTAGGGTCACAATACAAATAACCATGTGCCCTTTAATCACTTCATGCATGATCACACTCTATGAGAACCATGAAAAGTAAGAAAGGCATGGCTGTGATTACAATTGATATAGAGAAAGCTTATGATAGACTAGACTAGGACTTCCTTGAGGAAACACTTTGTTGCATTGGACTAAAGCAATAACTAATTAAGGTTATCATGGCCTTTGTCTCGCTTGTATCTATGCAAATCCTTTAGAATGGTAAGGACACTCAACAATTTTCTCCTATTAGAGGAGTGAGACAAGGAGATCCTTTTAAGTCCTTACTTGTTTGTCTTGTGTATAGAGAGGCTTGGACATTTGATCCAAAGACAGGTTTGATCTAAATAGTGGAAACCAATTCAACTTGGAGGAAGGGGACCAAGCGTTTCATACCTTTTTTGTGCTAACGACATGGTTTTACTTACTAAGGCAAGCAAGGAGTAGATAAAGATCATTAAATACACCATGATCAAATTCTGCATTGCATCTGGCCATTGAGTTAACCTTAAGAAGTCTAAAGTTTTCTTTTCTCGTAATATTTATTTTAATCATTTAAAGGAGCTGAGTGATGAGCTGGGGATTAGGCTTACAATAGATTTGGGTAAATATCTTGGAGTTCCTCTTTTACATGATCGAGTCAAATGTAATACCTACTCTCCTATTCTACATAAGGTTTAGAAGAAACTGTCAACTTGGAAAGGTAGGTATCTTTCTTTTGCTAGTAGAGCCATTTTAATTAAGTTAGTGTTGTCAACCTTACCTAGTTACCAAATGCAAACAACTATTATTCCTAAAGGGATTCTGAATGAGATTGAAAAAAACTAGTAGGAATTTTTAAGGTAGGGATGGGAGAAAAATGCATTTGATTTCTTAAGATGTTTTTAAGAAAGATAAAAAGGATAGGGGTTTGGGATTTAAAGATTAGTTCTATCAAAATTTAGCTTCTATTATGAAACTGTGTTGGGGTTTAATTATGAAGCTTGAGTCTTTGTAGGTTAGAATTCTAAAGGCTAAATATAAGTGTGGAAACAATCTTCACCCTTCTATCTAAAAAGAGAGAGAAAGAAAGCCTCTACTATTTGAAATTGTGTGGTCATGGTTTGGGATAGATTTAGAGATGATGTAGGCAAACATGTTAATAATGGAGCAAAAACACTATTTTGGTAGGACCTTTGTACTCCTATTGATTAGCTCCTTATCACCTATATTGATAAGAATCAACATTTGATTAACCTAAAGGCTAATGTGGCTAACTTCATCTAACCTAATGGAGAATAGAATGTTAGTGAATGTTTAAAACTCCTTCTGGATTGGATTATTCAAAAAATCAGGATGGTGAAACTCTCCACACTACATCAAGAGGATTGCTTTTAGTGGAAGAAGTCTTTAGATGGTAATTTTAATGTTCACTTAGCCTATAAACTTCTACAAAATTGTGGAAATTAACAACTTGAGCCTTTCTAGAGGAAACTATGGCAATTGTCTATCCCAGAAAAGATTAAGCCCTTTTTATAGCAAGTTGCTCATAAGAGACTTCCCTCTAACTCCCTTAAAGCCAAGAGAGGATTGTGTGAGAGCATAAATTGTCCCTTTAAATGTAATAGTGAGGAAATAGTTATACATATCCTACGGGATTGTGATATAGTGAGAGTTGTGTGGCTTAATTTAATTAACCCTATATCTGTGGTATGTTTTTTCTCATGTGATTTACAAGGTTGGTTGAGGAAGAATGCAAACAATTCCTTTGGAAATACTAGAATAAGCAGCTGGACATGGCATAAGGTATCATCATACATGCAAAGCCTTATTGGCTTATACGGTAATATGATTATCCAAAATATCTACGGAGATTCCAAAATCTCACACGATAAAAGAATTAAATTTATTTGATTGATTTAATATATAATTTATATATATATATATATATTAAAAAACTTAATCGTTATATCTGCAAAGTCTTATTGACTCATACAATAATATGATTATCTTAAAAGTCTATAGAAATTTAAAATTTCACATGACTAAAAGATATAATTGATAAATATAATTACAATTTAAATGCATTAATTTGACTAATTAATTTTTCTAAATTGTGTATTATATCATTATTTACAAAAATCATTTATTTATCATAAAAATTGAGAATCACTATATCTGCGAGGACTTATTATCCCACATAATAATGTGATTAATTTAAGTCCCTATGACGATTCTTGAAATCTCTCATGAGACTCAAATATTTTATTGATTATAAAAGAGAATTAATTTTGATGATGAGTCTTTGGAACCCATATTATTATACAAAATTGATCCTCATACCTGTGAAATCTTATTGATTTTCATGATATAGGATCATTTTAAATTTAAATGTTTGTAGGGATTCTTGAAATCTCACACTGCAAATAAATTTAAATATTATTTATTAAGAATTTTACAACCAACAAATAATTGTGAAGCTTACAGTCAGAAATAATTTCAATAATAGCCTAAAACATGCAAAAGGACAAGGAGAATCCCAAAACGCATAACTTGGTACAATGCCACACAAAATAAATCATGTGATCTATACAAATTTTGAAATTTCCTAGTTACTCCATTAATCCCATAAATTAAGCTTTGAAGAATGAACAAGCAAAATTATTACCCGTTTGATATTGAGCCATTACTCTCCACATCATCACCTTTCATCTTCACCTTCCATCTGATCCGTCAGCTTCTCTCTCCTCCTCCTTCTTCACCGTTTTCATCTTCTTCTCTCGGTTCATTTCCACCTCAAAAATCCGAAGCCAAAATCACAGGTCCTCTCTTTTTTTTCTCTTTCGGTTAGCTCTCTTCATCACTGAAGCCAGCCTCCTCTCTCTTTTTTTTCATGCATGTCTAGCCCTTTTTTTGTTTTCTTTTTGCTCTTTGCTTTCTCTGTTCTTCGTCTATGCTGTGTGCTCCTTGGTGCTCTATTTTTTCGTCCAATTTTTTGTCTCTTCCTCTCCTCTTTTCTACTCTATTTCTCGTTCATTTTTTCAGTCTCTCCCTCCCCTCTTTTTCTGCTCTGTTTCTCGTTCCTCTGTCTCCATCTCCTACACTCGGTCACTGCTCTCTCTCTCTCGGTGTCACTCAGTGTATAAAAAGTTGCATGCGTGCTGTGTTTTTATGCTCTGTTTTTCCTTCCCTGTTTCTCCCTCTCAGTCTCTCTCTTCTTTTTATTCGTCTCTTCTCCGTCTTGATGGTCCTCGTTGTTTTTTTCTTTTCTTCAGAATCCCCTCACCTTCTCGGTCTCTTCCCTCTTCTCTTTGTCTCCAGTCCTTCTCCGTCTCTGCTTCTCGTGATCTCTGTCTCTGTCCAAGCTTCTCGTGTTGTTTTCTTCCTTCTCCCCTCCATCTCTGCTTCTCGTGTATCTCTCACTTGGTCCCCCTTCCCTTTTTTTCTCGTTCGTTTTAAAGCAGAAATAGGGAGAGTTGCGTGTGAAGAGCTTTCGAGCTGTGCGTGTGTTTCGTGTGTTCACTGTGCACGCTTGCTTCTTCTTTTTTTCTAGCGTTCTCTGCTCTTCCTTTTTCCTCCATTCTATGTTTGCTTCTTTTCTTCTGTTACGTGTGTTGTCTCTGTTTCTCTGTGTTTCTGCGTGTGTGCTTGCATGCGTATGTGCTTCTGCTTCTTTTTCTGCGTTTCATGTGTGCTGTTTGCATGCTGCTGTGTTTGGCAGGTTCTTTTCTCTGCTCGTGTGTCTGTTTTTTCTACGCCTGGCTGAGGAGCTTGTTTCTTTTTGGCTGTGCTGGAAGCAATCTTAGGCTGGGTGAAAATTGCACCCACCCCATTTCTATATTTTTTTATTTTAATGCCTTTTTTTGTGTTAATCAGATTAAGGGAGAGAGGGAAAAATTTAATTTTGACATATATATTTATTTTATTTTATTTTTATGAAAAACAATCAGATTTGAAAAGTTGACTTTTAAAAATTGATTCTCAATATTTTGAATAGTTGGGATTATTTGGGAGAGATTTTTAAAGATTTAAGCAAGATTATTTTTTTAAAATTTTGTTAGATATTATCATTATTTTTTTGAAAATATAATCCTAAAAAGGATTAAATTTCATTTTTGTGTTTTTATATTTTTTTAATTATTTATTATTATTTTTATTAAATTTAAAAAAAATGTCCAGACAAAATACAGTGTTCACACATACTCAAATTGAGCAACTGGGTCACCCTTGTGCTTTTTTAATTGCACACTCGAATCATAAGGAGTACTTAGAGGAGCATTTTCAAGATGTCTAAACTTTTTGAGAATTTTCTCAACATAATGTTCTTGGGAAAGCAAAATTCCATTTTCATTCCTCATGATTTTTACACCCAAGATTACCTTGACTTCACCCATATCTTTCATATCAAAGTTTGAAGAAAGAAAGATTTTTATTTCATTAACAACACACATACTAGAGCTAAAGATTAGCATGTCATCCACATACAAGCATATAATCACACAATCATTATTCACAAGTTTTGTATAAACACATCTTTCTACTTCAACAGTAGAAAATCCACCATTTGTCAAAACTTGATCAAGTTTCTCATGTCATTGCTTAGGTGCTTGTTTTAAGCCATACAAAGACTTGACAAATTTACACACTTTATTTTCTTGCCTAGGAATCACACATCTCTCAGGCCGTACCATATAAATTTCTTCTTTCAAATCACCATTTAAAAACGCAGTTTTAACATCCATTTGGTGAACAAAAAGCTTGTAAATTGAAGCCAAAGTAATAAGAACTCTTATAGAAGAAATTCTAGTCACAAGAGAAAATGTGTCAAAATAATCAATATTTTCCTTTTGAGTAAAACCCTTGGCCACAAGTCTTGCTTTATATTTATCAATTGAACCATCTGAAAAATCTTTGTTCTTCAAAATTTATTTACACCCGATAGCCTTAGCTCCTTGGGACAAATCTGCTAAAACCCAAGTTTTATTTTTCCTTAAAGAATCAATTTCAATTTTAATTGTTTCTTTTCAAAATTTAGCATCAAGAGAAGAAACAGCTTCATAAAAATTTAATGGTTCATCTTGCACCAAATAAGTCTAAAAATCATCTCCAAAACTTGCTTTGTTTTTTTTACCTTTTACTTCTCCTTAAAACCAAATCCTCATTTGAATTTTGTTCAAACTCTGAATTCTCAACAGGTTTTGAAACATGCTCAATTTTCAAGGGAAAAATATGTTCAAAAAATTTAGCATCTTTAGTCTCAACAATTGTGTTTTGGTCTAAAACATTACTTTTCAAACTAAAAAACAATAAGCTGTACTTTGCTCAGCATACCCAATAAACATACAATCAGAAGTTTTAGAACCAATTTTTTTCTTTTTAAGATTAGGCAATAAAATTTTTGCAAGACACCCCTACACTTTCAAATATTTTAAATTTGAGGTAAACCCTTTCTATAACTCATAAGGTGTTTTCTTTATTTTCTTATGAGGTATTCTATTTTGTAAAAAATATGCAAACAAAATAGCTTCACCCCATAAGTTATCAGGCACAGAAGAACTCACAAGCAAAGCATTCATAATATCTTTTAATGTTCTATTTTTTCTTTCTGCAACACCATTAGACTCAAGAGAATAAGGAGGTGTTTTCTCATGAATAATACCTTATTTTTCACAAAAATAATTTAAAAAAATATATTCTCCACCTCTATCAGATCTAACCCTTTTAATCTTTTTGTTTAACTGATTCTCAACTTCTACTTTATATAAAAGAAATTTTTCAAAAGCCTCATCTTTATTTATTAACAAGTATACCTTAGTATATATTGAAAAATCATCAATAAAAGTGATATAATATTTTTTACCATCTCTAGTCATGGTTTGTTTTAAATCACCTAAATCAATATGAATTAAAGACAATAACTCAAATTCTCTTTGACTAGAAAAATGAGATTTTTTACTTTGTTTAGTTTTTGCACACACTTCACATTTTCCAAAATCATTGTTTTTAATTTCAAAAAGTAGTCTAAGTTGTCGCATCTTATTTATATAACCTTTACTAGCATGACCTAGTCTAGCATGCCACAAATCAAAGGAATCAATCATATAAACATGCATATACTCAAAAGGTTCAGTCTTATTCATTTTATCAACATTCAAAATAAATGGTCCCTGATTACAATACCCTTTCCCCACAAATACATTATTATTTGTCATTACAATCTTGTCAGATTCAAATGACATTTTAACCCCAGCTTTCCCTAACAGAGCAATTGAAACTAAGTTTGCTCTAACTTTAAGCACATGCAGAACATCATTTAGAGCCAGAGTCATTCATGATGTGAGCTTTAAGACCACTTTCCCTTTGCCTTGAACTTTGGCAGTTCAGGAATCAGCAAGGTAAACACAGTCTTCCCCTTCCTTTATAGGATTATAAGAGGTAAACATCTCTCGGTTAGCACATATGTGCCTAGTAGCCCCAGAGTCTACCGCCCATTTTTTTACATCAGAAATCAAGAGAGCTTGTGACACCATTACATCAATGATGTCATCATCACTATCATCATCTCATTGTACCAAATTTACATCTAGCTTCTGAGGCTTATCATGGTTCACTCTCTTCCTACATTGTGTTGCATGGTGTCCTAGTTTACCACAGACAAAACAATCTCCTTTTTTCTTAAAAGAGGGGTTAGAAGCACTGGGTTTGTAATCAGATTTTCTATTCTTTTTGTCTTTGGTTTTAGGGTCATACCTCTTGTTGTGAGGCTTTGTCTCCACCAGATTGGTTTTGGATGTCATCTCTCTGGTTTGAGCTGCATGTACTACCTTACGGTTGGTGTCTTCGATGATGATGTGAGTGATCAGGTCAGTCAAGGACAACTGCTTCTGTTTATGTTTCAGCTACTATTTGTAATCATTCTATAATTCTGGTAACTTCTCAATCAGGATTCCAGTAACGAACTCATCTAGGAGGTTGATGTTTTTAGCATGAACCTCCTTCAGCGGCTTGTGATATTCATTAATTTGCTCCTTCACTTCCTTGTTTTCAGTCATCTCTCATTTATAGTAGTTTCTCACAACAAACTTTTGTTTACCGGCATCCTCAATAGTGTATCTTGTCACCAGGAACTCTCATATCTTACAGGCTTTCTTGTAGACATAGTAGACATCGAACAAATTATTAGATAAAGTACTAATGATAGTGTGTCGGCATACCTTACTTGCATGAGTCTATGCAACTCTTTGGGCTTGGTCAGTATCAACAGGAGGCTCCTATTGAGCAATATCAGTAACTACACCATACATATCAAGAATGGTAAAGACTCGTTCCTGCCAGCATTTAAAGTTCTTGTCGTCAAAGACCTCTATCTTTGATGTGTCTGGGAATGGCCTTAGCAAGGGGACAGCAACAGCAGCAGAGACATATTGATCTCTACCAGAACTACCAGGTACATCCTCGGGGACAACATTCTCAGCACTGTTGGATGCCATTTGGTTCGGTTAGTTCTTAAGATTATTGGCGGTATGGATATAAATCACGAGCTGCTTAAGTCAGGCTCAGAAGGACACTGTCCTTAAGAATTATTCTGGCACACCGGGACAATAGACCGACAGTCTTGTAGGATTAAACAAGCACTTCTTGCACAATGCAAGGGCACAAAACAACAACACTAATAGAAATAAAGTCAGACGAAGGGAGTAAAAGAATGCCCCGAAAGCTCAAGAGGCTGGCAAGCTGTTCAGTTTGAATGCATGCCTATATATAGGCCAGATATTGGACATGAACGTTGGGCATTCAACCATTAGAATAACAGCTTGGTTACACACTCATAAATCAGCATAATACCTCGATTACACACACATAAAACATGTTTAAGCATTTGTCTAGAAACATTGGGGGAAAACATGTTTAGGAATTTAATCATCCGTTTCATAATCTGGTTAATGGCCAAAAAAGCTCATGGTTTGAATTCAAACTCCAGATAGCCAAAAAATGATATTTTTCAAAAAGCTCATGTAAATAAATGATTATTTTTTAAAAAAATAATTTGGTAAAAGGAACTTAGTGCCTCTTAAACCCATGTGGGGGGCGAATCGGCTAATTTAAACTGCGATTGCCCTAAGTTGGCCTGTTTCATGTGCACGAGCCCACTTCTCCTCCAAACCCATTTTACTAGCCCACTTCATTCCTTAGTATTTATACATTAGGAGAGTTTTTCATTTAGACAATGTAGGACTTTTGACACACACAACAAAGTGGACAGTGGAGGGAGAATGGAGGGACCGACGGAGGGCGAAGTTTCTAGATCTAGACTTCTCTAGCTCTCTTAATGGATGAAAACAATGGGAACAAATCAGGGAAAGGCAATAAAAATCTTTTTTTTTTTCATTACAGAAGACACAGGTCAAAGGAGGGCATTTCACAAAATTACTATAATGACCATAAATTTTTAAATTAAATAAAAAATTTTTACCAATTAATATTTTAATGAAATTAGTTTTATAACAAGTGGAAGATAATAGTTTAGTGAAACTTATACTAGTAATTTTTAAGGTCCACAGTTCAAACTCTATTGAGAAAATGTTTGGTTTCATTTTATTTTAAATTATTGAAAAATTTTGTGTCTTTTCTTGTAATTTTTCTTGTGCTCTTTCTTGTAATTTTTTCAATTATCCTTTTGAATCAGATTTTTATTCTCCTCTACCATTCGAACTTCAAAACAGAGCATCCCATCTATTTCTTTTTCTCTTATTTCTCTCTACCACCAATGTACTCATTTGGTCTTACTGTTGATCCATTCTTTTGGTCCCCTCATTGATTTCAGCTACTCATCATCGACTTGTACTTCTCCTCACCATCGCATCTCTATCGTTGGGAGAGTTGGAGTGATTAGATTTTTCCCATCACTATTCTTTGTTTCTTCTCAGTCCTATGTTGACGTGTGGTGCATGTGGGTAAGGGTGTTCATAAACTCGGTTTGGTTTGGTTTTAGCTAAAAACCAAACCAAACTGAACCATTCAGTTTACTCATAATTAGGACCTGATCAGTTTTTATGGAGTTTGATTTGGTTCGGTTTAATTTTCGATTTGGTTCGATCTCTAAAAATATATATATGCATGAATAAATTATTACTAACATATAAATAAATTTAATTCTTTTATCGTGAGAGATTTTGAAATCTCCATAGATATTTAGAATGATTGCATTATCGTATGAGCCAATAAGGCTCTGCAGGAACTACGATTAAATTCCCAATCATAAAATATAAAAAAATAATTTTAAACACTTTTCTTTTCCAAAAATTCAAAAATTGATAAAATAGTTAAAATTAAATCACTTTTTGCAATTTAAAACGTACACATCAAAATTTCAGAAATTATTTTATTTGCAAAATGATGAATTATTTCTAATTAATTTCTCTTCAAAACATATTTTCACCAACAAACTTATAAGCTCGAACTACGTGGACTTTAATCCCCATCACAGGGTACGTAGGCCTCAGAGTCAGATTTTGAGTCAATTCCTCTCTCGTAAATAAATAAATATTTCTCACTTAATTCTTATCATTTTTATATCAAACACATGAATATAAAAGGGATAATTAAAAATAATTTTAAAACCATATTAATATAGCACAACAAACTTCAGGTAATCGTTCTTACGAACGGGTGTTGTGGGGTGCCTAATACCTTTCCCACACTCAATCGACTCTTGAACTTATTTTTTGTTTTTGCAAACCACCCTTATCCTCCTTTAAATGATTTTCCAAGATTTTTCTAAAAAATTTGGTGGCGACTCCCATTTCTTCGGTCTTCTTTCCGAAGGCCGGAACCTCCGCTCTCGCATCGTCTGCGTCGCATTTTTGGGTGCGACAGTATGCATAGATTAATGGGAAATACATTTGATGAATTTTACTAGGCCTGATATAGCTTATGATGTAGGCAGATTGAGTAGATATACCCACTGTTTAGGTGGTAAATACTGGGAGGCTCTGGTGAGAGTCTTGAGATATTTTAGAGGTACCATGAATTATGGTATATTGTATAGTGAATTTCCTACTATATTGGAAGGATACAGTGATGCTAATTGGATTTCAAATTCAAAAGAGACAAAATTCACTAGTAGTTATATACTCACTCTTGGTGGTGATGCAATAACTTGGAAATCTACAAAACAGACAATCAATACGAAATCCTTAAGGGATTATGAATTTATTGCCATAGAGCTAGCTAGAACTAAGGCTGAGTGGTTGAAAAACTTCTTAACGAGTATTCTAATAGGTGAAAAGCCCATACCATCAATGTCTTTACATTGTGATAGCCAGTCTGCAATAGCAACGGCTAAAAATAAGACCTTCAATAGTAAAAGTAGACATATTCAATTGAGACATAATATTATAAGACAGCTGCTCAAAGATGAGGTCATCTCAATCGATTATGTAAGATCAGAATTAAATCTAGCGGATCCATTAACTAAGCCCTTAGGGAAGACATTTATTATTGAAACGTCAAGGGGAATGGGACTTAAGCCTGTTTGAAATTAACAGTGATGGCAACCCAACCTTTGTGATTGGAGATCCCATGAAGAAGGTTCAATGGGTAAGAACAAGTCACTTGTTAGTTCTGCTAGCACTAAATTTTTGTCCCTTCCTATGGCTTGAGAAAGTGCTAGAATGCATTGAACAGAGGCTGAGCAGAAGCTCTTAATATTTTCATAGTCCTTATGGATGGTGTATTCATTACAGATATAGTTGATAAAAACACCTATACAAATATGAAGTGGGGTCGCTCTTATGAGATCGTGGCAAAATCTCTAGAGCATTTGTTAAAACTAGGCGTGTGCATAGTTGATAACGTGCAAAACTGTCATTAACAGTAGAGACTGTGGGAGGTATAATTTGATTAATAAGACCTCTAGTACACACTCAAGATCTGTTGGTTCAATAACAAAGTTACACTAACTTTTTTGTATGCTAAGTTTTATCAGTCTAGGTTTGGTTCAAGTCGACAGACACCAAATTCAAAGTAATTATGCTCCATGCGAATAACTCAGATGATAGTAGATCCTTTTGACACATGTGGGGGATTGTTGTGTGTGTGTCAAAAGTCCCACATTACCTAAATGAAAAACTCTCCTAGTGTATAAATACTAAGGAATGAAATGGGTTAGTAAAATGGGCTTGGAGGAGAAGTGGGCTCGCGAGCATGAAACATGCCAACTCATGGCAATCACAATTGAAATCAGACAATTCACCTATATTGTGCGTAAATTCAAGGGGCATTGGGTTTCTTTTATCGAATTATTTTTACAAAAAATAAATAATCATTTATTTACATGAGCTTTTCGAAAAATATCATTTTTTGGCTGTTTGGAGTTTGAATTCAAACCATGAGCATTTTTTCCATTAACCAAATTCTAAAATAGATGATTAAATTCCTAAACACGTTTGTCCCCCAATGTTTCTAAACAAATGCTTAAACATGTTTTATGTGTGTAAAACTGAGGTATTATGCTCCTTTATGAGTGTGTAACCGAGCCTTTACTCTGGTGGTTGAATGCCCAACATTCGTGTCCAAGATCTAGCCTATATATAGGCATGCATTCGGACTAAATAGCTTGCCAGCCTCTTGAGCTTTCGAGGCATTCTTCTCCTCCTCCCTTCGTCTGACTTTATTTCTATTAGTGTTGCTGTTCTATGCCCTTGCATTGTGCAAGAAGTGCTTATTTAATCCTGGAAAACTATCAATTCATCATCCCAGTGTGTCGAAATAGTTCTTAAGGACAGTGTTCTTTGGGCACGACTCAAGTAGCTTGTGATTTACATCCATACCACCAACACACTCTCGTTGCAGTCACTGGTGACTGTGGGTGCACTGAAATCCTCCCTTCCTTTCATTCTTCCTCACCTATTCTTCCTCTGATTCGTGCGACGACCTCCCCTTCCTGGTTCAACGTTGTCGTCGCACTTGTGTTTGTGACTGTGGGTACGTTGATTTCTTCCTCAATTTTCACTAAGCCAGCTTCTTCTTCATGCTTCTAGGTTCGTGAATTTGAGGTGAGGATCTAGGAGTTCTTATCCTCCTTGTTGATTCTGTGAGTGTGTGTTTAGGTAGCTGTGGTTGTGATTTTCTTCCTTTCTTGCTCTGCTGCCGCTTATGAATGTGTAGATAGGATTTTACCAAACTAAAATTAAAGCTTAAGAGAATGTTTCCATTAAGTAATTTGGGTATGATTGTTTTAGGTTACTATCAATGGAGATAAATGTGGATTTAATTCTTCTTTGAGCTTAAATGGTTCGTGTTAAAAAAATGAGACCGAGAAATCTTGGTAAATTGAAGTGTTAATTAAAAAAATGCTAGGAAAAGGTTTGGAAAAAAAAGAAGATTGATGATATAGTTGAATGTTGATGTTATAGTTGGAATGGAGTAATTAACTATGTTGAATGTATTAAATACCAGATTCAAATTTAATATTCTGATATGCCCTTATACTAAGTCATATTTTTTTTATGAAATTGAATTTAGGGAAGCATACACATGTTGATGTTTGAGAGTTGTATGGTTGGCAACTTATAAATTATGTTTGCATGACTTGATTTTTGGAATGCATATAAGGTGTTTGATGAGACATGAGAGAGGGAAATTTTTTATTTAATTGAATAACAAAGTGTGTGGGTAATGAAGTTTTTATGTTGCAACTTGGGATTAAGAAGCTTGCTTATATAGGTATTGGAAAGGGATATGGGATCTATGAAGTTCATTTGATTTATTTATTTATTTATTCATTTTTGACCTGCCTTATTTTATTCATGTAAAACTTCAAATATATTAAATAAAATGTTATGGCTTCAAGTTATGATGTCGTTTAAAGGGTGCATATGTAAATAAAGAGTTTAGTAATGGTATTGTTTAATTAAAGTATGTGTTAGTGAATTATTATAACTTTATGGATTAGAAAGAAATGTGGAGGAAATGAATGTATTTGGATTGAAAACTAAAAGATTAATGTTCAAGAGCAAGGGGAATATACTATAATAATTAAGTGCGTGAACTATTATGAGTTTGACAAAATTTTAAAGGTTCAATTATCATGGTATTAAAATATTCTAGGAGTAAACCTTGTTGTGATTGTGAAGATAGTTAAGAGTAAGTTACATTGATGGGACTTGAGAGTGCCTTAGGTAAGTGGATAATGTCTCAATCAATTTATCAGTAAATTTTCTTTTATCAAGTATTATTTTCAATGATTGACCATTATAAACACACACACACATATATTTCTCTAGCCCTGATTACTTTTGTTAATTGACTTGTTCTAACTCTTAAAGTAATGACATATACTCATAAGATTTATGAAAATGCTTTTACATGTTTTAGCAACCATATATTTGATAAACACAATCATGGAAATTGGTGAAAAATTTTATGAGATATTAGTTATGAATTTTTATATTTAGAAGGATTGTTTCTTTAAATAATTCATGTAAGTTTGACATTGAGAAGAGAAAATTATATTTTCAAAAATGATTATTTTATCACATGTTTGAAAAATGTTAGAACACAATGTCGTCGTATAATTCATATTGCTAACCCCACCTAATAGGATAAGGTTTTGTGTTATTGTTGTTGTTTTTTTTTTTTATGTTTGAAAAATGGATTAGAAAGGAACTATATTTTGAAACAATGGTTGCTAACGACAGTCCTGTTAGTCCTTGGCATGCCTTGGTTAATGATTAGCTAGTTTGATTTTCGTAAGCTTTGTTCTCACATTCATTATTCGTGGGTCTAATACCTGCATTTGTCTTCATGGCTTTGAGTTGCTTTGGTTAGCATTATCCTCATGGATTGTATGCCCACGTTTGTCTTCATGGCATATGCTGTATTTAGTTACTTATCCTCATGAACTATGTGTTCATGTTTGTCTTTATGTCATATGTTGAGTTTGGTTATTTATCCTCATGAATTGTGTGTCTATGTTTTGTAATAATTCTGATAAGTCCTCAGAAACATGAGTTTGATTATTTGGTGAATTCATACTCTATTGGTTTTAATTAGTAATATCACTATATTTATTTATTTTGTTTATTTGTTTTCTTGGGTTTAAGTGATAAGGATATTTGATATTATAATTTAGTGGTTCAAGATTATATTTGATATTATATTTGTTTTCTTGGGTTTAAGTGTATTATTTTTATAGTCTGTTTCATATGCTCTTCATTGACTATAGATAGGATCTTAACATATTGTATACGTTGTTGACTGTTTGTTGTTGAGGAGTGGAACTCCTTGTCGCTGGAGGTTTTGTCAAATTTTTTTAAAAAAAGTATATGATTCTTTTTGTTTATAAGAAAAATATGGTAAGAATTTCTAATCTTATTATTAATGAGTTCAAAGTATTAATTTAGAAGTTCCTTTAAGTAAGGCATATGGGATATGGGTTTTGCACACATATCCTGTGCTAGTCACATCCTGTTTTTGGGGCGTGACAATGTGATATCAGAGTTTAGGTTTCCTATAGTACGTAAAGTAATTGATTTTTAATGAGGTCTCAGTTATCACTATGAATTTGGACATAATCATAATTAAGACATCATTAAAAACCTTTTATATATGTGAAGAAAGTGCTTTTCGATAAGGTCTCAACTATTATTATGAATTAGGATATGATCATTATTGAGACATCATTGAAAACCTTTTGGGATGTCTATGTCCTTCAACTATATAGTTGTTGGTTGGTTTATTAGTTTGTTTTTATTTAGGTGTTTTAGAGAGTGGTTTGTAACATGTTTGAATTGGTTGCTTGATGATTTATTTCCAGCACTAGGTTGAAAATGATTATGCATACTTTCTCCTATATGTAGGTTTCTACCTATAATCATTCAAAATGTATTTTGTTTACTATCTAAAAACAAACTATCGTCTGGTCGAAGGGACTAATCCCTTATGATGTGGAGAATTAAAGTTCGAATTATCATTAAGAAATGTGCCCACATTTAATATTTAACATTACTTTGAATATGATTCCTTTCAATAGAATGATAATCGAGGAAGGAAAAAAACTCTTCTCATGCGCTTGCATTGTGGGCATTTTGATCACTTGGACATACAGGATTTTCTATTGAGAGATGCTGAGAAACCTAGATTATGAGAGGATCCAGTTCCCTCATTCACTCACTTAAAATCAAAACACTCGATCCACAACTGCTCTCATTTCTCTATTTTGTGATTTGTCGGCCATCGCCTTTCATTGATTCCACTCCATCCTATCTTCTTCAATGGTGGCTAATTGGGAGTGGAGCTTGCCCTCATCTTCTTCACTCTTTAGCTTAACTGTGCCAAGGTAGTTCTTCAACACTCCATCTTTGTCTTCTTCAGCTTTGTCATAACTGTTGCTTTCCCTTATTTGCTATGCTTTCTATTTTTTTTCTTTTCCTCTGCTATATATTTAAAAGACTAATAAATCCAGTTGTGTGGCTCTGTAATTTAGGGTATGGTTGAGAGTATATGGTGGAATGGAAAGGAACGATCATTAATGGAATGGAATGTAATGGAGTGGGATGGAGTGGAATGGAATGGAATTTAGGAGTTTCATTAAAAGAATAAATAATTTTATTTAATTATTATTTAAAAATAATTATACAATTAATAGATTTGAATAAGATATAATTATATATTTTTTAATTTTAAGGTAAGGGAGAGTGAAAGAGTGAGAGGGAGTGAGAAAGATAAGGGTAATTTTGTAAAAATGTTATTTACATCATATCATTCCATCTTTGAGAAGTCAAGAAAAATGAATTTAAGATAGCAAGAGATGACTTGAAAAGCCACCCCAAATCATTCCATCTTCTTTTAAATTTTTCTTCCAAATAATGGCATAAGACTTCTAACTATTTCATTTCATTCCATTCCACCTTAAAAAAAAACTTCCAAACATTACCTTAAAGTTTAAACTATTACCTGTTCCTTGAGATTCAGTCCCTGAGCATAATTCCGCTGCTGTCAAAACACTGTCTTCCAATTCATTATCCTTCGCCTAGTCAAGATGGGGGAAAATTCAGATAAAATCCATCAAATAATAGCTTGAGCACCACGATTGTTAAAATAGCAATCCAACTTACAAATTGTACAATAATGTGCTGCCAAATCAGATTTGAAGTTTATGCATTTTCTCAGGCTTCATAACTGAGACCCTACACTATATTTTTCCTTGGCTTCATAATTAAAGTATACATATCGGGGTCTTATTCGACCCGTTGAACCATAATACTTGTAATCCAGTAACCTTTCCTATTTGTCTTCAAGTGAAGGTTTTAAAACAATGATCTGAATTAGTATCTACAACTCACTTTTTAAAATTTTTTTACCGCCCGCCTAACTTTAATTAATATATTTTCTGGGACTTCTATGTCATTCTTTGTGGGGATAACATACTTGACTGACAAAATTGGTGTATGGGAAAGAAATACTCTTCGGTTAAAAAGTATAAAGTATTTTTAATTGAGTTGAAAATTCTGAAGAAATTTGCTAAGAGTGACTAGCCTTTCTATTTCGCTTTCTGAAGAAAATAGCTCAATTGAGGACGGGAAACAGGAAGTTTGATGGCATTCATTTCATGCTCTCGTAGTGGATCGTCAGTAGTATTTGCAAATCATTACCTCGTCCCCATCTTCGATTCCGGTTCACAGCTTTCCTCGTCTCTCAGGTGCACTACTAAAAATTTTCTTTTCCTTTCTTGCATTTCGCATGTCTAGTGTTGTAGTTTCTCGTAATCCCTTTTTCAATTCAGGCAGTTTTTCTCGAATCAGAGCGAAACTACCAGCGAGGATGAAAAAATGGACAAAGACTATAAACCCAAATCATCCACGAAATCGAAAACATCCAAAGCCATGGCTAGGCTTATCAATTACAAAACCTGGTCAAATGAGCTAGCATCTTCTTTATCTTCATTTTCTCCCACTCTGTCAAAAACCATGGTGCTTCAAACTCTTCGCCTTATCACAAATTCATCCAAAGCCTTTAATTTCTTTAAGTGGGTACATGATAAGGGTTTCCCTCACAGTGACCAAACATACTTCATAATGCTAGAAATTTTGGGTCATGGAAGAAACCTTAATGTGGCTCGTAATTTTTTGTTTTCAATTGAGCTAAGATCTGATGGTGCTGTTAAGCTTCACAATCGATTCTTTAATAGCTTAATTAGAAGTTATGGTCAAGCTGGATTGTTTGAAGAGTCAATGAAGCTTTTTCAGACTATGAAGAGAATGGGTGTTTCACCATCTGTGATCACATTCAACAGTCTTTTTTCTATATTACTTAGACGGGGTCGGACGAATATGGCAAACGATCTTTATGATGAAATGCTTAGCACATATGGAGTTACGCCAGACACATATACATATAATATTTTGATCAGAGGGTTTTGTAAGAACTCCATGGTTGATCAAGGCTTCAGATTTTTCAATGAAATGTCCCGCTTCAATTGTGATCCCGATATTGTTACTTATAATACACTTGTTGATGGCTTATGTAAAGCAGGGAAGGTCAAAACTGCACATAATTTAGTGAAGGGCATGAGTAAGAAAAGCAAGGATTTGAATCCTAATGTTGTGACTTATACAACTTTAGTTAGAGGGTATTGTATGAAACAAGAATTAGATGAGGCCTTGCTTATTATTAAGGAGATGACTAGTCGGGGGCTCATGCTAAACAAAATTACCTGCAATACTTTAATCAAAGGACTCTGTGAAGCTCACAAATTAGATAAGATAAAAGATATTTTGGAACAAACCATAGGGGATGGGGAGCTCAGTCCAGACACATGTACCTTCAACACGCTAATTCATGCACATTGCAGTGCTGGAAACTTAGATGAAGCATTAAAAGTGATTGAGAAGATGAAAAGCTTGCAGGTCCCAGCAGACTCAGCCACCTACAGTGTTGTGCTGCGGAGCCTGTGTCAAAGAGAGGACTATGATATGGCAGAAAAGCTGTTTGATGAGTTGTATGAGAAGGAGATTTTGTTGAGTAATTTTGGCTCTAAGCCTCTTGCTGCTTCTTACAACCCTATGTTTCAGTATCTTTGTGAACATGGGAAAACTAAGAAGGCTGAGAGGGTATTTAGACAGCTAATGAAAAGGGGAACACAAGACCCTCCGTCCTACCAGACAATGATTATGGGGCACTGTAAGGAAGGTTCTTATGAAGATGGATATGAGCTTTTGAAGTGGATGTTAAGACAAAATTTTCTTCCAGATTTTGAGATATATGATTCTTTGATTGATGGTTTTCTTCAGAAGGAGAAACCTCTTCTTGCAAAAGAGGCACTGGAGAAAATGCTAAGGAGCTCCTATCTTCCTAAAACATTAACTTGGCACTCTATCCTGTCAAAGCTTTTGGAAAAGGGTTGTACTAATGAATCTGCTAGTTTTATTGTCATGATGCTAGAGAAAAATATTAGACAAAATATAAAATTTTCAACCATGAGTTTACAGCTACTTTTTGGCCGTGGACTAAAGGAGAGAGCATTTGAGGTTTTAGAGTTGCTTTACAAGCATGGATACTGTGTTAAAATAGATGAATTAGTTCAGTTTCTTTTACACAGAGGAAAGCTATCAGAGGCAAGCAAAATGTTGGCATTTTGTTTCGAAAATAATCAACATGCTGATCTTGGTTTGTGCAATGAAGTTATTTTGGGCCTTTGTGAAAGGAACAAGGTTTCAGAGGCTTTTGGTTTATGCTATGTATTGGTGGAGAAAGGCTTACATCAGGAATTGACTTGTCTAGATGAACTAGTATCTTCTCTAGAGGCTGACAGAAGATCAGATGAAGTGGCATTTATATCTAAGAGGATGCAAAGGCAAGAATCGTTAGGAAGATCTTCACAAGAATAGGGACTCGTTCTCAGCACTTCACAAATCTGATGCAATAGCAGTAGCCCATTAATCATTCTCTGAGCTTCAGACTTTTCAAGATGAAAATTCATCCCCACCTGAATGAAGTATGATGTGTATTAGTAAGTTACCTTTCAATTTATCATTTTAATTGAAAATTGTCATAATAGTGAATGGTTTCCTATTCATTCTATTCTAATGTTGTTAAAAATACTAGGGTCTGAGGCTGTTGATCCTTTCGTTTGTTTTGGAAAGAAATGCTAGTGGGTTGTCTTTCCCAAAGAATTGTTGATATAACGTGGTTGATTTAACATATTATGGAGGGGAGTGTAACCATCATATATAATGAGACTGCTAAATTATGGAAGTATAGAAGAAGGATCTTGTATTTCTTGGTAGAAGTGTTTAAGTTGATTGATGCAGTGGCAGCAGTTTAGGTCTTACAATTCTGTTCGTGATTATAACCTTTAAGAGAAGCCAAATGCAAAGAAGTTTTCTTCCTTCCTTTTGTTCTGTATAAAGGTTGAATGTTTTATACCAGTTGCTATTGCATAATGGCCCCTCTGTACCAACAGAGAAGGATTTATAAAGTGGTTGTTTGTTGTGTCTTTTGAAGCTAGTATACATTAGTCCCTTCTCACTTTTCAATGACCATTATCTATTGCAGTTTATCTCCTAGTTGCTACAAGGAAATTAAGATCAAGTTGACAGTGCAGGGTAACCCTGAATCCTCATTGGATGCTTCAGATCAAGCAGCAAGATTGCCAAACTTGCATAATGTATGACAAAACCTTATTCTCTTTCCCTCCATGGTAACTCTGACCACGTCATGCAACTAAAATTTTCATCAGTCTTCTGCCAATCCTGACAAAAGTCACCAAGGCTTTTCTTATCTCAAATATACCTCCTGTTTTTGCCATGATCATCTTTCAAAGGTGGTATAGTGTAAACAAAGGACTTCGGCTTTTCCTTTCCATTCTCCCTCTTTAATTTCTTTAGTATAATCCCTGACTTTGAAGGTTAAGTCAATTTATACTTGCAAAAGATTGATTTGAAGTGTCTCCCCTAGTCTCCTGTTTTCTGATCTGAAGGCAAGTATCTTGTGTTTGGGTTGTGTTTAGAGAAGCCAAAATCTGTTGCTTACGTTATTGCTGAAAGGCGTGTTTGATGTGACTCTGGTTCATTACTGAATCGATATAGAAGAATGTGGGTAGATTGGTGATGAGGACTTGAAAAAACGTTCATTCAGGTTCCTATTATATGAACCTTGAGTTTTTATTTTACTTTCCTTCCTTGCAGTTTTCACAATCAGTTTTTGGTTTCTTCATTGATTTCAAGTACATGTCCTTTCTTGGATTCAAACGCATGTCTCTATTAAAATTTTCAGTGAGAATGACACTTAGGTCTCAAAACAGTTAATTAATATTAATTAAGTTTTTGACAAATATTTTTGAAAAATAAGTTGAAAATATCGATTTAAATTATTATAAATTCAGGAATTTTAATTACAGATAAGTATTTAAATATCAAATGTAATTTTTGAATTGTAACAAAAAAAATTTATTTGTAATTATTTGAATTGATATTTATATTTCATTTTATTAAAAAAATTTATTGGGAATTTAACTGGTATTAACTCACTGGTTTGGACCTAATTGTTATTCTCCTAAACTTTTATTTCCTTCATTTTGCTAGTTTTTTATTTTCTTATGTTTCATCTCTCTGGTTTTTTTTTTTTTATCATTTCAAGGCTTCTTGGACCATTAATTGAGCAATATAGCAATGTATTTTCTGTAGATTTCTACTATGTTTCCTGATATGATAAGAACGCTACTGTTTGTCATCAATAACTATAAGATGGGTAAGAAGATAAAAAAAGTGGACTTCATCTCTTTATTGAGCCTTTTTTATTTTCCAAGATATTTTATATATGTTATCAAAAGACGTCCTTGAATTATGATTTTTGTTGCAGCTGGCATTCTCTTTTCCATTTTTGGTGTCAATCAATATTCCAAATCACTTTGCTGATGAAAAGTGTTGTATCCACTCAGCGCAACACAGTACCATCAGTCAGGCCCAAAACCAACACCATGGCTGACCCAATAACGTGCAATGTAGCAGCCCAATTTACTGTATCTAGAAGCAACGCTTAGGGCTACGTGTCTACATTCATTCTTATCCTTCCACATGTTGTAGCACATTACACTCCCTCATTCACTGTATATATTTACGCCCTCAGTAACAGCATTTACAATGGAAGCTCATTATAATTAATCATCATTTTGTCTCTTTACCTTCACATAATATTAGAGCCAGTAATTTAGACGGATTGAATTTGTTTGGATTGGGCTCAATTTGAGCTAAATTTATTTGTATCGGACTTAAAATATTCTAACATATAAAAAATACTTATATAATTAATTCCAGCTCTAATCCCTCAGGCTTTTGGTTTATTCAGACTGGCTTGAATACTCGATTGTTAAATATTATTTTATTTTATTTTTTCATTGTTTGTGTCACTTCTAAAAAGAATTTGAGTATTCAAGTTAAGTTCATTCATGTTTGGATTTGGCCAAATTTTTTTTTAGTTTAAGTTGTTTGAATGAGCATATAATAAAAAAAAAATTAAAACTTTCAAACCTAATCTTAAGATTTTTACGGATTTATTCAAGTTGTTTTGTCCAATTTGACCCAAATTATCACCTAGATATGGTACGCACAATGAACACATCAGGATGGGACGCCCCACTCGTCTCCTTCCAATTCTTTCGTTGCTTCCATTACCATATCCCTACCTCTCCTCAATTCATATCTATCAAACTCGCTCATGGTAGCTATGTTGTGTGGAATGCTCAAAAATGATGCCTTACCTTTATGGCCAACTATTATTTTCTCTCATTGATGATTCTTTTCCCCCACCCTCTAAAATTACCTCTTCAGGCACTCCTAATCCTGATCGTATTAAGTAATTTCAACAAGATCAGCTGGTTTTCTGTAAATTTTATGTCATTTTCTAGTTAATTTAGTGTTAAATTTGTAATTTTGGTTAATAGTAAGGTAGACATTGTATCATTTTCAAAACTTGATAAAAAAATATTACACATAAAAAATGAGTCTTAAAAGCTTCTAAACTTATTGCTTAGATATCTAATTACTATTTAACCCAATTTTTGATATCACAAAAAAAAAAGGAAGTCAAATGGATTGAGATCATTTTCAAAAATATTCACAATTGGTTAGGAACCTCGGATCTGCATTTAAATAATCAAAACTTATGCAATAATCTTTGCTAGTTACAAAATGTTTTCTAAAACGAAAGTATAAAATGTGTTCATACTATTTTCTTTCTAGGTATATCTCTATATATTTAAAAAAAAAGAAGAAGCCCAAACATGTAATTATTGTTTAATTTCATAAGGGAAATCCTGTACTATGTACATGTTGTAACATTTCAAATTTTAATCCTTGGATTACTACAGAATTAATCAAGTTTGATTGTAGTAATTGAGTGTTTTGATGTGGTATGTGGTCAGAGAGGTATAATAATTATATTTGAATGTGTTTTTAGCCTTAGTTTTGGGTCCGAAGTGAAGACAGGCTACTCGAGCATCGAAAGGAGAAGAAAAAACTTGAAGGGATGTCTCTGTGCCACATGTTGCGACGTGCAACACGTCCACTGTGGTGCACAAATGACCATTGAAGCAGGAGGGTTTCTCTGTGCCATACACAACCCCTTTTTCTATAAAATTTAGTCGCGAACAGACAAAAAACAAAAAGAGAAAAAGGAAGAAAACAAAAGGAAAGGAAGAAGCTCTGCTAGGGTTCATATTTGAAAGGTATTTGGAGTATTTTTAAGCTAGTAATCACCTAAGGTAAGTATCCTATACTCCATTCCTCCCTCTTTCTTTTATTTTAATGGGGATTAGAGTTAGGGTTTGAGTTGGGATGATGATTTTTTATCCATATAGGTTATAGGTTCGAACTTATTGACGCAAACAGAATTAATGGGAGTTATTTGAAGTATTTAAACTTAGAGATAATGAGTTTTAATATCTTTAGTTGGTGAGCCTCATTAATACCTGAAAATGAGCATTTAATGGGGATTAATGAGGTTTGTTGGGACATTAATGACTTTGAAAATCATTTATGATGTTAATAGGAACTAAAGAGAGTTATTAAACCCAATGGGTAAATCCAAAAGTGAGAAGTATGAGTGTTAAGCATTATAGAAATGAAAGTATAAGAGTGAAAATTGTGTGTTCGATATTATTGGTAAAGTTTAGGATTGATTAATTATAGATTGGGCATTTGGGCACTATATTCATTTGGGAAAATTAAGCTTGGAAGCTAAGTATTGAGGGGTAAACCTTTGACCTCTCAAAAGTTTGAGGTAATCGGGAGAACCCTATCTTGGGTAATTTTTTATTAATTGTATTGTAATGTGAAATGAGCATATTAACATGTATGATTTGATTGTAAATGTGAAGCATGTCATGATCTTTGATGATTAGTTGAATTGAATATGCCATGTTTTATTAGTGCTTGAAATGTGCAATTGATGTCAATATGATTTTCAAAACCATGATTATATATATATATATATATATATCTTAAGATGAGAAATGTGATGTATGGCAAGAATATTTGTGAAAATATTATGGATGCTCATTTAGGTAGCATATTATCATGAGCCCAATGTACTAATAATGAATAAATGAAATTGTGAAATGAGTGGGCATCGTACACTGCATGATCAGTTGGCGAAAGTTTGCCTAGGGAGAATAAAAATCCATTTGGTATTTTCGAATACTTTCCGGTGCAAGAGAGTATATCCTTATCCCATAATTTATTAAGGGACTATCTCATAGTTTGTCGAGGCATTAAAACCTAGCTATCTCCACCAGTTTATCGAGGAGATTAGCTTAGGTTATACGACACCTCAGAGATTCAAGAATGGAGAAAACCATGGTCCAAGAGTAAGTCATGTGATCTTTGGTCGGGTCACACCTCACAATCGGTGAGCTTGGATAGTCTAGTCACACAGATAGAACCCTATTTGATGTTATAACCCATGGTTTCAATTAAAGGAAATAAGGAGGTTATAAAGATGGTATGATCATGCATATGTGTGTCTATTTAATGTGTCACATGATTAAGTTGTGTTAAGTTATGTTAATATATTGGGACATGGTCACATGTCGAAGTGTCTTATAGCTATGTACTTTGTGATTGAAATAAAAATGAGTTGATGGAGAAATGATATTTTATGGTTCATGTGCTAGTATGTGTTTTGAGAAATTCTATTTCAAACTTACTTGTTTGTTTCAATTGATATACAGTTGCATAGGGTAGACTTACCTTGGTTACTAAGGGGCTAGACTCACCTCTCTTCTTTAACATTTTATAGGCTAATACTCTAGTGCAAAGAGGATAAAGCTCCTAAGGCTTAAGAAATTAGAGTATTCCTTTTATATGCCTCTATGTTTTATTTATTTACTTTGTGTAATAGATTAATATTGCCAATTTAGGATGCATTTTGAGTACACTTGCACTATAAAGTTGTCTGTAAGGTCTAGTTTGTATTTTAGGCCCTGTGTTGTTGAGTATGATAAGTTATATATGTTAATAGGGTTAAAATACTAATACAAGTGTATAAATGTTCATTTGTTTACATTCTTAAACGCTATTTTGAAATGTAACACCAAAACCTCCCCTTTTTATTTTTGGTATTAAAGGAGTTGAGGAGTGAAATTTTAATATTCTGGTGTATTGCTGCATGTGGTGTTTTGTACAAGTATTTTTAAGTCCAATGAATATGGCCTGGGTGATAGGAATGGCTTTTGATACTTATATAAGGTTTTGGACACCCTTTCTGTTATGAAAGTTGAGAAAAGTGACAAAAATGTGTTGGAGTGTCCAACTTCCTAATGTGACTTTTTTGGAAGTGAAACACATGCCACTAGCTATTTTATGAAAAGAGTTTTTCATAGACACCTAGATCATCTCATTTGGACGTTGGACAAAGAAATGAGACATGCTGAAAGTTGCTCGGATTCCATTATCAAATGACAGCAGAATTGTTGTTATATGCATACAGCGCGTCGCATAAAGAGCAACAAGCTGTGGTGCAACATTCGTGAGCCACGACACATTGCTCTATTTTCAACATCATGAGATTTTTCAACTGCTTTAACTCCTTTGAGATATTCCATGCTTCTGTAACATAATTTTACACTGATTAAATATTAAATGACTGGTCTTAACTCATTTAAAACTATGAAAACTTGAGATCTTGTTATTTCAAAGTACAAACTTGGTAATCTCTTTATAGGTTAATCCCTTAATTACTTTAAATTTTGGTTTTAAATGTGATTAGAGTGAGGAGATTTTACATATGGTGCTCTAAATATAAATAAACTATCATCTGTAATACAACGAAACACTTGTGAAGTTGGGTATGCGCCATTAAAATCAAGGGAGAATTGCATTGAAGTTTTACATAAGAAAATTAATTATTGTAAGGTTCATTGATAATTAATTATATTGTCAATGACCTTAGTTCAGTTGTTGGTAGATCTTTATAGGAATTAATTTTCTCGTGTAGGATCTAGATGTAATTCTCCCTAAAATCAATCATAATTCTCAAGTGCCATGATATTGATGCTGCCATAATGTTCATGTTTTTATTGACTAGTATTTTTTCTCTTTTTTTGTTTTTTTTTTTTAAATTAACCTCGTTACACATCCATGAGCCACATGGCTTGTTCACATGCATGAAACCTATTTTTATTCCCACCTTAATAAACTTGTTGAAAGTTAGAAATGCATTAGGAGCCAAACCAAGAAGAAATTATTTAAACAGAAAGAATGTTGAACTCTTGAAAATAAAAAACCTTCTTCCAACCTTCAAACTAACCCAAATAAACAAGTCATTTCTCTGAAATCATGCTACACTTCTCTCACACTAACCTCTCTCCAAGAACCTGTGAAGCCATCCATTTATAGACCCAGAAATTGTGAATCATTTTCCATTGAAACTGAAGAGCTAGAACCTGATTGATCAGTATATATATATATATAAAGATGCCAAGTGTTGATAAAGGTAATGACAGTTCCACACAGCAGTGGCCACAGCAGAAACAATCTGGTGCTGCTGCGGCACACAGGAGTAAGCGTGCACCAACACCTGGGAAGGCAACAGTGCTTGCAATAGGAAAGGCATTTCCAAGCCAAATCGTCCCACAAGAATGTTTGGTGGAAGGATACATTCGGGATACCAAATGTGTAGATTCTTATGTTAAGGAAAAATTGGAGCGTCTCTGTAAGTGCATTCCTGACCCATTAACTTGGCTTTTTGATAATTTAATTTACTTTCCTTTATTTTTTGGGCTTTATTATATTAAAAAGGATGCATAAAACCATGAAATTAAAGAGCACGATGAAGGATATAGTTGTTATATAAGGATATGACTTAAAACTCTAAAAAATGTGGATTCGAGTACGATTATGGATGCGAGGATATTATTAAGTAATACTCAATTTTCTCCCTTTTAACCATGGCATTAAAAAACAATCAGGGTTGCTCAATTAGACAAGTGAACCGTCGAACTTGTTTCTTGACCAGTTTGCTGAAGAGTTTTGGATGGGGTAAATTGGATTGGATTTTATATTTTTTTCTCTGGCCTAAGACGGCATTGTTTTGAGTTAAAAAAGATAAAAGAAAAAGTTTTGAGTTAAGATGATAAAAGAAAAAATAGCAGTCTTTCAAATCCGTGCTTTACTCCTTTAGTAACTTTTTTGCGTGATTATAGGTAAAATGTAGTTTATAAATGAATATTCTATTACATGTGGATCAATATTTTTTTATTATTATTCTTTTCAAGGTTAGATATCAATATTTGTATATTTTAATTAAACTATATTATTTTAATTATTACTGATTGTTCCCTTCATCCATATTTAAACCATTGACCCTTAAATCATTATATCGATTTAGTTCAACTTTTCAGTACCTTACTTTTAACACACAAAATTCCATTTGCATGCAATGTTTTAGTTTATAAATATGTTAACTAGCCTTTTAGAAGTTCAACTTCTCACCGACGATAATATATTGTTTGGTAGACAGTACATACGAATAACTTAGAGATGTTCATATTTCATTTATGTCACACTTAATTTGTTCATATCAATTTGCAAATATTTTAAGAAAATCCAGATACCTAATTGTCACGCTGGAAAACATCAAGCATGCAAAGTTATTTATATTTATATATAGAATTTAAATCCTCAAAAATTGTGTGTGTGTGTGTGTGTTTGTAAATTTCAGTGAAGTTTTTGTTATATTTTTCTTCATTTATATTTTTATAAAATGTAAAATTTTCTCTTTCTTTATTTACAAAGTGAACTTTACATTTAAATCCATATATATATATATATATATTAAGCTGCTACACTTTCTCTCTCCTTTATACTCTCTCTCCCACATTATTCACAGGCAAGAACACCACCGTGAAGACAAGATACACAGTCATGTCGAAGGAGATCCTGGACAAATATCCTGAACTAGCCACCGAAGGCTCGCCGACGATCAAACAAAAGCTCGAGATTGCGAATCCGGCGGTGGTGGAAATGGCCACCAGAGCCAGCCATGCTTGCATCAAGCAATGGGGAAGGCCAGCACAAGACATAACTCACATAGTCTACGTCTCTTCAAGCGAGATTCGTCTTCCCGGCGGCGACCTTTACCTCGCGAACCAGCTTGGCCTTCGAAACGACGTCGGCCGCGTCATGCTTTACTTTCTCGGCTGCTACGGCGGCGTGACTGGCCTCAGAGTTGCCAAGGACATCGCTGAGAACAATCCCGGAAGTAGGGTTTTGCTCACCACCTCTGAAACTACCATTCTAGGGTTTCGCCCTCCGAACAAAGACCGACCTTACGATCTCGTCGGCGCCGCTCTTTTCGGTGATGGCGCTGCTGCCGTTATTGTCGGAGCAAACCCTATCACCGGCGAGGATCCATTCATGGAGCTAAACTACGCTGTTCAACAATTCTTACCAGAAACTCATGGCGTGATTGATGGTAGGCTCTGTGAAGAAGGCATAAACTTCAAGCTTGGGAGAGATCTTCCTCAGAAGATTGAAGATAACATTGAAGAGTTTTGCAGAAAGCTTATGGTGAAGAGCGAGACCAAAAACGACATCGTTAAAGGGTTTAACGACTTGTTCTGGGCTGTTCATCCTGGAGGACCAGCGATTCTGAACAAGCTTGAAAGTACACTGAAACTAAGCAGTGAGAAGCTGGAATGTAGCAGAAGGGCATTAATGGACTATGGAAATGTTAGCAGCAACACCATTTTTTATGTGATGGAGTACATGAAGGAGTATCTGAAGAAAAATGGAGAAGAAGGAGAAGGAGAAGGAGAAGAATGGGGATTGGCCTTAGCATTTGGACCTGGTATTACTTTTGAAGGCATTCTCATGCGAAGCTTGTCTTGAAATTAAAGAAGATGAAGAAGAAGTACCAAATATAAATGGTGCTTCGTTCTCCGCTTATTCATTAAAAAAAAAAATTGAGATATGCTTTTCTACTTTTTAAGAAACAAGCCAAGTTAGCCACTTTCTGAATATTAGGAGCGGGATATTAATTATATCATAAACCATTATATATCTTCTTGCTTTGCAAATAATTGACTTTTGATTTTAATTTGTTTGTTTTCTCTAAGATTATTATTATTTTTCATCTTTCTCGTAATCGAAGATTTCAAGAGTAGTTACCATCCACATAAAAGTTGGAAATCATAAACTTATATATCAATCTAAGAAACAAGCTAAGTTAGTCACTTTCTGAATATTAGGAGGGGGATATTAATTATATCATAAACCTTTATATATCTTCTTGCTTGCAAATAATTGACTTTTTATTTTAATTTGTTTGTTTTCTCTAAGATTATTATTGTTTTTCATCTTTCTCGTAATCAAAGATTTCAAGAGTAGTTATTCCATCCACATATAAGTTGGAAATCATAAACTTATATATCAATCATGGAATTTGGAGCGTCTACTTTCTTCTAAACGGCTACCTCTAATGCCAATAAATTGATGAAATTATTGTTACTATTTTTTGGTTAAAAATAAATTATTACTCCCTCCCTCCTAAATTATAAAACACTTTTTTATGGAAGAGATTTAACATCCCAAAATACACAATACTTTTCCAAAAAGAAAATTTCATTAATGATGTTTTTTAATATTATCATTTCTATTAAATGAAAGGCATTTTTAGAATTTTATATTTTTGTTTTAAAAAAATAAAGTTGTAAAGTGTGTTAAATGAACTCTATTAATATATGTGATTTTGTCTAAATGTGTCTTGTAATTTGACACAAAGAGTATTTGAAAAAAAAAAATTCCCAACATTTCAAGGGTATTTAGGATAAGTAAAATCAAGGGAATAAAATTCACATGAAAAATTACGAATAACAGGAAAAGAAACCTCCTTGCAAACTAGCATTTTGGGAAGGATAAAATTCACTATAGTCAATTTCTCTGGCTAAATTCCTCACTGATCACTCACACTCATGAACAATTTGGATTGGCCTGACTCTTGCAAGTGGTTCATAAGCAAATTGGATTGGCTTGACTCTTGCACCGATTTCAACCCATTTTGACAAAACGGTTGGGGCGGTCTAGGAAATTTCATTGTAATAGAATGCTTGTATCTGATTATTAGTAGTTCTTATCTTATGATTAATTTAGGGAGAATGGCACAAAAGTACCTCCCAAATATTAATAATGTAAGGAAGATGATAGAAAGGTCCCAAAAAAATTAATTAATTTAAGTAAGATCTCAAATATCAAACTTCAAAAATTTACAACTCAATTTGACAACTTTGTTATGATGAATTTATAACTTGTATTTCAAATTTTAATAGGAAAAATAATTTTTTTTATTCTTCAACCATGTTAAAATTTGACAAACAAGTTGCAAGTTAATCACAACGTAATTGTAAAATTAAGATATAGACTTGTAAATTTTTAAAGTTTGACATTTGAAACTTGATGTAAATTAATTGGTCATTCTCTCAATAATGTAATGCATGACAATGGGCTTTTGAGCATTTGAAACTTGAATGTATGTTATAGTGCAATCCCATGGCCTAATTATATTAAATTTGTCAATAACAAGAGATACGATATGATTGTTAGAATTTATAATGGCATGAAATATAGCTTAATTATAATATGATGATGATGATGATGATGGATTTGATTTATTTTAGCATGAGATATGATACAATGCCATGATATATAGAGCATATGATCCTGCAAATGAGATTGGCATGAATTATGAATCATGATGTTGGCATGATAAGCATAGTCGTTATTATATATCATGCTAGAATTACAAATGATGGATAAATATTTGAAAAAATGACAATAAAATCCTCTCAAACTATATAAATGATAAATTAATCCCTCAAAATGTCATAATTTTACTGAAATTTCTAAGAACTTTTATGTTAATAAATTTTAAATTGAAAAGATCATTTTACCCTTATTGAAAATAACAAGCCTCAATCACAAACTTTTGCTCAAGAATAACAATTTTTGTTCTGTAAATCGTAAGAGTTGAACAAGAAATTATGATTTGTCAAGTTTAATTTTTATTATTAAAAAACAAGCCTCATTCACAACTTTTTCTTAAGGAATAATAACATTTGTTTTTGTAAATCGCAAGAGTTTAACAAAAAATTATAACTTGTCAAGTGTACTTTTTATTATTAAAAAACAAGTTTTCAAAATAACAAACGCCAAGCACAACTTTTGTTTAAGAAATAATAATTTTTATTTAAAGAATTACAAGAATTGAATAAGAAATCATAACTTGTTAATAAGATTAAAATGGTCTTTTCAACTTAAAATTTATTGCACAGAAATTCCTAGGAACTTTAATGGAATTGTAACATTTTGATAAATCAAATTATCATTTATTTAATTTGAAAGATTTTATTGTCATTTTTCCTAAATAATTTGTGTGCATGTTTTGTTGGAGCACAAATCACAAGATAAATAACGTTGCTGTAATATTGGTTTACCTAACATCCTAGGTTTAATTATTTGACAATGATAATAAATTGAGCTTAATCTCGAGTTTAGAGAAGAAATTTGAGGTTTAGAATTGGTATCAGTTGTCACTTGAGATTAGAGAATGTTGAAAAGAGGAAGAGGATTGGAAATACGAGAAAAGGAAGGAAAAATATCATGTGGGCCCAACATAATTTTCTTTGCAATAATTTTAAAAATATTGCAACATAAGCAATAATTTTCCTATGTTATTATTGATCTCTATTTCAAGTAACAAATATTTGGCAATAGTTGAAAACTATTCACTAAAATAGAATAGGCAATGAAATAATTTGCATGTGTTGCAATAAAATTTTTAGATAGGCAACATAAAAATTATTGTCTATAAAAGAGTTTGTATCGTAACATTTCCAAACTGTTTCATATTCTTATAGACAATAAAAATATAAATGCTGCTCATAAATCTTCTTTTTTACAACACTTGAACTATTGTTTGTCTGCACATAAAAAATTTATTTTTTATAATTTTTTATATATTTTTATTTATTTATTTTCTTAATTTTAATTTATTATCTACATATATGAAAAAATTAATTTAAAAATTATATATAATATTTTTATTTATAATATATAAATCTGTGTATAATATTTTTCCTAAAAGTACAAACATCAGTTTTTATAGTTCTTTTTTACATTTTTTAAATGTTTTTAAATGGGCTAAATGTTGTAGTAGACATGCTTTGCCAGGGCATCACTTATAACAACCCAACTTTTCAAGATTTCACAATAATTTCAAATAAAGAAAAAAATGTTTTCACCAATATTCCAAACATATTATTATTCTCCCAAAATCTTGTCAAACAGAACAATAGGGATCCCAAAAATGATTACCACTGAGCTTGGGGCATTTGAAGCCCAACAATCTTTCCATGATAGTTCAGCCGTCCAACAGAAAAACACAACCCAAACCACAATTTAAAATTGAATAATACTGGCAACTGGATTGGGCTCAACCCTCAAAAGTCAACAATTTAAACAATTCAAATCAAACCCAATTATTACCCAAAATAGATTAGTTATATAATTTAATCCTAGGTCATGGCAACCGAAATCATAAAACAAAAACATGTATCAAATCAAGTGACAGGAGCCAATAGCTCACTCTCTAGCGCCTTCACTATAATATTACCAGACTGGTCACCTAAAAATGGTAAGAGATAACAGGAGACCTAACATTATCTCAATAATAGTTGATTATTTTGACCTTCACTAACATATCAATTAAAATTCAGTTTGCAAAACTTATTTAGATACATATACTTACTTTTCACAATGCTTTCGCAAATCATTTTTCAATTAAGAGAATGCCAATTTTTCATAATCAAAAGTATTCACATCAAATAATAATTAAAATCAAATGATACTTATCCCAATTATACCTTTATGTCCTACCTCTTGCACTTTATTACAGTTAGCTAGAGTTTGAACCATAGATATACTTGGTTAAAGGTGCATTGCCAACATAGTGGGCTCTCCTCCTTAAAAGAGGTGCCTATCGTCCCCAAACCCATACCAAAGTAACAGGAACTACAAGAAATAGCCAATAACTATGTGCACAATGGAGATGTACCATGTGGTAATCAAAATATAAAATCTCAATATCCCATATAGAATTATTACATCAATTACCAACCACCTTATTTCCTCTTTGCATCACATTTAGATCAATCAAAATCATTCATAATCAACCAAGCTTGCTTGAAAGCTTTAAAATTATTTCATAAAAATTTAATAAACCCAAACATGCTTGAAAATATTTTTAGTTACTCAAACAAACAATTTCTCAAATATCAATTATTTCACAAAACTAGTACGCTTGAAAAGGATTAAAAAACTATATAATTAATTTCAAAGATCGAAAAGCATGCTAGAGATTTTCAAATATATTCCCAAAACAAAATAGCCAATAAGCCCTCAATGGGCACAACAGCATCTCTAGTGTAGATATCTATACAAATTAATAAAACAATAGATATCACAAAGAATTTAATGTTACCTCCTGCCTTAGCTATATAGTTACCCACCATTGGGTGCTTTCATGTATTAAATGTCTCTTACAATTGCAGATCTACATAATTCATATCACAAATAATTAAAAGAAAGTTAAAAATGTTAAATTAACTAAATTCTAACTCCCAAATTCCCAAATTCGTCTCAACATCAATTCCTCATTGTTCATTCTAAATTCAATTCATCTCAACTTCAACTAATTTTTTAGAGACATAAACTACCATCCAATACAAATTCATTACAAATCTCTATTTTTTATTTTTTTTTTTGCAATTTAAGCTCAATATTCACCATACTTACCTTGAATTTCCTTGTCAATTTCCTAATCATCCCTTTAAAATTTCAATGCAAGCATACAAAATGAATTTTAGAAATTCTAAACATCTTATAATCTTTTATTCATTTCCAAATCATTTCCTAAACTATTAGGAGACCTGCTACAAGTTTCAATTTTCATAGTTATGCCAAAAAGTTTATTTTCAAAATAAGAGTCTTGAGTACTAATAGGAATTCAAATCAAATCCAATTACCATGAAAAATTAATATAAAATCCTTATTAGCTAAAGTTCTTATCCAAAATAATTCTTTTGCTAAACATTGACTAGACTGCTCATACTGAAAATATCCCAAAAATTTGCATTAATTCATTCATAATTAGAAAAACCACATAAACTATTGATTCAACCCCACAATCACTTTCTAACAACTAACAAATATTTCAAAGTTACCCATAACTAATAATAAAAGCTTCAAGTAATAATTAATTCTAAAAATAAGAATCTCTTTGTTTAAATCTAGGGCTCAATTTTAACATAATCATGTGAAAATTCATCCTTATTCAACAAATTAACCCGATTAAATTTAAATGATCATTTATCTCAATAATTCTACGGTTTCCAATTAGTGAAACTTAATACTTGCTTTGAGCCCAAATCTTTAAACCTGTTTTGATGCTCTCAATATTTATATGGATGGAAAGCTCTCATCGCACATGAAATTTTTTATGAACAAAGTTTTGTGATTAGGAGTGATTATGAGTATCAAATCAAACCCATAAGAGCTTTAATATTTCAAAAATGGGGCATATGCACCCCCACAATTTGAAAGAAATTACAAATAAGTAGTATGGAGTTTGTTATTTTATCCTTTTTATCCCGAAAATTTTGCACCCCTTAAAATCTAGACCCTTTTTATGAATATCTTAACTTAAACCCAGTTTTGAATCCACTAAATTTAAAACTCTAATATGATTTTTTAAAAAGAATATGCTTATTTATTTTTTTTAAGTTTCTGCTTAATGAATATATATTTATAGTTTTTTTATATATAAATAAATCATAAGTTAGTGATTTATATAAAAGGAAATATTTTTAATAGCGTTTGACAATAAGTAAGGGACACTTATAAAATATATGATTATTTTTTTAAAATACTAAATAATTATTTTTGAATTATTATTTTTAAAATTAACTTACACCTCCTGACACAGGATCCTAGCTCTGCCATTGGCCTCACTGCCACTTACTGCTATTAAACCAAAAAAATGGTCTCTACAAAAAAATCCAACCTTTCATTATTAAACAAAGCATGATCCCTTAAAAGCCTTTCTTATGAAGGTAAGCTTTTGACATACTTTTCATGAGGTAGAAAATAATGGAATTTATATTGTGAATGAAAAGGAAAAACAAAGAGAAGTAAAGCACCATTTAAGCCCCTCTCACGTCATTTAAGTTCGTGGCTTCATGGTCACCACAATGGCAGCAATAAAAAGGAACACGCACAAGCTCAAGTGATTTTCAATTTTTTGGAGACATTCCATTGAGCACCTTGTATACATCTATGGAAACAAGAGCAAATAATATCAAGCCACTGAAGAAAATGAAGAAAATGATCAAAGTAAAGCAAGCAATCCAGTATAGGTATTAATTACAAACCATAGTTACCATAGACATCAATTCAAACCTCAACCTATTTGAACAAAGAGCGAGAATCAATAGCTTAAACACACTTGGGAACTTGTTCAATCAATGCAAAACAAAACAAAATCAACATGCTTGAACGAATTCCATGAAGCTAAAATAAGGGAATGCCTTTGAGAGAGCAAGCAAGCTCTGATTCTTCACAAAGCAACAGCTCAATCCCTTGGGAAAGCCCTAATTCTTCACCAAGCTATGATTTGGGAGATGATTCTATGCTTGGAGAAGCTAGGGCATGATGAACCATGAAATTTTTGAAGATCAATGGTTCCAAAGGAGACGAAATTGCAGAGATATTTGGGTGAAGGGGAAATTTCAAAGAGAGTTGTTTTGGGTGTCTCTCGTTGAGCTATCTGAAGCAATGTGTGATGAGCTAGAATGGGATGTGATTTAAAATTATATAAGTTTGATGGTTTTACAATATAACCGTCAATTATTGTTTTGTTATGTTTGATGGTTTAATCTAAAACTGTCAAACTTACAAAATGAAACTTTTGAAAAATAAATAATTTAAATATTACTCTCTCTATCCTAAATTATAAAATACTTTTAGATAAAATTTTATATACCAATAAGGCTCATTAAATATAATTTATAATCTTACTTTTTCAAAACAAAAATATAAACTTTTAAAAATACCCTTCATTTAATACTCCATTGATGAAAGAATATTGAAGAGAAAGAATATATGTGAAGGATAATATTAAAAAAGTATCATTAATAAAATCTTATTTTTATCAAAGTATTTTATATTTTGGGACACCAAATCTTTTCTAAAAGTGTCTCATAATTTGGAACGAAGGCAGTATATTGTAAGTTTTACGGTTTTGACCGTAATAATTAAATATATGTATTTTATATTTGATGGTTTTTATTCTAACAGTCAAATATTCTTTTGTTCAGTTTCCGCATTTCCTTATTCAACATATTTTCTCATAACTGTCCAATATATATATGCGTCAAATATCTTAAAATATGTATTAGTGAATGTAAAAATTCATCCTTCTTCAATAAACTAACCTGATTAAATTTAAATACTCATTTATTTCAATAATTCTACGGCTTCTGAAACTTAATACTTGCTCCAAGCCCAAACCTTTAAACCTGTTTTGCTACTCTCAATATTTATGTCGATAGAAAGCTCTTATCATGCATGAATTTTTTTTTTTTGTGAACAAAGTTTTGAGATTAGGAGTGATTATGAGTACCGAATCAAACTCATAAGAGCTTTAATATTTCAAAAACGGCGCCGCGGAAATGAGAAAAGAAGCAGCAGCAGTAGCCGCACTGCCACTTACGGCGTGAAGGAGTGTGAGTGATGATGATATAAGTATATGATGTGGGCCTCACTTCTATTTCTCTTCTTCTTTCTTTTTTCACCACTTATCTATATTTTAAATTTATTCACCTCTAAATTTCATTACCTAAATTATATCTTAAATTTATAAATTCTCTAATTCTCTTTTATAATTTATCTATAAATATCTAAAAGTCTTTTATAAATTGAAGGAGTTTGTTTAGGTTGTGTTTTTTGCTCAATTATTGTTATTATTTCTATAATTATAGTCTCTCAAGTGAAAAAAATATTACTTAAATATTTTTATTTGATTCACCTATCCTTATTAATTTTCCCACTTTTTTTAAAAAAAATATCATGGTTAAGATTATATCCTTAAAATTTAACCATGTTTGATAAATTCTCTTTTCTCAAATAATTACCTAGTAAATTTCAAATAACATGAAATAATCCCATCAAATTCAAATCAATGTTAATAAATATTTATTACCCTCAATTTATTTAATAAATTAATTTCTAAAATCACTTAAATTCTAAAACTAATTTTGAGATGTTACATCACTATTGGGCGATTTTAGGCTCGGTTCAAGCTTCTAATCACTCAAGTAAGTATCTTTAGGCTTTAATTTACATAGTTCACATACATTTTGAGGATTGGGTGATGTTAGTTGGAGGTATGGTTAGGGTTTCAAATTTATTGAAGCTTTTTCCTATTAAACGCAGTTTAGAAGATATTCATGAGTTTGTATAATTTATTGAAGCTTTTACCTATTAGTTGGAGGTATGTGTTTGAATCGGAGTTGAATAATTATTTAAACGATTGGAAGGTTTTAGGGTAAACCCTAAAACTATCAGAGCATGATGAGGATTTTGGATGCATAGAGATGTGAAAATGATATTGTTGTGGTTGTAGAAGATTAATGGGTGTGGAAATAATAAGATAGTTTGACCTTTGAGAATGATGGAGACAATTGGGGGAAATTATAGTTATAGTTTATTTCAATTATCTCTTTTTAGATTTTAATGTTGATGATTTTCTCCTTATGGCTTGTGTAGATTAATATTCTTATTGTGTTGTCGTATGATTTGTGTAAGCTTGATAAGAAGTAACCACATTTGACTTGCCTCATATGCCTGTTCGGTTTGGGTGCTTTTGTAGTATGCTATTTTTATTGTGAAAAGTGTGTGTGTGTGTGTGTGTGTGTTGCTAAGCATAATAACCTGTACTAGAGTACTGTTTTATTTCACGATTTATTAAGTGGAAATTTTGTCTATCTATTGTTCATCTTGAGTTTTAAACTGAAAAATCTATATGTACGTAATTAATTGAGAAAGATTTGTTTTGATGAGTTATGGTGTGAATTAAAGTTGAGATTGGAATATATGAGGTGTTGAATTGCATGATGATGCTGTAATTTTTACTCATGGTTTGCCACCACTAGACGCCTCGTAATTAGACATTCTTTGGACTCTTGGTATTTCTTCTTCCCTTGCCCGAGAATGAGGTGAGCCCTTGGGATATATGGCACCTCTCCGTGAAGTGTCTAAGAAGAGAGAATCCATTGATATGTGGTGAGCTTTGTGACTTTTGTTGAGCTACATCTTTCCATTGGTAAGCTTGAAGAAATCCAGTCACACATGGACGGATCCTATTTATTTATTGAAGCTCATGGGTTTAATCAGAGTTAACAGAGGATATAAGGGAGAAAATTGATATTATATTTGATTTTTATGGTATTGTAAATTAAAGCCTGGACTTTGTATGATTTTGAACTGTTAACCCCACTTAAATGACTCTAACCCAATATAGGATGCTTGTGCAAATTAAGTTGTGATTATTGGGACCTTATGTCTCGTCGTGTGGTCTTCATTTTCAAGCGAGGGATCAAGTGCAGTCAAGGGGAAGCAGGTAGAAACTTGAAGCTTAACTTGTGCAGTAAAGCCTCAAGTTCTACTTATATTCTATGTTGAATTTTTTAAATCTTTTAGTAGGGCCCATTGCATTGTAATATAATGCTTTTGATTAATTTTGGATTAAAGTGCATTTTCCCCTATACTTTTCTTCAAGGAGCATTGGGCATCCTATTCAAATAAGCATTTTTCCCTCAAACCATTTTGCAGAGCCAGAGAAGTAGCAAAAATCCTCCCCTTTAATAATCCGTTAACTCTGCCATTTTTTTCTAAGTGGCATGTCATTTAATGCTAATTTATCCTTAAATTTTTTTTCTAAAAGCGATGGGCACCTTAAAGTTCTTTCCTTTCTAACAATGCTAGGCACCTTAGATTAATAAATGGGACATTTTTCCTCATAAACCATGTTTCAAAAGAGCAAAAATCCTCCTCTATTAATGGATCACAAACGAAGGTGAATTTTTGTTCCTCTAAAAAATGATTTAAAAAAAATACCCTACTTATTTGTACATAATTTTTAGTGCTCCTCGAAAGAAAGTATAGTAAAAAAATACACCTTAGCCCATTAATTTTTGTATAACTATTTACAAGGAGAGCTATTAGTTGTGGCAGGAGGCTAGAGAATGTTTTGCATGTGATTGGACATTTGGAAGTATTTAATGGTATTTTTGATCACATGCACAGAGAAGCGAATAGATGTGCAGATCACTTAGCGCACCGGGCACTTGATGATATTTTTGTCACTACAATTTATGATGTTCTTCCACATGATTGTAGAAACCTATTGGTTTTAGAAATGACTACATCTTAGTCTTACTGCACGGTTTAGCCGTGACCTTGTATTCCAAAAAAATGGTATTTGTTTTATGCATTTGAGATGAAGAATATCATTGGGATGTTTCGGCCATTGGTTTTTGGGTCCTAAGACACGCATGTTCGGGGGTTTCGTTTATGTCCGGGTCCATGGTTGTGGATATAAATTATAAAATATAAATTGTTTATTAAGTTTAATCTTATCTATCAATTTAGCTTCTTCTTCTTCTTGTTTTTTTTTTTTTTTGCCAACAAGCAAGAAACAATTAAAGCTTAAGAGATAAGAATCCTAGTAACAAAATACATTCTATGGCTTTGACTAAAAAAAAATTACATTCTATGGCAAAAAAGTAAATTAAAGAAAGTAATGTAAATAAATACTCCTCTGGTCCTATTTATAGGATAGGGAAAGGAGATTAATTTTGATACTATTTATATTTTTTTCTAATAAATACTATTTATAAATTACTTCACTATTTTCTATATTTATCTTCACATTTCTATTATTATTAAATGTTAGGAACAATTATTAAAAATAATTCTTTTTGTTCTTATTAGGAAGGAAAGGTGAAAACTTATTAAATTTTAAAACAAAGTTAATAAGATTTAAAATTTTGTTAATTTTGATAAAATATAATATAAGTGATTTGTAAATAAAAATAGAAAGACTAAAATATAAAAAGACTTTAAAAGTATTTTGGTAGGAAAATGAAATTGAAAGTTATTAAGTTCATTTAGTATCATGGATTTAAAGGAATTGGAATAAGAATAGAATTAGACTTTAAAGGTATATTGGCATGCAAACGAAATCTTGACAAATGTTGTTAAGAATTTGTATTTAAAATAATAAAAAGTCTAAAATAGCCTTCTCATTGGGGAAAAAAAGAGAGAGTGAAATATTGCCCTTAATACCCAATCTGTCGAACAAGCTCAAAGCACCAATAACCATCATCGTCTATGGAACCAGAAACCACAATGCATCATAATAACAAGACTTAATGAGCATCCTACATCTTAAATTATTGTGTAAATAGCATTCTGAATCCTGAATTTTTGAAATGTGTAAAAATTTCCCTCAACTTCTAAATTTTGATTTCTAAGTGCCTAAAACCTTGCCATTAAGTTGGAGAAAATGGCCAATACTTTTGTAGTTACGAGGCGGATGACTTCCAATATTTTATTGAATTTATTGGTGTTTTTAATGTAATTGACAGTCATTTATTTGAATTTTTTTAGCAAAAATATGATTAAGTGGATCAATGTGTGTGAAAATGGGCTTAGAAATGTGTTAGAAGTTAGTGAACCAATTCTAGCATTAATTTTGGGTTTTATGCATGTAGGTAAGCCCAATTTAGGAGCCCAAAGAAGAAAATTTCAAAGCCCAAATCAAAGAAATTAAATCTGAAAAGAAAAATTGAATAGGTTATGTTTGCTGTAACAAAAATGCATTTTGCTGCAGCAAAGTGATATTTTAATAAAGTGCACAATTTTGACTCTTAGTGAATTTTTAGGGATTGGGCACCTCAATTTTAGGCATTCTTCACCTCTAACAGCTGCAGAATGTCCAGGGAGAAGGAAAAAAGTTAAAGGAGGGTTAGAGAAGTTTGGATTTGGTGAAAAATCAAGGGTTTCACTCAAGATTAATCTGATTAAGCTTTCTTCTCCTTCTTCTCTTTATTTTACTATATATATTGTTGATTTTGCTATCATGGAAGCCATGTGTCATTACTACAAAATATTCATTTTACATCTCTCTATTTACGTCACTTTTTGTAAAAGTGACATAAAAAATAAAGACGATGGCAATTTTATAAATAAATATTAAATTTATAAGACTATCAACATTGCTTTTTTAAAAAAGCAATGTGGATAAGTTATCCACGTTGCTTTTTAAGAAAGTGAGGTGAAAAATATTCAAAATTAATAATTTAAAATAATTTATTTTTTACAATTCACATAGCTTTTTTTTTAAAAAAAAGGGACATGGATTGTAGAAAATAAATTATTTTAAATTATTAAATTCTGGACATTTTTCATGTCACTTTTTTTAAAAAAAGACACAGATTATAGAAAATAAATTATTTTAAATTATTAATTTTTAGATATTTTTCACGTCACTTTTTTAAAATGCAACGTGGATTTCAGTTAACTTTTTAATATCAAATCGAGCTCTTCCCTTGCTCCCTCATTATGTATTTTGAAACCTAACTCCTCTCCCTCTTTTCCTTCGACAACAGCACGTTTCTCTTCTCCTCCTTACTGCAAATCTCTCCTCTCCTCCACACAACAACTCTCTCTTCTCCTTCCTATTGCATAAAGACCCACATCATCGAGATCTACGACCAACAAACTAAATAGAGACCTAAGGCTAGCATTCAACGGTGAGCATTCAGTAGACAACTCTCTCTTCTCCTCATCTTCTCCTCTTTCCCCCATTCCACTAATAGCTCCGAGACCCACGGCCAAGATCTACAGCTTCTTCTCCTCATTCCCCTGAGCAAGCAATATTTGGTTAATGTTACTTTCACCCACAAACCCATTTTCTTTATAGATATTTTTGACCTCTGCTTGAGCCTTTACAATTATCTTTAGTTGCTTCATCAATATTGGTATGGTTTTATTTGTCTTTCATTTTGGTTTTAGGTTTGTGAAATCTATAGCTAGCTGGAATGATGAAATAGGAATAGTAGATATTTAAATTTAAATTATTTTAATATTTGTTTCAGAAGAAATCATATCACTTTTTGTACATGAATCCACGTCCCTTTTTAACAAAAAGGGACATGATTTTTCCAGAATCCACATCCCTTTTCACAAAAATCACGTCCCTTTTTTAGAAAAAGTGATGTGGTTTCTCCAAAAACCACGTCCCTATAAAAGTGATGTAGATAAATCAACTTTCTATATCGCCCAGGTCTATGTCCTCACAATAGGGATGTGAAGTGCCCTAAAAAAGCTATGTGAAAAGATTTTTTTTTAATAGTGTGTGGCTGATTTTCTCTTAATCTAGGGTAGCTATGAACTGATTTTTGGATTAGAGCATATTTGAAACATTTATTTGAGCTTAATATTAGTTTTGTTTACTTAATCGTGTTCTTATCTATCTACTTACCATTGAGAATGAATTTAGGAGTTTAGGTTTTGCCTTGGAAGAGGAAAATCTGAATTTTACCATTAGATTAAGTAATGTGGGATTATAATTATTTCTAATTTGCCAATAGGATTGGAATATATCTATTAGACCCATATAATCACATTAGAGTGAGTTTGTGCCTTTTTTATTCTTGGGTAATTATGTTAAGAATAGCATATTAATTCAAGAGAGGGGTGTAATTAATCAGAAGATAATTATTCCTATTAATACTCTAGATTAACAAATTAATATTACGTGAATTTATTTGGATAATTACATGCTCTATGAATTGAAGAAGGGATTAGCCACCCTAGGTCGCCTTGATTGTTTATAGTTATTGGAATGTTAATTTTAGTACGTTCATATAATTTCAATCTTTATTTCACAATATCAAATCCAAATTTTTCCTTCCTCAACTTAAATGAAAATGGGGACTTTATTGCCTAATTACCAATTAACTTAATTCCTCATGGGATTGACCTTGATTTGCCACTTACTAATTACGAACCATACATTTACGGTAAAACATATTTGTGTGTATCAAGTTTTTGGTGCCGATGTAGGGAAATCTAGGAATTAATGATTAGAAATAGAGGACCTAAAGTAGTTTTAGCTTGAGCATTTATTTTGTCTTTTTTTCCTTAATTGTTCAGTTAGATCCTTGATCTTCTTCTTCGTTCTTGTAGGTCTACTTTGTATGCCACATAAGGCTAAGTCAAAAAAGACACTTGTGAGAACAAGGAGTCTCAAAGAAATCTTAAAAGCTATTTCACCTCAAACTCAACTTCCAATTGGTGAAAAGGTTATAAATGAAGAGATGGCTAAAGATGAAAATGATAGGCTATGTGTCACTGATTTCTTGGGTAGACAAGCTAAAGGATACTAGTTTGGGATTAAAGTGCCTGACTTCCAAGCTAACAACTTTGAGATTAAGCAAATCATGTTTAAGATGATTGAGATGAATAGGCAATTTGTAGGAAATTTATATAAGGACCCTTATAGACATTTGGTCAACTTCCTTGATATTTGTGACTCTTTTAAGCAAAAAGGAGTTCCTCAAGATGTTATTCATCTCTGCCTTTTCTCTTACTCTCTATAAGGGAAAGCTAAGGATTGGCTCAACAACTTAGATAAGGGTAGTGTTTCATCATGTGAAGAATTAGAAGGAAAGTTTAGATCTAGATTCTTTTCACATAACAAGATGGTTGATGCTAGAGCCAACATTATCAATTTCAATCAACAATTTGGTGAACATTTGTATGAAGCTTGAGAAAGGTTCAAGCAAGTAGTTAAGTAAAGCCCTAGGCATAATCAAGAGAGATGGGTTTTGATTCAAGTTTTTAGTAGCCGGTTGACACCTGAGTCTAAGTCTGAAATGAATATGGTCACAAATGGTGGGATTATGAAGAAACCAGTGAACTATGTTTGAAATTGTTTGGATGATCTTGTTACTGATTACATCTAAAACAATAGTGAGAGGAGATATAGGAGACCACTAGAGAGAGTTACTGATAACTCTTCATCTTCCCAAGTGGTGGCTATGCTTCAAACTCTTAATAAGAGATTTGATCGCCTTGAAGCACGAGTTGATCAATTCAATAGTAGACGTATAGAGTTCAAGCTGTATATGCTCCTTGTAATTCTTGTGGAAATGCACATGTTATTTGGACAATGCCCTTTCTCTCAACAAGTAGAAATAGTGAACTATGCTAGAAATTATCATGGCAATAATCAAATCAATCCCTACTCAAATATTTACAATGCTAGATGGCATTATAATCCTAATTTCTCTTGGAAGAATGGTACATCTCTCAATCAAGCATCTACTTTTGGTGCAAGACCAACTAATCCTCCTAGTTGCTCACAAATTGAAAGGCAATCTATTCTTATCCAAGAGCTTAAAGTTGATTTAGAGGATATGTTAGCTAAATTAATGACTGCATAGATAAAGAATAATCAAGAGCAAGTAAACATTAATGCTAGGTTTGACTCATCTCTCAAAAATATAGAAATTCAAATCAGCTAGTTAGCTGTTACTATGAATGCCTTAAGACAAGGTGGCTTGCCAAGTGACACAATTCAAAACCCAAGGCAAGAAGGCAAGAGACCTATAGAAGAATGCAAGTTATCATGACAAAGAATGAAAAAGATTTAGTGGATAATCCATCCAAACTTCAAGTTGTTGAAAAGAAAGGAGAAAGTGAAATGATGGATTTTGAAAATGAAGGACAAAGTCAAGAGTTATCTTATGATGTCAATAATGGTCAAGAATTTGCTCAAAAGAAGAATGAGAACAAAGAAAAAGTTCACATAGGAGGTGGGAAGAGGAAGAAAGAAAGTGCACTAGAAATAGAGAAAGAGGTAAAATTAAAGCCACATTTGTTCCTCCTTTACCTTTTCTTCAACGATTTGTTAAGAAGAAGATTGATGAAGAATATGCTAAGTTTTTAAAAGTGTTGAAGCAGTTGCATGTCAATATCCCATTTATGGAGATGCTTGAGAATGTGCCAAGCTATGTAAAATTTATGAAGGACATATTTTCTAAGAAAAGATTTAATGAATTTGAAACAGTAGCACCTACTAAAAAGTGCTCTTCCATGATGAAACAAAAGATTCCCCCAAAGGCTCCAGATCCAAGATAATTCATGGTTCTATGTAATGTTGGAGATATTTTTAATGGTAATGCACTTTGTGACCTAAGAACAAGTGTGAATTTGATATCACTTTCTATGTGTAAGCAACTAGGTCTTAGGATTCCCAAACCTACCACTGTTATTTTAAAACTAGCAAATCAATCCTTACAATATCTTGTCGGGGTTCTTAAAGATGTCTTGGTGAAGATAGATGATTTAATAATCCCAGTGGATTTTATTGTGGTTGATTTTGAGGAGGATAAGGAAGCACCACTCATTTTCGGTCGTCCTGCTTTAGTGACAATAAGAACTATTGTGGATGTTTATAAAGGAGAAATTACCACGAGGGTGTTGGGAAAGGAGGTCAAATTCAAAGTTTTAAAAGAGACAAAGGGAGGAAACAAAAAATGATTAAAGAATGAGACTGCACAAGAAGATGAACAAATTTATTTTGGAAGCCTTGCAAATGTCATGGTGTCTAATCGGAATGAATGGAATCCACCTTGATAATTTGAGAAAGTCTAGCTGAGTACTATAGACTAAGTGCTTTTTGGGATACAACCTAAGTTTTCATTTCCTTTTACTTGTGGTTTTGGTTTGTTTGTTTTAATTGTCTTTAGTTTGATCTTCTTTTATTTGGTGTGGAAGCTCAGTCAAAGTTTTGGATTAAGGAACAAGCCATCTTAGGGAAGTGTTCTATCTTTGTGCTGTATTGCTTATATTGTTATGCTCAAAGTCTTGTGGTGGTAAGTATTTAGACTGAAAGTTGCCAATTAAATGTTAGGAGATGTCGAAGAGGGTATGGTAGGATGGTTATGTTGATTAGGAGGTGTTTAGGCTATTTTCTTTACGGGTTTTTGCTTTGTTTGAGTATTTTTCTTAGGCTGTGAGTGTTTGTGTTCTCTATTATGTTCACCCTAGCGAGAGGAGGTTTTGATCCAGCAAACAGTCTCTCTATTCTTGTCCAAAATTCTAGAGAGCACCTTTGCTGCAGTGAAATCATATATTGCTCTAGCAATAAATGTCTCAATGACTTTTCACCAAAATTTCAAAGAGCACCTTCACTGCAATGAAACTTTATTTTGCTGAAGCGAAAGGCCATTCTATGTAATGCTTAACAAACTTTCAGAGAACACCTTTGCTTCGCTCAAGCGAAATCTTTAGCTTAGTTTTAAAAAAACCTTAAAATTTTTTATTAGTTTAATAAGAATAAATTTGTAAATATTTGTTAAAAAATCATATTTTAAAAAAATTAAAAAAATTACTTCAAAAATATTTGTCTTGTTTGTTTTAATTACTTTGAAAAAAATTGAAAATTACTTTAAAAAAATTGTTGCTTTGTTTGTGTGTATATTTTTTTCCTATACATTTAAAATTAAAAAAATATTTTCTTTTCTTTTTACTGCTTGCACCTTTCCTGTTTTGAATTCTACCATAGATATTTACTCTTCTCTTATTTCTTTAGTCATCAACCCTCCTATTTTGTGATATTTGGTGGCACTTACCTTGTTATCTACTAAAGGATGACATGCTTTTACTCATAGTTGGATGGCTAAGAAAGGGCAAACATCAAAGTTACCCTGAGCTTCTATTCTAATGGAATTCTATCTTTTCTTTTATTGTTAGATTTTTTTTCCTTTTTCTTTGACTACTTAGTTTGGCTCTTATTCTCTTGGGGTTGTAATGGATAATTCATAGCTTATTATTTGATGGTCTGTATCTAATTTTTTTGTCTCCAACTTATCCACTTTTCTATTTGATGCTAGTAGCAGGTACCATATTCTTTTAAGGATATGTCACTCTCATCCTCTCTCAAAGTCTTTCTGTCTATCAACTCACCATGTCTGTTGGCCAGGGGAGTTTCAGTGTCCCTATCTCCTTGTTTGTTTTCTTTCTTTAAACATTGAGGATAATGTTTAATTTAAATATGGAGGAGGGTGTACTTGCTATTACATTTGGTATTTTACTTGTCCTTGAATTTTTTTTAAGAGTTGGTTGTACATATTGTACATAGTAAAAAAATGACAAAAAAATTTAAAAATTTTAAAAATCTCATAAACATTTTGTTTTAGTCATTTTTTTTATTTGTTTTTCTTGGATAAATATGGCTAAGGTTAGATTGATTTGAGCTTGAAAGAATTAAATTTGATTAGAACTTGGTCCTACCTTCCTGGAATTTTAGCAAATAGGCAATGGATTAAGTTTGGATAATTGAAAATAGTTTGTTCAAAAAGCTTGTGAGAATTTTGAGCCTAAATGTTCAATTCCTTTAAGAGAGAGTACACTTATTGTGATTCTATCTCTAGAATTTGTTTTGAATCTTTGTTGACACTTGTATATAGCCATTTGCATACATAAAAATGGTTAAGACATTCATTTTCTTAGCTAATTTGGCCAAATAACCATCCCTTTTCATATAAATCCGTTGTTTCACACAATTAAGCCTTAGCCTTATTTTTTTAAAAAAATCATCATAAGCTCTTTTGCTAAGATTTTTTCACTTTTCATCCATTTTTATTCTCATTTACTATTTTGGTTAGTGCTAAGTGTTACATCCATGAAAAAAATGAAGGACTTAGAATTTAGTTGGAGTTTCATAAGTGGTTCAAAAGAAAAAAAAAAAGAGGAAACAAAAGAAGAAAAGATGAAGAAAGAAGAGAAAAGAATATTGAAAGTTTTAAAAAAATGATGAATAATACAAAAAAAATTGTTGATCTTCATTGATGCCTCTTGTAAATAGTTATGTTTATCCTTTAATTTTCTTGATCCTCATTTAATATGCTTAGCACTAATTAGAGTATGTAATTTTGACTCATTGAATAATTTTATTTCATTATCCTACCTATAATATTACAACCTTTCAAAAGTCCTTTTAATTTGTGCATGCAATGGCATAATTTAATGGAGATTAAGATGAAAAACAAGCCTATAGTAAATGGATTACAATAGGTGAAATTGAGTGAAACACAACCGTTAGACACATTGAGCGTGGAGTGTAAACACTTGACTGGTGAGGGATAATCTATTGAAATTTATCTTTGCTTAATTAAGTGCCTTGCTACTATTATTTTTGGAAGGGAGGAAAGATTTCTAATTAAATTGAGTTCGTGGAAGTTTGAATTGCATTTGACCTTGAAATATTCACATTTTCTTTTGCCATTTTTGTATAGTTATTTTCTTTTGCTTGAGGACAAGCAAACATTCAAGTGCAGGGGTTTGATGACTTTCAATATTTTATTAAATTTATTGGTGTTTTTAATGTAATTGGAAGTCATTTTTTTAAAAAAATTTAGCAAAAATATGATTAAGTGGATGAATGTGTGTGAAAATGGGCTTGGAAATGTGTTAGAAGTTAGTGGACTAATTCTAGTATTAATTCTGGGTTTTATACATATAGGTAGGCCCAATTTAGGGGCCCAAAGAAGAAAATTTCGGAATCTAAGTCACATGAATTAAATTTGAAAAAAAATCTGAATAAGTTATATTAATTGCAGTGAAGCATGATTTTAGTAAAACATACAGTTTTGACTCTCAGCAAATTTTTAGTACTTGGGCACCTCATTTTTGGACATTCTTCACCTCCAGCAGCTGCAAAATGTCCAGGGAGAGGGAAAAGAGCCAAAAGAAGGTTGGAGAGGCTTAGGTTTGGTAGAAAATCAAAGGTTTCGCTCAAGATTAATCTGATTAAGCTTTTCTTCTCTTCTTCTCTTTACTTTGCTATGTATATTGCTAATTTTGCTATCATGGAAGCCATGCGTGGCTGATTTTCTCTTAATCTAGGGTAGCTATGAACTAATTCTTGGATTAAAGCATGTTTGAACCATTTATTGGAGCTTAATATTAGTTTTGTTTACTTAATCTTGTGCTTATTTGTCTACTTAATGCTTGGCCACCATTGAGTGTGAATTTGAGGGTTTAGATTTTGCCTTGGAAGAGGAAAATTTGAATTATACCATTAGATTGAATAATGTGGGATTAAAATTATTTTTAATTTGTTAATAGGATAGGAATATACCTATTGGACCCATAAAAGAGTGAGTTTGTGCCTTTTTGCCTCTTGGGTAATTATGTTAAGAGTAGCATATTAATTCAAGAGAGGAGTGTAATTAATTGGAAGACAATTATTCCTATTAATACTCTAGATTAACAAATTAATATTACGTGAATTTATTTGGATAATTACATGCTCTGTGAATTGAAGAAGGGATTAGCCACCCTAGGTCACCTTGATTGTTTGTGGTTGTTGGAATGTTAATTTTAGTACGTTTATATAATTTCAATCTTTATTTTACAATATCAAATCCAAATTTTGCCTTCCTCAACTTAAACAAAAATGGAAACTTTATTGCCTAATTGTTAATTAACTTGATTCCTTGTGGGATCGACTTTAATTTGTCACTTACTAATTACGAATCGTACACTTGCGGTAAAACATATTTGTATGCATTAGGGGCTTAGTCGCATACTAATATGGCACTCATCTTAACCTTTAAAAATAATGAATGTTTTCTATAACTTAACGACGGTGTTTCAAGTGCTTGAAATTTAAAAATTGAGGAGAGCTTTTGCATATTTTGTGAGTTCATGGTCTAAGATGTTATTTGCATAATAGTTTAAGGTCTAATATGCTCATTAACCCAAAAACCAATAAACAAATAATAAGAAACCATAATCCAAACATTGCATGGAAAATGAAATTGTGGAACAAAACTTCATGGAGGAAAATTTTCGAGCAAGAACATCATAGTGAAAATGCAGCAAAAATCCTAGACTAGAAAAAATGCCACAGTCAACCCCCACACAAACACTACTATAAAAATGAAATTTGGTAGCAAGTATTTTATCGCAATTAAAAACAAAATGCCACTAAAATAAAAGCTAAAGTATATTATGTGGTGTTTCTTTAATGAAATGTTACTGCTTATCAATTATTTTTTATTTACAATTTTATTAAAATAAGAAGAGGTGATGTTTTCTAAAATGTGACAATTTGTTGTTACTGAAAAATTTTGTGACATTACAAAAAGAAATGACATGTAGTAATTATGATAATATTACAAAATAATTTTATTTATTATGGCTATTATAATTATTATTATACTTATTAATACAATTGTTATAATTTAATTTTTATGTTTCTTGTACTTATTTTTATTATTGGTATAACAAATTTTATTGATTAATAATCTAAAAAATTTTATTATATTTAATTAAGAATTATTTATTTATAACCATAATAATTATTAAAATATTATTATTAATATTAGTACCGATTATAATATAAATTAAATAGTTAATTAATAATCATCATTAATATATCACAATAATTTAAAAATATAAATATAAAATTAAAAATATATTTTTTAACATTTATTTCATAATAAATATAATATTTAACGAATAATTTATTTAATTAATCTTAAGTGGCGTTTTCGAAAACGCTAGGTAATAATTTTCATTTATTTTATTCAAAGATATATTATTTTTAATAATTATTTTATAATAAATATAATATTAAATTAATATCTTATTCAATTAATTTTAGGTGGTGTTTCCTCTATTATTCATTTAATTTTTATAAAAAAATGTATTTTAAATAATTATTGTATAATAAATATAATATTTAATAAAAATTTATTTAAATAATTTTATGTTGTGTTTCCTCACCTAAGGATTTTAATTTATTTTATTTGATTTTTAATTATTTTTTAAAAGATATATCTTTTCAGTAACAATTTTATTATAAATATTATAGTTAATAAATATTTTATTTAATTAATTTTAGGTGGGTTTCCTCTATAGTTTTAATTTATTTTTTTTTAATAGTTAACTATTTTATTTTAAAATTTATTTTTCAATAAACATTTTGCCCCATCTAATAGTTTTGATTTATTTTATTTAAATACATATTATTTTATCATATTAATAAATATGTTTATTGAATTAATATTAGGTGGCTGCCTAATAGATTTCAATTATTTTAATTAAAAATATATTTTATTTAATAAATATATATTCCAGATGATGAAAACACCGTCTCTTTCTTGTAAATTAAATTTTTTATTAATTAATATTATTTTTAAAGTATTTAATTAATAAATAGTGTTTTATTAAATATTAAATATTAAAAAATTATTTAAATAAGAAAGGTAGCATTTTGAAGTGATGGAAACACCACATTTCTGTTCTGAGTTAAATAATTTATTAATTAATATTATTTTACAACTATGTTTAAGTATTATTTTTTCCAACTATATTACAAAAATTGCTGATGAACCTCATTATATCTTTTAGCTAATATTTAATTTATATTTTTTTGATCTTTGATTTTTTATGACCTTATTAAAGTTATCAAAATTTTGTATTGTATGAAATTGATTATTTATTTTTGTCAATTGTATGAATAAATTTTATTGTAAAAATTACTTGTATACTTACTAAACAAAATTTTGCATATGAATTGATAAATATATAAGAGATTATATATATATATATATATTAAAAAGTTCTATATTCTCTTATTCTCTCAGTATAGTTTTCTCTCTTCTCTTTTCAATCTCTATTTTCATAACACGTTATCAGCACGACAGTTCTACTCTTGACATCGTTAGGTGAGTGCCCTTATAATTATTAGATTAGAGATTAATGCTCATGTCAATGAACATCTTTAATAGAATGGAGGCACAATCGATTGAATATTGAGCAAATCTCTATTATCCATGTACTCTTGTTATTTATGTTGTTATTGAATTTATTTTTTGTTCAATTATTTTCTTCCTCCCTCAATCAATCAAATAATTACATACTGTACTTCACATCCAGAAGTATGAGGCACAATTGAATTTTAAAATAGTAGATTTAGAAGTTATCCACATATAATATAAAGTTGATCCTAAAGTCATCCACATTTAATATACAATGAATCCTAAAGTTATTCACATAGAAAATATAAGATGGATTTGGAAGATTATCACATATGGTATAAATTGGATCCGAGAGATTACCATATAGAATATAAAGTAAATCTTGAAGTTATTTACCTATTATTATGGATACTGATTTTATTTAAATAAAATATAAAGTGAATCTTGAATATATCCACAAGATTTAAAAGTGAATCTTAGATTATATTTACATTCAATTATTTATTTATACTATATGCATTCAATTTCTTATTTTTTAATTTATTGTTTATATAAAATTTGTTTAGCTATCTACATATATAATTTTTAGAAAAATGAATTATGAAGTTATCCATCCATAACATAAAATAAATCATGAAGTAATACATATGAAATATAAAGTGAATTTCGAAGTTATTCACAAAAAAGATGAAGTGGATCTTGAAGATATTCACAAAAATTTAAAGTGGACCTTGAAACTGTTCACAAATATAAAGTAGATCATGTAATTATATCATGAAGTTATCTATATATAGTTTTTATTTTCTCTTATTTGGTTCTTTTTAATACTCTTGCAATAAAATTATTAATAGCCATATTATTTTAATTATGACTTGAAGCCATATCACTTTAAATTTTTACTATTTTATGAATGATCAACTTATGGCCATGATAGATTATATAACTAAAAGTCATATTTAATTTTGTTATTATATGACTAGAAGTCATATTTAATTTTGTTATCTTATGATTAAAAGTCGTATTTAGCTTTATTATTAAATGGCCAGAAGCCATTTGTAATTTTGTTATTAGATTGCTAGAAGTCAAATATGATTTTATGATTAAATGGCTAGAAGCCATATTTGATTTATTTGTGATTATATGACCAAAAGCAAAAATTGATTTTGTTATTATATGGCCAAAAGTCATCTCAATTTTTATTATAATTGTTATGTGAAGGGATAATCTTAGGATCCTAACGAATTATATAAATTTTGTGGAATGGGCATATTGATTATTAATTTAATTGTTTTAACTACCACAATCCTAAAGACTAATGGTTCAAAAGAAATTGTTGGATTTAAGAGATTATTTTTCTATAATCCTAAAGATTATAGTCAATAGAGTTTATATTACAAAAAAAAAATGGCATGTGGCCATATAGACACATTATTTATCATTTATTGAACTGGTGGAAAATGTCAAATAATGATTATGCTGGTTTAAAGAAAAATAATCACAAGGTGTTACAATCAAATATTCAATTATTATTGTGTTTACATATTGACGCAAGTGTTGACCTATAAATACTCATAAGAATAAGTAAGTTATTTTCCTCTTTCTATGCATATGCATATTTCAAATTTTAATACATATTTGATATTAAATTTTTTTTTCTCATGGTATATGAAGATATTTTTGATAACTCTCACATATACATACATGTTCAAGATATGATATATATGATGCATTTTTATTAATGACAAATTTTCATATTAAATTATCCATACATGTGTTAATAGTTACAATTGAGATATATATCATATTTAGGATTGAAATAAAAGCACTCATTAGAGGTATGCATGTCATATAATAAGTAAAGCAATGAAAATCATGAATAGATGAAAGTGATTATATGCAGATAATTCTTATATATTACTTTGTTAAGTGAGTTCCTTTTAAGAAAATTTCTGAATCATTTTAAGAGTTTTTAAAAATAAATTCTAGAGGAATTTTTAATGAAAATAATCTTTTCTTAAAAATACTTTCTAGATACAGGTACATATATTTTTTCAAAGTCTTAATAGTTAACTTGTTTACTCCTAATTAAAATAGTAATATATAATAATCTTTATATCCAATAATGGTGAAATTTAGATCTGATTAGGTAATTATGATCAATATATAAGGAATGAAATATTTGAGATCGTCTTAATTATTGAAAATATCAATACTACAATGTTGATTGATTGTAAATGCTAAAAAGAAATAGCAAGAGTTTCAAGATATTTATAGAAAATTATAAACTTAGAACTACTTGTGTTTTGTTTCCTAGAGAACTTAATATAAAAAAAATTCTTTGCATAATATGTAAACAAGAGGATTAATAATCCTTTATTTTAAATGGTGTTATTGTTTATGTATATCGGGTTGCACAAAATTGATGGTTTTTTTTTTTAAGATTTTTCAAACCTATGAAGAAAAATTCATTTGTGATATGTTATTTACATGAGTTTCGAATAAGTTATTAAGGATTTTTATGATAATGGATGTCATATTAAGATTGTAACCATAAGTTTACAATTCTTAGCAAACTGAAAGTTTACTATTACTTTGGTTTGGTATGCTAGAAGTATACTGATATTATTTGGCATGATCAGTTAGATCATCCTAGATCAATATTGATGCAAGGAGTATTGAGAATTCACAATAACATCCATGGAAAAACTAGAAGATTCTTCCTAAATAGCTAACACATTACATGCTTCAAGAATTCTCGTGTGTTGTTTAAGGAAAGTTGTGATATTATCACTAGCAATAATTGGAATTGGATCCCAAATATTTATGGAATATATTGAGTGAAAATGGGCCCATTTAGATACCATGTGAACCATGCAAATTTTAATGAGATTGGTAGATGTATATATAAGATGATTACACATGTGTATCAATTTATAACCTATACTTTATGAAAGAGAAAGAACTATTATGTGCACAATTTCTAATATAGTGATCAGGATGACTCACTTAAAAATGCTAGTGGTTTCATATCTTAGGCTCTCAATGATTGTGAGATGAAGAAAGCCTACTCATTAGAATGGTCTATTAAAGATTATTTAGGCCTCCGATAAGATGATTAGACCAAAATTTGTGACAACAAGATTTTCCATTTAAATATACAAGTTTGCAATTGCAATCAAGAGCCAAAGATTGAGACTTTGTGATGAAGGCTCCACTACTATGTATGAAATATACTTTCAAAGAAAAATTGGGAATAATGCCAAAGTCTTTATGGGTCAGTGGAATTTAATTAAATTGTGATCTGTGGCACAATTCATAGATTAATTTGTGCTACAAGTGTTTATCTTGTGAACACATAATAAGGTTGGGAATAAATGTTGGTTAAGATTCTTCTTCTTGTTGTTTGTTTCTAAATGGAACAATATAATGTTTCTATAAGAAACAAATGGATTTAGAAGGTTTATACTACATGGTTTATAATCCCAAAAAAGGGGGAGATGATGAAAAACTGAAAATGAAAAATACATGAATGCATTATTGATATGTTATATAGATACTCATATATGAATCAAAAGCTCATATAACATTGCATTCATGAAATAAAATAGTTGCCATATATGTAAGTATTGATAGAAAGAAGAAATTTCAAATTCATGCTCCAACTAATAATGCTCCAAAAGTATAAATAAAATAAATCACACTTGAAGCGTAGAAGGCTAATCGGTTGCAAAGAAAGAAAATATTATAGAAAGAAAAATGAGCAAATATGTAAGATGATCATATTGAGGAGGTTAACATTCTAGAAGAAGTTAAGACATAACTAACTTTAGGTCCCCATAAGAGGATCAGGTACTTGATAATAATAAAGAGATATTGAAAAGTTATGTCAATATGAGAAATGATGGAACCGAAAAGATGAGAATTGTCAACGACACTTTTAATGAGAATGAAATATTACTATCAAGTGAGGATCTTGATAGAATAAAAAAAAGGACACAATACAAGTAGAATTACATTCACTTGTTTATGATATTAAAGTTATGAACTTATAGTTCAAGCACCTGAAGTGTGAGATTATACATGAGCATTTATGTAAAAAGAAAAATATGAAATGTCACATGCAAAACTTGACTTTTAATATAAGAATATGCATTAATATATTGTGTGGTGGATAAAAAGGTTTTTGATATGTTATTAGTCTAGCAGTATAGAAATTTGATATACGTCTACTAAATGGTAGCTTACTTATATGGCTCTCTATACAGTAATATTTACTTGAAAATCTTAGAAGGACTAAAGATGACAAAAGCTTATAAAGTTTCTTGAGAGATTTTCTTATTGATTATATTTGTTCATATGATTATATACATATTGATTTGCATCAAATTTGATTGATTGGGCATTATTGAATATCCTGAAGAATTTATATGAAAACTTGATTGTTAGAAAAATATGTTCAAATATTGGGTGATTAGATGAGAATCAAGATCATTTTTCTTCAAGAGGATGATGAAATATGGTCCTAAAGCACCATATGTGAATGCTTTCATATCACAATTTATGATATTGCCATGATTTGCAATGAAGCTATATATTTGATATGATATGCTTGAGGAATTATTATCTATGATTGATTTGCTAAACTTATTTAGGATCAAAATTAATTGATTATGCATGTGTTATACATGTCTAGCTTGAACTATATAAGTTGACTTTTGAGAGATTATTTATTTATGAAAATACATGTATATCAAAATTATTTTTCTTCTCTCACAAGATATACCACAAGTAAAGAATGTGTTCATATTCAGAAGATATGTATAAAGAGCAGACTCAAAGGTATTGGCAATAATAATATTCAAAAAATTAATGCACAAGTTAGGATATAATGACTCAAGAAGACTCAAGAACAAGGGATGATATCGTCATCAAAGGGAGTAAAAGTTATACTATACTCTTTTTTCCTTAACCAAAAGTTTGTCCCATTAGGTTTTTTTGATAAGGTTTTTAATGAGTCAGCTTCAATAAATATCATGATATTGTATACTCTTTTTCCTTGACTAAATTTTTGTCCCATTAGGTTTTACTTAGTAAGGTCTTAATGAGGCACAATATTTGAACATTCAAGGAGGAGTGTTATGCATATTAGGATATTATATGGATGTTTATTATCTTAGACTCTTTGATATCTTTCGGTTACTAAAATATCTTTCAGTTATTATTATTTTATATATTTTATTCTCTTTAATTGAAATATTTGTGATTATAAATAGAAGGCACCTCAATTATGTTCAACACACTAAAAATAAAAAAAAAATTATTTTTTTATTCTCTCAATATAGTTTTCTCTCTTCTCTCCTCCTCTTAATCTCTATTTTTATAACAACTATATTTACATGTATTATTTATTTTTTCCATTATTATAAATCACGAGCTGGCGAGGACGTGGCTTGTTTTCCTCTTTCACCGTTAATTCTCCTCCAATCTCCGCCCTCTCTTGTAACGATCTCTTCTGAAGATTTGAATCTTCTCTACCTATGCTATTTCTGCTTCGCTGCGATTCTTCTTTACCCAGTTTCCAATCTGTATCTATTTTCTAAATTGCATCAACGTTGATTCGCAATCGGACAATAACTTGGGTAAGAATCATTGAATGATATATAATTATTTATGTTGCTAGGATTTGTTGTTATTTTGTTCCCTTTGTTTCTTGTTTTTATTGCTATTGATTTTGCGCTTGATTAATGTTTATCTATTCAATTTCAGGCATTTGGCAGAAGTTGGTTTCAATGGCTCAAGCGCCGAATCCACAGAATGGGGAATCAAGCACACCATTGATGGTAAGTCATAAACTTGCTTATAATTTTTATCCGTGAAGTCTGAATTTTCCTCCCTTTTATGCCACTCTGTAATCTGTTTTTTTTTTTTAATCGGCATGGGTGTTTTCCATCAATGCTTCGTTCCTTATGTTTTAATGAACTGAGATTGTTCAAGATGTGTGTCCTAATTATTATAATACCAATAAGGTTGGCCTTTTTACTCGCACAAATTTCTAACTGCTGATCATTTTACGTGTAGGGTGATAGTTATGATGGCATTATTCCTCAGCTGTTTACGTCTGTACCAGCTCTGAATGACGCTGCTTCTTATTTAGCACAAACAACATCCTACTTTACCCGTTGTTTTTCTGATTATTCAGGCAAGTTTGATTTACCCAACTTGTGAATGATGTAACTTATAGAGCTTCTGTACAAACTACAAAGTTTAGATTGAAAATTTTGTAGCCAATCTCTTAACTATCTATGAAGCTGGATTGATTATTGAGGCTTTTTGCATGAGAGAAAGGTGAATGTTCTTGAGTTCACCTGTTTTTATATAACTGAAGAAAAATTTATATCACTAGTCTTCCTTTCAACTGTTATTTTTTTCCTGCCAAATAGAAATGTAGAACTAATAATGTTGATTTGGAACTCTAGTCAACTTCAAGATATGAAACTATACCTTTTTAGGCATAGTCAATGAATGAGATTGCCAATTTAAAAAACTTATCTTCAGCCCTTGAGATCTTTAAGAGACTCAGTTTTAGCAAGTTTTCCATTAACTATGTCACATCCAACTGATTACAATTTATTTGATCATTCAAGTTGTCTATTTCTGGAATTCAATGTGTCAAATTATCAGACATGAAAGTTTTGATTTCAGAATATCTCTGGTAGATAACTTGTTAATCTGAAGGACCTTCGAGATGAGAACTGACCTTCTTCTAATCTCTTTATACGCTTTTGAGGCTGTTGCTTTGCATTTTCCACTTTGGATTTTGTTTTTCATCACTGATGCATTTGATTCATAATGTCTTTATTTCACACTCTTTTTTCATCGTGCAGAGCATTGAGTCACTGAATCTGATAACGCAAGTTTTTTTTCATTATTTACAGTAGAATATTCCCCTAGAGGATCCCATGCTAGCATTTATCCTGCAGAGATGCGGAGATTTTCTTCTGGAGTGACTGATGTATCTTCTGCTACAGCTACTGAGCAAATATCTTCCAATGGAAACTGTTTAAGAAATGCTGAATCATCAAGTACTACTTCAGCTCCTTCACATATGCAGGATGAAATCACAAGGACTTCTGCAGGAGATTCATCACAAAATTCTGGCACACTTGTTGTTTCAAATCGTACTGGTCAAAGTGGCATTTCTATTTTCCAGAGGTAATATTTGCTAACTGCCTCTATTTGTGAGGATATTTGATGATAAAGATAAACCCTCAAGAAAGATTAGCTGGTTGTTAAATTCAATGGGTTAGAGCTAATTTTTAAAGTCATCTTACTGTAATGAGACGATGGGTGGTCCACAAGAGAACAATTAATGATAAACTGAACATAATATACTTCTGCTATTTTTAGTACATGGGTTCCTTGTTTTATGATGGAACCCATTCAAGTGACATGAACATCATTGATAATACAACAACACAAATAGTCTTATCCTGCTAGGTGGGATTGATTATGATAATGTGATAATACCAACTACTAGTTTAAACATGTATAAAATTAAGATGATTATTTTCCCGTTATTGGTGATTTTAATTAATAAAAGGAGCAGACTGATTTTGTAAGCCCTCTGATTAAAGTGGACTTTTTTTCTCTTTCTAAGGGAATTTAATCCAAAATTTCAAATTTTTCATTGAAAATATTAGCTATTCTCTAACTTCCTTGCTACTTCTGCTCTATCCAAGCATTTGGGCCTTCATTTGGCTTTTGTAACCCTTTGTTAAAAAAATTAGCTATTTCAAAGTCATCTTTTAAAATGATGGATGCAGTGTTTGATGGAAAGGCCCAGTGGATGAGCTGGTGTTGGAACCTCCAACAATAAGGACAAAACTTAGGACCAACCACAAAACTAGAAAGATAATCTGGAGAAGACCGTAGGTGAACATGCCTCTTAGAACCCCAGCTGTAAAGACGTCACTAAATATGACAGCTCCTTTAATAAGTCTGGTGTTTCACAAAAGAATACAAGGATGCAAGCCACAACTTAACAAGAAGAGGGGGGAAAAAACTCTCAAATTTTATTAATCAATCATCTCTTCAAAAGTAACATGGTGGTGGCCTTTATATAGGCAGAAATAGAAACTCAAGAATTCCTAAAATTAATAATCAAATCCTAATATATTAAGGAACTATGGGTGGTGCCTAATTAATGATCAGACCTGTCCTTGGAGGTGCCATCATTGAAATGGAAACAACTTCATCTTTAAGTCGAAGCAAATGGTAATGCTTTGCTATTGTTCTTAACTAGGCTTTCATGGGAACAAATCATGTTGTTTTTGTTGCTCCACTTGTCATATGAACTTATAGCATTGGTTTCTCCATCTAAACTTTTGATCTGGGGCTACTAAAATATGATTTGAAACTTCAGCCTTATTGAGAGAGCTCGAAGGACTGTGCGTGGTTCTGCAGATGATATTGGTTGGCTTCAACTTGATCCTGAAATGCCCTCAGTTGAAGATGGTACAGAGAGGTTCGAGGAAATTTTTGACAACATCAGGTACACACCCTGTTTTTTATCTTGTCTTGCTCTGATCTACTGGATGGTGTTATTTTGTTGCCTCAGCTTTTTCTACATTGATCAGGCATGGTGTTCACAAGTTACCAAATTCAATGGTTTACTTGTTAATTCCAGGTAAATTTGTGATTTATCTTTAAAATACTGATGGTAGCTAGGATCATGGATATCCATGATAACATTCCTCCTCTTTCCCTCTCTGTGGGCAGGGGTATGAGTCTATAAGAGATGTAGCTCTTTGGAGACATTCTGTAGGTGTCACCTAGAATTAGAATCACACACACACACAATGGCACACATTTATTTGTATTGATTATATACCACTGGCGTTACGTTCTTTGGCAACAGGTCTTTTCAGTAATCATGGACCACTCTACTTTGTCAATACAAAGGCCAGTTTCTCAAAGATGGGTTTAACCTGTCATATTGCAAAAATTCACAGTGAGGTATATCAGTAGAGTAATTACTGCAATTTTATTAATTAATATTAAATGATTAAAATAACTGACAAAAGTATGTTTGTTTTCGTGTATGTTATGTGCATTTGTCTTTGTCCATGTGTTATTTACTTGCTGCTACTGAATGTTGATTAATCATTAATCAGGCATCAGTTGAGAAAAATGCCAAAGAGATAAAAGAGTACGTCGAGGAAATTTATTGGGGCTCCAACAAACGTATTTTGCTTCTTGGGCATAGCAAGGGAGGAGTAGATGCAGCTGCTGCTTTATCATTATATTGGTCTGACTTGAAAGATAAAGTTGCTGGTTTGGCATTAGCACAAAGCCCATATGGTGGTAGCCCTATAGCTTCAGACCTTTTGCGAGAAGGACAGCTTGGGGATTATGTAAATTTACGGAAACTTACAGAGATTCTTATCTGTAGAATAATGAAGGTATGCTGAGTTATTGTTGGTATTGATTTAGTAAGTAAAACCATTGATTTATTGTGGTAAATCTTCCTGTAGTTATAACCAGGTGATAATCCCATTTAGGACCAATAGCAAAGAAAAAGAGGGGGAGAGGGAAGGAGGAGGAGGGACATATAGAAGAATTAATGGGATAGAGGTCTGAAAATATCTAAATTATCAAATTAAGCCTAACCTTAGTACAAGTGTCAAGGGATTTATTGGGAACCCAAAAGATTAGGATGGAAACAAAAGATTAATGAGAGCAAGACAATAACTCACGCTATTTAAAATAATTTTTTTTAAGATAATCGAATTCAAAATAAAACTAATTTAATAATATATTTTCCCACGTTCATCTGTAGTCCATAATTTGCAAACAATTACTTTATGATCTACTCCTATTCTCCATTATTATCTCTTCTGTCAACCCATATGAAGTGGAAGCACAAGGCAAAAGATCATACACACAACTAACATATATCCTCCTTTCTCATGTTTTCTTCTTGCTATCCCCCTTCTATTCTTTCTAGATCCTATCCTATCTTCGTGTCTTGGGCCTTAAGTTGCACCTCCTGAGTTTTCTTTTTTGGTTCGATGAACAAGGTTTTCAGATGGAGAAAGAAATTAATGAGAGGCTAAATTATTTAGTTAGCCTCCTAAACTCAACTCTAGCTCAGAGACGGAACAAACTGAAGTAGATGTTGTACACTCTACTATTACTTGGAAAAAAAATAACAAGTTCGATGATTTTGTGTAAGGAGCATAAGTTCGTAAAGCCAAGTGATGTTTGTGCAGGTTTCTAATGGCCATATTTAGAAAGGAATGCAGGGAATTTTGAAGCATAATAAGTTTCTATCTTTGCATTTGGCACGTCCCTTGTTGATTTGTAAGAGGATTGGCAAATCTCTATTGAGCTATCCTTGTTTAGTTTATAAATCTTGCTTTTGAGGATTCCTTGTCCTCATTTAATGTATTCTATTTCTTCCATCAAATGATTTTTTTCTGTATTTTCTATCGGTTAATTCCTTTCTCCATTTAGTGTTTATTTAGTTTCATATTGTTGCTTTATTCAGAAAATCCAATGGTAGTATATAAAAAGAAGAGAACTATCTCATCTCACCCTTGTACAAAAGGGTTAATCTGAATTTCATCCAAAGCTGTTGACTTTACCAAGTTTGATCTGTTTAAGTTTATTAGTCTGGTGTGGGGTAGTTAGTTGCTGACGTTTTATTCTCTCATTTGTTATGTTTGTGTTTAACAGTGATTGTAAAGGCCAATTGATTTATGCATTGGTCTCACATGATAAACAGAATAATGTCATAATATAATCAAGCTGCTCATCTTAATTTAGTGTCATAATTTTCTGCATATATTTAATGGTGTCATGTAAGCAGCATGAAACACTATCAATTTCTACTACATTAGGTGAGGTGTTGTAGAAGAATAATATGGAAAAGAGAGAGAAAGAGAGAAAAGAGAGGAAAAACAGAGGAGAGAAGAGCAGAAGGTAGAGAGAATTCAGAGGAATTGAGAGAGAGAAGAGAAAGAAAGACAAAGGAGAGACTGAATAGTGTGATGATTCTCATTAGACTAACATAGCATAAGGATTACAATTGCATCTCAAGTATGTATAGGCTTCTAATCCTTATAACTCCCAACAGTTATATCTATAACTACCCTTACGGCTATTTCCCTTAGTTCTGAATATAAGTAACTAAACCATAAAATGTCGCAATTACAATGACATAACGTGAGATTTTTTTAAAATGTGTGTGTCTGAACCTCTGAGGTTATTCAACTTATCTCTTGTTGCAAAGGGTGACATGCGTGCTTTGGAAGACCTGACATATGAAAAGAGGAGGGAATTTTTGAAGAAACGCCATTTGCCAAAAGAACTACCTGTTGTTTCTCTTCGCACAGAGGCTGGCATTTCTCCTGCTGTTTTAGCCACATTGTCTCATGTTGCACATGCTGAACTACCTGTGATTACTCCTTTATCAGCTGGGGACACTGCTAAACTGCCAGTGGTGATGCCGTTAGGAGCAGCTATGGCAGCTTGTGCACAGCTGCTGCAGTTGAGGTATGGCGAGAAGAGTGACGGGCTTGTGACTTGCCGAGACGCAGAAGTTCCGGGGTCTGTGGTGGTACGGCCTGAACGAAAAGTGGATCATGCTTGGATGGTTTATTCTTCACTAAAAGATGACACTTTAGAAGGAGATGCTGCTCAGGTTTGTGAGGCTCTCTTGACTCTTCTTGTAGAAGTTGGGCAGAAAAAGAGGCATGAGCTTGCAATGAAAGATGAATGAATCATGCGAATTAGGCTTTTGCAGTTCTTTCGTTTTGTTGTACCTGTACATATGTCCTTCCATACTGAAGTTGATTTTTTTTTTTTTTCAGATGAGAATATATATTCAGATGATGTAAAGCTTATGCTTGCATAGATCTTATAAAATTTCTGTTTCTTTTTTTTTTTTTAAAGACTTTTGTTATTTAACTTTTCTACAAAAAAATGTTTTTTTAAATGTTTAGTTGCAATTACAAAAAATTCTTTTTATTTAAAAGGGAAAATGACAATGAAATCTCCCAAATTATATAAATAACAATATGGTCCCTTGAAGTACCATAATTTTACTGAAGTCTTTAGAGATTTCTATGTGAATAAATTTTAAATTGAAAAGATTATTTTACTCTTATTACTAAGTTGTAGTTTTTTATTCAATTTTTATGATTTTTTAAATAAAAGTTGTGAATAGAAATTATTATTTTAAAAACTTGTTTTTTCAATAATTGAAATTACATTTGACAAGTGATTGCTTGTTCAACTCTTACGATTTATAAAATAAAAATTGTTATTCTTTAAGCTAAAGTTGTAATTGGGGTTTGTTTTTTAATAATAAAAATTACACTTGACAAGTTGTGATTTCTTATTCAACTCTTGTGATTCACAAAACAAAAGTTGTAATTGAGGCTTTTTATTTTCAATAAGAATAAAATGATCTTTTTATTTTAAAATTTATTAATACAGAAGTTTTTAAAGATTTTAGTGAAATTATGACATTTCGAAAGATCAAATTATCGTTTATATATTTCGAATGAATTTTATTGTCATTTTTCCTATTTAAAATTGCTTCTCAAAATAATCAAAAAGGTATTTTTATGTTTCAAATTATGATCATTTTTCAAAAGATTAAACAATCATCTTAAAATTTCTCAAAAATGATTATTAAAAAAAGGAAAATTAATTTGCAAGTTCTTATTTTGTTTTCAATTTTGATTAGATCCATATAATTTATTTTGTTTCAATCAAGCCCTTATAGTTTACAACAACAACAACAACAAAAAGTATTATTCCACTAAGTAGAGTTGGTTACAAAGATTGTATGATATCAATGTGCTCTATCATTTGCCAAATCTTTAAAAATATTATTTACTTAGAAGTTTTAGTCAACAACTTATATATGTGTTCTCTATGGTCTTTTTCTACCTCTCTTAGTAAGGCTCAAAATTATCAGTTTCACTCTCCTCATTGATGCTTCTTGCGATCTTTTTTGTACAAGTCTAAGTCATCTCAAATGATTTTCTACTATTTTTCCTTTAATAAGTGCTATGCCCACTTTTTTTTATGTGCTTATTTTGAATTTTATCTTTACGTGTATGACTGCATATCCATCTCAACATTTTCATCTTTGATACTCCAACTTTATGTTTTTGATGTCCTTTTAAAGCCTAACAATAATTACCATAAAACATAGTTAGTTTAATAGCAGTTTGATAAAACTTTTTTTTAAGTTTATTAGGTACCTCACAATTGCAAATAACTCCTTCAGCCTTTTTTCAATTAAACCACCAGCTTACATCCTATGAGCAATATCTTTATCAGTTTCTCAATTTTGTTGAACAATAGCTCCTAAGTATCTAAACTTTTTCATTTGAGGTATAATCTGATCTTTTAATTTCACTTTCAATTTACTACCGACTGATCTCTTATCAAGATTACAATACAAATATTTCATCTTACTCCTACTAAGGCAAAAACCTTTTGAGTCAAATGTTTTCCTTCATAACTCAAGTTTATAGTTAATCTCTTATGTTATCTTCGTAATAAAAACTATATCATACTAAAAAAAGATGCATTTGGGAATTCCCTCTTAAATATGCTTAGTCAAAACATCTAAGACCATGTCAAACAAATAAGGACTCAAAGATTATCCCTGATATAATCCAATCCTTATAGAAAAGTCTTTTGTTTCACCGCTAAACGTTTGTGTACTAGTTGTTGCCTCTTCATACATATTTTGTATAGCTCTAATATAGGCAACCCAAACTCTTTTCTTTTCCAAGGCTTTCTAAAGTATTTCATTCAGTATATAGTCATAAGCTTTTTTCACATCAATAAAAACCATGTGTAAATTTTTACCTTTGCATCAACACTTTTTGATTAATCCTCTTGGTGGATAAATCACTTCTATAGTCGCCGCCCTACTTAGCATCAAGCCAAATTAATTTTCAAAAATACCGATATCTAATCTCAACGTTCTTTTCCATAATTTCATTGTTAGACTCATAAGTTTAATCCATTTATAGTTAGCACAATTTTAAATATCCTCTTTGTTTTTATAAATAGGGACTAAGGTGCTTCTCCTCCAATCGTTGGGCATTTTCTTGGACCGTTAGATCTCAATAAATAACTTAGTTAGCCACCATAGTCCTTCTTCACCTAAACATGTCCATACTTCAATAGGAATACAATCAAATCCATTAGCTGTACCATTTGCTATTTCCTTAAAAGCTTCATTTACCTCACTATCACACATCCTCCAATAAAATGACAAATTTTTATTCTTTTTTACGAGTTACTAAATCCTCTAAGTTACTAGATGAACCCCCCATCATTGAAAAGTTTGAAAAAGTAGATTTCCTATTTGTTTTTAATATTATTATCTGTAACCAAAACTCTTCCCTCTTTATCCTTTATGTTCCTTATTCCAGATCTATTGATTTTCTTTCCCTACCCTTATCAATCTTACAAATTTTTCATTCTCCATCCTTTATCCTTTATGCACCTTAATCTTATATCACCATCTGTGATCAAAACCCTCCCTCTTCCTTCTTCATCCTTTATGCAGCTTACATGTTTCAGATCTCTTGATTTTCTTTCTTTACTCTTAGCAATCTTATAAATATTTTGTTCTCTATCCTTTATCCTAAAACCATTATAAAACTCTTCAAATACTTTAGAATGAGTTTCATGCACAATTTTCTTAATTTCCTTCTTAGCTATATGATACCTTTCCCAATTTTCATCATTATTGCACAAATAGATGGCTTTAAAACACTCCTTTTGATGTTTAACTTTTTGCTATAGACTATCATTCCACTACCAAAACTCCTTATCTCTCGAACTAAAACCTTTTGATTCTCCCAAAATTTCTTTAGGAATCTTCTTTACCTTTTTAGCCATATCCTCCCACAAGATGCTAGTACTTTCGTAGGACTACCAAATTCCTTCTGCCAAAAGATTTCACTTGAAAATTTCCTGTTTCTCACATTTTAATTGCCATCACCTAATCCTCAAAGTTACCACTTGTTAACACTTTTGATTTTTACTTATAACACACACATCAAGGACCTTATATTGTATCATTACAGCATCTCTAAGAATCACCTTACAATTTTACAGAGTCTTCTATTCATGTTCATTACCAAAAGGAAATTAATTTGTGACCTTGAGACTCCACTTTTATAAGTGATGAGATGTTCATCCCTCTTCTTGAAACAAGTGTTAGCAATCTTAAAATCATACATTAAGGAGAAATGAAGAATAGATTGTCCTTCATTGTTTAGCTCCCCAAAACCAAAAACACCGTGCACCCTCGCATAATAACTTGCCTCCCTCCTAACATAATCATTAAAATCTCCTCTAATAAAGATCTTTTCACTTCCCGATAGCATTGAATCAATCCCTCCAAATCTTCCAAAAACAATTCCTTAAGACTAGTTTCTACCCTGGCTTGAGGTGCATAAGCAATAATAATATTAATAGTCTCATGTCCAACAATCATTTTTAAGGAAATAATTATGTTCCTAATTCTATTAACTTCTACCACATTATTCTTTCACTCTTTATCAATAATGATACCCACCTTATTACGTATGCTTACTTTCTTTGTATATCAAAGTTTAAAATCTTGAATATCCTTAGCTTATCTCTTGGGCTATTTAGTTTCCTACAGACAATAAGTTATTAATTTTTCTATGAATCATAACTCTTATCACCTCCATAGGTTTACAATTCAAGGCCCCAACATTTCAAATATCAAATTTGATCTTGCTCACGTGGACTAACTTCTTTAGCTACTCTTGTCCAAAATAATGCGATGGTTCTTGCTCATTTAACATTACATTTCAAAGCCAATGCAACAGCTATAAATCATTTGTTACTGTACTTGAGCCATACAGCGCGTTACTTACAGGCGACGACTTAGCATTCGAAGAAAAGCACCTATTATCCATATCATTGTGAGATTCAACAAAAGATTAATATATTTAATAATTGTACATTGGCTGTTGAATGCCTAACAAAGTTCAAACCTTTTATAATTTGATTGATAAAAATATTAATTAATAAAGGTTAAAATTATTAATGAATGATTAAGTTTTCTAAAATAAAAATACTTTTTTAATTTTTAGAAAATATGATCTAATAATTTTGACAAAAAAGAAAATTTAATTTAATACAGTGTTTACATTTTATTATTTTTTTATGAAAATTCTATATGTATAAAAAGATATTTAGAAAACATAATTATATAAGATTTGAGTTAAAAAATATAAATGTTTATAATTTTATTTTTTAAAAGATAAAATTCAAGGATTTTAATCTTTAGGGTTTCATCAAAAAAAATTAATATTCAGGGATTAATATATTTGATTGATTAAACAATAAAGGCTTAATTAAAAGAAAATAAATTACTGATGGAGTTGGATCTAATGACTCCTTCATAATGTAGCAAACTGAGGTTCGAATCTCCACTCAGAAAGGTGTTCACATTTAGTGTTTGACTGTATCTTGAAAAAAAATTACTTCTAATAAGAGGATACCTATAAGCAATAAAAGAAGAAAATAAATTATACGGACTTAATTCAAAATTAAAAAAAGGTATAAAAACGTGCGGATTAAATATCTAAACATATGCACACACAAACATATGTATCCGATCATAATTGATTAAAAAAGTTAGGCTAAAGTTTATTTTTGGTCATCTAACTTTATATAAGATTTCAATTTAGTTTTTTAATTTTATAACGTGTCTTTGTAGTCCTTTAACTCTAATTCTATTAGTTTTAAATAATTATTTTTTATATTATTTATTATTATTTTAAAAAATTAAACTTAACATGTCAACATTTTTAAGAATGTTTTGTCAATATTTAATATTTCAATATAGAAATTTTTTATGATAAAACTAATGGTATGAGGATTAAAGGATTAAAAAGATATTTTATAAAATTAAGATATCAAAATAAAATATTTTATAAAATTAAAGGATTAAATATATACTCTAGCCAAAAAATTAACACAAAATATGGATGTGTTTAATTTTAGGCAATTTTTTTAAAGAGGATGATATTTTAGTATAACTAGATTTTATGCCCATGTAATGCACGAGAATATTAACCCTCATTTTTTTTGTTTAAAGTGAATAAAAAAGCAAAGAGAATATTTTAATAAGTTCAAATTTTTTTAAAAGGAAAAATATGTTATAAAATTTTATTTGAGAGATGTAAAAGAAAATAAATAAATAAAATCAATTAAAAAAATTTCTACCACAATTCTCTTTTTTTTTCAAAAATTGAACTCATTAAAATTTAAAATCCCACCTTTGAACCATTTTTTTATCCAAATAAATCATAAAAATTAATGGAAGTTAAATTATGAGTAAATATTAATTTGATATTTTTATAAAAGTAAAAGTTTATAGAAAGTTTAAATAAAATTGTATATATCGTTGCAGATAAATAATTATGATAATGAAAAATAACTGTATACTTTTATTTCCCCAACATATTTGTGATTAGAAAATAAAAATAAACAAAAAATTGCTTTATTATAAAATTTGTTATCTATAATCAAATATAGATAACAATTCATTTTAATCTATGAATTGTTATATCCATGTAAATTAAAATTCTAAAACATATATCTTGTTTTAGGATTTTTTTTTCCTTTTAAATTGTATGAACATATTATTTTGTTTTAATATTGGCTACCCATGCATAATAAGAATATAGCCAACAAAAGGAGGATAAAAATCAATCACTGTTAGGAAAAATGCCCACATCTAATGCTCCATCTTGTCTTGTGTAGGATTGCCTCTAATAGGAAGATATATATGAGTAGTAAAAAAAAATATAGATAACAATTTCTTTTATTCTTACACAAATTATTTTAAAATATGATAACATGTGCATATAAAAAATATAAACAATTTTTTATAGGGAGAATCACATCCAAGGACCCCTTAAGGAACTTATTCATGGACAACGACCAATACAAAATGGATTATTGTCAAAATAAAAAAAATAATTTATTTTTTCTCGAATGAGACTTCTTATTAATTCTTATTTGTGAATAATTTTTTTGAGAAGTCATTGCATGTGATTTTCCTTTTTTTATATGTGATCTCCACATAAATTAAAATTTAAAAAATATATTCTAGTTAAAAGTTATTACCAGCAAATATGAATAGCTATTTATTTTATTTAAGAATTTCTTATCCTCATGCATATAAAAAATGTAAATAATACAATTTTTTATATGATTATTCAACTAAGTCAAATTCAAGTATTGTTCAGCACAATTTAGAGTAGCTCTTCCAAAAATATTTTTTATATTCACACAATGTTTTTATTATAGAAATTTTCATCTCATTAATAACTTATTCTATTTTATAACTTGTCATTTTGTATATATTAAAAACATAAATGACATGTTTTATAAACAAAATGTATGACCCTTGCGCTTTATTATTAAAATTTAAAAATTAAAAATCAAATTAGAACATACATAAATAAAAAAATATATTAAAAATACTATCATTCAATATAGATGATAACTCATTCTATTTTATAATTTTTTACTTAATGTGTATTTAAAAATGGATGATAAAACTTTAGTCTCTTAAGTTTGCCTCAATTGTTAGACAGGAAGGTGTAGCGGAAGATAAAATTTTTTAAAATCTTTATCTTGATATGGACCAAACGAATTTATTTAAGTCAAGGTGGATAGAACAAGTACTTTTTCAAGTGCAAGCTCTTCACATGTTGTTTTCAAGAAATTGGATCTCAGGAGCTAACAACATAGATCTGCTCCCTCTACCGGTATCCACACAAATAGCTTTCAACTCAAACAGCGTGCTAGCGCTTGAATGACACTTTTCTTTAGGGTGTTTTCATGGCTCTCACTGCGTTTTGCCCTCAGAACTTTTCTGTCTTACTCGCACATATGAGGCACGTCCTTATCTATATATAATATATAGATTAGGGCTTTCACCTTTCACTTGAAAAGCCCACAAAAATTTAATTAAATTTATCTCATAAATTTAATATATGATATCATATATAATTCAAATTTATCTCATAAATTCAAATTATATAAGGAAAAATGATAGTAAAATCTATTTAAATTAGGTAAATGACATATTGGTCCCACAAAATGGTATAATTCTCCTGGAGTCCCTTGGGATCTTTTTATTATTATGAAATTAAAGGAAATGACACTTTTGCCCAGACATGCATCAGAGTTAAAAATTTGCAAGTTTCCATTCACAACTTTGGTTCTAATATTAACAAGTTTTGTCTCTAAATTCGTAACAATTTATTAGCCATTCGCAAGTCCTGGTGTGCAAATCTAAACAAGCATTAGAGTTGAAAATTCGCAAGTCTCCATTCACAACTTTAATTCTTAGGTTAACAACTTTTGTCCTTAAATTTGCAACAATTTATTAGCTATTTGCAAATCCTTGTGTGCAAGTCTAGACAAGCATCAAACTTGAAAATTCACAAGTCTCCATTCACAATTTTGGTTGCTAGGTTAACAAATTTTGTCCCTAAATTCGCAACAATTTATTAGCCATTCGCAAGTCTTGGTATGCAAGTTCAAACATGCATCAGAGTTAGAAATTCATAAATCTCCATTCACAACTTTGGTTTCAATATTAACAAGTTTTGTCCTTAAATTCGCAATTATGCAACAAAGAATTGTAATTTATCAGTACCCTCTGAGTAAGCACTAATACCAACATTTTTTAGCTTTGGGCACTGGGAGAAAATGAAGACCTCAATCATTTACGCACAATAACCCACATCAACTTCAACTATCACATATGGGAGGAGAAAATTTCAAGGAGGAGAGAAAATTTACCCACGTACAGCAGACGCAATAGAGGAAGAATATTTGCTTATATATACCCACACACAGCAGCCAAACAAAACAAATAACCCATGTACAGAAACTAGAAAAAAAAAGGGAACACAAGAACGGGAAGGAGAAGGAGAAGAAGAAGGAGACAGAGAAGGAGAGGGAGATGGACCAGAAGAATATCATGAATTAAGGTGTGAATGGAGAACTCGAGAACTCAAGACGAACCAGAAAAATTCGCAAGTTTCTTCAATGAGGATTGAGATTTTTGTTTACTTTAAGGGTAATTTGGTCATTTCACTTAATTCCCTAATGACAAAAGGACCCTAAGAGATTCCAGGAGAATTATACCATTTTATGGAACCAATATGTCATTTACCTAATTTAAATGGATTTTTTTGTCATTTTTTCATGATATTCTCTGATATCATATTAGTTATTTAAATTTAATTTATCACATAAAATTAAATTTAAAACTAACATAATATAATATAATATAATATAATATAATATAATATAATATACATATCACATATACATATTATATTATACACACACACACACACACGTGTGAATATATATACATATATTTTGAAAATATATGTATATTATATATATATATATTTAATTTTATATATCAGATACATATATATACATATCAAATATATATATATATATAATTTGAATTTTATATTTCATATAAATATTTATATAAATATTTATCAAATAAATATTCAAATATATATATATATATATATAATTTGTTCACCCACTAAAAGCATTACATTCATTGAATCTAGACACATTATAAGTTCAATGAACTTGGACATTATAACTTGAGTTGAGCTATTCTTGTGTCCAACCTTATAGGCCCACATGAAGTTGGCAATAGGCTAAATACGCTACTAGTTCATAAGTCACAAGTGGCCTCTAACATGACATTGTAACTACCCAATTCATATGAGATTGATGGTCTGATGTAACCTATCATGTAACAGCATTACATTTCTTTTATCACGCAATATTTTGGTCATGTGTGAGACATGGAATTGTCATTCTCTTTTACTTAACCATTATTTTCTCAATCTTTAAGCAGATTGATTATAATAATAGAAAAACCCTTTTCATTATAGTATGGCCATATATTTTCTCAGTCTTACTCATCAAAGGGCCCAGTAATATCTCTCAATTAACATGAGGGAAAATTCCATCTTGGCTACTCATATTTCTTTGCATAAATATCACTAAACTCAATCATAGCCTTTATGATCACCCGGTTAAAGGTGACTTTTGACTAGGTCAAAGTTCAACGGTCATCATGTAGGAATCCATGATGATCTCAGGTCAAAAGGCTTAGTGATATGGTTAAATATGAGATAAACTTATGACTTGTTCTATATAGCTTTTTTATAGCGGGTCGGTCCAACACCTTGAACCCTTTCAAGTATCCATGACCTTGATTTATATCTCCATAATTAATCAAAGACATACTTGTAAATGCCCTAAGAGGGGGTGAATTAATAAAAATTTATATGAATTGCAGTAATAATAAGTGAGATGAAGGAATGAAATCACCAATCACGAGAGTTAGATGAGTAGAGCTTGACATAAGTGATTTATCCTTATTCGACTCCTACCACCTGAGTCTACATCTAGTCCTCAGGAATTTCCTAAGATTTTCAACCATATTATCAAGATTAATTTGGGCTCTTGGCTGCCTCAGTATATCAACAAACTTCTCAATAAGTCTGAAACTCTCTCCCTTACAAAGGTAATGATAAATCTCCTTAAACTCTCCGAGCTTAAGTTCTTCTATTTTAAAGATGTAAAACAAGAATAAACAAAGTAAGTTCAAAAATAAACTACTACTGCTTTTAAACTCTCTCTAAGAGTAGATATATAATCATTAAAGCTCTCTAACAATAAATGATACACAAAAGGTAGGTAAACTTTAATGCTCAAGTAATCACAGAATGTTCTTGTTAGCTTATGTTGTTCCTTCTTGCTCCAGGTTTCATAAATGAGTCTATTTATAGTTAAGGATCATAAATGATATGTTAGACTCATAAATTTTTATGTTAGAGGTTGGTTGTGATCATTTGTTTCCTTCTTTGCTTCGTGTTTACTTGGATATCTGAGTTTCTCTAAGGTTCTCCGATGGATGAGGCAATAGAATAGTGCCTTACAGTAGAGACTTTCTCTTTTGTATAGTAATGGCTAAAAACATTAAATGCTTCTAACAAAAGTGGTTGAAGCTTATACGTTTTAGTATAACAAAAAGCAAGCTCGGTGACTCAATCAAAGATAAGCAAACTGAATAACTTCAAGGAAATAATTGTGTCTAAATATCATTTGGTAAAGATATAGAGTGAACACAATTGATTTCAGATGAAAAGAATGATTGAAAGATGAGTTCTAGTGACCTTCAGAATTGATATGAAAAACAAAGCATAAAAATTCATAGTAGTATCAGTATTACAGTATCCTAGTACCGATGTTACAATGATGAGCAGACTTTGAAAGAAGGTCATAGCACATTTGTTGTTTTGATAGTACCGGTGTAGTCCAATACGTAAAGGAAAAGATTTTTGATAATTTTGAGTGAATAAGGATATTTTTAAAAAAGATAACACAGCACTAATGTTAAAAGGAAATAATACTGTAGTAACATGATCAATCAAACCTCTTCGCAGGAGAAAAGAAGGGACAGTATCGGTGTTGAAGTGTTAGTGTAGGTGTTACAAAAACTTGTACAAAATTTAATACAGGTGCTAACGAAGTAACATAGGTGTTGTCATAATTCAAATAAGGATATGGAAAGAATGAGACCGATGTTAAATAGATAGTACCAATGTAAGGAAAAAGGTTCGAATAAGAGAGAATCAATTGCACAGGTTTAAAGGGATAACACTGGTGTTAGAATGAGTAGAACCGGTATTTTATGAAACACGAATGAATAGGACAATGAAGATAACTGAAGTAGCATCGGTGTTAAACTTTTCAGTACTGGTGCTAACAATACTTAGAAACACTTTAGAAGAAGATAACTTCAAGCATAAAGATTGTAGTTAAGTCAAATACTTAACTAACAAGATAGTATACCTTATGTTATATATAAACTTACACTTAGTCAGATTTGATTAACGTTAAGCCAATTAACTTAGGTTCAAGTTAAAAAAACCTAAAACGCACAAAATTTTTCTTTATTTTGTAATAATCAAAATTAGGGTTTAACAATACTAGTCTTGTTTCATCTATAATTCCTCACAGATGACCGACTAGGGACATTTAGGATAATCAACATAGTTTATCTAAGGATACAATTATCATAATGAACACGCAATTGGTATGATAATAAAAGAGAAATTCTATAAATAACAATGTTTACAGTACAATAATTTGCCCTAGGGTACAATTTCCAATAATAGCAATTTAGTCTCTCAAATTTATTGTTTGTAGTAGAGGTAATATACTCCTAAAATTTGCTTACATAAATAATGGATACTAAATTGGCAGCCACGTAAATTAATGATAAAATCAAATTTACTTGCAGGAAAATTTGCTTTCATTTAACCATATGTAATATGCCGAGTCATTAGCATATTTTATACATCAGATTAATTTAAAAGTCAATTTATATTTAAAAACATAAAAAATTAAAGTGACAATTTAAGAAAATGTAAGTAATTAAATTGATAAAAATAAAACTTAAGAAGCTAAATCAATAGCTAAACAAATTTGAAAGATTTAAAATTCCATTATCCCTTTAAAAATAAACAACATACTTTATTGTAAAATTCATTACCCATGAATATTAAATATATGAACACCAACTTATTCTAGTTTAAAATTTATTGTACTAGGTAACAAATTAAAAACACATCTTATGCATAAAAATAGGCAATTTATTTTATAAAAAAAATTTATTCAATAATTTATTACCTTTTGCATGCAGACCTAAATTTCAGTGGATGTAGACCTCAATTTTTATAATTTATGAAAATAAATTTACAATTTTATTATAAGTTTCACATTTACATTTTTAGGGTTAATGTGCAATTTTACCTTTAAACTATTCTCGAAAGAGTAATGTTACCCCTAAATTAATCAAATCGGAGCAATGTTGCCCCTGCTGTTAAAACATTCATTACTATAGCTAGTGATATCCACTTTTCATAAGTTAAGGTATAATTTTACTACTAAACTATTTTTAAAGGAGCAATGTTGCTCTCACTGTTTAAAAATTATAAAATTTAAAAAAAATAAAATTATAATAATGTTAAATAAAATAATATTAAAATGTATATATAAATATAAAATTATAATAATATTATATAAATAAATATAAGAAAAAATTTATAGTATATTAATAAAATATCATAAATTAATAATATTATAAATTAAAATTTTATAACTTGTTAAATATAAGTGAATTTTGGTTAAATTAAATATGAGTAGACTCAAAAGTATTTGCATTTGCACCTATATGGACTGAAGCTGTCATTAACTACTTGATTTGGACTAAAAAACTATTTTCATGATTGAGCTAGATTGGACAAGAGTTAAGTCGCTATTAAGCTGGAAATCAAAGTTGAATTAGGAATCGGAGCAGTTTTAAAAAAAATGGACGGTCTTAAATATAATATTAAAAAAAGCTTAAAAATTTTTAAAAATAGAAAAATTTAAAAATTAGATCCTACTAAAAGCCAAATTTATTTTTGAATAATTCACATGTATAAAATATGATTTGAGACCATTTTTTTACAAAGATGTTGATAATTATAGGTGTAAATGCAGATACTTTTGAGTCTACTCATATATAATTTAATCAAGATTTACTTATATTGAACAAGTTATAAAATTATAATTTATATTTTTTCTTATATTTATTATATATATATATATATATTTAATATTACTTTTATTTAATATTATTATAATTTTATTTATATATATATATTTAATATTATTTTATTTAATATTATTATATTATTTTTATTTAGTTTTATGATTTTTAAATGGCGAGGGCAACATTGCTCCTTTAAGAATAGTTTAGGGGTAAAGTGCACCTTAATTCATGAAAAGTGGGTTCCACTAATTATAGTAACGAACGTTTTAGCAGCAGGGAAAACATTGCTCCAATTTAATTAGTTTATGGGCAATATTACTACGACAAATAGTTTAAGGACAACATTGCTCTTTTGAAAATAGTTTAAGGGTAAAATTGCACATTAACCCACATTTTTGTTACACGTTCAATGTTTACCACTTACAATCATATTTATAATAAAAAGGTAGATAGGTTAAAACATAATTTTAAAATCATGATTGATTATAGTTGTCTACAGGATTCAATGCTAGTGACTTCAATCTTTTTAAAATAAAATTTTATTTTTTTGTATAAAATTGTTGGATTATTATAGAACTATAGTGATTTATTTTGAATTTGGATTTGCTGAATGGCCTAAAACTACTCATTCAATAAATATATTAATTTTATCCATTGAATTATATTAATATTTTAAAATTATCAAAATATATTTTCTATAAAATTATAAAATAACTCTTACAATCAAAACACTCTTCACATTCATTGTCTCCTTCAAAAGTTTAATTTTCGGTGTTTTTTTAGTATTTTATGACAAAATTGTTGGAAATTGTGTCCTATGGCTTATCATTGTACTATGAACATTGTTATTTAATGAATTTCTCTTTTGTTATCATATTTATTGCATGTTCACTATGATAACTGTAATCTTAGATAAACTGTAGTGATTGTCTTAAATGTCCCTGATCGATCATCTATGAGGGATCATTGAAGAGACAAGACTAGTCTAACTTTGATTAATTATAAAGATATAAATCAAAGTCATAGGCACTTGAAAGGGTGTAAGGTGCTAGGCCGATCCGTTATTAGAAAGCTACACAGTACAAGTCATAAGTTTATCTCATATGTAACCATATCAATAAGCCCTTTAACCTGAGATCATCATGGATTCCTACATAATGACTACTAAACTTTAACCTAGTCAAAAGTCACATTTAATTGGGTGATCATAAAGGTTATGATTGAGTTTAGTGATATTCATGTAGAAGAATATAAGTGGTCAAGATGGAGTTTGTCCCTCACATTAATTGAGAGTTATTATTGAGCCCCTCGATGAGTAAGACTATGAAAATGTATGGCCATACTACAATGAAAAGAGCTTTTTCATTGCTATAATCAGTCTACTCAAAGATCGAGAAAGTAATGGTCATGTAAAGAAAAATAACAATTCTATGTATCATACTTGACCGAAATATCGCGTGACAAAAAAAGATGTGATGTGGTTATATGATAGGTTATGTCGGATCATCAATCTCTATATGAATTGGGTAGTCGCAATGTCTTGTTAGAGGTCACTTGTGACTTGTGGACTAATAGTGTTATTGACCTATTGCCAACTTCATATGGGCCCACAGAGTTGCACACAAGAATAGCTTAACTCAAGTTATAATGTCCAAGTTTATTGAATCTGAAATATGTCTAAATTCAATAAATGTAATGCTTTGTCTAGAATGAACGAATTTTATATACATACATGTGTGTGTGTGTATTTGAATATTTATCTAATAAATATCTATTTATATATTTATTTGTATATGTGTATATATATACATCTGATATATATGTATATATTATTATATTATATTATATTGTGTTAGTTTTAAATTTAGTTTTATATAATAAATTAAATTTAATAACTAACATGATATGAGAGATGTAACCTTTCCCAATATCCACTTAATATTAAGAAGAGTTAACTTAATCACCATACTACAAACATCAAACAGTAATTAAATACTTTGTTTGAAAAGCTTAGGCCCAAGACTTGTTTAGCAAAATCACCAAAATCATAACACAATAAAACAATACACAGCAGAATTTAACTATATGCATTCATATAGATCGTTGCATGCTTTTTTAAATAAAGAAAACAGGTTAGATTAGGGCCAAAATGAGCTTAGTTCAAAACTCTATTGTTCAGCTATAAATCAGTTACAAAATTCTAATTTAACTATGGAGAACCTTTTTATTACTATGGGGTAAGAAACTAACCCTTGAAATTTCTCCAATTCAATTTCTCTATAACTCAAATCTAAAGAACTTGTAGTAAAATTAGAGGTAAGGGTTATATGAAGCTTACCCGGTAAGTTACTTGTTGGAAATGGCTTCTAACACCCCGGAAATGCTTGCCCTAGCTGATCCTTCTCTCTTCTCTATTCCCTTCATGTTTTTTCTTCTTTTCCCTCTCTACCCTCACCAGCTGATCCATGATTTTTAAGGTCATTTTCTGGTCCATGTTATGGCAAAGGTAGCATTAGCTGCAGCATGTGGCACAATAAGCAAAATTTTCATCGTGGTCACATACTTCGCTTTGAGATGCGGTTCTTCCACCCGTATCTATTCATTCAACATCCTAATGAGTCAAATTACCAAGCAAGCATCCAAATCTCTAATCCTTTACTAATTACTAATTTATGCCTAATTAGTAGCTAATCACAGGATTAAAAAATCAAGATGTTACAGTTCTCCCCTCTTTTTAAGAATTTTGTCCCCAAAATTCATAAAACACTTAATTACATACCTATGGAAACAGATGAGGATACTGTTGCCTCAATCTATCCTTTGTCTCCTAGGTAGCATCACCAGGAGTCATGCCTTACCAAAAAACTTTCACTAACCGTGTAGTTTTGTTTCTCAGTTGTTTCTCTTTCACATCTATAATCTGCTTTGGCTCAGCTTTATAGGTCATATTTTCCTGGAGCTCAATCTCCTTTGGTTCTATCACATGTGAGGGGTCTAATTGATACTTCTTGAGTTGTGATACATGAAACATGTCATGCACACCAGATAACTATGGTGATAAAGCAATCCTGTAGGCAATTAGTCCAATTCTTTCTAGAATCTCAAAAGGACCAATGAATCGAGGAGTCAATTTCTTGGCTCTAATCGACCTCCCAATTCTTGTCACTAGTGTAACCCTCAGAAACACATAGTTTCCTACCAAAAACTCTAATAGCCTTCTACACCTATTTGCATAACTCTTTTGCCTACTCTGAGCTGTTAACAACTTTTGCCTGATCAACTCAATCTTCTGAGTCATTTGCTCTACCACATCTGGTCCTAATATACTCCTTTCTCTCAATTCTATCTAACAAAGAGGCAATCTACACTTTCTCCCATACAACACCTTATACGGTACCATTTGAATACTGAAGAGGTAACTATTGTTATATGTAAACTCAGCTAAAGGAAGATGGCTGTCTTCGCTACTTTTCAACTCCAATGCATAGGCTCTCAACATATCTTCCAAAGTCTGTATAGTCTATTCCATCTGTCTATCCATCTTTGGATGATATGTTGTACTGACTCTCAATTCAGTACCCATAGCTCACTGTAAAGCTCCCCAAAACTTAGATGTAAACCTCGAGTCTCTATCTGACACAATACTCTTTAGCATACCATGCAGTCTCATGACTTCTCATAAATAAATCTCTGCTAACTTTTCCAAATAATTACTTATCCGAATAGCTAGAAAATGAGCCGACTTTATAAGTCTATCAATAATTATCCAAATGGCATCGTGCCCTGACTGAGTTCTCGGTAACCCGGTTATGAAATCCATAGATATACTATCCCATTTTTACTTAGGAATATCTAGCAGTTGCAACATTCTTGTTGATCTCTGGAGCTTTATCTTGACCTTCTAGTAGGTCAAACATCGAGTCACAAAATTAGTAACATCTCTCTTCATATCAGGCCACCACCAATACTACCTCATGTCCTAGTATAACTTTGTAGCTCCCAGATGGATTATGTACTTACTATAATGAGCTTCATTTAGGATAACTTTCTTTAGATCTATATCATCAGGTACACAGATCCTGTCCCAGTAGATAACAAAACCATCATTATTGAAACTAAAATCAATGGCCTGATTTGCTTCAATTTTTTCCCTGATTCTCTAGATATTTCAGACTCTTATGGTCATTAAACACCTTAAATACTGCACCATACAAGTAATGGCGCCAAATCTTCAAGGCAAATACCATGGCTGCAAGTTATAAATCATGTACAGGATAGTTCTCTTTATGTGGCCTCAACTGCTAAGATGCATATGCCACTGCTTTCTAGTCTTGCATCATGACACAACTAAGACTTGTCAATGACGCATCCATATGTACCTTATAAGGCAACCTTGGATTAGGGATAATTAACACCGGAGCTGTAGTTAATTTCTCTTTTAGCTTCTGAAATGCTACTTCACATTGATCATCCCAAATGTAAGGTTGATCCTTCCATGTCAACTTAGTCAAAGGAAAAGCTATTTGGCAAAATCCCTGAATAAATCATCAATAATACCCAGCTAATCCAGAAAACTACGTTTCTCTGTGACTAAATTGGGACGTTCCCACTTCAATACTGCATTAACCTTTTGTGGATCCACAGAAATCCCATCCACAGACACCACATGTCCTAAAATTGAACTTCTCTCAGCCCAAAACTCACACTTACTAAGCTTTTCATACAACTTTTTATCTTTCAAATTTGAAGCACCATCCACAAATACTTTACATGCTGCTCCTCATTCTTAGAATAGATCAGGATATCGTTTATAAAGACCACCCAAATTGATTTAAATATGTCTTGAAGATATGGTTTATATGATCCATGAACACTGCAGGCGCATTGGTCAAACCAAATGGCATAACCAAGAATTCATAATGGCCATGCTAAGTCTTGAAAGCTCTTTTGGGCACATCTACTGCACTAACTCTCTACTGATGGTACCCTAACCTCAAGTCTATCTTGAAAAAGATTAAGGCACTAGTTAGCAGATTTAAAAGATAATCAATCTTTGGCAAAGGATACTTGTTCTTCACAGTTATCTTGTTTAACTGCCGGTAATCTATATAAAGATGCAAGCTGTTGTCCTTCTTTCTCACAAACAACACTGGTGACCCCCAAGGAAATATGCTCGGTTTGATAAATCCCTTGTCTAGCAAATCTTCAATATACTTTTTTAGTTTTGCCAATTCTGATGGCGACATTTGATAGAGGCTTTTGATATTGGTTCAGTTTTAAGAACCAAATAAATTGAAAACTCCACTTTCCTTTCAGGAGGTAATCTAGTCACTTCATTCGAAAATACCTTTAGGAACTCACTCACTACCTCAATCTTCTCAATTCCACTATCATATACTATATTGGCAGCAAAGAATACCATATATGTATCACAGCCTTGTCAAATCAACTTCTCAGCACTAACCACTAATAAAACTTGAACTGCTTAAAGGAATCCACTGTTGCAGACCATACTAGCAATGAAACTATCTTTCTAGCACAATCAAGTGTAGCATTATTTGTTGCTAGCCAATCCATACCAATAATTACATCTATTCCTTTCATAGGAACATAAACCAAGTCAATCTTAGAGACTCTATCCTCAAATAGAATCTCTACGCTCTGACAAGCTCTATTTGTAATACTAGACAATCCAGAAGGCGTCATCACTCTAATGAGCACAAGTAACTCTTGTAAAGAAAAATGGAATCAATTCACACACTCCTCAGACACAAAGAAATGTGTGGCACCGGAATCAAATAGTACCTCTACTTGATGCTGTCCATATCTTATTTTGTTCAATCCCTTGTTGCATTTATCTAGTTGCCTCTTGTAAGCTTGTGAGTCACAGTTGTACATAAAGCACACTTGGGGTTAGCTAATCATTTTCTTAATCAATTTGAGGTCTCATTTGGTTAAGGCAAGGGCTGGAATTGGTAATTAACTTTATAATCAATTGATCATTTTTAAGTATAATTAGTTCTAAGGATTAATTTAGGGTCCTAGTTAATCTAAAGAACCTAAGAGTGCTAAATTCCTAATAGTTATTAGGATGACTTTAAAACCAATTGGAGTTAAGAGGAAATTAATTAGGTCGAGCAAGGATAAGAGTCTTTCATGTTCCTAGAAAGATCATTAATTTGCATTTTAATCACACATTTCAACCATTTTCTAAATTTGTCCAAAATCTTGAAAATACCAAAAAATGGTTTTCATTTAATCTTTGCTTCTTTAATTCCTAATCAATTAAACCTGATCAAATTGTTACTGTTCTTGGTACATTTAAATAACTAAGGTGTTAATTTTTAATTAACTTCATAAGAGATTCGACCTAGGTTTCTTCCTATACACAGTAGGGTGTTCCTTAGATTAATTTGGGTGCTTAAGCGACTAGTGTACATTAGCCTTAATTGTAAATTTGAACTTAAAAGATTCATTATTTTTCTCAGTTAATTGTGCTTTAATTTTTTTAATTTTTCATTATTTGTTGTTGTTCATTTATCTTATTGTTGCTTAATATTTATGAATTATGATTGTCATTATTAATAATTTTAGTGTTGGTGATTATTAGTTTGATACTTTTTAATGATTGAAGGGTTATAAATTGTAATTGTAAGAATGAATATTTAGACTTTTGGGTGGTTGTAATTCTATAATTATTATTGTATTTGTATTTTGTATTAGAGATTAATCTTGGATTTGGATGATTAATGTCTTTTTTATTTAAATTCTATTATTTTAATCATAATCAATTTGCCCTTCGGGTTGACCCTCGGTTCAACTCCAGTTGAACCACTAACCCTTGACCCATTGGCTTAAACAATTTAATGACCGGTCTAGTTTTCAATACTTTAAATAAACATATTAAATCTAAGTCTTATTTGGTTTTTCATGATTTTGGAAGTTTCATCACTTAGTAATGATAATATTGATATGTATAAGTAACAAACCCATTTCTCTTAGTTTTGTAATTATTAAAACACATGCTTCATACTCAAATCATGCTCAGATTATAATAATTAAGACCACGAGAGTCAAAAACATGCCTCATGGCTAACATATACAAGTTTGATAAAAAAAAATAAGGAGTCATAAGTTCATTTAGAAAAAATATGTCTTATGGTTAGCAAAATATACATAACCAAAAAAAAAGAGGCCTAACACATCTAGTTGGTGTCCATGCACCAATATCATGCCTATGGTATTTCTCTAGTTGGATCTTTTTAAAAAAAAATTGTTAACTACAAGGAATGAAAATAAAGGTCCTAGTCATCAATATTAACATGTAATGATTCATGTGATGCAACAAATCATGCGATTGCTAAGTAGGCATACCAAAAACACATTTCTAACACACAATTATCTAAACAATCTAAATAGAAATGCAAGACTGCACCTTATATCCTTCTTACTCTAGAATTGAAGTCGATATAGACACCTAGCTCATTCAGCCAAGGGTAAGCTAATTCAAGCTATAAGCCATTCATTGGGTCTAATGAGGGCATACCACATGGTATTCGAACAAACTAGACATAAAATCCCTAGCAGCATGTTTCAAACCAAATAAAGTCATGCGAGTGCTATTTTTCAAACAACAAATTCGAATAAATGTAAACATATTGATGAACAATTAATTGTATATAAACATAATCATATATAATATTCAAAACCCATTTGGCAATATAGATTTCCAACCACAAATTTACACTCCCAAACAATATACAACACTTTCCAAACAACAATTTTTATCAATCAAACACACAATCAATCATAACAAACACATACCACCACACATTAATAAAGGTTATACCTTTACTCCTTCCTAGTAAATTTTCCGGGAGAAGTGTGTTGCTACCTTCTACAGTGCTAGTACCACAATCAACACATAATACAATACTAATTATTATTAATACAATGCTAATTATCACTAATACAAGTGTTTAACCACTAATCACATTATAATCCTAGGGTTAGGTTAATTAATATCATTAACCCTAAAATTGTCACGCCTAGTTAAACCCTTAAACACACTCACAATCATCATCATTACACTAATTAATCACTTATTTAACTTTTATATCCCATAATCATCATCAAAGTTCACCCACCATGCCTAGGTTTTAGATTTAGACCCCTATTGCTATAATCACCAACTAAACCACTATATTAACACTCATTAAGCCTCAAATAACAAATAAGATTTGGATTCTCCATTATATCTTCACCAAAAATGAAACTCTATCTAAATACACAACTTAAAGTAGCTAGAAATGGAGAATAGGAGGTAGAAGAGAGGTTAGAGTGTTTACCTTAAGCCTTTAATGCACCAAAACTAGCTCAAATTGATGAGTCTCACCAAATCCTATTAGACACCATAAATTTTGCACCTCACAATTTCTATTTCTCTCCCTCTCTTTTTGTCTTTTGGACAAATCATTGAGTGCATAATTGCATCGTGTGTTATAGCCAACTCCTCATGCGTCGCGTTGCGTTTCACAGTGCACAGATTTTTCTAGATAAGCCCAATGATCTAATCTAAATACCTATTTTGGACCCAATTAACCCTAATACATGGTCTTATACCCAATTTTAATTATAATTAAGTGTCTAAATATGTGATTAACCTCAATTGCAAATTAATTTCTCAATCAAACCTCAAGATAACAATAACTTTAATTTAGATCCTTCATTGATCTATAATTGAATTCCTAAATAAAAATTAAGATGTTACATTGGTGCTTAATAAAAAATAATGGAGAGATTTGCATAATATAAGATTTTTTTACATAAAGAATCCCATTTTACTATGTTCTTCATCGATGTGATAGTTGAGATATCTATTGTTGAAAGTCATTCCAAATGCAAATGGTAAAAAGATGTAGTGTTGGCATAGGGGCATTGCTTTCTAGCCTCTAACAGTGTATTGTTTTTATTTAATTGATCCCAGTAAATTAAATGTAGTTTTGAATGAGTAAGGGTTATTGCATTATTTTAGAAGAGCACGACTAAAGAAGTTAGTCTATGTGAGCAAGATTAGATTTGATACTTAGAATCTTAGGACCTTGAATTGTAAATCTATAAAGGTGGTAGGGTTATGATTCAAAGAAAAATGAATATCTTGTGCTTGTAAGAAACTAAATGGCTTAGTCAACAAGCTAAGGATATTCAAGGTTTCAAATTTTGGTATACAGGAGAAGTAAGCACAAGCAATGGGGTAGGTATCACTATTGATAAGGAGTGGAAGAAGAATATGGTAAAAGTTAACAGAATTGGGAATATAATTATTTCCTTAAAAATGGTTATTGGATATGAGATTATCAGTATTATAACTGCTTATGCACCTCAAGTCGGGGTAGAAGTTGGTCTTAAGAAATTGTTTTGAGAAGGCTTAGTGGGGTTGATTCAATGCATGCCATAAAGTGAAAATATCTTTATTGAAGGAGATTTTAATGGTCATGTCAAGAGGGAGGCAGGTCATTATGCTAGGGTGCATGGTGGTTTTGGTTTTAGGGAGCTAAACAATAAAGGACAATCTATTCTTAAGTTTTCTTTGGATATGATTTCAAGATTGCTAATACTTGTTTCAAAAAGAGGGATGAACATCTCGTCATTTACAAAAATGAAGCCTCAAGATCACAGATTGATTCCCTTTCGGTAAGGAATATAAATAGAAGACTTTGTACAAATTGTAAGGTGATCCCTAGTGATGCTGTAATAACACAACACAAGGTCCTTATCCTTGATGTGTGTATTATGAGTAAAAATCAAAAGCATTAACAAGTGATAAATTTAAGGCTTAGGTAGTGGCAGTTAAAAGGTGAGAAACGAGAAAATTTCAAGCAGAATCTTATGGCCGAAGGAATTTGGGAGTCTTAGGGAAATACTAGCATCTTGTGAGAGAATATAGCTAAAAAGGTGATGCACACAAAAATGTATCACTGCAAGTTTACAGGTCAATAAGTAACATACTAATGTATTAAGGTTGATCCCAGCATCAAGCAAAATAACGGTTAGACAATAAAGTTCCTACTTTTGTTCATGTTAAGGAAAACTAATTGGAATTGATTGATTGACCAAATTTAAAATTGAATTTAATAAAAAATTAACGAAATGCTTAAATCCAACAACTACTTGAGTAAAAAGCAACTTAGAGTCATTAATCCCCTATTAATTTCTTAGACTCCATTTTAATTCAAGTAATTAATTTCAAAGCCAATTTTGTTAATTGAGAGTTTTAATAGCTATTACGGTCTTTCAATCTACTAAAAACCCTATCTTAAATTAATTATATTATGTCTAACACAATTATCTAAGAGGTAACTCAAATCAAGAACACTCCATAAAGACTATATGGGGCAATCAGGTATATGTTTATCCTAATTACAAATTAGATAAAATCTAATCCCGTATTGCTCAATCCAATGGTCCAATTGAGATTCCCCCTTTTCAAGGAAAAATCTCAAAACCTAAAATCACATTTAATGGTGACCAAGCATCAAATGGACATTAAAGCATAAGATTGAGCAACCAAAATCAACATTAAGCATAACTAATCGATAAAAATAAGTTTAATCCATCAATAGGTTCATAGTTCCTCTAAGTCTAAAGAGAATAAGCCAAACATTATTTTGAAAATTGCAAAAATCAACAGAGAATACATCAAAATGAAGAAGAGAAGGAGAAGAAAAGCTTAATCTGAGTGATTTTGAACAACAATCACTAGTTTCCTATGAAACTCAAGCTTCTCCACCTCATCCATGTCATTTTTCTCTCTTCCCTAGTTAGTTCCTAGCTGTTGGAGATGAGCATAGTTGAAGAATGACGTGCTAAAATATCAATTTTTTGCAAAACTATGCATTTTATTAACTGATGCTTACACTGCAGCGTAAACCACACTGTCATTGTCACTATGCATTATGCTATAGCATAATTCACAAATGTTGTAGCGTAAATTCTACCTTTTCTTCATCTTCAATCTCTACTTACATATAGCACTTTGACTCTTAATTTGGATCATCCTACATACAACATAACACTATTGATGCAATTTTAGCTCAAGTGATCCATTCATTTTAACAAAATACAACCAATTCTCCCTTCTCATATTTTAAAGAACTTTTCTTTCCTTTTTCTCAAATAATAGTTTCATTTTCTCTCAAAATTACTTAGATGACTCCAAATTGAACATAAAATTTTCTAATAACACATGAAAATATTTGGAGTAATCAAAAGGTAGAATAAAGAGGGAAGAGTTTTGGTCACAGATGGTAATATTAAAGACAGATGAGAGACATATTTTTCCAAACTTTTCAATGATAGAGGGAGTTCATTTAGTAACTTGAAAGATTTAGTATCTTATGAAGGAGAAAAAAATTTGTCATTTGTAGGGAGTTCATCTAGTAACTTGGAAAATTTAGTATCTTATGAAGGAGAAAAAATTTATCATTTTATTAAAGGATACATGATAGTAAGGTAAAGAAAACCCTTAAGAAAATGGCAAATGATAGAGCTAATAGACCTAATTGTATTCCTATTGAATGTGACAATGTTCAGGTGAAGAAGAGGTGTGGTAGCTAACTAAGTTATTTGATAACATCTTATGGTCCAAGAAAATGCTAGATGATTGGAGGAGAAGCACCTTGATTCCTATGTACAAAAATAAAGGGGATATTCATAATTGTTCTAATTATAGAGAGATTGAACTTATGAGTCATACAATGAAATTGTAGAAAAAAGTGGTTGAGCAAAGGTTGAGATTGGAGACTGGTATTTTTGAGAATTTAGTTTAGCTTTATGTTAGGTAAGGTGACTATAGAAGTGATTTATTTACTAAGAGGTTTAATGAAAAATTATTGATGTAATGGTAAATATTTACATATGGTTTTCATTAATTTGGAAAAACCTTATGACTGTGTATCGAAAGAAGTACTTTAGAAAGCCTTGGAAAAGAAGAAAGTACCGGTTGCCTATATTAGAGCTAGACCAGATATGTATAAGAGGGCAACAACCAATATGAGAATGTTTGGCAATGAAACAAAAGACTTTCCTATAAGGATTTCACTACATCAGGGATAATCTTTGAGTTCTTATTTGTTTGACTTGGTCTTAAATGTTTTAACTAAGTATATTCAAGAGAAAATCCCCAAACGCATGCTTTTTGTAGATGATATAGGTCTTATTATGGAGATAAGAGAAGAGATTAACTGTAAATTTAAGTTATAGCGGAAGACATTGGAGTCAAAAAGTTTCTGCTTGTGTAAGAGTAAGATGGAATATTTTCATTGTAATTTTGATAAGAAGTTAGTCAGTAGTAATTTAAAAATGAAATTGTGATATTAGATTATACCTTGAGTAAAAAGGTTTAGATATTTGGGAGCTATTATTTAACATGATGGAGAAATTGATAGAGATATTACACATATGATACAATTTGAGTAGTTTAATTGGAAAAAGGTTAAAAAAATATTTGTGATCATAAATTACCTAATAAATTTAAAGGAAAGTTTTATCGAACTGCTATGAGACCAACTATGTTATATAGTAGTAAATGTTGGGCTTTAACAAGACAACAAGAGCATAAGGTTGAAGTAGCAGGGAGGAGAATGTTGAGATGGATGTTCGAGCAAACACATTAAGATAAAATTCGAAATGAGCACACATAAGAAAAATTAGGCATAGCTTTTATTGAGGGGAAAATGATAGAAAATCATTTGAGATGGTTTGGATATATAATAAGAAGATCTGGTAGGTTCTGATGAGGCGAGTGTAATGATTATAAGCTTTATTAAGAGGGGTAAAAGAAAGTCAAAGAGAACACTTATAAAAGTTGTTGACCGAGACCTTTTGGCTAACAACATTTCTAAAAGCTTGGTAATTAATAGGGCACAATGGCATCATATAAACAATGTGACTAATCCCATCTAATGAGATAAGGCTTGACATTGTTGTTGTTATTTTTGTTTAATTGCCAAATTGATTATCCTTTGTGTGCTTTGTAATACTAAAAATGAATCAATAAATAATTTATTTTTTGAATGTGATTGGTTTGGAAAGTTATTATCAAATGTTGTGGATGTTTTTTTTTGGGGTACTAAAATGCTAAGAATTTGATGTAGGAAAAATTACATTCAAGTCCGATAGAAGAAAGTTTATTATTGAGATATCCCATGAATGTTACAAAAAACTCTCAAATCTTAAATTCTACGCATTGACAATTGGGCAATGATCATTTAAAATTTGCTATTATGAGTTGTCATTTTTCTTTACAAGTTATAAACAGTTGTTGACTAGTTGTTAATGCGCAGGATTTGAGACTTGAGAGTATTTTGTAAAATTTATGAGACATTTTGATAACAAATTTCCTTTTGTGGAACTTGAATGTGATTTTCCCACTGATTGATGCAAAACTTGTTAGCAAAGGCCCAAAAGTTGGCGACAAGCCTTGTTGTATTCTTATAGGTATAATAAGGATAGGTAATATGTGATGTATGCCATTATGACCTATCATACTTGGAGAGGAATTGTAGGGATCTTTCAAAATGTGCAATTAAATCAACTACAAATTTCATTAAGGCTGGAATTTTTGTGAAAGTGCATGTATGCGTTTCAAAGATAGAGAGAAATATTTAGAATATTTGAGAAGATGTAATGTTGTACAAGATCCCTATCCTTAGTTTTGTAAATGTTGTATATATTTTGTTACTATAAAGATTTTGAAAAGTATTACCAACCATCTTAGAAGGTGGCTTAGTTTTTTTCCCCTCTTTGTGTGCGTATGTTGTTTTGGTGTTATATGGAATGTAATTGACATTTTCATCCAAAAAAAAATAGTTTTAGATAGAAGGTGTTTTAAGAGAAAATTTATATATTTAGATCTTGTTTGGATTAACATTTGCAAAATTATATTTTGCATAAATTATAAGTTGTAAATTAAAGTTGGGTTAAAATTTAATTACTGTAATGTGATTTATGTTTATATACTTTTTTTAATAAAAAAATAATTTAACAAACTATAACGATAATATGATTAAAAAGAAAATTTAGATATATACGAGTGCTAACATGTCCTTAAACAAAAACAAAATGCAACGATCAAATAATCTCATATTTACGCGTGACAACCTTGCCGCTAGATTACATCAATCTTTTTGGTATCATTCCAATAATTTTATCGAATTTTCCGTGGGGACGCTCTGGTTCAGAATTCGAGCTTCTAAACAGTGTATTATCTCCCACACGAGCAGCCAATCAAGTAAAATGTCACTCGGACCCCACACACCCATGCTGTGATCATTCAACAAACCAATTCGTTCCTGCGAAATTCCGAAACCACCCTCCAAACATGACCAAAATTCCTTGCCACCATTTCTCGAACGAAATAAGGAAAACAAACAAATAAAAAACTATTCTCACACATTTCTCCCCTCCCTCCTTGAGCTGCACGGTGACACAGAGAGAGAGAGAGAGAGAGAGAGATCAGAACTGCTGCTGGTTTGGATAGAGAAAATAGGTAGGCATGGTCCTGAAAGAGAGGGATAGATAGGGTGACACACAAAGGGAAAAAGGGGTTTTATGCTTCTCAGGGTTTCAAAGTTGTGGAAAATAAACTGTTTTTGCTATTCAAGGATGGGTCAGTCGGTTTGAATTAGGGTTTTTGAGAATTGGATTTGATAATCTTGTTGTGTTTCAAAAGACCTGTCTTAATTGTCTCGTGTATAGTCTTATCATGTTGTGAAGGGTTTCAACGAAATCTTTCTGGTTTATAATGTGAGCGGAACGGTTTTGGGGACTCTAGGGTTTGCGGGTGTGTATCAATGGGGAGCATGGGTGAACCGGACAGAAAACGGCGTCACTTTAGCTCCTTGTCCCCTACAGCTGCAGCTGCTACCGCCAAGAAGTTACCCTTCTTGCCAATATCTGAAGACAAGAAGGTTGGACCTTTGTACTAAAGGATTTTCCATGTTTATCAGAAGCTTTTATTTCAATTCATAGCGTTTCATTTTCTTCATCTTTTTTTTTTTATTACGTTAGATTCCTGTTATACTTTTGCGATATATGGTGCTTGAATTATAGCCTGATGATAATTGAAAATGTTATGACATATTACTCTGTACGATAATGGAAAGCAGAAATTTTTGCTTGAATTAAAATAAGGTAACGTATTCTGTAGAATACCAATCTGTGATGTGAACTTTTCATTCTCTACACTATAAGGCTTCTGCAAGGGGTGTTTGTAAACTAAAAATTATGTGTAACTTTTTTTGTCACGAAGTTTTTAATTTGTTTTATTACACAATTGGCTCAAGCTATTATTTTATTCATGTTGAATTTGCACTATGGGTAGTCAGACACCGGCTTTAATTTGTCTAACTTTGGTTTGAAGTCATTTGTCTTGCTGTGTAATTTGTGGGGGGGATTTGATGTTTAATATATTGGCGGTTATAACTCCATGCATCATATTTTCATCCCGCATTATGATTGTTATCTTTTGGTTCATAATATAAATGCGTTTTGAATGCATGCTCATGTAATGATGTCATTAGATTCCAAATATTTCCCTCTTTTGGCTAACGGTTTTAATCAGTCCTGGTGGGTTTTATGTTTTATCCAATCTAGAGAATCTCTGCCACGCGTTTGATCCAATGCTTGCGAGCCCACCATGTTGCCCTTATAGCCAATCCAATCGACACGCTGCGTTTAAAGTCTTCTCCCTAACCTGAAACTTCCATCCTGTTCAGTTTGTTCGCATTCTTTGGGGGAAGCATATTTTCTTCCCCCACCTTTTCGTTCAGAGATTCCTATACTATGATGATGAAATTGAGCTGATTGAGCATCTGAAGCTATTGAATCTATTGATCGGATGATTGGATCTGTTCATCCTCTTTTGGGCCCTAAGTTTCCTTGGCTATGTTCCTTTCCAACACTCTTAGCTTCCTACTATTGAATTACTTTTTAAAAATTCAAAGCTGGGTTGAAAATTAATTGCTTCTGCTCTGAAAAGTAATTGTGCCGATCTTATGTAAGATCTCAATCTTGACAACTCTGGTAGCATGTAGAATGATTACCAAGATTGCCTTATGTTCAGAGATTCAAAATTTACTGAGAAGAATATGCCTCTATAGGTTAATGTTGATTGCTTTAAGTATTTTACAAATTAAAGCATATCTTTAATTGCCCAGATTCTGAATAAAAAATCTCTCACTGGATGTTCTAATCATTTTTATCATGATTAGGGATAGAATTCTCTTGTTAAACCCTTTTGGTTATTTGTCTTTTTTAATCTTCCCTTCCTCATCTACCCCTTTTATCTAGAGCCTAAGTAGATTAGGTAGTAAGCTTTTTCAACAGGCTAAAACTTGCGTAACTTAACTTTTTTTGAGGCCATTTTGTTATCTCAGTTTGACTTTATTGCAATGCTAAGCAGTGCTTGCACTCAAACTTTTGGATTCTCTTCTTGTGATGCAGCTTGATATTGCTGTTCTTCAGTTTCAAAATCAAAAGCTTACACAGAAATTAGAAACTCAAAAGTTAGAATATACTGCGCTTGAGAATAAATTTTCCCAACTAAAGGATAGGCAGCGATCATATGGTTCCATATTAACGGTGGTTAAGAATTCTTGGGAACAGGTACCTTGTCCCCCTTTTTTATTCTTGTGTCCTTCATTATGGTTACTTGTTTATTCATTGAATTATATCGTTTAACTACACCTTGAGTTTGCCCATATCCTAAATGCAGGTAATTGATGATTTGGTGTCATGTTCTGCTCAAACTGTTGAGTCTAGCAGCAGCAAATTGGATACAAATGTCACATCAGTCACAGGTGCGAGGGTTATTTACTTTATCAAACTTATTAATTTTCTCATGTTCTCCTTATTTTTTTAAACATGTTTTATTCTTCATTTGATTGTGTGTATTAAAATACTGTTTTTCTTCTTACCTTAAAATTAGAGTACTTCTGTTTTTTTGTCCATTAACGTGTAAGGGATAATTTCTCTCTTGGTGGGAAGGATGTAAAACTTAATTCTAGCTGTAATATAATTTGAGGGACATTTGTTCCTGTTAAGTTCAATTTATTTGTATGTTATATAGAAGAAACTGATTTAAAATGGACTAGATTATTTTTCTGAAGATGTTACTTGCTATGCCATATGTTCATTGATCAATATAAATATTAGTTGCCCCCGTGAATACATCTAAATTAGGATGCTTCTAATGTACGACCAAAATGTAAGGATATTTTACCTTTGTTGCGTTGATCACATTTTTCATTAATAGGCTTGTGCAAATAAAGGAAACTACCATTTGAGGTCTTTCTTTATGTTTGATTCAGATTTGCATATCTCATTTGCGCTCAGTATTTCTTGTTCAAGCATTTGAAGGTCATATAAATTCTGGAGTGACAAACCTACTCGGATGAAAAATTAGCAGCCTAGTTGTCCCAAAAATGTCTGTATCTTCAGGACTGAGTGATGGAGAATATTGTTATTTAAAAGAAAACCTACTAAAGCTGTGCAAAAACCAATTATAGCTTTCATTGACTTGTTTGAAATGTTGCCATTTTACTGAGGGATTGGGAAACTTTTCTGAGTTAATGTGCCTTCAACTTTTATTTGTGTTTCGACAGTATTTCTTGTCCTCTGATTTTGTATTTCTTTCTTATCATCAGTATTTTTTTACGCAAATGTAGAAGTGATAGTTTGGCATGTTTTATGTTGAAGATCCTTTTTGGATATTGGGTTTGTTTAATGGCTTAAATTGTTTAATACTTCATGGCTGTATTTTGGCTGGGATTTCATGCTTTATAGTCTTATTTGGTGTTGCTTTAATGTTGCTATGTTACATTTTGGCTTATTATTTGGGGGAAGCAGAATTCTTCACAAATAGACCTCTAGTTGCAATATGTTTTGCAGTTTGTTTTGTAGGTGGGGTTATTCCCTTGGATATGTATGTGCGCTACTCTCACTAATATCTACTATTTTGAAGAGAAATTAATGGGAAAATAAAACATGATAATCTGATATAAATCCTGAAATGGATGTTAACATAAAAGTGATAGTAATATTGCAATCAGATTAAGGAGCTAATAGGCCCTAGGTTTGCATAATCACCCACACTTCCTCCCAAGCTGGAGAATATGGCCCTATTTGGTACAAGACATTGAATTTTAAAGGATTGGGAATGGGATTGGGAGTGGTATTGGGTTTTAAAATGATGTTTGGTATGTCATAAGATTAAAAAAAAAAAATAACAATCAAAACAGACAAAAATGTTAGATAAAAAGATGTCATTGCCCTCATCCTCTTCATTCCATTGTTGTTCCCAAATCCTGGATTGTGTTCCGCCACATCTATGTTGCAATTGCAGCTCCATCGCCATCATCCCAACATCGATCTCCTCCGCCACGTCTTTGATCTTTTTAGTTTCCTTTTGCCTTCTCCAGCTTCAACTTCGTCCTCTCCATCAACGACATTATACTCCAGTGATAATGTCTCTGGCTCGGATCTTTTCTCCTCCTTCTTCATTGATGTTTCGTGTTTTTTTGACTTTGATCTTTCCTCCTCCTTCATCTCCTTCTTTGATGATGCAGTTGAAGTCGAAGAATAATCCCGTAGAGCTTCACCTTCTTGCCGTTCCTTCCCAAAATCATCACATATAGAGGCTTTATCAGCTTGAGATGCTTCTACAACACCTTCGTTGAGAACCTCTTCGATTTGCTTCCCAGCTGCTTTAGAACTTCAATGAATCTCTCAAGCCATGCCCTATGCTACTATTTCAATCTATAAAATAACTTGAGTGGCTTGCACACTTCAGATGAGTTTTTTTGAATCAAGAGCCTTTGTGGTATTTCCTTGGTGTGACCTTTTTTGTTACAATGATATCATCACTTAGCTGATATTTTGTGTTTTTAGTTAAGAAATTTCCCTCTAGCGATTGGATAGATGGCTTAAGATTGAGGGCAGTGCTTTTTGCTAGTTGCTTCCTATGCTCCTCCCTTTAACCAAATTAAAGGAATGTTGAGTAGTAAATTACTATCTTCAAATCGTCCTACTCGATATCTTTTATCATCCCTTTCAGTTGGAACGAAGATGTTGCGTTTTCAATGGTAGAACAAGTGTCTTTGGATGAATCCCAGATTTCCTTTGTAGTCTTACTGAGAAGATACTCTTCACTTATTCCAAGTTTCATGGAGTTCACAAGCCATGACATAACCATGGAATTTTCTGCATACCATGTTTCATATTTTGGATCATTGGCTACTGGTTGAGTTGCTTCACTGGTAGGATACTTCTTCGTTCCTTTTCCACGAACGAATAAGACGATGCTCTATGACATTGAGCTTGTACCCTATGATGGAGTGAGGTAGCACGTCATTTGTGGTGCTGTGAACCAGATCCATCTTAGGCTGTGAGTTCCCTTCATGCGATTTCATTCCAGAGTCCTCCACGCCTCCACGAGAGGCATTGTAAGGTGCCAAAATTGATAGGTCTTTGAAACATATTGCCTCAAGCTTAGATACCATGAGGAAATCAAAGCGATTCTCTATTTTTCTTATTTCTAGATTGAAAATACAAAAGGGATTATAAGGATTATGGTGTGCATAAATCATGCAGCCAGATCCTTGATTGATCAGCTAAAAATAAAGTATAATAACGGTGTTTTATTGATCCCACGATAATAGGGATTGGTAGCTATACACAACCTAGGGTTTTTGTGGAGTTTTAGCGAAAAATGGTATTTCTTATTGATGCAATATTGAGATACACCCTGACTATATATACGGAAGAGAGAATAAATGCTAATAATGCCTAATAAACACTAATAAAGGCTATACATTGAGAGACAATATTTACAATAAATATTAGATATTCCCACACTCCTCCCAGTTGGATCATAGATGCTAATCATGTCCAACTTGCTTATGCAATTCTCAAATGCAGGTCCAAGTAATCCTTTAGTTAAAACATCAGCTGCTTGCATCTTTGTAGGCAAATACGTCAAACATAGAATTTCGTCTTCCACTTTTTCTTGGATAAAGTGTCGATCTATTTCTACATGTTTAGACCTATCATGTTGCACTGGATTTAAGGCCATTCTTATGGAAGCCTTATTATCACAGTAGAGCTTCAATAGTGAGTTTGCTTCAACCTGTATTTCATTCAAAACTTGTCTCAGCCACAATTCCTCAGCTATTCCTTGAGCCAAAGCTCCCAACTCAGATTCAGCACTGCTACTTGAAACAACTCTTTGCTTCTGGCTCTTTGCTTCTGGCTTCTCCATGTAACTAAATTCCCCCATACAAATGAACAATAGCCAGAGGTTGATCTTTGATCTTTATAGGTTCCACCCCAACTTGCATCAGTGTAAACTTCGATAGATCTTTGCTCATGTTTTCTAAAGAACAAGCCTCTACCAAGAGAACTTTTTAGATATCTCAACATCCTGTAGACTGCCTCCATATGACTCTTCATTGGGCAGCTCATATGTTGACTGGCTACACTGACAGCAAAGGCTATATCTGGCCTTGTGTGAGAGAGAGATATATCAGTTTTCTAACAAGGTTTTGATATTTCTCCTTGTCAGATGCTTTTTGCTTTTCTTCAGCTTTGTCTTATACTTCACCTTCCTTGTTTACCTTAGGCTTCTTCGGTTTCTTGACCTTAATAGGAGTTTCAACAGGCCTGCAACCCAGCATACCTGTCTTCGTCAAGAGATCAAGTATATATATATATATATATTTTTTTTTGAGAAATAGATTCCTCTTCTTGACCTGGCAACTTCCATCCCAAGGAAGTATTTTAACAACCTGAGATCTTTGACCTCAAATTCCTTGCCAAGGGCAGCGTTCACTCTCTTTATCTCCTCAAGATGATCTCCAGTGAGTATTATGTCATTGACATGGACAATAAGAATACATTTCTTGCTTCCTTTGATCTTAACAAACATTATATGATTCCACAAGGCTTGATTGTAACCTCGAACTTTAGAACTTTTGAGAACCTGTCAAACCAAACTCTTGATGACTGTTTTAAGCCATATATAGACTTTTTAGTTTACAAACTTGATTTTCCTTGTCTTTATAGAACTTGGGAGGCAGAGTCGTGTAGACTTCTTCCTTCAACTCTCCATTCAAGAAAGCATTTTTTACGTAAAGTTGATGAAGAGGCCACTCAAGGTTAGTTGCTACGAACAATAAGACTCTGATAGTATTCAATTTTGCCACTGGAGCAAAGGTTTCTTTGTAGTCTAGACCATATGTCTGAATAAACCCCCTTGCAACCAAGTGTGCTTTCAACTTGTCAAAGGCACCATTAGCCTTGTATTTTAGGGTGAATACCCACTTACAACTCACTGTTCTCTTTCCTTTGGTTAATCGAACAAGTTCCTATGTCCCATTCTTTTTTAGGGCTCTCATCTCTTCCATGACAGTGCTTCTACCATTTGGGATGTTTAGAGCTTCTTGTATAGTCTCAAGTACTTTTACCTTATCAAGATTAGTAACAAAAGCCTGATATTGAGGAGAAAGTGCGTTGTATGAAACAAACTTCTCTATTGGATGGAAAGTACATGACTGAGGTTGCTTCCTCAAAACAATAGGAAGATCATGAACAATAGATTCACTAACTTGTTATGCACCATCTAGCTTTGGGGTTCCAAGAATTACCCCGCGTTCTATGTCACCATGAGTTTCTGTTTCAAGAACTACCTCTAGTTTAGATTCTCTTGCTGCTTCAGGTACAAGTTGCTCATTGTCTTTTGATTTCTTTTTCCGAGTGTAAACAAACAACTCTCCTTTTTGTGGTTTTTTTGCACCTCCTGTTACTTGCATGTGTTCTTTAAGTTGTGGCATAAGAGGTGATGGTGTTAGGGTAGGTGAAGGTAATGGTTCAGGGGATGGTGTAAACCATGGCTCAGGAAGCACCAGTTTTCTGTTAGGTTCTTGTCTCCTAGTCTGAGATTCACCTATGTTCTCCCCCTGAATTGAGGGATTAGTATAGAAAGGATTGTCTTATGAAAGGTCACATCAAGGCTCACAAATATATGTTTTGAGGTAGGATCAAAGCATCAGTGTCCTTTTTGAGTAGCAGAACAGCCAAGAAAGATGCATTTTGTAGCTTGAGGGTCAAGTTTAGTGTTTTGGTGGTTATGGACAAAGGCCGTGAAACCAAACACACAAAGCGGAAGATTGGTTTCAATATGAGATGTGTAGAAGATGCTTTGTGATTTGTGGAGAGGGTTTTCAAAGGACAAAATTCGACTGGGCATACGATTGATCAAATAGGTCGCGGTCAAAATGGCATCCCCTAATAGAACTTGGGCACATTGCAAGTAAATATGAGTGCTCTAGAAACATCAAGGATATGGTGATTTTTCCTTTCGGCAACCCCATTTTGTGGTGTATGGGTGCAAGAACTAGTATGAATAATATCATGCATTTGGAGGAAAGCACTCAAGGATTCATTAAAGTACTTAGTGCCATTGTCGGTGTGTAAAACTTGGATGGTGGTATTGAATTAAGTTTTGATCATGTTAAAGAAAGTCATGAATGTGGATGTAGCCTCAGATTTGTTTCTTAAAAGATAAACCCAACAAACACGAGTGCAGTCATCAATGAAAGAAATGAACCATGTTGTTTTAGTGCGATTGGGAGTATGGGATGGTCCCCACAAGTCACTATGAATGGTTGTAAAAGGTTTGGTAGGTGTGTATGTGGCTCTAGGAAATGAAGTTCTGTGGTGTTTGACAAGTTCACACACTTTACACTGAAGGTCACTAATATTCAGGTTTGGACATAGAGTTGGGAACAATCATTTAAGATATTGAAAATTAGGGTGACCCATCTTCTTATGTCACAACATAAAATCGTTAACTTTAGAGGTAGATGCAGAGGTAATTAGTGAGTTACTCACTCGAGTGGAGACTACGAAATATTAGAGCCCTTCATACTTTTTAGCACTTCTGATTGTTGCTCTAGATGATAGGTCTTGAAACATATAATAGGATGGGAGAAATTTAGCATAACAATTTGACTGCTTGGTCAATTGATCGACTGAAAGTAAATTGCAATCAAGCTTAGGCACATAAAGTATAGATTCCAACATTATAGAATCTGAAATTCGAATACTCCTTTTTCCTGCTACAGGTGCTAAGGAGCCATCTGCAATCTTTAAATTATTATTTCTAGCACGCGAAATGTAAGTAGTAAACAACTCGTGACAACTAGCCATATGATCGGAGGCACCAGAATCAATAATCCATAAGGATTTAGTCTGTGACATTGTTAGGGCTTGAAGAAAGTTTCACCTTTTTGCCACAAATATTGATGACTGTGACTCTGAGGTATATCCCACAACCACTACAGATTCTAACTTAGCAATTTTGTGCCTGGGTTTTAGCTTTAGTTTATCTGAGCATATCTCTATTGCGTGTCAAATTGCTGCAACATTACTGTTGTGGAGTTGGAAATAAAGATTGTTCCTCAGAAGCTTCTTAGATGAAGTAAAAAATTGATTACACAAAAGAAGTGTATAACACAGAAGAATCAACAGCAGGTAGACGCACAAAATTGCCCGCCCTGTAGCTTCTCCAATGAAGAAATACAAACCCACGCCTGAAACACGAGAGGAAATGGCTGGAAATAGAAAGTTGACGCCAGAGAAGATGATTTTTGCCAGAAACAGCCATGCACGTGCCAGGGAAGCCTCATTGGACATGAAGGTGGTGCGTGGAGACCACACGCGCTGTCATTTGTTGCCGTCTTCCGGGGTTTGGCCGATCGGAGCATTTTTGGCAGTCCTAGGTGGGTGGTGAGATCCAGAGATGTTGTATGCAAATCTTCACCCTCACACCCAACTCTCTCGTCAGCTCACTGAAATCCTAGGTGTTTTTTCTTTCCTTTCTCTGTCCCCCTCAGCTCTGATACCATGTGGAGTTTTAGAGAAAAATGATATTTCTTATTGATGCAATACTGAGATACACCCTGACTCTCTATATATAGAAGAGAGAATAAATGCTAATAATGCCTAATAAACACTAATAAATGCTATACATTAAGAGACAATATTTACAATAAATATTAGATATTCCCACAGTTTTATTAGTTAATGGGCCTAAAGATATGGGCTGAGCCTTCTATTCAACAAAAGGCTTCAGAGAGGGGAAATAGGGTGAGTCCCTGTGATTCATCCTTCGACATCTTCAAATGTTGCTCTTAGGCCAAGTAAGAACTTGGAAGCTTTCCCTTTCAACTGTTTAGGCGTAGTAAATTGGTAAACCAAATCAGCACTGCAAGACCTTTGGTGATTATCAACTAGATCAATCTGTTGCCTTATTTTCAACAAGGAGTTGTAGCATTGCTTGACACTCATCTCCCCTCAGTTTGAGTTCATGCTACATCCCTTTAAGTTGGAAAATGGTGGTTTTGTTCTCCATCGATGAATAGGTTCTTCTCACTACATCCCTTATCTCTAGTTATTGTAGGGAGGTAGGTCTCACTTATCTCAGGTACATGGAGTTAACATGCCATGACATAATGATAATAATTTTTGCAATCCAAGTTTCAAGTCTCAGATACACTTGCTGCAGGTTGATTAGCCTTGCTAGTGAGGTAATTTCCTTCCCTTTCCTTTCGGCAAGTTTCAAGTCTCATATACACTTCTGCAGGTTGAGTAGCCTTGCTAGTGAGGTAATTTCCTTCCCTTTCCCTTTGGCAAACATGAGACACTTTGTGGCCATTGAAGGAAGTTGCTTTCATTGAGTTTGTGCCCAATCATAATTTGAGGGAAATGTCCTAGCTGTTTGGTATAGGTTTAAGGGCATTGAGAGGCACCTGGTCAGGTGATGTTTGATGCATTGTTGACATGGACACAATGGTAGTGCTCCTTGAGTTGATGTGAAGTGTGATGCCCATCATCCCAAACAATTCCCTAATTTTGGGCTCTGTGGTTGCCCATCTTTGATTAGCATGGAATTTCCTAGGCTAGGGTTTTCTTTCATTGATTCAATAGAGAGATTACAGAAGTGATATAACTCACAAGAGGCAGTCACAAGTGGTGCTCAATTCCATGATTATTGGAGAGAAAGTCATGGGAAATAAGGTGGAATAAATCTGATATAAATCCTAAGAAGAGATAATAACAGATATCCAAATAATCATGACAAATTGACAGCATTCAGATTAAGGAGCTACTGCTTCTGTGTCTTTAGTCTTGCATCATTGCTTTCATTCAATTATTTTTAAAATTTTCGGAAGGTTAGTTATTCTCTATGTAGTTGGTAATGTTTATTGCATTATATTGTATGTAAATGGTTAATGAACTTATGACTGTCATGCTTAATTTACCTGGATTGAAGCTGGGCTACATGTGCTCAGGCTTTGACACTTGAGTATTGATAGGACAACAGTACTTAAGTGGTTGGCTCATCTACTCTTCACAGCTATGTGTATTCTAGCCAGATCCCTTGACATTTTAATGATTCAAGATCTCCAATAAAAGTTCTAAATTAAGTTTTCAATGTCATAGATTTGATTAATGCACTGAGCTGTGAAGGTCAGCTTTGTTGAGGTCATATGGATGAGCTGTAAGACATGACAAAGTCATTTATCTTTTTTTGAGCGTTCTTCATGTGACATCTTTTCTCTTTCTGTCCTGATTTTTTTAGATCAATTTATTATACTGTGTCACCTCTTGCTTTTTTAATTGACTTGTCTTCACACCATGCATTTAAGCTTCTTCTTTCTTCAATCATGCCACTTGAAGTTTCTTTCAGTATATTATTTCTGGTTGCTTTTTTCTTTTGTGAGTGGGGAAAACAAAGCAGGATATATAAAAATTGGATATTTGGTATCACCAGAGAAATTGTGTTACTATAATGTCTGGATGCTGGGAAATGTGTTTACTAATGAGGATATTTTGATCCTTTTGCCAGTTGGAAATCGATCCACTGTCAAGGATGATCTTCTTAGTCGACTTGAGCAAACGGGTGCAACTGAAAGTTCCTCGACATATAGTTGGGCCAGTCAGATGGAAGAGCAGAGACAAGTTACTGTTGAAAAAGCTAAGAGCGTTATGCAGAATATTGTGGCTGCTGTCAATAACCTTTGGTGTCTGAAAGATGGATTGCATGCTGCAGTGTTAACAAAACTCCCAGGAGATGGTAAGAATAGGTTGCTTTATATGATTATCTTTTAATTTTATTCCTTAGTTGCGTCTTAACTTTTTGAGACTTCCTATTTATAGGCATGCGTGGGCAGAAGTCCTTCATTGATCTAAACATGGAAATTAAAACCTTGAGATCGGCATTTTCTGAGCTTCATTTAAGGCACAAGTCTTTGTCTAGTGAGTTCCGAAGTCATCGAGATGTTGATGCCAAAAATAAAGTTGAACTTAAAAGATTGAAAGGTAAATTTCTTTGCTATGTTCTTGATCATCCAACTTTACATATATCATATAAATTTATCTTTTTGAGCTCCCTGTCTATAAGTTAAAAACTAAGGTCCTGCTTGGTTGGAGGATTTTCTTTTTGTTGGGGGTGGGATGGGGGAGTTAAAATTCCCAGGAAGTATATAAATTCCATTTGTTTTGTCCATTAAAACATAGTAGTTTCGATAGTGCTTTTGTTACTTATGCCCTTGCAATGTTGTGGTTTAGTATTGTATATATGGACAGCTCTTCCAAAAAGTTTATGGTGTTTTCGTTACTTGGTTCTGTCATGAGATTGTCCTTGTCAGTTATGGTTTGTGGATATCTTGGACTTTATTAAGCTGTACTTTTTTTTTCTCTCTATTAAATTGCTATTATCACCTATAAAGATTGGTGTTATATATTGTAGTAATTGTGCTTTTAGAACATTTAAATCAATATATCAATATTCAATAGATAATATTAAATATGTGGTGAGTAGCCTCGTTTTCAGCCCATTAGCAGTGCTGCTTTTCGTGCAATGCACAGGAAAATGTGTTTGGTTTCATATAAAGTTGGATTGCTTATTTTCATGTTTCATTTCCTATGTTTCTTAGTCTTCTTTGTTAACCACCAACACCCCCCCCCCCAAGCGGGGGCATACCAAACATGCCCTAAGAAAAGGAGGGAAGAGAAGAAAAATGGAGTGGTTCTTATCTATTTTATAATTGAAAGGATGTCACGTGATCTTCAATTTGTGTCTTGTTGTGATTATTTATAGGGGAACTGGCAAACACTGTTGCAGAACTAGAAGAAAGTAATCACAAATTGGCAACTCTTAAGGCAGAGAGAGATGCTGCAAAAGGAGCAGTTTTTCCTGTCTTGAATGTTGGAACTAAGCATGCTGCTAGTGATAAGATCAAAGACAAGCAAAAGGATTTGCAAGATATGGAATCTTCTTTGAAGGAGATATTGGTATTCTTTTATTAATTTTATAATTCCATTTTGGTTCTGAGATTTTTGGGAACTCGTACCTTAGTTGAGTTTTACAGGACCAAGGATCCTCCAGGCTAATGGAACTGCGAAATCTTCATGAGGAAAGAATAAGAATATTGCAGCAAATTTGTGATTTGCAAGTTAGTTTTCTTTACTGTTTACATCTGCTCCTCTAATTTTTATTCTGGGAGTAAGTTGTTGTCTGTTGTCTGCTCGTCATAGACAATTTCATTTTTTTTTGTTTATATTATTTTATTTGAGATGATTTCATCAGAACACAGTGAGGAATTTGAAGTGTATTATGTCTTCCCATGCATTCCAACTGGCAAGAGATCAGATAGAAAAGTCAAAAGTAGAAGTTCTTGAGTATCAGACCTTATTTGAGAAACTACAGGTTGTAACTGGTCGGTAGTTTCATTATGCCTTTTGAATGTTTTCTATTTGTTGAGATTTGCTTCTGATATGACTGTTATTGTTATTTTTCCTCGTGAATCCATAGGTTGAGAAGGACAGTCTTGCTTGGAGGGAGAGGGAGTGGTACATAAAAAGTGATTTGGTAGACGTTTTTCAAAGGTCTATGTCAGTTGTTGAATCTAAAGTGGCTGATTTAGGGACTGAAATAAAGAAGAAAATTGAGGAGAGAAATGCAATAGAAAATAAACTGCAAGAGGCGTCTAGGGAACCAGGTCTGGATTTTTTTTTTTTAATTTTTTTTATGGTAATGGAAATTTTTGTTTTATTATTACTATCACTATCATTTTAGACCTTAGTGCAGCCTGGTTTGATACATCTGTGATGGAGCTTTTTATTCTTTTAGGAAGGAAGCAAATTATTGCAGATTTTAAATCCCTGCTTTCTTCATTTCCTGAAGAAATGGGATCTATGCAAAGTAAATTAAGTAAGTATAAAGAAGCAGCTTCAGACATTCATTCTCTGCGTGCAGATGTACAGTCTCTCTCTAGTATTCTCGAGAGGAAGGTGTGTATATTTGTTTAATATGCACTGATACTATTAGCAGTACGCTGCCACAAGTCTTGAAATTTTCTCTTTTGTTGTTTTTGCCTTTTCAGATAAAGCAATGTGATGTTTTATCTAGTAAATCTGCTGATCAGCTTGCTGAGATACAGAGGCTGCATGCTGTGGTATGCGTTGCTTTCATTTTAAGTTTTGGTTAATGAGGGAAGAGTCATTACTGGAAAGTAGGAAAGGCAATCACAATTAAGGGAAGGACATGATATTTTCTCGATCAGAGTTGCAAAGGAGAAACACATAAGTGATAAACTGTCAAAATATGAAGGCTTGCTGGTTCTTTTGAGTGTCTGTTGGGGGTATAGTTTATAGTACCATTGCCGGAAAACCAAGAGGGAGACGCCATTAATAGGATCTCATTTATCGACCAGGAAAAAAAAAAAAATAACAGGATCCCATTTTTTGATGACTATTTCCAAGGGATACCTTAAAATTTGTCTTACCTGATTTTACTTTTTGCCTTATTATAGAAATTGTGATATTATGTTTGACTGGTTTCTTGGTACAACTTCTGGGGCAAAATTTGGATGCATACAATGAGTTATTTTTAGGTGTAACTTACTATTTTAAATTCACAAGCAATGTAGACGAATGCCAATAGTGCCCTTACTATGTTGAACCCCCATGATGCCTAGAGGTGAGAGCATTTGAAAAGCTCTTGCCTGGGTGAAGGAAGGTGCTAAAATAAGGAAAAAAGTTGAAAATATGCTGCATAAGTAGAGGGTAGTTATATATAGCAATTATGATAACATTTGACAGATTAATTAATCATTCAAGCATATTAAAGCAGTTATCTATTGATAACTTAACTATTCAAAGATAATAATATAAAACAGTTATCTATTGACTGTTTCAAAGTGAATGATTAAGTGTCAACAATAAGCCTTATTGCACTAGGTGGGGTCGGTTACATGGATTGCACGATGTCATTGTGTTTTGTTGTCAACCAAGTCTTTGGGAATATTGTTGACCAAGAGGTTTCATTCAACAACTTTCATACAAGAAGAAGAAGAAGAAGAAGCTTTATCCCACTAGGTGGGGTTGGCTACATGGATTATACGATACCATTGTGCTTTATCATTTATTAAACTTTTAGAAATATTGTTAATTAAGAGGTCTTGATCAACAACTTTTAAAAATGTTCTCTTTGGGCTTCCTCTATCCTTCTTGACAGTGATCAAAGTTATCTGTTCCACTCTTCTCATAGGTGCCTCCTGTGATCCTTTTTGTACATGTCCAAATCATCTCAAGCAATGTTCTACCATTTTTCCTTTGATAGATGTGACACCCATTTTTTCCTGTATGCGCTCATTTTTTCTATTTATCTTTACGTGTATGTCCACACATTCATCTCGACATTCTCATTTTTGTTATTCCAACTTTATGTTCTTGTTGTCTCGTTATAGCCCAATGTTCACTACCATATAATATAGCTGGTCTTGATAAACCATCTCTTCAAGTTTATTAGGTACCTTACGATTGCAAATAATTCCTTTGGCTTTTCTCCAATTAAAAATAATTCTTTTAACTTTTCTCCAATTAAACCACCCAATTGTATCCTATGTGCAATATCTTTATCAATTTTCTCATTATGTTGAATAATCACTTCTAAATGTCTATTGAATAATCACTCTTAAATATCTAAAATTTTTCATTTTCCACTTGAGGTATGGTGTGATCACCTAATTTCACTTTCAAATTACTACTCACCGACCTCTTATTAAAATTATAATGTAGATATTCCGTTTTACTCCTATTCAGGCAGAAACCTTTTGACTCCAATATCCTCCTTCATAACTCAACAACTTTCATGAGTTTTTTTTTCTTCCTCTACCCCTTTTTATATGGCTTAGGACTGTCTATTCCATTCTCCTCAGTGGTGCTTGCCATGGCTTTCTTTGTGCATGTTCAAATCATCTCAAACCATTTTCTACTATCTTTCCCTCAATACGTGCCACGCTTACTTTTTTTTGTATGTGCTCGTTACAGATTTTATCTTTTCGTGTATGTCCACTCATCCATCTCAATCTTCTCATTTATGTTACTCCAACTTTACACTCTTGTTGTGACTTTAAAACTCAATATTCACTATCATATAGTATGGCTGGTTTTATAGGACTTTAACAAGACTTTCCTTTAAACTTATTAGGTACCTTTCGATCATCAATAACTCCTTTAGCCTTTCTCCATTTGAATGATCCTGTTTGTATCATATGTGCAGCTTCCCTATCAATTTCATCATCATTTTGAATAATTGCTCTCAAATACCTAAACTTTTCCACTTGTGGTAAGATCTGATCTCTCAATCTCACTTACAAATTACTTTTGATTGACCGCTTACCAAAATTTCAATGTATATATTCCATCTAAATCCCTTGATAAAAGCCCTTAGACTCTAGGTCCTCCTCTATAACTCAAGTGTGGAGTTAATTTCTTCTCTTGATTCTGCAATAAGAATTATATCATTCGCAAAAAGCATGCAATTGGGGATTTTCTCTTGAATATACTTAGTCATAACATCTAAAATTAGGTCAAATATATAAGGGCTCAAAGATGATTCTTGATGTAGGCCAATCCTTATAGGAAAGTCTTTTGTTTTACCATCAGATGTTTTCATACTAATTGTTGCCCCTCGTACATATCTCATATAGCTTTGATATAAGCAACTTGAACTCTTTTCTTTTCTAAGATTTTTCAAAGCAATTCTATTGGCACATGATCATAAGCTTTTTTCAAATCAATAAATGTGAAGTAGTACTAATGGGGTATAGGATAAAGCTTTTATTATTATTTGATAAGGACCCTAAAGGAAATTATAAAAATGAGATCTTATGATGAATGATATTTTTGAATAGTTAATTGTTCATAGAAACCCGTGGCGTTGTTAGATTTGTGTAGCGGATCTCACTTGGTGAGATAAAGTTTGTTGCTTTTGTAGTAGTCATAGTAGAATAAGTCAATGATGGAGATATGGCAAAACAAGGAGATAAGTTAATCTAGCATGAAGATGTATTACTTAGGGTATTTGGGGTACAAGATCTTTTCTTAGCTTAGAGGAAAAGGTAATGTTTGAATTCTGTAGCCATTGATATACAATAACATTTTTAATTAGGTGGTAAATGCATTGGGATTACTTGATTTGCTTTTGTTTATAGCTAGGGATCTTATAGCTTTGGGATTTGGCTTTTGTTTATAGCTAGGGATTTTATGTTTGTCAGCGTTCCTTCCTATACATGGTGTTTGGTTCAATAAAATAGAGTGGAGGGATTTCCATAGAGAGGAGGGGAGGGTGGGGGGATGGACTTTAATGATCCTTTCAAATCTCCCTGCTTTTGGACAGGAGGGGAAGGAAAATTCTTTCTGTCATTTCCCTTACACTTTTTTTTTTTTAAATCAAACAAAGTGAAGGGAGAGCCTTCCATCCATTTTGTTTATGATGCAAGGGGAGGTCCCTCCCCTATCCTTCCGTTAAGTCCTTCCTACCGAATGCACTGTTAAGGTTATGTGGGTTTGCCTTTATAATATTGGCATTAGTAATGTGAACCAGATCATTTTTGACCTATGAGGATATCAATGTATCCATATATAATATAAAATTTCAAACTTTGTACAATGCACAGAAAACGTGTGATGATAGGAGTGGACTCAGGCCTCGTGCTGACATATGCTAGGAGAATGAAGAGGATGAGGGATGAGTTTTTGTTGACTTATACGAGAAGAAAGAATAAGGGGTGGGCCCATGTAAGACTTAAGAGTGTAAATGAAGAATTGTTTTACCTCTGGCTGTTATAGGAGAACTTGAGAATATAGTCTGGTTGGGGAACCAGAGGGAGTTAAACTGATGAAGAATAAATTTATGTTGGAGAGCATATGCCTCTTGAATGCATAGGAGCCTTAGCTTAGTCTTCATTTTCTTCCTTCTTTTGCTATAACTCTAGCTAATCCTGAGACTTGCACCCTAGCAGGATCTTGTATGCATAAATAATTTAATTCTGGGGTGGGATGTATCACTAGTTAGGCTACAAAGTTCAACTACGAGACTAACTCCTTTTAATGAAATAGATACAAAGCAATATGATGGCTTGCTTTTCTATCTTCAGACTAAAACATACTTGGAACTCCTAGATAATCTTTGACTCCTAACCTTTTAACAGTTATTTGCTCTTTTTGATATTTATCTGAGATTTTCCGAGCTCAACATTTGGTTTTGTTGATTTTTAATTCCTATTTTCACCCTTTTCAATAATCTTTCTTGTCTTGGCAACTTGTGCAGGTCCATGATTTGAGAGAAAGTGAGCTAGAGTTGAAGTTGATTCTGGAAATGTATAGACGTGAGTCCATTGATTCAAGGTTGGGACAAATCTAGAATTGGTCTGATAAATCACTATTATTTTTTTCTCATTAAATTTGAAGGACAGGTTTGGGCAGCTTTGACCTTTTTTTTTTTGGCAAAGCTAGTAATTCAGATAAACTTTGTACCCAATCTGTGTGGTTTTGGGTTATTGCCATTCTAGATCTTGTAGTTTCTCGAAGGTCATTTGATTAATATGGAACACTATTGAAGTCTGTCTGTCTGCAGGGATGTTGTGGAGGCACGGGATTCAGAATACAGAGCATGGGCCCATGTTCGAAGTTTGAAATCTTCTCTTGATGAACACAACTTAGAGCTTCGAGTTAAGACGGCAAATGAGGCAGAGGCTAGATCTCAACAGAGGCTTGCTACTGCTGAGGCTGAAATAGTGGACTTGAGACAGAAATTTGATGCTTCAAAAAGGTCATCTATTGTTTTGATGCTGTATATTGAAATCTCATACTAATATGGTGTGCATCTAGATGCATTGCTTCACACGTGCCTATTTGTATAAATAGTTAAAGCATTGCCCTTAATGCTATGTTTGATGTTGAGTAATGAAGAGGTAAGGGACCTTTTGGTGTTGGGAGATTGTTATTAGGAGGGGAGGTGGATGAAGAATGTGTTTCTGCGAGCAGGTTCTTTCAGTAGATATTCCTGCTGTCTCCTCTTCCTATCCTTTTTTTTTTTTTAAATTTTAATTTTCGTAATGAGTGCTTGTTATTCTCACTGTGCAGTTTAGTGAAACTCTAAAAAAGTATTATTTAAATGAAAGCAAGACTGGAGCTAAAGGTGATTACAAGGAAGTAGGCATTTTCTTAAAGTGCTGAGAGGTAGGATAGGTGATATTTTGTGGACAAATGCACAAGTTAAATACCTTTAGCCTTGATGATTAAATTTAAAAAAAAAAAATCAACCAACTAAATTGAAACCTAGATCAAACATGAGGGAAGAAAATGAGGTTTTTGCCCAATTTAATTATGCGACACCTACAGGTATACAACTGCAAGTTTGTTTTTTGGTGACATAATAGCTTGCTTTAATTATCATGTGTTTGGACAAATTTATTTATTCTTGATGTAAATAAATGGAATCTAGTCAATGGCTTAATTTATTTCAAGATTGGTGATTAACTCCATCGACCTTTAATATTCTATTTCAGGGAGAAAGGTAAACTTTCTGATGTCTTGAAATCAAAAAATGAGGAAATTGAAGCCTACTTATCTGAAATAGAGGTTAGACTCTATCATAAAATATCCAATTTGATTTCTTCTTTGGAAGCAAAGGTGATATTTAATTATTCAACTTCAAGCATTTTCTAACTTCCATAATTTTGATATCAGTCTGACACTGTTGAGATTGTATTTCTATAGACTATTGGGCAAGCATATGATGATATGCAAACTCAAAACCAACATCTGTTGCACCAGATTACTGAAAGAGATGACTACAATATCAAGGTAGGTTGCTTTCTAAGACCAAAAAAGTTGCTTGTTTTTCCTTTTCTTTTTAATTGGTTATTATTATGCATGTTTAGTTGGAATTTCATGGTTACTTGTTGCCGTTTTTTTTTTCTTTTTTGGGTAATGAGCCAAGTTCTCTTTTCCTATCTTGTTCCAAAGAATAAGAGAGAATGGTTTTAAAAGCCTTCATCTGGAAGGCATGCGTTACATTTATTTATTGTAGGGAGCATTTCAATAGCGTGAATTACAACCATTGTGGGACTCATATAGCCTAACTTGACATACAGATAAACTACTATTAATACTATTCTAACACGGCTCCTCAAGCTGAATCATATAATCCAATTCTCCGAACTTCTTACGAAGCATGGAAATACAGAGAAAAGTGGATCACAATTGTTTTCTATTTAATCACATAACATTTGTATATTTTCCAATTTACAGAAGTTCATACCAATTCAATGCAGTTGGGCTGTTCTAACATTAGATATAATTGGGCTTTCTAACAACAGACATGCTAGAATCTCCTATGACCTGGCCTCCTGTATTCAGCTTGGCACGTTTGTGCCTCCTTACAAAAGTTTTAAAGGTTTAGGAGGTTGTTGTACCCTATTATAGTGCATGTTTGTCCTTTTGCTGTATAGTTCTGCTATCGTGAAAATAACTTCTGCAAGAATCACCGCTGAAAAAATGCTTGTTTTTGGCTATTTCTGTTTGATTTGCTGTTAGCAAAAATTCTAAATATATGCTTCTCAACACAAAAGCAATAAAAAACTTCTTTTGACCCAAATGCAGCTATAGATAGAGGCCACATTTCTTTATAAATAGCATAAGGTGGTTTTATTTACTTAAAAATACTAAGGCTTTGTATAAACAAACCAGAGGCTGTTTAAATTCCCTTTTGGGCGCCTGTAATTCAAGCATTTCAGCTTTCTAGTCATACATAGCCCACTGTTCCTGCACTTCCTTTCTGGAAGTTATTTTATAGCCATCCCTTCCTACGCTTTTAGAAGCAACTCAGTGAGGTGGTGTTTGGCAGTACATGAATAATGAAATTGCCAAGATTTGGGAATCTATTTGTTAAACAACTGAGTGCGATATGTGAAGAAAGCATCATGCTTATGTTATTTAAGACACGGACATAAATAATTTATTATTTTTCATATTTCTAATACTCAAATATCTTCTGGTTACTTAATATGAAAAAACTAAGCTTCCTATGTACCAAATTGTACTCTGGCTGGTGCCATCCTTCTGGGACAAGCATCTGGCCTGCTACTTCCAACCTTAAAATGTCTCTTATATCAATTAGTCTTTTATGTTCATACATGGGCCAGCCTCTTGGAACTCCCATTAAATGCCCACCTAACCAAAGACCCGCAATAATTAGGAGCCTAGGACTTTTTTCACATCATTCACTCACCCACAAGCATTCTGTTTTCTTTACAGAAATCATCTCTTAATCATTAGGCATTGTTCCCTTCTTGTGCTCAGAAAGCATAGTCTGTTGCCAAGTATTATCGGCCCTTAGCAGTTAATATTATACAAGGCATTTTCCCAGAAGAAGTAAATGCATAGGCCAACAGCAGTTTCTTACATACTTGAGGATTACCCTCTGCTTCCCTTTACCCTATCTCAATCTTCTCAGCAGAGAAAAATTGGCAGTGGATCTCAGCTTTATCATTGAGGGATGCCCCTTATGCCTCTGTATTGATTTCTCTTTCCTCTGCCAAGGCTGTGGACAGGGCAAACAAGATGCCATGGTCAGACACCTGACTAGAGGATAAGATTAACTAAATGCTAGAATGAGAAGAATTAATCAGTATGCTTGACAAATTTGATTCTCTCATCATTCCATATTGTGACACTAGCACTTAGATAAGGTGTTACCCTCCTGCAATTTGTATATCCCTAAACTGTTGAGCATGTAGGTTGTGTCATTACAACCTTTATATGTGCCCTTGGGTTGGTGTTGGACAGTTGAATTAAGGAAATGCAGAATTGAGTATATACAAATGTGAATTCAGTGTGATTATTGAGGTAAAACTCATGAATGTTTCACCTCAAACCATCATGTAAAATGTTCACTGCCGTGAATGATAAAACTGAACGACATCTGTCTGAACTTTTTTTACGAAATAGATATATTTGTCATTTGACATTTTTGCGGGTTTGTTTCTTTTGATGCAGCTTGTCCTAGAGGGTGTGAGGGCAAGACAAAAACAGGAATCTTTCATCATGGAAAAGCAGGCCATTGAACGGGAGATCCAGCAATCAAATGCTTCCCTTAAATTTTATGACATGAAAGCTGCTAGGATTGACGACCAGGTAGCTGGTCTCATTTAATCACATTTCAGGTGTTAATATTTTTTGACTTTTGTATACTTGATATGCAGTTAAAGTTCTGTTCAGATCAGTGTCAGAGACTTGAGGAGGATAAGGTTCAAAGTTCTGTTACTTTGGAAAATACACAAAGGAGGTTGTTGGATGTCAGAAGATCATCTCAACAAGCCAGAGAAACTGTGGAGGAAGTGCAATCTAAAGTTGGTATTAGTCGTGTAACTTGTATGGAGTTACAAGTAGACATAGAGAGAGAAAGGTATGGCGTTTGAAAACAGATTTTTCCTTTCCTAGCTTTCAGGACAGAGCAGTTAGGGGCCTACTCTCTTGTCATCAGGTTTGCCAGGAAAAGATTAGAGGAGGAGCTGGAGGTTGCCAGGAGAAAGTTTTCTTACCTTCAGGCGCAGATTGAGGGCTCCTCTGTTATTGAAAAGCTTCAACAGGAACTAGGAGAATACAGGGAAATTGTCAAGTGCAGTGTCTGCCAAGACAGGACGAAAGAGGTAAACCTTTTTGTGTCTTTGAATGTTTAAATTTTATTTATTTGATGTCCCGAGATGTTATCTGGAATTTAAAGAGTCAAATAATTTTCACAGTTGAGTAAGTACTGGCACAGATTTCTGACATTGCAAGGGTGAACAAGGGATATGATATGAGCTTCTAGAAATATGTCAACTCGTGTTGTGCTTTACACTTGATACATTACTTTTTGAAGCACATTGAAGTTGAATAAAGTAATTGGCTAGTTCAGTTCTATTTATCTATGCATGAAGAAATAATTAAAAATTATGAAGCGTTATTGATTTTGAATGTAAACAATAGCTGATATGAAGTACTTAGGTAATTTCCTTTTTATTTTTCCTCTTGTTGTCTTCACCTTTGTTGTGGGTAAATTTAATTAAATATCTTTTATATTCCTTAGTGATGGTATGCAATATGGTCTTACCAATACCAGTAAATGTGGCTTTTTAATTTTTTGACTAGGCATTAGTTGGAGTCTTATATGTGTTTTGGTTACAATATTTCTTGGGCACCTATAAAGTTGCACTGAGCCAGTTCAAAAGTGTAAACTTCAAATCATTTGACCAGTTTCCAATTTATCCTACTGGCTTGGTCTGTTATAACATTCAAGAGACTTTAAAATTTTATTTGTTGAATAAAATATATTATCTTGGGCAATATATATGTGAAGCTTGCTAAAACTGAAATGACAACCAAGGACAGGGAATCCTGAAAGGATAAGGATTAATCCTAAAGAGTGATAGTGATAATTATCAAACTCCTTGATGACAAAGCAATCTTAATCCTAATTTATAGATAAAGGATGTGAAAGTGATTCCAAATTATCCTTCAAGACTCTAGTGAGTGTATAAATGAAGAAATTGGTTGAGCAATTGAGTTCTTGGCTTCAATTTTATTCATAGCAGTCGCAGGTTACATATAGGGAGAAAACAACGGTTTATTACCCAATCAAAGAGAATCTAGAAAATTAAAGTATGATCTGATAGTCTCAGATATGATCTTAATCTGAAAATCAAATAATATAAAAAGATACAAATATCTGTTATTAAATTAGAGGAAACCCATCCTAAACTAGAAAATTAAAAGTATGATCTGATAGTCTCAGATATGATCTTAATTTGAAAACGGAATAATATAAAAAGATATAAATATCTGTTATTAAATTAGAGGAAACCCATCTTAAATGGGCTTGGGCCATCTGTGCCCTCCAACACTTCCCCTCAAGGTAGAGAATAGATGTTCATCATTCATAGCTTGCTTGTTAAGCCTTCAAATTTAGGTTTTGATATGGCCTTGGTTTGCATCTGCAACTTGCTGACCAATAGAAATATTTGCAACATCAACAATTTTTCCTTCTATTTTTTCTTCGATAAAATGCTGATCAACATCATGTTTTGTGCTATTGTGATGCACAGGGTTCTCTACAATCTTAATAGTTGTGTTATCACAAAAAACTCTCATTGGACATCTAGGAGCTATCTTTAACTCATTACCAAACCATATGCCTTCACTTATCTCATGGGCTAGCTCTCTAAACTCTGCTTCTGCACTACTTTGTGATGCAACAAATTGTTTCTTACTTCTCCACCTTACCACGTTTCCCCACACAGGTATAATAGCTTGTGGTGGATGTTCTATCTTTAGCAGACCTTGCCCAATCAGGCATCAGAATGAACTTCAATTCCCCTATTACTTCCTTGTCTAAAATGTAGACCTTTCCCTAGTGTATGCTTCAAATGACATAGTATCCTATATACTGCAGTCATATGATCCTTATTTGGATTACTTGCAAATTGACTCACTGCGCCCATTGCATAGGAGATATCTGGTATTGTGTGAGATAAGTAAATTAGTTTGCCAACCAGGTGCTGATATCTCTTCCTATTCATGAGAGGACAATTTGATGGGTATCTAAGTGGAAAAGGAAACCCTACCTGAAGAAACAAGGAGTAGGAAAATTTTCTATATTTCCACAAGAGTTGAATGACTCGGTATTTACAGCAGAGGGCTGAAAAATATGGCCTAAGAATCAGGGAAGGAGAGATAACAGGAATCGAATAAAATCCTATCTAATAAAATAAAATATTTACAAAATAAAATATTTATTTTGCATATCTACACTCCCCCTCAAGTTGGACTATAAATGTTTGTCATATTCAACTTGCCAACCAGATATTCAAATTTGTCTCGTGCTAGACCTTTGGTAAGGATATCTACAATTTGCTCCTTAGTAGGTATATAGGTCAGGCGAATAATTCCATTGTCAATTTTTTCTCGTATGAAATGCCTATCTATCTTAACATGCTTGGTTCTGTCATGTTGTATGGGGTTGAGCGAGATATTGATGGCTGCCATGCTATATCAGAGTAGAGCGTGATTGGAAGATTCACATTTTTCTTTAATTCCTCTAGAATTCATTTGATCCATATGCCTTCACAAATTCCAAGAGCAACTGATCTAAATTCAGATTCAGCACTACTTGCAATTACACTTTTTTTTACTTCTCCAAGTAACCAAGTTGCCCCAAACATATGTGCAATAGCTAGAGGTGGACTTCCTATCAACTTGATCACTTGCCTAGTCTGCATTTGTGAAGGTTTCCACATTTTGTTTTTGAGTTTTCTTGAATAACAAGCCTCAACCAGGACTGCCTTTTAAGTATCTTAGGATTCTATAAACCTCATTCTGGTGTTTCTGTTTAGGATCATGTGAGTGTTGATGAACCATTCCAACTGCGAAGGCGATGTCAGGACGAGTGTGAGAAAGATACGAGTTTTCCTACCATATGTTGTTATCTACCCATGTCAACTGCCTTTCCAAGATCTTCTTCTTCACTAATTTTGTCAACCTGTATGGGTGTATCACTTGGTCTACATCCAAGCATGCCTGTTTCCTTCAGGAGTTCCAAAATATACTTTCTTTGTGAGATGTAGATCCCTTTCTTAGACCTAGCCACCTCCATTCCAAGGAAATATTTCATCTCCCCAAGATCCTTTGTTTGAAATGCTTGGGCCAAAGCCTTTTTTACTTGTGCAATCTCATTCACATCATCCCCTGTAAGTACAATATCATCCACATAAACTACTAGTATGGTAGTCTTACTATATTGATGGTTGAAGAGCAAGGTGTGGTCACTTTGTCCTTGAGTATATCCTTCCCTTTTTAGTACTTTTGTGAATCGTTCAAACCAAGCACGAGGGGACTACTTCAATCCATACAAGGATTTTCTTAGTTTGCATACTTGATTTGATCATTGTTCTGGGAAGCCAGGAGGCAACTTCATGTAAACTTCTTCCTTTAGTTCACCATTTAGGAAGGCATTTTTGATATTTAATTGGTGCAATGACCAGTCAAGGTTTTGCTGCCAGAGACATGATAACCCTGATTGTATTGAATTTTGCTACCGGTGCAAAAGTTTTTGTGTAGTCCATGCCATATACCTATGAGAATCCCTTTGCAGCCGGCCTTGCTTTGTACTTGTTAAGACTTCCATCTGCATTATATTTTGGTGTAAATACCCATTTGCATCCCACAGCCTTTTTTCCTTTTGGCAAATCGACTTTTTCCCAAGTACCATTCTTCTTTAGAGCTTCCATCTCTTCCATTACAGCTTGTCTCCACTTGGGTATAGCCATTGCTTCTTCAATTGTATTTGGTACTTTAATGCTGTCAAGATGAGTAACAAACCCATGATATCTTGAAGAGAGAGCCTAATAAGAAACAAAACGTTCTATGGGATGTCGAGTGCATTCCCTGGTTTTCTTTCTTACAGCTATGGGAAGATCAATATCTTCTACAACTTCACTTTCTTGCATATTCACTTGTTCACCCTCAACGGTCTCAACTTGATCACCATTAGGACCCACTGCCAGTTCTGTCTCTTGGTTAGTGCTAGGAACATGGGGTCTTGTGCCTGTCTTGTGTTTTCGTGTATATGTCTTCACATTGTGGTTTGTGTCTCCCCCTATCTTCTTTTTAGAACTAGGATCAAGCATATCCTCTTTCTTTGTGATTTCATCAGGGTTATTTTCAAGTTCAGGTTCAGGTTCAAGTTCAGGTTGTGCTAAAGTAGATAGTGGTGTGACATCAAGTTATGTTAAGGTAGGTGGTGTGACTTCAGGTTGTAGTGTTAAGGCCTGAAATTCACTCCAAGTCTCCCCCTGAATTGAGGACTGAGAGTAGAAAGGATTATTTTCATGGAAAGTAACATCATAGGTAACAAAGAGGTGCTCAGTAAGAGGATCAAAGCATTTGTACCCCTTTTGAGAGGTAGAAGAGCCCAGAAAAATGCAGCGGACAGCTTTGGGGTCAAGTTTCGAACTGTGATGTAGATGGACATAGGTAGTGCATCCAAAAACTCTCATTGGGAGGTTATTTTCAAGGAAGGAAGAGTTGTAGGTTTGGTGAAGAACCTGTAATGGTGTTTGGAATGGTAACGTTATGCTTGCTAAGCAATTTATGAGAAAGGTGGCAGTGAGAGCAGCATCATCCCAATGATATTTAGGAAAATGGCTGCTGAACAATAAAGCTCTAGTATTTGCATTCAGCAATGCCATTCTGCTAAGGAGTGTTAGGACAGGTGCTTTTATGGATAATGCCATGAGTTTTGAGAAAATTTGTTAGGGAAGTACTGAAGTATTCAGTACTATTGTCAGTGTGTAGAGTTTTTACGATACTCTAAAATTGGTTTTATATCATGTGATAGAAATTGATGAAGACTTGGGAAACATCTGTCTTGTCTTTCAGTAAATAGACCCAACTAACTTGTGTGTGATCGTCAATAAATGTGACGACCCATTTAGATTGAGTTCAATTTGGCATTCGAGATGGTCCCCATAAATCACTATGTATGGTTGTAAAAGGATGAGATGCATGATATGGTATGCTAGGGAAGGAAGTACGGTGATGTTTGGCCATTTCACATGAGTCACAGTAAAAATTGGAGCACTCTTTATTAGAACAAATAGAAGGGAACAATTTTGACAAATATTTAAAATTTGGGTGACCTAACCGCTTGTGCCATAACTCCAATTCACTAGTCCTAGGGAGAGACACTTTATTGCAACTTCTAACATCACGTTTAAAACATCCATCCAGGTAATAAAGCCCGTTGAATTCTCTAACATTGCCAATCGTCGTCCCCGTCAATAGATCTTGAAAAATACAATGATTTGCAAAGAAATCAGCATGGCATTTCTCATTTTTTGCTAGCTGGTTGATAGATAACAAATTATGCTTTTAACTTTGGGACATGAAGGACTGAATGAAGAGTAAGAGTTGGAGAGATTTTAATACTCCCAAAGCCCGCAACGATAGACTGTGATGCATTAGCAATCTGAACAGTGATTGTAGTTTTACAAGCTGTGTAGGCAGTGAAGAGAGTGTCATCATCAGTCATATGATCAGAGGCACCCGAGTCAACAATCCAACAATTTCCAGTACACATACCTTTGATTGTGGTCAAAGCATGAAAGAAATTACCTAGCTGAACCACAATAGCAGTAGGTTGTTTTGGCGGTCGTGGGTTGATTTGGAGGGCATTTAACATGTTCAGAAGCTGGCTGAGTTGCTCTTGAGAGAAAGTTGGTTGCTGTTGTACTTCTTCATTCTGTCTTAGCAACATAGCCACGACCCTTTCCCTTCTTGGGTTTCCAATCAGGAGGCTCACCATGAACGTCCCAGCAAGTGTCTTTTGTATGCCCAGTCTTCTTACAATGTGCGCAAACAATTTTTCCTTTGTTTTTCTGATCCCCTGAGCGAGCAGCGAGTGCTGAAGCTTCAGAGGAATTAGAACAAGGCGTTGAGTTATCTTTCAGCATGATCTGTAGTCTAGAATCTTCCCGACGGACAGTAGCAAATGCTTCACGCACTGAGGGAAGTGGGTCTAGACTTAAGATTCTTCCACGAACATCATCCAACTCAATAGTGGGACCTGCAAGGATTTCAAACAAACACTCCTTTTCCACACGTTTGTGAAACCTGATAGCATCCTCAGAGCACTTCCACTCTTCTTCAGTGTTCATATCAAGTTCTTGCCAAAGAACATTTTTTCGAGATAATATTCATTTAGAGTTTGAGTACCTTGTGTTTTCACCATCTGAGTATGCTTCTTTGACAGCCTCTCATATCTCACGTGCTCTGGGTAGGAACATGAAGCTTCTGTTTATGGTGGGTTGCATAGAATTGATGAGCCATGAGGGCACCATGGAGTTTGAAGACTTCCACAGTTGTAGAGCTTTGCTGTTTGACGCATCTGGGGCATGAATTTCCCCTGAAATATATCCCAGCTTGCCCCGTCCTTCAATGGTGAGTTTCACGGACTGGGCCCACTCTTTGTAATTATCTGTAGAGAGTTTTTCAAGCACCAGTGAGACCACTGATCCTTCGAGGGCAGCAGTTATAGAGTTTCTGCCACCCTGACATGGATTGGTTCTGGAAGATCCCTCAAGGTCAAGCAACTCATTGAACGTATGAGCATCTGACTGAAGGTTCTCGATTTCAGCCTCAGATGTGTGCTCGACTTCTCCCTCCTGCTCTGATACCATGAAGAAACAAGGAGGAGAATTTTTTATATTTCCAGAAGATTTGAATGACTCGGTGTATATAGCAGAGGGTCGAAAAATATGGCCTAAGAATCAGGGAAGGAGAGATAACAAGAATCAAATAAAATAAAATATTTACAGAATAAAATATTTATTTTGGATATCTACACTACCTCAAAAGCTAACTGTTGGTGGGAGAACAAACTCACCTAAATACCCTATTGAGTATCCCACACTACTCATGTGGGACGTGGTATTCCATACTATCAAGTCTCCATCAATTGGTCCTCCCCTTTAAAGCTAGTGTCTTGATGACTATACTCCATATCACTTAACTTGATCTCTTACCAGTTAGAACCTTCTACGGTAGCCTTCTTTAGAATCGCCAACAACTAGGCTTTGATGTCAATTGATGGGTACCTAAGTGGTGTGGGGAACTTTGCTTGAAAAGCTAGTTGTTGAGGGGAGAGAACTGACTTACTTAAATATCCTGTTGAGCATTTCATACTAATTAATGTGGGATTTGGTGTACCATACTACCAAGTCACCATCGCAATCTCAATTTTCCCTTATTCCCAATTTAAGATTCATCTCCATAGGAGTTGTAGCTGGTTGGCATCATAGCATTCTTGTTTCTTTCAATAAGTTGAGTGTGGACTTTCTCCATGATGCCACAATACCGTGTTTGGATTTGGCCTCTTCCATGCCTAGGAAATACCTTAGGATTCCTAGATCTTTGATCTCAAACTCAGTAGGTATCATCTTCAAACTTTATAACTTGCTGATATCATCTTTGTTAATGATTATGTCATCAACACAGAATATCAAAATGGCTACTTTCTTATCAGTGTTTGACAAAGTATGATCTATTTGGCATTGATTATGCCCCATTTTCTTTATTGCTTTGAGTAAACCTTTCTAACCACGCTTGGAGAGATTGTTTAAGACCGTACAAAGATTTTCATAACCTGAATATCCTGTTCTAATTTTTGTCGTCTTTGAATCCTGGAAGAATATCCACATATACCTCCTATTCCAAGATTCCTTTAAGAAAGGCATTTTTAACTTCTAGTTGGTGCAAAGGCTAATCAAGGTTAGCCACCAAGGAAAGTAATTCCTTGATTGTATTGAACTTAGCTACTGGAGCAAATGATTGCTGATAATCAATCTCATATTATTGTGTGAATTCTCTTGCAACCAACCTAGCCTTATATTTCCTCGTTGTTCCATCTGGGTTGTACTTCTTAGCAAATGCCCATCTGCATCCCACTGTTGATTTGCCTTTTGGAAGCTTAGTCAGCTCCCAAGTGCCTTGTTTAATCAATGCCTCCATCTCTTCATTGATTACAGCCGTCCACTCTAGACTTTTCATGGCTTCATTGTCATCCTTTGGTATATATTCAGCTGAGATACTAGCTATGAAAGCTCTCAAAGTAGGAGACAATTTGTCATGAGATACAAAATTACTGATAGGATGTTTGGTGCAAGATCTTAGCCCTTTTCTCAATGCAGTGGGCCACCCTAGATCATCAGACTGCAGATTTGAGGTTGAAGTAGATAATTGATGTGATGTACCTTGTCCTTGACTCCTTGGTGGCTGTTCTAGAGCAGATATTTGCTGCTGTACCCCTGCACCAGATTCTGTCTGGCTTCTTTCCGGATTCTGGACAGTCTGATCACAATCCTCAAACTGGCCATTATCATTAGTATTACCGGCAGACATTTTTGGGCTAATCAGGTATGGATTTAGGTATTCCTGATGCATTTTCAGGCTCGGTCAGCGGCTGATAATAGGATCGATGTTGGTGAGACTCATAAAATGGCTGATTCTCCCCCTGAATGGGCATTTTTTGGGTAGTATGGCTGTGTTTCAGCAAAAGATACATAATTGGAGGTTCAATTGTGCGAGGGAGGATGGTAGCCCTTGTACCCTTTTTGTGTTGTGTTTGAGAATAACCTAAGAATACACACTTTATGGCTCGGGCTTCAAGTTTGGAGGCATGAGAGGTGTGGATGTAAGCTGTACATCCAGACACTTTGAGTGGTGGTGTGTTCATGATCAAGGTGGCAGGATAAGTTTCAAGCAGAATCTGTTGCTGTTTTTTGAAACTCAGTTTTTGAGGGAGATCGATTGATTAAATCGGTGGAGGTGAGAACATCACCCCAAAAATGGTTAGGGACATTTGCAGCTAGTAAATGGGGCTATGTCATGTCAAGAATGTCTATTTTTTCTCGGAGACACCATTTGAATGGTTGAGAAGATTTGAATCGCCTATAGGGATAAGTATTGCATGTATGTTTGTCCATGGAACAATTCACAAGAAAAAGCTGAAAAATCTTTATTCATAAATTGAGGATACAATTTTTTTGAAATAATCGATACTAGGATGTCTAGAAAAGAAATGTAAAAGTCTTATTTGACCAACAGATTCAGTAATGAAACCAGTAGACATTTTGCTGTGAAGGATGCTTGCTGCGCTTGCTTGTCTTGCTCCACCTTTTTGCCTTTGAAAGTAATAAAGATCTCCGTCCTGTTTACACCAACCAATCATCTTCCCCAACCTCATATCCTGAGAAACAGAGTCATTTGATCTAAAGTCAACTTCGCATGCATTAAATTTAGTTAGGGTCCTAACAAAAATCAGATTGCAAGCTAATTTGGGAACATATATGACATTCTTCAATTCTACAGTAGGTGATGAAGTAATATTTGCCAATGCCAGCTACTTCTACACATGATGAATCTGGAATTTTTACAACCCATTGTTTGGGCATGGCCTTAGGTCCTTAAATAAGATGTCACCTGTCCTCCCAAATTCACAGTCCACATATCTGATCCCTGACACACAGAAAGATAAGCAACTGAAATCATACCTGATTTAGTACGTGACCAAGCCTGTGGCAGTACTCACTCTCGGTGGCTTCTCATGAGCACTTGGGAGCTTCTGCAATTGATCAAAATTCTCTTTTAATTGATTAAGATCTGGCACAGGTTTCTGTTCATCATCAGTAGAATACCCATGACTTTCTCTTCTTCCCTTCTGCTTGTCTTGATTAGGGTGCCCATGGATTTTCCTGCATTTGTCTCTTGTAATCCAGATTTGTTACAATGATCACAGAACATGTGACTTCCCTTTTTGCTTTATTCATCGTTGGTAGATGATCCTCAGGCGGCTGTGGCTGAAGATTCAGTAGGCAGGGGCATATTAGTTCTTCCTAATATACATTTACGATTCTCTTCCCTTTTAATGGTTGAAAAACTTCTTGGATTGAGGGAGCTGGGAGTAACTTAGAATCTGACTTCTGACCTCAAATTCTGGATTCAAACCAAATAAAAATTTATAAATTGTTTTGTTTCAACTAATTTTTGATAATACCTGGCATTTTCATTGCATGACCAGAATGGATTTCATAAAGATTGATTTGTTGCGACAGTTGCACCAATTGGTTGTAGGAGACAGTCACTGTCATATTGTTCTGCCTCAGCTTATTGAGTTGTCCTTTAATTTCAGACAGCACAGCAGTATTTGAGGTTGGAGAATTAAGCTCTTGTGCGGCCTCCCATGTCTCTCTTGCACTCATGTATATCATGAAATTTCTTCCTACTTCGAGTGTCAGAGTTCACCAGCCAAGATATAACTTGGCTGATTTCAGTGCGCCATGTCATGTATTTTAGTATCAGAAGGAATAGGAGGTTGAGTGGCCATCAATAAATTCTTCTTTACCACTTCTGCTGCTGAACATAAGAAACGATTGAGACCATTGAAGATAATTCTCCCCATCAAGCTTATGAGCAATGATGAAACTCACTGGGTCTTGCATAAGAGCAGAGCCGTTTGGAGGCTGTCGACTTGAAGTCAACATGTTAGGGCTCTGGATTGAGTTGGCATCAACGACTTCGATATTGAAGGCCTCATAGTGGCCAAAGCTAAGATTGGATCAACCTGGCTCATGATACCGCGAAGAAATCAGCTGAGCAATTGAGTTCTTAGCTTCAGTTTTATTCATAGCAGTCGCAAGTTACATATAGGGAGAAAACGAGGGTTTGTTACAACCTAATCAAAGAGAATCTAGAAAATTAAAAATATGATCCTAATCTGAGAACAGAATAGTATAAAAGATACAAATATCTGTTATTAAATTAGAGGAAGAGGAAGCCCATCCTAAATGGGCTTGGGCCCTCGGTGCCCTTTTACATTAAATGTCATCCTTGAATATAGCTTCTCGGCACTCATCTACAGATCTACTCATTCAAGTTATTAATTCAAGAACTTCTGTGACTGGCATTTCATTAACAGTGCCCTGATAGATAAATTGCTCTTAGAATTTATTTACTTTCTTCTCATGAATAACTCCTTTGAAATTCTTTTAATAGTGAAACATAGTTAACATTTTGGGCTGCTTTATCGTTCTGAATCCTCATATGTTTGTAATTTGGTGCTAGGTTGTAATTACAAAATGCTATCACTTGGTCTGCAATCCATGTATCATGAAAGTTGTTGACAGTAAGCAACGCAAATGTCCGTTATGTGCTGCAAGCTTTGGGCCCAATGATGTGAAGCCCATTTATTTGTAACTGGAAAATCAGTTGGTTTTTTTTTTCCCCTGATTGTTGACTAGACACCTGGCTCCAGTGTTAATTTAAATTTTTTGATCCAAAATCTGGCGTGTGGGTTCTCCACAGGTTCAAGTGTGTGCTTATATTAGCAGCAGTACAGGTGAGGAACACTGACATCAGTTAGTTCCTTTTTCCTTTTAGCTGATTTATTTTGCCGGTATTAGAATTTAGTATATCATCCGAACTCAGACTCGGAGTTTCCAGTCCTGATGTTGACTGTTTTCTGGACACTGGGAAGATGGCTTACTGGAGCCATAGGAATCTAGATGTTTGTTCTTTGCAGATTTATCATAGTACATCATCCAAAGCGATTTGGGAAAGGTCATTGAGGTTGGTGTTTAACTGCAATTAGTAATTCAAAATTTTCTCTAAGCCTGGAAAGGCCATCCTTGCAAATTTCTCTGGAAGTCAGTCTTGCAAATCAGTAGTGTTCTGTTTCCTGCTAAAATGGGAAGGGTTTGACATTCAAGTTTTTGTATATATGATAGATTTTTAGATTTTATCGTTTCAATTTTGTCTTTCAAAGCCTGTAATTTATGTAGCCTTTGTTGATTGTTAGGATATATACAGTTGTAATTTGATTTGAAGACAATCTCATGTTCACAATTTGTTAAACTTGATGTTATTATTTCATTTTCTTAGGATTTTCTGTTTGAAGAATGCATCCTATCTAGCCGTGAATGTGTTTTGTAGCTAAATGAGACCAAGGTCTAATTAGTTACACTTTGAATTGGCCATATTGATTTGATTCTAATCACCTTGATTAGAATTGTTTCGTTTGATTATAAGAGGACTGAGAAAGGGTGTTTAATTGTTGGAGGGAAATTATTACTCTTCTCGTCATTTGCAAACCCATTTTCATCTTTTAACTGTTATAATTTAAATGTGTATGGCATTTATAATAAATTATTCTTTTAGGTGATCAATACATGGTTTTTGAGTACTGTGTAGTTGTGAAAGTTGAAAGAGACTATATAATGGGGATCTTTTATTTATTGGTTTTCATAGTTTTAGAGCATTTTTTATTTTCAGGCTTTTGTAACTTTTTGAGACCAGATATTTTCCCATCACTTATAGTCATGTTTTAGAGCATATTTCATTTTTGTGTTTGTCAAATACTCTTTGCAACGTTTCTTCTATAAAATTGGATTTAAAAATATTTAGTTACAAGAAAATTACATCAACCAAGTCAATGCAACATCAGGTCAAGATTTAAGGATCTGATCCACATGAATTAATTTTTTAAAGGTTTTTTTGGCTAATAATGATGTTCATAAAAGAGTGACTTATAAGCGTTCAAAAAACATTCTAATCTTTCCGTCAAGCCATTTGAAATCCTGATGTTTTATTGTTCAAGGGCCTACTTGGTTCAATACAAATGGCAGTTAACTATTGTATTACCATTGGGTGGTTAGTCTTTAAAGTGGATTCATGGTAATCATATTATCACATCATTACCAAAGTAATGGTAATGCTCAATTATCACCCACGAATCTTTATTGTACTTCATTATCATATTTCCATTCCAAAAATGCCCTCCTTGCATCTCCATCGTTGCTGCATTGTCACCTTAACCTCCAACTCAGCCACCACTACCTACCTTTCCCCTCACCGTCGTCGTTGGCCTCTCGTCAACTTTGCGACCGCTGTCACCCCTAGCTGGCCGCCATCGTTGGCTTTTTAGTCTTTTCCAGCATCATCGACCTCTTTCCATCTTTCCTCTCTCTTTATCTGCTCCACCACAATCGACCTTCTCCCTCTCCATCAAGTATGCGACATCACCTAAGTTCAAGGAAGAAGATGACAACCAAGGCTAACGACTTGATTGCTGCTGCAAAAGACAAGTTCAGGAACTACCAAACCCCTCACCATTGTTGTTTCCTCTTACCCCAATACCTTTTTCCATCATGTTCTTCTTCCTTATCATCCAAGAAGCAGCAATCACCCATAAACACTAAAGGCAGCGATTTAACATTTCCTTCCACCAATGATTTCCATAAAGCTCATGCTACTAGACCTGTTTTTTAGATTTTAGAATTAATTTTGTTATTGATGCAACAATCACTTGGGAGGATATGATTTTTCATTTGATTGGCTGATGCAATGAATAGTGGGAGGGTATTTTTGTTTTGGCAATCGTGAGGGATAATTTTGTCTTTTCACTTTTTTTAATGTAATTTGAATTTTTTTTATTCGTCTTTTGTTAAAAGTGTATTAAACATGCCCATGGTAATTAAGATTGCATTGCATTATATCTCATTCTGCGTCCAGAATTGAACCAAACGAGCTATCAATTATTGTTGTCCCATTATTAAACTACGTGAAAATTAATATATCATTCTCTGCCCAGAGAGAATTTATTGTACTGATACTATACATGATCATATATCCTGGGTCAACGAAAGAACATTCTCTCACCTGAGGATCAAAGCAAATTAATGAAGCAGCATAGTGTGGTCAAGTGTTTTTATTTTAATGGATAAAATATATATTTAGTCCTTTAAATTTACATAATGTTTCATTTTAATTCTCTAACTCTATAAAATGTCTTTGTAGTCCTTTAACCTTAATACTATTAGTTTTATACTAACAAATTTTTACGTTGAACTTTTAAATATTGACAAAACATTCTTAAATGTTGACATATTAAGTTTAATTTTTTTAAAATAACAATGATTAACACAAAAAATAATCATTTGAAACTAATGAAGTTAGAGTTAAAGGACTAAAAAGATACTTTACAAAATTAAAGAATCAAATTGAAATATTATATAAAGTTAGAGAACTAAAAGTACACTTTAGCACATTTTATTTTATTTTATTTTACTTTCATTCAATTTGTCTCATTTTATAAGATATTTTTAGAGGTGATTTGGTGTTCTAAAATATAAGATGTTTTGAAAAAAAAATAAGACTTCATTAATGATGATTAGTCAAATATTACCACTTACTATTTCACTTAGATAAAATTTTCCCAATCTCTTATTAATGAATGCTAATTTTGGAAATTTATAAAAAAAAAATTAAGATTGTAAAATGTCTTTAATAATATGTATGTATAATTTCACAAAAAAAAAAATCTTATAAATTAAGACGGATGGAATCCTAACTAAAATCAACATGCTATTATACATTTGTAAAATGTAAGATGATGATATTCTCAACGAACGCCAAGTGACAAAGTGATGTCACAGTTTTTACTCTATACCAAAATATTTGCTTCAATCACTAGTTATTCAGCTCGTGTTCATTGATAGATATATCTAAATGAGATTTGTTGGTTATGAATTATGGCTACCAAAATATACTGTCAATTAAACACGAGTAGAAGCAGGGCGAAACAGACATTTTTATAAGTGATCAATATTAAAATTATAATATAAATGCTTAACAACAATGCCAAAGTAAAATAGAGTTGGTAAAATATTAAACACTTGATGACAAACTGCGTAGATCACAAGCTCGCTTATTTTTAGAATGCCAAAATATGTTTAAGATCGAAAGATACTCAATAGTTCATGGCTGATGATGGGGGCTAGTAACCATAAGGTGGAGGCTGATAGCTTGGTGGGTTTTTCACAGGTGGCTTGTAAATAGGTGGCTTCTCAATTGGAGGCTTGTAGACGGGTGGCTTTTCTTCAGGAGGCTTGTACAGCGGAGGCTTCTCAACAGGGGGCTTGTAGACGGGTGGCTTCTCAACAGGGGGCTTGTACACGGGTGGCTTCTCAACAGGGGGCTTGTACACGGGTGGCTTCTCTACAGGGGGCTTGTACACGGGTGGCTTCTCTACAGGGGGCTTGTAGACGGGAGGCTTCTCAGCAGGGGGCTTGTAGACGGGAGGCTTCTCAGCAGGGGGCTTGTACAGCGGAGGCTTCTCAACAGGGGGCTTGTACACGGGAGGCTTCTCAACAGGGGGCTTGTACACGGGAGGCTTCTCAACAGGGGGCTTGTACACGGGAGGCTTCTCAACAGGGGGCTTGTACACCGGAGGCTTCTCAACAGGGGGCTTGTACACCGGTGGCTTCTCAACAGGGGGCTTGTACACCGGTGGCTTCTCAACAGGGGGCTTGTACACGGGTGGCTTCTCTACAGGGGGCTTGTACACCGGTGGCTTCTCTACAGGGGGCTTGTAGACGGGTGGCTTCTCTACAGGGGGCTTGTAGACGGGTGGCTTCTCAACAGGGGGCTTGTAGACCGGTGGCTTCTCAACAGGGGGCTTGTACAGCGGTGGCTTCTCAACAGGGGGCTTATAAGTGGGAGGCTGATAGTAATCTGCAAAGGTAGGAGTGGTGAGAAACACCACTCCAATAAGGAGCAGTAGCAATTTTTTATAGAACATTGTTGAACTGAAACTTGTGTTGATGCAAATCTTAGAGCAAGGCCCCTATTTATAGTAGAACCAGGGAAAGGAGTAGGTTTGGATTGGTGGATCCAATATATTTTATTATGTAAATAAATGCGTTAATAAATATAATATTAGAAAGAAAAATTTAAGTCATGACTAGTTGGTAGATGTGAACTCAATCACAATTTCTGGTTGCATGGATGTTGGTATATAATTGAGAATCTTGCATTTTCTTCCCCGCCTTTCTATAGCGCTTGTTTTTTTTATTGCTTTTACTTTTTGCGAGAGTTAATCATTGATATATATATATATATATATATAGAACTTCAATTTACTATTATTTTTCTCTAATGGTAAAAAAATACTATGTATCTAATATCTTTTAGTGCAGGAATTATTTTAATTGAATCACTTATTCATATATATATATATATATATGTTTCTCTCTAAAATATTTTCAATCATTTATCAGAAATACTAGTTACGTATGCATGAGTAAGAAAAACTTTATAAATATAATATTTTTGGCTGATTGGTCGATGGATATGGATAATGCTTACTAGCTGGTGATGAATAGAGTTATTTATTTATTAGAAATTCTAGATAGTCGTCAACTTGTCCACTAATTAATCACATCAAATATATATAATATAATATATTAAATAATATTTATCCGTATCAATGTGGATCGTTTCCTTTTGACTTTTGCATTCGCACCACTTGATTCTAACTTATATTCAAAGGGAAAAAATATGATAGTATAACTTTTACTCTCTAAATTTTCTTTTAATTATTGATTTGATTATTGAACCTTGACTCGGTATAATTTAATCTTTATAATTTATTGGGTTAAGGAATTATAAAAATTGAATTGTACCAAATCAAAAAATTTTAAGGATTGAGCATTTTGAATTGAAAAATTATCAAAATTGAATTGTTTTAAGTAGTGGCAAACATAGCGATGAGGGTGAGCAAATGCCCCCACCTTCCACTCAACTTGAAAAAATTTACAAGGAGTATATGGAATATTTTAAAATTTTCCCCCCAATGCCCAAATAGTTTTGAACTCAATATATTTTGAATTTTTTATACATTATATTTAAATTTAGACTTTTTTTATAAATGTATCTTTTTATTTTTCTTTTCTAATATTATTTTACTTGACTAAATATTTATTATATATATAATTATTTTTTTCTTATTTTATATTTTATATACTTATACTCCTACTAGCTCAGGGTCCTACATTCATCACTGGTTCTAAGTCAAAGTTTATTGATTTCTCAAGTAATCACACCCATGCACACAATAACATTCGTTTGTTACACATGGACAGTTATACTTTCCAGCTCTATAGGATATTATATTATATTCCTTTAATTTTATTTATAAATAACTTTTAACATATTTTACTGAAATCAAGAAAAGTTGTAAAACTTATTAATTCTCTAAAAGTTTAATAAATTTTTAATTTTATTTTTACAAAATATACATATTTAAATAATGAATTTTCTCTTTCCATAATATTTAATAAGAGTTAAAGAGAAAACTTATAATAAAAAAAAATTAATGACATGACGATATTGAAAATTAAAGCGACATTGTTTATGTTTTTCTCTTGGTTGGTGCATCCGTACGTGATGGCTTTGGAATAAGGTATAGTATTTGACAAATTAACGCGTTCTTAATTTGACCATTTATAGATATTATTGCCACCTTTATCAATTTGATTATATCTAGTTAAAGCTTGTCAAGTGGAAAAGAATAGTGTCCGTGGTTTTCCAATTATTATTATTATTATTTTTTGGTAAATTTCCAATTATTATTTTTGGTTATTTTTAATTTTATTACACTTTTGTCATTTTCTTATCATCATTTCATTGGCTTCTTGTAAAGGGTCTATAAAACGAGAATAAATTATTTAACACAAAAAAAGGAATAAAATTGTTAAGACATATACAGTTACTAGTTAAACAGTAATATTCAGAGATTAAACATGATTTAAAAAAAACAGAAATATTAAATCAAACAATAAATTTTCTGAAAGATCACGTTTTGTGATTCCAAACTCGTTTTTAGAGCTATGCTAGTCAGTTAAGCTCTCCAAAAGGAAGGTGAATGAATCATGCAAAAATCGGATTTATTGTGGACAGAATGTTTTAGGAAATTCAAGTTAGGAATATAATATTTTAATTCCACACCACTTTCAATAACTTTGGTTGAATATTTTTTGGGGAAAATTATATAAAGGTCTAGGAGTAGACTTAATTACAAATAAGTCATGCAAAATTTAGAAACCACAAAGAGGTTCTTTGACACCTGAGTGTAATTTGAAATTAGAATGCAATGACAATACTAACCTTACTTGTAATGTATGATCAGTTTAATCATTTGATATGTAAAGTTACAAATGTAAAAAATTGAAGTGATACATAGTTGTAAATTATTAATGAAGTAGTTGTAAATAATTATTATTAAACTTTCTTAGTAACACATTGTCGATTTAACTATTAGATATATGAAGTTATAGTTGTAAAATATTAAAATGATATGTAAATTATTGATGAAGTAGTTGTAAATAATTAATGTTAAACTTTATTAGTAACTCATGATTGGTTTAATTATTAGATATGTGAGTTAAAGTTGTAAAATATTGAAGTGATATTTGCAAATTAATGATGAAGCAATTGCATACAATTAGTATTAAACTTGCAATGCTTGATCAGTTTAATTATTGGATATGCAAAGTTATAGTTGTAAAAAGTTGAAGTGATAGTTGTAAATTGTTGAATAAAGCTAGTACCCAAAACGGAGGTGAATTGGGTGTTCTGAAAATTTTTACAAAACTTTTCCCAACCCATAAATGAAGATGAACCTAAACTAAATAAGTGTAGAAAATTTTTATGAAATAGATGAGTTTAAGAGATGAGAAAGCTTGACACAAAGGATTTATCTTTGTTCAATCCAACCACATGGCCTACTTCTAGTTCTTAAAATTATATTTGAAATTTTTTACTATAACCACAAGTTTAATTGGGTGTTTGCCACCATAATACAAATCACAAAACTATACCATTCTTAATTTCAGAAAAATAAATTACAATACTTGTAAGTACCACCAACCACTTAGAAAAAACTCTTCCTAAGATTTTAGAGAAGTATGAAATAGTTTTTCAAAGCAATCATTTTCCAAAAGAGTGAATATGAGTACAATGAAAGCTTATAAACTAGTTGCGAGCTTTTTCACAAAATATTGAATGCAAGTTGGTAAGAATTGAATGCATTATACACTTAATGTTCAAAGAATTGTTACCCACTCACTTAAATAAAGTCCTATTTATTGTTTAGCATCAAAAGAGACATTAGGAAGACTCTGGGCAATGATTATAGCCAATTGAAATGAGTAGAAGTGATGAATATAAAAAAATCACTTTCTTAGTGAACAACATTAAATGCTTGTCAGATGGAGATGGGAATTTAGGTTTTGAGAAGGCCATCAAAAGGATGGATTTTGGTTTCATTTTCTGGTTGTGGTCTGGTTTGAGGTTCAAGTTACTAAGTTTTAATTTGTTTTTTGGGTTGGTTTTTAGCTTGAGTGGCAGGTTGAGGTGAGGTAGGTAAAGTACGAAGGTTCAATAGAGAATGCCTGGAAGAATAGAGGGTAAGTGTGCCATAATTCAGTCTTGTTTTAACTTTTGGTGATCTAGTGGAGTTAAGGTGGAAGCTAAGGATGTAATAACTTACATTGAAGCCTTTCTTCTCTATTGAACTAGATGAATTAGCTTCCATTTGTGCCACTTCAATTTTTAGATGCCTTAGAATCTTATCTACTTAGGCACTTAATTTTTCTTACTTCTCATTAAGTACCAACATCATTCTACTAAGGCTTGAAATATCCTACTTCATGTGGAACACATTTTTATCAATTTTGCATTGCAAACTATTCAGTAACTTAACTAGGAATTTATTGGACTGGAGACTGGTTAAGTTGGATCTAGCAAAGGCATCTTAAGAACTTTTGTTGTCTTCTTTCCCTTCTTCTTTCTCATAGGTGGCTCAAAAGGACTAGCCTCATCTTTTTCATTTCCCTTGGTTAGCACCAAATCTTGATCAACTAACTTAAATTTCATCTTGAAGAGAGTAGTATCCTTGAATTCTTCAAGAGACTTCACTTTTCTCTCAATTATGGTTGACATTACTATTGGATAATGAAGATTTCTATCCAACTTCTCCTTCTTACCTTACTCCTTGCCTATATCATGTTGGTGAGGATGAAGTGACACATGTTGAATTATTAATATTATCATTTCCTGCTCAATTTCATTATAGGTGTTGAATGTTGTTCTCTTACTGATTAAAAATCTTGCAACTACTTATTCTTACATTCTAAGCTTGGATAGAAAGTAGGTAGGTCTGAAGGTGAAACTAGGATTCACATAATATGGTACTTCCTTGACCATGTATATGGCCTTGCATCTTTCCTCTAGAGTATGGTATTTTAGACCTATATATTGCTAGCTCCTTCCAAACTCTTATAGCTTTACATCATCCTAATCATATTCCAAACCCAAGATGTGAGCTAAGCTTTTAGCAATGAAGTACATGTGATGTGTTCTTAGCATAACCTCATACCTCTTACTCTTATCACTGTACTTAAAACTTAAATAGAAAGCCCTTACATCATCTGAAGAGTAATCTAAATTCAATTCAAGCAGCCCCCTATACTCCTTAAGATGGTCATCCAAATCAAAGTTGTAGGTTTTAAGAAATGCATTATATTTCATCCAATGCCCCCCAGCCATAAGTCTATTGTGGACAGAAGTATCGTACCTCTTTTGAACTTCCTTGGACATTAGCTTTTAGTTGAATGGGTATACTTCTATGATTTCTGTTAGAGGCACATTGCTCATTTCCTCAACTCATTCTCAAAATCCACTTCTTTTCATTTTTATGGTATCCTCACCTTCTTAACTAGAGGAGTAGAGGAATTTTTCATAGTAGTTTTCATCATTTCCTCAACCTTCTTTATTTTTCTTGAAACTTCATCACCCTTCTTTAGCCTAGTAATATTAGTTCTTGCCATATTCACTGTCACAAACTCTTTTTAATTTCTCAGTAAAAGTGGCTAGGTCAAGGATTAAAGGCAGTTTGAAGTGAATTAGAGATAAAAAGAATGGTTTAGAGTTGATGGGTTATGGTTTCTGAGTGTTGAGGAGAAAGAATTTAAGAAAAGAGAGAAGTTTCAAATAGAGAGAAAATGCAATAGATATACGAGAATGAGAGACTCAAACATACAGTATATAGATAGACCATATACACTACTAAAAAAGTTATATATAATGCCTTATATATAACAGTTATTGAAATAACCATTATATAATTGAGGTGGGATTTGAATTAATGAATTACATAGCGGTTATTTCAAAATAACTACTATATACCTTGAATATATAGCAATTAAAAACCGCTATATATTCTTTTAGTGAATACATAGTACCAGAATATATAACAATTAAAAACTATTATATATATATATATGTAAAAATAACCATTATATATATATATATATATATATCTTTTTGTAGTAGTGACACTTGTGTGTTTTAGCATGGGTGCACATGTGGATTAGCTTCAATGCTATCTAGATATTAATTTTTGCATGTGCTTAGTCTGATTTACACTTAAGTCAGTCACACAAAGCACATATGTAAAGCTTGTCTTAAAACACTTACCTGATTCAAGCTTGAACTAGAGAGAATGCATGCTTGAATTAGTTGATGTTGTGTGATGTTCACTATCTTCACATCCATACTTTACTTACCAAAGGCACATACTTGAATTGGTTAAGCCTTACTAAGGTGCTCTCTGTTAGCTTATCTATGGTTGTACTCGTTTCAATTTCCATGTGAATTGGATTTGCACTCTAAAGGAAAATCTCTTAGAAAGTGAGTCAAGCACATTTTCGTCACACCACGTGCTTGAATAAGCTTTTAAAGACTCTCAAGTCTTCTGACTACTAATTCATACTTAAGCTTGTCCTTAAACATGCTTGAATTAGCCTAAGCTCTTGCACATGTCTCTTTGAAACACTAAGACATGCATGCATCACTTCTGATTCATACTTAAATTGCTTGTTTATCTAGACGTCACCTTAATTAAAATATGAAACACTTATGATCAAGGTGAGATCCTACAAAAATATTGAAAGGCCATTCTAAAACTTAAGTTAATAATATATAACACATTAATACATAAAATTTAACACAAGAATAAATGGTTAGAGATGCATTACAATTCATTAGGATTTACCATTCCTAGTTCGCTTTTAATGATGGTGAATTGTTCTTTAGTTAAGGACTTAGTGAAGATATTAGCCAATTGCTCTGTTGTAAGTATAAATTCCAGTACAATGTCCTTCTTTTGCATATGATCTTTGAGAAAATGATGTTTCACATCAATGTGCTTTGTCCTTAAGTATTGTATTGGATTTTTGTCAAGGTTGATGATATTTGTGTTGTCACATCAAGTTAATACTTTTTTGAGATGCACTTACAGGTCCTTTAATTGTTGTTTGAGCCATAATACTTATGCACAACAACTTTCAGCAGTCAAGTACTCAGCCTCACATGATGAGAGTGAGACATATTTTGCTTTTTGCTAAACCATGATATGAGAGAGCTTTCAAAGAATTGGCATATCCTACTTATGCTCTTTTTATCTATCTTATATCCAATATGGTCAACATCTAAGTAGGTGATGAGTTCAGCTTCACCACCTTTAGGAAACCAAATTCTTAGCTATGTTGTTCCATTTAAGTACTTGAAGATCCTCTTTATAGCTTGAAAGTATGAATCCTTTGGATTAGCTTAAAACCTTGCACACATGCAAATACTAAACAAGTCTATAGCAGTGAAGTATAATAAGAAACTAATCATTTTTCTAAACCACCTTTGATCAACTTTCATGCCCTTCTCATCCTTGATGCTAAGTCTTGCTTAGATTTGAGTATTCAAACCCAAATTTCTTCAACAACTTCTTTTATATTTAGTTTGGCTAATGAAAATCTCATCTTTCATCTGCTTGATTTGAAGCCCAAGGAAGAAGTTTAGTTTACCCATCAAGGACATCTTAAATTCTCCTTGCATAATCTCAGTAAATCTTTTGCAAAAATCCTCATCAGTAGCATTAAAAATGATAACATCAACATAAATCTGAACAACTAGAATATCATTGCCTTCTCTTTGGAAAAACAAAGTTTTATAAACTAAACCTCTTTTAGAGTTTTTACTTAGTAAGAAGGTGCTTAGTCTATCATATCAAGCTTTAGGAGCTTGCTTAAGACCATACAAAGCCTTCTTTAAAAACCATAAGCTCTCCTAGATCAATCACATATTGATCCGAGCACACTTTCGGAGGTAGAAACACTCAGCCAAAGGTAATCTATCCCGCTTATGAATTATAGTTTCTCTCATTTCACACACTTGTGATAGAGGCGTCGTTGACTCTTAACCTTACCCTAACAGGCACTAGAGAGTTGCCAGATTGCCTGAATGTCTCATGATAACAGTCTCAATATAATGCTGTATTAGATTACCCATGATTCCAGCTCATATAATGTTGCACTAGATGTCCTATGGTGCTAGCCCGACCTTATGAATTTGTTCACTCATATCTCCACACACACACATCCACATATACCCTGGGTGAACTCCCACCCCCTATGATCATGCTTTTTAAATTTCACAACATATCAATCACTACTTTCATAATTTCTATTACATAGTCATATATAAATAAATTCATTACAATTTGAGATCCAATAAAAGTTCTGTAAATATTCCTAAATCATATTACATGCTAAAATCATTTGTAATGTAAAATCATGTACCAAAAGCACAATCATCAAAATCATAAGCTGACACATGCATATTCACTTCTACATAGTTATAATAGCTAATAAACATAATGAACTATATGGTTACCTCAACCCTTCTATTCAATAGAAAGGTTACCCATGTCTTTCCTCAACCTTACTCACTTTTTCTTACTATTCAATTCATCACACACAAGAATCTACATAATTTAGGCACCCAGAGTCAATTTCATCATTGATAAAAAGTGCCAACTATAGTAATCAAGCACCTAATCACTATCATTTCTTCTCTTCATACTCATTTACGTGCATTATAACCAATTACCACTCAATACAACTACTAACCTTCACCTAGTCAGATTTCTCTCATTATTGTCTTTCTAAACTAGGTCAAATTGAGTCTATAGCTTCAAAGCTCTATCATTTCAATTCAAACTAGTCATAAAGTATTAGTTTAGTCCTAAAGGACCTTTATATTACTATAGGTTAAGAAATTATTTCCTTAAAACTTTCAAATTTAATTTCTCAATAGTTAAAACTAAGAGAAATTAGGGTAGAATCAGAGGTTAAGGCAGTATGAGACTTATCCGATAAGTAATAGGTCGGAAATGTCATCCTTTCTCTCAAAAACCAAAGCCTTAGCAAAGGATCACTTCTTCTCCATGCTTGACCCCTCTTTTCCTGATCTCTCTTCTGTGTTTCATGAGTAGACATGTCCTTATTTACCAAGTTTTTGCACCATGCACTAAGGCGCATTCATCCTTAATCATTGAGTGTGGCATAGTAAGGGAAATCCTCACTATATTCATATGCTCCGCTTCAAGATGCCATTCTTCTACTCATATCTGTTTATATAACATCCCAAAGAGTTAAAATACATATCACTATCCAGAATCCTAATCTCACCTTAAATCACTAATTCATTCTGAAATCAGTTATTAATATAGGATTAGAAATTTAGGATGTTACACATTGAAATGGAATACTTCTCTTAGTGAACCTCTGATTCTAACCTTATCACAAACTTTCTCAATGACTTGATTAATAGGATGAGACTTACTATATGTCTAACCTCTTGGAAGAGTATTGGTTTGCTCATTTTTATTGTAAGTCATAAGTTCATTGTTGGTTTGATTCTCCTCCTTATCTGTCAATGAAAGGTCACCAAGAGGGAGATTTATGGTCTCACCCTCTTTCATTTCATTTGAAGAAGATTCCTCAAATCTGACATGGATAGACTTTTCAACAATTAAAAGTTCTTTTGTGAAAGACTTTAAGTAACTAACAAGACAACTCTATTACTTTTAGAATCAAATTTATCTAAATTATCTTTCCTATTATTAAGAAAAAAACACTTACAACTAAAAATATGTAAATGAGAGAGATTAGGGCTTTTTCCCTTATATAGCTCATATGGACTCCTGCCTAAAATTGGCCTCACATAAGCTTTATTGGTGATGTAGCATATTGTGCTTATTGTATCTACCCAAAATTATATTGAGGGCTCCTTTTTATTTAGCATAACTCTTGCCATCTCCTTTAGATTTCTATTTTTCCTTTATACCACTCCATTTTATTAGCATGACTAATTCCTTGTGCTTGACAATACTTAACAAAACTAGAATTATCAAATTCTCCACCATGATCACTTCTAATCTTCACAATTTTTGAGTCCTTTTCATTTTGATCCTTTGTAGGAAAGGCAACAAAATATTTAAAGGCCTCATCCTTATGAGACATGAAGATGGTCTAGGTAAATCTTGAAAAATCATCAACATTGACAAATGTATAGAGATTATCACCAATACTTTTTACTCTATTCAGACCAACTAAGTCTGTGTGCAACAATTGAAAAGGTCTAGAAGTAGTCACATTTTTGGTTTTAAAGGTGGTCTTAACTTTCTTCCCCTTTATGCAAACATAAAAAATCTTTTTAGCATCAAATCTAATTTTTGGTAAGCTAATGAGAAGATCATTCTTCACAAGTTTGTTTAGTTGCTTTATGTTCACATGTGTTAATCTTCTATGCCACAACAGGCTTTTATCACTCATAGTGATTAAGCACTTAGTGTTTATAGAAGCATCATCATCTAAATCAATGGTATACACATTTTGAACTCTTCTCCTAACTAAGATGATTTTTCCTATCTTTGAAGATTTCTTATCAACCTTACTTGTACCTATGATTATGCCTTTATCATTATTTCTAAAAGTGATAGTTCCTTTATTTATTTTAGCAATGTAAATAAACATAGAGATGCTCTCAATCATGTGCTTGGAGAAACCATTATCTATGTACCTTTTTTCTCTAGTTGTCCTCCTTAAAACCTATAACAATGTCAAGTTTTCATATGTACCTAACTCTATTTGGATCTTGAAGGGTTAGTGGACCCCTTTGGAACCTACTTCATATTTTCACTCAGCCCATTTTTCCTATAGTGACATGACTTAGTCATGTGTCTCTTCTTATTATATATAGTAAGAACAAATGAAATTGGGTGAGTTAGTCATTGGCAAGCACAAAGAAGTTCTTATAATAATTTTGCTTTAGCTTTAGCTTATAACCTAAACTATCTTTATCAAAAACACTTCTTTATTTACTTAAAATCATGTTTACATTTTATCTACCTTTAACAAATTTAACTAAAATGTTTTTTAAATCTTCCTTTTTAGCAACATGTAATTTACAATTAGTATATTGAATTTGAGTCTCATTTTCTAATAGATAATTTTTTTCAATGATTCATTCTTAGTTTTTAATAATGCATTTTCCTTTTTAAAAGACATAATTCTCTTCTTGGGTGATACCAAATATTTTGCAAGCTAAAGAGATTCACTATGTGGCTCTTTGAAAGAATTTTTCAATTCTTTAAAGGTAAACTCAAATTCAGAGTTTGTATCAAAATCATGTACATCATCATAATCACCTCTTTCCATTAAGAAAATGTTGGCTTCATTAGCTTTAATTCCTTATCATTGTTGCCCCCATATAAAAGAGAGATAAGCCTTGAATTTATTCTTATCATATTTGTTGCTTTTGCTCTCTTGGGCTAGTAGGCATTCAAATTTTATGTGCTCAGGCTTCTTATATTTGAAGCATGTTATTTTCTTCTATTTTTTCTCCTTCTTGAAGTCCTTCTTTAGGAATCTTCTTTTAAAGTTCTTCTCTCTAAAAAAATTTCAAAATTTCATAACAAACACAGCCATTTGTTCATTTGAATCCTCATTGTCACTAGATTCAAAATTGAAGTCATCCTTAGAGGCCTTGAAAGCTAAGGTTTTCTTATTTTTAGCATCTTCCTTTAACATGGGAAGCTTCCCTTCATGTTTTTCAAGATTGACAAATAAAGCAACAACAAAGATCATGGAAGCACCTTTAGCTTCCTTTATGGCAATGATCTTGAGCTACCATTTAGCTGGTAGGGCTCTCATTAACTTTTTACTTGCTCTTTTTAAGGATATGTCTTTCCTAATATAGAAAACTCATTGATTATGTGAGTATATCTTACTTGTAGCTCCTTGATATTTGCTTTAGACTTCACCTTGAAGAGCTCATATTCTTAAGTCAAGGTGCTCAGTTTGTTCTATTTGACACCTTCAATGCCTCTTAAGAGCACCCACATTTCTTTTGCTATCTCTAAGTTGTTTACTTAGAAGTACTCTTGTTGGCTCAGTGCATTAGCTACAATCAGCTTGGCCTTTGAATTTAGAAGCATTACATTCTCCTCTTTTTCCATTAGCTCATCTCTACTTTTTTTTTTAATCATCAAGCCATCTTATTCTTCTAAGGGTATATAGGGACCTTTCTTCACAATGCCTTATAAGTCCAAATTAGATGCCTTAAAGAACCCTGTCACCAAAACCAATCATAGAATCCTCATTTTGCTCTTCCAGAATGTATAGTTTTCACTATTGAATCCTGAAGGCCTATTGATCTCTGCACCTTTATGAAGAACACTGTCACCAAAACTAGTCTTAGGATCCTCTTTAACTTTTAATCAAGAGATTGAGCTTTGATACTAAACACTGGATAAGGCTAGTGGCTAAGAGGGAGAGTGAATTGGGTATTAAATTTTCACAAAACTTTTTCCAACCCAAAAATAAAGATGAACTCAAAACAAACAAGTGTGGAAAGATGTTATTTTGGTTCAACCTAATCACACAGCCTACTTTCAGTCCCCAAGATCACACTTGAAATTTTTTTATAACTGCAAGTTGAATTTGGTGCTTGCCACCACGGTACAAATCATGAGATTATACTAGTCTTGATTTTAAAAAAACTCAAAATACTTGTAAGTACAAACAACCATTTAGGAAAAAACTCTTCCTAATATTTTAGAGAAGTATGAAAAAGAGCTTTTCAAAACAATAACTTTCTAAAGAGAAAATAGAGTACAATAAAAGATTATAAACTAGTTGAGAATTTTTTTGACAAAATATTGAATATAATTTGGTAAGAATTGAATGCAAAACACTTAATGCTCAAAGAATTGTTACCCACTAGCTTAAATGATGTCCTATTTATAGTTTGGCATCAAAAAAGATGTTAGGAACACTATAGGTAAGAATTATAGCCATTGGAGACGTGCAGAAGTAAAGAATACTAGAAAAAGCTTTTTTTTCTATGAATAGCATTACATGCTTGTCAGAGCTTGATTCACATATATATTGGTAAGGGGACATGCATAGATTGGTTTAACTCACAAAGGCTTGGTTCACTTCTAGCTATTTCAAGCATGAAAGCTATATGGTTCAACTATGTATTAGAGATCAAAAGATCCTTACTTTCACTATAGGTTTAAACATTCATGGGTATAGACTAGTTCAAGTGTATTGGAAATGTGCTCTCTATAAGGTAGAACATGCTCAAGTCACTAATAAAACAAGCTTGAATTGACTTGCTCAACTTTAAGAGTCTCTAAGTCAAACTTTAAAGAAACTGAGTGTAAAAACCCATTCAATGTGAATCACCAAGGTAACATGCTTCGATTAGACAAAGGCACACTTCAAGCTAACATACTAGGATAATTCAAGTGTTTATAACATTTAACTCAAATGAGAATTGGATCATAAAAGCATGTCCATAAGTAATGGCTAATTCAAGCATGTGCTTAACCTAAGACAAGCAAGTTCTAAGCAAACCTAAAACACTTACCATCATTGAAGGCTCAAACATGTGCTCTCTTTTTTCCTTTGGTTTCACCCATTACATTGGCATTTCTAAGCTTGCTAATATTACTACTAGAAAAAGTGCCTTTAACATCCCCTTTTAACATGATTTTCTAAAAATTTCTTGTTAAAAATAAGGCAGTGGAAGTAAAGTAAATAAGTGAAAAATTGTTACTGTCGGTTTGTAAAAAACCAACGTCAAAAAGTATTTCAACGTTAGTTACAATATGAACTAATGTTGAAACTTAGTTTTCCATGTCGGTTGTTATAGAACCAATGTGGAAAATTAGCTTGAAAAAAAAATAAAACCTACTTGTTTCAATGTCGGTTAATATTTAACTAATGTTGAAACTAGAAACGATGTCAGCTATGATGTCATTTCCTATAGCCGACATCATTTCCCCTTTTAATTTTAGATCTGTAAGAATGGATGCCATTCGCACTGTGTGTCCTTTTTTCTCTTCTCTCCCAGTTTTAAAATTCTTAGTTCCCCATTGCAGTGCATCATCCAACTACTCCTCTATGAGGACTATCATTGCTGAAGAAGTAGAGATCATCCACCTCCACCTCTGCCGTTAAAGGTGATTTTTGCCTCCTTTTTTTTTTGTTCTCGTTACCATTCATATCTTTTTGTGATTTTAAAGCTTTTGAGTTGCATTTTCTTCATTTTTCTTTCTGGGTCAAGTTTATTCTTTAATTTGGGGTTTCTATTTGCTTTATTATTTCTTCCATTATGAGTGAATATTCTATTTTAGAGGGTAGTTGCTTCTTCCTCTTCTTTCATTGTTGGGTGTTTCTCCAAGTTGGTTTTTTGAGTTGCATTTTGGTGTCCATATATAAATGCCAAGTAAGTATCATTATTTTTTTTTTCATTTTTTCTTTGATTTATGAAAATTATATGAGCTAGTTATATATGTTTATGAAAATTATTTTGGTATTCTTTGATTTATGTTGTAGTGCCTGATTATATATATACATGTGAATTAAATAATATTGGTGTCCATATATCAATTAAGAATCATTTTGCTATTTTTAAAATTTTTATAATTATTAAATTTCCTTTCTTTTGTGTAAATGTTGTTGGATAGAGGAATTAAATTTATTGTGATGAATATTGTTGGATAAAGGAATAAGATTTATACTTATTTAAATGAACTAAATTTGTTGTGTGATGAATATATTATGATGAATATTGCTGGATAGTATAGCAAAATCTATATTTGTTTATAGGAATTGTTATATGTTTAAATTTGCTTTGATTTACTTAACTTTTTAAATTTCTTGAGATTTGAGTTAAACTTTATTGTTATTGAAATTTTGGGAGGTCCTATTTTAAGGAAAACTCTATCAATTTTTTTTATGATATTTACAAAGTCTATATATATACACACACACACACACAAAATATAGTAATGACTTGGAAGTTTGAGTTGAACTTTATTGTTGTTGAGATCTAAGTTGAATTTATTTTTTGTTAAAATTTTAGAGGTACTATTTTAAGGGAAAATTCTACCAAAATATTTTAAATTAAGTTAGAAAAATTTTAAATATAATATGTTGATTAATTAGGTTGTTAAACAATGGACTATAGTTGGATGAAAGTTAGGAGAACAAGTGAAGAATATAAGAATGGGGTGAAATATTTTCTTAAATTTGCTAAAAGAAATGTTCAAATGGACTGTATTTTTTGTCTATGTGTAAAATATTTAAATGAGAATCGATTAGGTATTGATGAACTAAGAGAGCATTTGCTCTATGATGAGATAACTTTGAGGTATAAAATATAGATATGGCATGGTGAAATCGAAGGATTGAATTCTATGTCTTAAGAGAAAGAAGTAGGTGAGAATGCTTGGGATGATAGAATAAAGGATATGATCCGTGACATTGGAATGGAGTCCTTTATGCAAGCACATGCATATGAGAGCTTACAAAATGATGCAGAGAAGACTTTGTATTTGGAGTGTAAAAAGTATATACGTTTAGTGAGTGTGCTGAGCTTGGTCAACTTGAAGGCAAGATCTGGGTGGACCAATATGAGTTTTACTTGATTGCTTGAATTGTTGGTAGATATATTTCTCAATAGTAATATGCTTCCTAACCGTTACTACAAGGCTAAGAAAATCTTGTGCCCGATGGGTATGCAGTATAAAAAAAATACACACTTGCCCTAAAAAAATACAAGTTTGACTATGTGTTGTACATAAAAGAATACGAAGGGCTACATAAATGTCCAAAATATAGGGCATCACGATACAAAGTAAAGAAGGATATCGATGGTGATGGTAATGAGATAACTAAAGGCTTACCTTTGAAGGTGCTGTGGTATCTTCCATTAATACTGCAATTCAAGCATTTGTTTTCTAATGCCACTTAAGCAAAGAATTTGAGATGGCATCTTGATGAGAGAATATCTTATGGTAAACTTCAGCATCTGATTGATTCTCCTCAATGGAAGATGATAAATTAAACTGGTAATGAGCTAATTCTTTTGGTGATTTACAACTTAGATTTTGTATGGATGGCACATAATTCTTTTGGTGATTTACAATCTACCTCCTTGGTTGTGCATGAAACACAAGTATATCATGTTAACCATGATGATCTCGGGACCAAGAAAATCAAAAAATTATCAATGTATACTTGGCACCCTTAATCGAGGACTTGAAGATGATGTAGGAGGAAGGCGTTAATGTCTTCAATGCTTACCAGCAGCAACAGTCTTTAAAGCTATGAGCCATGATTTTTTGCATGATAAATGTCTTTTCTACATATGAAAACTTGTTTGGGTATAGTGTGTAATGTTTGCCTTGACATTACTAGGACACAGAACATGACACATAACACCGTTATATGAACTAGGATTAATTACATTCTTTATATAAGGTTATCATAACTTAAGGGTTAAGGAAAATTTTAAAATATTAGGATCCTAATAAACCTTTTTTAAAATGATGTTTGGGCTCAAACCATAGTTTAAAACAAGTTAAACAAAGTAACGGAAGTATAGAAATCAATTACAATCCTCAAAAGTATCAAATTGGGCATTCTAGAAATTCTCTTAAAATGTACCGTTTGTCGTGGTGTATGTGTCATCCGTTAAGGCGAATGGAATAGAGAGACTACATCCCTCACTGTGTAGTACTCGTAGAGTGCAAGCCTTATGCCACGGTACAATGTTGCTATCATAACAGCACCTCCGGCCAACTTTTAGAGTGTGCCATTTTGCCATCTGATGTTTTATTTTAGCGATTCAAGTGTCCATACGTAACTCTTTAAGCTATCTAGTTATTGGCACTGATCTTATACTAGTACACTTTATCATTCAAAAGTTGGACACCCAGACATGAAATTGTCTACTTTTAATTCAAAACAACAACCTAGGTGTCCAAACTCACTAACCTAATACCAAGAACCTTAGAACCACTTGAACCAACTCAAATGGACCACAAATAACCTGATTAACTAATTATACAATAACAATAGCATTAAAAATATGAATGGGCTAATAAAACCCCAGTTTCATAATATTCAAGGGGTAGCATTATTCACATATCACAATTCCCTTAGCCAGTCAAACACACCAAACATCATAATATCACTTGCATTAGTATCTCGACACCTGACGACAATTTCATCACAGTTACAACATCCTAGGTCGAGATATCACAATCACATAATATCATACAAGTGAATCAAAACAATATATGTCCCCAAGTTGGCATATTCATATAAAAATTCATTACAAAACTAAAAGAGTGGGGAAGAGCTATACAAATCTCAACTCCTTAGATCCCCAACCAATTTTTCCTTCCCTTTGTCCCTATCGGAGCCTTTACCTGTATAATATAACCATGGGGTTATGAGTTGAGGACTCAATAACCAAATAATCTAAACAAATTACTTATGAGTAAGAACAGTAAGTGAGTATGTGAAGTGGCCATAAAATATATGATTTAGATATCAAGTTTATGTATATACGCATGACTATACAATGATGATATGCATGATCAACATACCGCCTTATACCTCCTTATTTCCTCCAATTGAATCTATGGGTTGACAATTATTAGAACCAAGTCCACATGACTAGACTGGCTCAAGCTCACCAGTCATATGAAATAACCTCGGCCAAAGGAGACTTCACCTATTATGGACCACAGATTCCCCCTTTCCTAGAATACTTAGGGTGTCATATGCCCAATCTATTTCAAATAATACTACAGCTTCCAAACAGGAATAAGACTATGTATCGAGGAATCTATAATGCTAGTATATCATATGAATTTCAAAAAATGTTCCCTAACAACTCTAAGATGAACTCCCACCCTTTCACAATGATCATGCTCAATAATTCCACATATATAGTCACATACATGCAATGTTCTTAGACAATTATTACCATAACAAATCATTTAGTTTTAAATATGCATATCTCTGTGTGTGTGTGCAGGCGCCTAAATTTTAACATAATCCTCTTTCTAAAAACCCCATTTATGCAAACATATGAGTAACTCCACTTTATATAAAATTCTAAATTTCAAACATTGTATACTACAGTAGATGGCACAAAAAGGCTCATCACATTTTGGGCCTCTCTCTATGCTCCAATCTACTTAAACTCTAATTTAGCCATCTTTCAAGGCTATCCAATGTTCTATAAGCCTCATTAGTCATCCAAAAATATCATTAACTTATAAATCACCTAATTTTACAACTATGGCCTTTTTAAACACTTAAATTTTAAAGTTTAAAACTTAAGATTTTACACAATGTTAAGGGGCATAAAGCGCATCCTATTTATAAAGAAGGCACACACTCTTAACATCTAAAGTATGGAAAGAAGATAGTCTATCTTGATTATCATAGATTGAAAAAGGCTTTTAATTGCTCACAAGAGTATGAATTTGCTCTTAAGGCATTAACTGGGGAGCAAGTTTATCAACGAGTGGAAAGGATCAACGTAATCTTTAGTAAGAATCAAAAAATTGCAAGTAAGAAGAATTTATGGAAAAAGTAGTCTATCTTCTTTGATCTTCCATATTGACAGTGTCTTGATGTAAGGCATTATCTTGATGTGATACATGTGGAAAAAATTGTTTGTGATAGTCTTGTGAGCATACTTCTGCACATTAATAGAAATACTAATAATGGGAAAAATGCTAGACTAGATTTGGCTGAGATAGAAATAAGAGAATGATTATTTGCACAATAAGAAGAGGGAAAAAGGACTTATCTACCCCTTATGGCATACACACTTTCAAAAAAAGGAGAAATCAAACTTTTGTGGGTGTTTACACTGTGTTAAAGTTCCCCAAGGATATTCTTCTAATATGAGAAATCTTGTGTCAATAAAAGATTTAAAGTTAATAGGCTTGATGTCTTATGAATGCCATGTATTAATGCAACAATTATTACCAATTGCTATTCAAGACATATTGAAAGATGATGTGAGGCATACAGTTACAAGGCTGTATAGTTTCTTCAATTTTTATTTGCAAAAAAGTCGTTAACCTTAATAAGTTAAATGAATTGAAGAATGAAGATTATATCATTTTGTGCCAACTAGAGATATACTTTTGTAACATCCTAATTTCCTAAATTCTGAAACTAATTACTAATTGAGGGTAAATTAGTAATTAGAGAGATTAGGATTTTGGATGACAATTTGGTGTTTTGACTCCTTAGGATGTTAAATGAGTAGATGCGAGTGGAAGGACTACATTTTGAAGTGAAGCGAGTGCGTGTGGTGAGGAGTTTCCTCATAGTGCCATGTGCCATGGCTAGTGTTGCCTACGCCATGGCACACAGCACAGAAGTTAGCTAATAAGGATGTGGTCAGCTCGTGGAAATTAAAAGGGAAGAGGGAGAATACATGAAAGATGAGAAGAGGAAGGCTTGGCTTTTTTAAGGCAACAAATCTTGGAAGCTCAGGAGACATTTACAGCCAATAGCTTTTTGAGTAAGTTTCGTACTACCCTTAGCTTTGATTCTATACTAATTTCTCTTAGTATAAGTTATAGAGAAATTGAATTGGGAAATTTTAATGGATTTGTTTCTTACCCTTTTGTAATAAAAATGTTCTCAAGAATTGAAGTACGGTGACATTATCTAATGGTCCAATCAAAATTTGGACACCTGGGTATAAAAAGTTACTTTTTCAAAGAAATTAACGAACTCAAGCACTCAAATCGATCCCTTAATCTCATTAGACCATTTTAAGCCTTAGACTAAGTCTAAAAAGACCTAACACACCTGATTGACCATAACATATCATATATATACACATGTATCAAAATTTGGCCATTCAACAGCCTATTTTCACAAAACACTAACTTTTTATAACTACTCACATCTCAACACAAATTGATCAACTTGGCCATTTTCACTATAATATCACTATAAGTCACCACTTTACATATTCACAATATATTTATAACTAAAGCTTAACCCCTATCAATCATTTCACCACACATTTCTATATATGGGTTGAGATTCATGAATTCACTATTGTTTTCCTACAATTCACAATTCAAAACATGCATGAAAATCATATGGCAACTTATATACACAAATTCACATTAAATTAGTTCATTACACAAAACTTAAAGATTCTCATAGCCATGACACCACTATACCGGTCCAAATTCTTTTCCCTTACTACTCTGTCTTGTAAAAATGTAATCATGGGGGTGAGATAATAATCTTAGTAATAGAATAACTCTCTACTATCGACTATCATGTGCAACTATACAAAAGTATAATATAATATACAAGTAAACAAAACATATACATATGTTTCACTTCAAATCACATTAATATAACATTTCACCACTTTTAAAAGTATGTTCACCACTATTCACCACTTTTCATCATTTTTCTAGCATATAGCATGATCACTATCGACTAAACCTCCAAATCACCCTGACTTAAAACCATAGGCTCGCCTTAGGCCAATATACACTCTAGATGGCCCTGAGCTTACCTTCAGTCATAGAATCACTAGGCTAAAGGTGTTTTATCTCACTTTCAAACTATAGTTTCCCTCAATACACATAATGAAGTGTCGTTGACTCCAACACCATATCATATTGATATTAAGGAGTTTGAATCTCCAACACCACACCTTAATATGCACTAAGGAAATAATCTCCAACATTGCACCGTGAAAGGCACTAAGGAGATACAATTCTCCAACACCTCACACCATCGGGCACTAAAGAGAATAATGCTATATGGTCTTTCACTACGCTCCACACGAGTGAACTCCCACCCCTATGATCATGTTTTTTGAACCAATTATAGGTTCCTAATCACTACCACACACACACACACACATATAAGACTACACGATTTCACTTGTTTACTTATCCAAAGTTCATTTTCATGTCATATTCATGCAATAAGACAAAACATGCTCAGCTTAAAATAGTTTCATGCAATAAATAGCATACTAACACATAGTTACAATAAATAATCAAATAAAGAAAGTTATTCAGTTACCTCAACCTTTTTGTCACTAAAAAGGTTTCCCATGGTACTTTCTCAACCACTAGCTTGTCTCTACAAGCTCCCTTTCTTAACTTACTCATGGAATATGCCAATCTACAAACAATTGTCACTATTAGTCAATTGATTCAATTGACTAAAAGCACTAAACGGCTATTTATAGCTATATTTAACCATTCATTACTTTTCACTTAGTCCATCTAAGTCAATTACTACCAATTATCACTTTACATCACCTCAAACGATCACACTCTGCTTAAACATGATTTTCACCCTTAATTTCCATTCAATTAAGGTCAAATTTAAGCTTACGAGTTTAAAGCTCTATCATTCAATTCCAAACCAGTTACAAAACTGTAATTTAGCTCTTGACAACCTTTTTATTACTATAGGGTAAGAAACTAACCACTTAAATTTTCTCGATTCAATTTCTCTATAACTCATACTAAGAGAAATTATAGTAGAATTGGAGGTAAGGGTCGTACGAAGCTTACCCGATAAGTTACTGGTCAAAAATCTCTTCTTAATCCTACTAAACCTTTGGCCTAGCACTGAGATGGCCTCCTCTTCTCTTCTTTCGTGTGTTTTCTCCTTTTTTCCTCTAAAATCATGAGCTCCACATGCATAAATCAGATCATTTTCTGTGCCATGTGCAACAGAATAGGTAGCATTGTGCCGTGGTGTGTGACACAATGAGGAGAATCCTTACCGCACACATACACTTCACCCCAAAACATGGTTCTTTCACCCATATCGGTCCATTTAACATCCCAACAAGTCAAATTATCAAGCAATCATCCAAACCCCTAATCATTCGCTAATTACTAATTTTTCCCTTAGTAATAGCTAATCACAGGATTAGAAAATTAAGATGTTACAAAATTGCTTTGGATTGTGTATGCTTTAAGGAAATAAATGTTTGTGCATGAAAAGGGATTTTAAGGAAATGGAATTCAAAGAAATGGTTTTTAGTAGAAATGCATGATTATATATGTATATATGGATTTGAATACAAATCACTTGTTGCATGCAAGCAAGATCATAGAAGGGTAGGAGTTCACCCATAGGGAGAAGTAGTGAGAAGTCTATATGGCATTATTCTCTTTAGTGCTTGATGGGGTGTGGTGTTAGAGAATTTCATCTCCTTAATACCTATTAAGGGGCGGTGTTGGAGATTATCTTCTTAGTACCTATGTAGGATGCGGTGTTGGAGATAACAGCTCCTTAGCATCCGTGTGATGTGCTATTGGAGTAACAACACCTCAATCATTGTGTGTGATAGGGGAAATCATAGTCTAAAAATGGGACAGAACACCTTTGGCTGGGTGATTCTACCACTAACAGTGTGACTAGGTCAATAAGTGTGTGTTAGCCTAATAAACGCCTATGGTTTTAATCAGGGTGACTTGAAGGTTCAAATGGCAGTTGATCATATTAGTGGTGATAATTTATTGTGAAAAATTTTACATCTAAAGATAATTATACTTTTGTAATGTTTTTTCATTTACAAATGATAATAGTGCATTTGAGACATATTATTTGTTTACATTTGGGGAACGCAAGCAAAAATCATCAGTGGAATGGATTTACCCAAATGTAAGTATGAACCATTAAATTTCATTTTTAACTATCCCTCACATGTTTTTTTTAATTTTAAATTTTCATTTATTTCAATGTTGTAGGTAGCCAAGAAGCACAGAATGTGGATATTATATTATCCGTTATATGTATGAGATAATTATCAAGTAGAAGTATAAATTACAAGTTTTTTTTGTGATTTTAGTTTAATTTCTTGTATTTAATTCCTTAAATATTATTTAATTAATTTTATTAGTTAGATTTTTGATAATACGAAGCCTCATAATGAAGCAAAGATTGACGGCATTCGAGATATTTTGGTTTAATAATTTCTCCAAGAATACTTTCAAAGTGATGAAGAGGTTTAACAAATTCTATAATTTTTTAGTAGTTGAACAAACATATATATATATATATATATATATTTGTAAATATAAATTAAGTGTAGTTGTAACTTATAGTTTAGTCATTATCATTCTATTGGCTGGCAGTTTATAATTGTTGTATAGTCTATAAAATGTTCAGGTTTTATGTTTTGGATGTAGAGAAAAATAAATGTAATTTTTTTTAAAAAAATCAACTTTTAACCACGGTTATTTTAAAACTGTTATTTACAAATAACCGTGGTTAAATTTTTTTTAACAATGGTTTTAAAATAAGATGGTTAAAAGTTTATTTTTTTAAAAAAAAATTCAATTGTTGTTTTCTGGTACTTTCAACATCAGTTATTTAATAATCGGCATGGAAAGTATACTTTTCACTTTATTTTTTTTAGCTTCCCCTTTAAAACCAACATTATTGTTAAAAGTTCTCCCTACAGTGGTGTATACTCAAGCTTTGATGAAGATTAATCTCACTTATCAATAGGTATATAGCTACTGAATAGTTTAAATTGGGTTCTTAGCTTCCATTTGGTTACTTCGTAAATTAAATGTCTCCTTTGGTTTGGTTATGGCTGTGCTTTCATATGTGAGAGTAGATGGGGCAAGTGATGTGTCTTGGAGTAAGTTTTGTTCTGTTCTCTATATACCTATGCCATTTATTATGCTTTCTATAATGGGTCTTAAAAAATTGTGTGGAGGAAATTCATAAAATACTTATTATGAAAAGTTTTGCTATCACTTTCATTGAATAAAATAATCTTGTATAATCAAGATACTACTTGCCTATATATAACTCTAGTTATTAATACTTCTAGTTTTCTTTTTAAGTTTAAAACTCACTTGTTTAATTTGATAAGAAACAAGTGCCAAGTTTATATTTGTAACAGGTAGAATTTAATTGGTCTAACTGTACTATCGTGAAGTTGTGGATTCCCCCCCCCTCAAAGTGAAATAAGTCATCAGATGAACTCAATGGCCTAACCATAATGTCACATGAGCACGATCATTCAAAATTGAGTAGAATCTGTTTTGGGGTAATCGGTGATGGTTAGTGAATTATTTTATTTGCCAAACTGATATCACAGTTTTTACTTTTAGAATACCAAATTAAATTACTTGCTTCAAATCACCAGTTATTCAGTTCGTGTTCATTGATGGATATCTAAATGAGATTTGTTTGTTAGGAACTATAGCTACCAAAATATACTGTTCATTTCTTTTTTTGGTAGAAGCAAAACAGATAATTTTATTAATGATCAATATTACAATTTTATTATACATGCTTAACAACAATGCCAACGTAAAATAGAACTGGAAAAATATTAAAGAACACTTGTGACAAACTGCAGAGATCATGAGCTCGCTTATTTTTAGAATACCAAAATATGTTTAAGATCAAAAGATACTCAAAGTTCATGGTTGGTGAAGGAGGCTAGTGACCATAAGGTGGAGGTTGATAGCTTGGTGGCTTTTAAGTAGGTTGCTTTTCAATAGGTACTTCGTAAATGGGAGGCTTGTAAACTGGAGGTTTTTAAACAGGTGGTTTGTACGCAGGAGGCTTCTCAACTGGGGGCTTGTACAGAGGTGGTTTCTCAATAGGGGGCTTGTACACAGGAGGCTTCTCTACTGGGAGCTTGTAGACGGGTGGCTTTTCTACAGGTGGCTTGTACACGGGTGGCTTCTCAATAGGGGGCTTGTACACCGGAGGCTTCTCAATTGGGGGCTTATACACTGGTGGCTTCTCTATAGGGGGCTTGTACATGGGTGGCTTCTCTACAGGAGGCTTGTAGACTGGTGGCTTCTCAACTGGGGGCTTGTAGACCGGTGGCTTCTCAATTGGGGGCTTGTAGATGGGAGGCTTCTCAACTGGTGGCTTGTACACTGGTGGCTTCTCAACTGGGGGTTTGTATACTGGTGGCTTCTCTACAGGGGGCTTGTACATCGGAGGCTTCTCAATTGGTGGCTTATAGACAGGTGGCTTCTCAACAGGGGCCTTGTAGACTGGTGGCTTCTCTATAGGGGGCTTGTACATCGGAGGCTTCTCAACTGGTGGCTTGTAGACGGGTGGCTTCTCAACTGGAGGCTTGTAGATGGGTGGCTTCTCTACAGGGGGCTTCTCAACTGGGGGCTTGTAGACCGGTGGCTTCTCTATAGGGGGCTTGTACATCGGAGGCTTCTCAACTGGTGGCTTGTAGACAGGTGGCTTCTCAACTGGGGGCTTGTAGATGGGTGGCTTCTCTACAGGAGGCTTGTAGATGGGTGGCTTCTCAACTGGGGGCTTGTACACCGGTGGCTTCTCAACTGGTGGCTTGTATACCGGTGGCTTCTCAACTGGGGGCTTGTAGACCGGTGGCTTCTCTACAGGAGGCTTGTAGACCGGTGGCTTCGCAACTGGGGGCTCATATACGGGTGGCTTCTCAACTGGGGGCTTGTACACTGGTGGCTTCTCTATAGGGGGCTTGTAGACCGGTGGCTTGTCTACAGGGGGCTTGTAGAGGGGTGGCTTCTCTACAGGGGGCTTGTACATCGGTGGCTTCTCAACTGGGGGCTTGTAGACGGGTGGCTTCTCAACTGGTGGCTTGTAGACGGGTGGCTTCTCAACAGGTGGCTTGTAGATAGGTGGCTTCTCAATAGGTGGTTTGTATACTGGTGGCTTCTCAACTGGTGACTTATAAGTGGGAGGTTGATAGTAATATGCAAAAGTAGGAGTGGTGAGAAACACCACTCCTAAAAGGAGCAATACTAAGTGTTTAGAGAACATTGTTGAACTTAAACTTGTGTTTATGCAAATCTTAGAGTAAGGCCCCTATTTATAGTAGAGCAGGCGAAGGGAGTAGGTTTGGAGATGTTGTGGATCTAGTATATTTTAATATGAAAATAAATGAATTATTAATTAAGATAATATTAAAAAATAAAGTCAAGGCTAGGTGTTAGGTGCGAACTCAATCACAATATCTGCTTGCATGCATGTGGATAATTGAGAATCTTGCATTTTCTTCCCATTCTTTGAATAATGCCTCTTTCTTTTCTTTTCTTTTTTTTTTTCCATTGCTTATACTCTTTGGAAATTGCAAGAGTTAATCATGTGTGTGTATAAAATAGACACTTCCAATTACTATTATGTATATCTGGTAAAAAAAAATAGTATCTTGTATATCCAACTTATTTTAGTGCAGAAATTATATTAAATGAATCATTTATTCATATATGTCACTCTAAAATATTTTCAACCATTTATTAGAAATACTAGTCTTATATGCATGCATAAGAAAACTTTACAAATATAATTGTTTTGGATGATTAGTTGATGGACATGGATAATGCTTACTTGCTGGGAATGAATAGATTTATTTATTTATTAATTTATCTATACTTTGAATCATGGTTGATTTTGAATATATATATATATATATATAGAGTAGGAATAGAAATTCTAGATAATCGTCAGCTTGTCCACTAATTAACCACATCAAATTTATATAATATAATATTTTAAATAATATTTGTGCCATATCAACATGGATCGTTTCCTTCGACATTAGCATGTGCACCAGTTGATTCTAAATTATATTTAAAGGGAAAATAATTTCATTAATTCCAATTAGACGTGGCTACCATTTCCTTTTATTGTTCGTTAATTTTGTAAATACAGAATTTCAAAATTATTTATTAATTTATTAAATAGACTCTGATTATGATTTCTCAGGTAGAGACAAGGCTACGTAGAAATTTTCAGGAATGACACCTGCGTTCCAGCTAGATATCATATCATATCATGTCATTTATATTATATTATATTACCTATCACCATATTAAAAAAGTTAATGCAAAATTGTTTATGTTTTTCTCTTGGTTGGTGCATCCGTACGTGCTGGGTTTGGGGTGGGGTATGGCGTTTGACAAATTAACGCGTTGTTCATTTTGGCCATTTATAGATATTGCCCCTTATATCAATTATTATTTAGATCAAGCTTGTCAAGTGGAAAAGAGTGTCGGTGATTTTCCAATTATTATTTGAAGCTTTTACAAATATAGCACATATTATATGATCAAGTTAAATGAATAGCCCAATATTTATTATATTTTATATTATAGTCAGTCTATTATATTTGTCAATGATATATCCTTGTATATTAATGATAAATATTTTTTAAATTTTTAAATTTTTAATAATAAAATTCTTATATATCAATATGAACTGAATATACCCCTAAATTTTCAAAAATTTGGACCATTTTTTTTGGTGCAAGATTTTTTTCAGCCTATAAGCGAATTTATCTTTATTATTTTTGTTATTTTTAATTTTATTACTCTTGAGGAATTTATTCATATCGTTATTTCATAGGTTTCTTTTAAAGAGTCTATACAATGAGATTGATTTATTTACCACAAAAAGTAATAGTTATTAAGACAGTTACTAGCTAGTTTAGTTAAACAGGAATTCAGATATGAAGCGTGATTTTGAAAGAAAATACAAATATAAAATCACAAAAATAATATGTTTTTCAACAAGAACATGTTCTTGTGATTTCAAACTCCTTTTTAGAGCTATATGCTAATTAAGGCTCTCCAGAAGGTGGGTGAGTGAATCGTGCAAAAATCCGATTTATTATTGACCGAATATTTTAGGAAACTCAAGTGCGGAATATTAATTCCACGCCACTTTAAATAGCTTCACTTAAATATTATTTTTTATGCAGTTTTATGTATAACAATACTCCCTTCGGTCCCATTTATAAGGCATATTTTAGAAGATCTATTTAGTTTCATTTATAAGTCACAGTGCTTTTTAAGTAATATTTGAATTTTTAGGCAATATTTAAAATATATTTTCAAAATTACCCTTTATGAGAAAGAAAAACTAACATAGCATTACTTTTTATATTTGTTATATAGGAGCATATTTGAAATTTTACATACTTTATTTTTTTTACTTTTTTTGCATTGGTATTAATGAAGTTGGTAGAAATGACTTATAAAAAAGATCGGAAGAGTACATGTTAAGAATGGATAATGACTACTCGAAAATGTAAGGAGAGGAGAAATGAGTAAGAATAATGAAAAGAGACTATATCTTAACTCAAAAATAAATCTCAAGTCTCAAAATTATGTCATTTCTTTTTATTTTATATTAATTATTAAGCCAAAGTTTATCCTATATGTAAGACTTCTCGGTTTAAATCTACTCATGCCAAGAGAAGTATTCAAACATTTAAGTCATTTTTCCATGATTAAGGCAATGAAAAAGTGAGAACAAAAAAAAAAAGGTAACAGACATATTTCAGGTTAATAATGGAGTTAAATGACAATTTAGATCTTGAACTATAGGTGACAAGATGATCGGGTGATGAGGGCCCCATTTGTTAAAAGTAACGGGCATATCTTAGGTTAACGATAGGGGAAAATTGCTCCAAATTTAATTGTTCAAAACGTAAAATGTATCAAATATGAATTTATAATTTAAATTACTCCTAAGCTTATAGTTTAATGTCTAAATTACCATTTAACTCTTGTTATTAAAACATAGTTTATTATAGATTTTTTTGTTAATGAATTTTTTTTTCAGAAAATTATATTCAAGTCTATTACAACACAATTAGATACCACAAGTCCGCAACACAAGGTTTGACAATTTAACAGCTAAGTTGTTTTGTGATATTCAATTATGTTAATGGACTTAAATATAATTTTCTCAATTTTTTTATCACTACCTTTTTAAAAAAATATTAGGAACAATAATATATAGAATATAAACTGATTTGATCATCGTCTATGATGATGATGATGATGATGATGATGATGATGATGATGATGATGATGATGATGATGATGATGATGATGATGATGATGATGATGATGATGATGATGATGATGATGATGATGACAAAATGATGATGATGATGATGATGATGATGATGATAATAAAAGATGTTGATAATCATTTTCATTTAATTTGTTGTTGAAAAATTCTTCTCTCTCACACACAAACTAATATATATATATATATATATAAAACCAAAAAAAAATATATGAATGCTGTTAACAATTTTTCTTTTCTTTTCTTGTTTTTTTTAAATTCAACTTCATTAAAACATTTAACTAAAACGTGTAGAATACACAAGGTAAAAAGTTTCTTGAACTGATAAGTAGTGTTTGACAAACGAACGCGTTCTCGACATTTTGACCATTGATAATTGCCAATTGCAACTATATATTTAGTTTAAGCTTGTCAAGCTGAAAAGAGTGTCAGTGATTACTTAAAAAAAAAAAAAAAGTGTCGGTGATTTTCTCATTATTATAAATTCATTGCCTTCTTTATTGTGAAGAGTCTATTATTCTTTACCTTTGCATATCAAAAGAACATTGATTTCAAAAGATGACATTATTGAAGAACATAAAAATACAATTTATAAACCAGCTGTCTCATGGAGGCATTTTTTTAATTATAATAATTAGTTATCTCAATAGCAATGTTACTTCCTTTAGTTGAAAGAGATCATAAATTCAAACTCAATATTACCGTGTTTATATACATGCATGGATGCATGTGTCTTCCTTCCTTATAAAAAAAGGGCTAAGTTAAAAGTAAAATTAAAAAAAAAAAAAATTGAAAGCGTTTCTGAGAAAAGGCGTCTCTCTCATAGAAGTGCTTTTGAAAAGCATCGCCAATAATATTGAACCTAAAATCGTCACCTTATGGCACCTCATTGCCACGTGTCCGAAACCTCAAGCCCAATGTTGCCACGTCGCTGCCTTCATGTGTCTGTGATCTCATGCCATATGTTGCTATATATATATATATATATAGCCCCACCACTTTGCATGTTACCAATATTTCAACCCTTAATCTCACATTTTTCTAATTTGTGACCTACATTTTATCAAGCCGAGCTGTAATGCATTTACAGTTTTTATAAAAATTAAATAGAGAGAATTATATTAAAGGATCTTTGATGTGATATTTTTACACATGAGGCCCAAATAAATATGAAATTTCACTATAAGAATTTAGGATTAAATTGAAATTAAAATGGAAGGCAAAATGATTGAATTGAATCTTTATTGTAAATGTTAATTTCATATAGTTACTTGTTAAAATATTTACTTTATACATGTACAGTAATTATTTTAATAAATAAATATAAAGAATTAACAAGTAACATTAAGCGTTAAACAAGTATGTTATTGATGAGTTAACTTATAAAGTAAATATTTTTAACAACTATAAAAATTAACAAATAAAATTATGTGTTTAAGAAATATGTTAATTGAGTTGACAAGTTAATAAGTAACGTGAGGTAATTAATACGTAAAAGTAAAGAATTAAATAAGTAACCATAAAAAATTAATATGTAAAGTAAATATTTTAATAAGTAATTATAAAGAATTAACATGTTAAATAAAAATTTTAATTCATGAAGGTCATTTCACTCATTTTGTCCTTATATTTTAATTTAGTTTAGGCCCAAATCCTTGCAATGAAATTTCAACTTTATTTGAGCCTTTTTTTTAATAATGTCACATCATTAATATTTTATTAAAATTCTCTCAATTAAATATATATTATTTAACTGCATATATATTATATTTTATTTTCAATTAATAATGTCATAAAATAATTTATATTTATATGACTATATATATACTAAATTTTTAATAAATATAATTTTTAAGAAAAAAGAATTTAATTGAAACAAATTTTAAACATTAAATAATTTTCTTATAAATATTTTTAGCCAATTTTTAAATTTTAAATGATAACAATTAAGTATATAATTTATTTATAAATATGTATCATATCATGTTATTTATTTTTATCTTTATATCCTCCATATTTTCTTAAAATTTGATAAATTAATTCTTAAATTTTTATTTTCTACCAAAATGGTTAAATTTTTCTCCTTATTTTCTTAAAAATAAATTTTATCTATATTTTTTATTTATGGTAAAAATTAATTTTAATCATATAAATATTGTTAATTGTCATTTTGGAACAATTTTAAATTTTTTAATAAAAATTAATAACTTACAATACAAAATAATTATAAGAATCTCATATGTGACCTAGCTAATTTTTAATCATTCTTTAGGTTCTTTAAGTCTGCCTTATAACAACAAGATAGAATTGAGTAATCTTTTATATTCTTCTTAATATTCAGTTTATAAATATTTTACGGTGTTGAGATTTTTTTATGTGCTTATTGTAATAACTAATTATAAAAATCTTGTTAGTGACTTCTTTACATTGTTGAAAAAATTGAATTTGAAATATCAAATTTAATAATATTTTAACTGTGATGTATCTTTTATTTATCCTTTAAACAATTTGGATTTTAGATATTATAATTTACATTTAAGAATTTTTAAAATTTTGTATATTTTTATGTAAGTAAGTAAATATTTATGTATAAATTAAGCTAATTATAATTAGAAGTAATCAACCATCAAGCTTTTAATTATATTATGAATAATAAAGAACTAACAAATGATTCAAGAATTAAACTTAACACAACTTCATCATTATACCTTTTGTTTTTCTATCCTTGTTTCTTTTTCTATATATAAAAGAAATTTAATTTTTTAAATATCTTTTGAATAATTTTATTTAATTTAAAATTTTTACAAATAAGTAATAAAAAATATTTTATGTATATCATTTAAATGATAATTTTATAAAATAATTTCATATAATTTAGAATGAGATTTAATTTTAAAAAATACTTTTAGATGCTATAAATATTACCAATGAAAGTAATTATATGTATTATTTTTAATTTTAAAATACTTTTTATAAAAATACTTTTTGTGAAGAGGAACATAACTATCAAAAGTTATATTTTACGGTAACTATCTAGTGTTGCTTCAAAAAATTAAAAGTTGCTATCAAACATCCGTCGATTTTTTATAATAATTTTTCATTATCTCAAAAGAAAAGGTTTTCTTTTAACGGAAATTTTTCCGTGGCCGTCAAAAAAATATATATATTTTTAAGTACATTCACATATCTTTTGTAAATAATCTGCATTATTACTTTATAGAGATCGAGCTCACATGCATTTTTCTTATAATTTCACCTTGTATTTTAGCTCATTTTTCTTATGCATTCTATCTAATTAGGTCCAGTAATTGAGTTTTCATGACAGGGCATTCTAATTTGCATCAAATTTCATTTCTTCTGAGCTTTGAATTTCCAAATTTCTCTCCAATTATATTTTTATACTTGCATATATAGGGGAAAATTGTGGCTGAGTTGCTGGCATTCACACTCGCTTATTTATAAATCTGGTTTATTCCCCCCATTCTTATAAATAAAGGGCCGTGTCATAATATTTTTAAGTAATTAGATAATTTTGTCATTGTCTTGAAAAATGGAGGAGATATTAATTATGTACTTTACCCACCACCACTATGACTTTAATTTTGACATTATAAAGGCAACACTGAAAAATCATTATAATTTTATATAATTTCAACTAAATAACAAACTTTTATTAATATATGGGGTTTGATTGAAAATATCTTATGTATAGGGACAAAGGGAATAATTAATTTGAGATCATTGCATTAGACCTATTATTTCATGTGATTATTTCAAACAAAAATGGCCAAACAGATATATTAAGGAACTCAGAGTCGAATCCTCTCCAGTCCTTCCAATTGTTTGTATATGTATCTATAAAAAATAATAATATAATATTTCATAAATATGATTAAATAGAAAAAAGTATAAATAATGTTTTACAACATATGAAAAATATAATTTTATTTATTATTGTTAAACTATGATTAACAATACGCGCATACACACTACGATATAAATTCATTGAAAACATGCACTTTTATAAAACTCTGTTGACCTTTCACAAATATTATATTTAAAAAAATTGATGATAGATGTTAAAACTGAAATATATATATATATATATATATATTACGTATTATTTAAGTAAAACTAAAATTCAACCCCCCAATGTATGTTATGTTTGATCGGTCATTGAAATTAGTAATTGATTAGAGGAGCATTTGACATTCGAGACCCATCACTATAACAAAAATAATATGGGTTAAAAGTGTATTTTTGTCCCTCAACTATCTACTTAGAAATGTCTAATATTCTAAAGTTATATGTGATGCAATTTTTTCTTTTAACATTTGAAAACTTCATTAAAAATATTAATTTTGACTATCAGTTAATTTAAAAATTAAAAATGTCAGAAAATGATCAATAAAATTACACATAAGTATCCTATAAAAAAATTAATATCAAAAGTTGAAAGAAAAAATTGCTCTTGAGTAAATAATTGAGAGATCAAAATGCTCTTTAATCCAAATAATATTTATCCCTCTCCTCAGTGAGAGAAAATCCCTCTTCTCTTTGGGGAGTTGTGCAATTCACCTTCATCTTCTCTGTTAATGTCTTCGCCTTCCATCTTCACCTTTGCGCTGTGTTTTGAGCTTTTCTTCATCTTTTCCTCACTCGTTTCTATTTTTATTCAATTTTGGTTTTGGGCTAATCTCTAACTGGGGTTTTACCTAGTGAGAGCTTCTGGTTTTGAGATTGGATTTGCTTATGGCTTTGGAAGATTGATGCAGAGGCATCCCACTGGAATGCAAGGAAGCGACAGTGCAGTATGAGCAATCGCTCTTGCTTATTGGTCGGATTTTCACGGAAAAAAAGTTGAATCTCAAGATGGTATGGGAAACAGTTCTTAAATCTTGGCATCAAGTTAACGATTATGATGGGCTGTTGATTTTTAGCTTTACAATGAAGAGTTATTATGATAGAGTTCTTCAAGATGGGTCGTGGAACATCAACGGATCTAAACAAATGCCATTTCTGGATTCAGGTACAGGATTTGCCAAAGGAAGCAATGATGTTCAAGAACATTATTACTATGGGAGGGCAAATTGGTGAGGTAATTTGTTTTGAAGACCCTAAACTGAATGATGTTATTTTTCATAAATTTGTTCACACTCGGGTTGCTATTGAGTTAACTAATCCTTTAATCACTAGTTTTTGGATGTCTCAACCAAATCTTCCTAAAGTTTGGATTAAGGTTTGGTTTGAGAAGCTTAAAAGTTATTGCTATAACTGTGGCATAATGGGTCATAACTGGAAATCATGTGATCTAGAACAAAAAATGTCTGAAGAAAATACAGAAATGCCAATGTATGATGCTTCACTTGGAATTAATCCAATAAGGGCTGTTTCGATGATTATCTCCGTCTATAATGGGGTGGTTTTCATTGAGATGGATTTGGCACGTGTATCTTCTGAATTTGGAAGGAGCGTGAGAGATGAACAGTCGATTAATCGTGCAGTGCAACATGAATCCATTAGAAACAGTTGGAGACCCAAGATAGTGCATTTTGCATTCGAGCATGCAAATTCTTGTGTCATGAAATTAAGGGATGGTAATAATAATAATAATTTTGGTCCTAGTAGTAAAGAAGGGAAGAATGTGGTAATGGATAATATAGAGAAGGGGGAAGAAGTGATCAGCCCAAATAAAGACAAGGGCCCACTTTCTGGTGAACCTAATATCTCTCAAATATTCTCATCTTCTTTTGAGTTGAAAAGCCTGATGCAAACAGATCCTCAATCTTAGCTCAATAGTAGATCCAAAGTTCTATTAAGCTTGAAGTAGCCCCCTTTAATCCAAACAAGGCCTCCAATTTGGCTCTTGCTCTGAGTCCATAGCAAGGTAATAAATATACTATTATTGCTGGTCCACACTCTTTTAGCCCTAATTCCCATCCTGAGCAATTGGGGAACACTTTTTTTGCACCTTCTAGTCCAAATATTGTGGTTTGACCTAATATGGAGGCTGTCGTGAATTATTTTGTCAAGCTTGCACCTGGAGATGATGATAATTAAATTCAATCTAGTGTTGTTGCTTATCCCCTGTATTATGAACGTCTCCTTATTACAGGAGTTGAGCATATTACCTTTAAGAGACAAAGAGGAGATGACTAGGAAGTACCTGTTATGGAGAGATTGAGAATATGCGAACCAACTTGATTTTAAAGTTTTTCCAATGGGTTTGAATAATGAAATTGGTTTTCAACTAGGGAAAGAGAAGAAGCTTCTCTTAAAAGTAAAAAGGAAAAGAGGAAAGGGGAGAACTAGTTGGCTAGCTGTGATAGAAGAGATTGTTGAAAAGAAAGCTTTTGAGCTCCCTACTGTTTTGTAATTAGTTGAAGGGCAAGGTGACTAGCCCTCAATGGTCACTTGGTCACAATGAGTACTTTGGCTTAGAACTATCAAGGGGGAAGTTTCCCATTGATAGTAAGGAATTCCTTATCAATCACTACAGACCAAATTAGGTTTTCTTCTCTAAAACTTGGAAACAAAAAAATCAACTTGAGAATGTAATGGTTCATTTTGGATTCCAACATTCTCTCTATGTTGATCTCATAGGCCTCCTTGGTGGTCTTTGCCTCTGGTTGAAGGAGGAGGTGTAAAATCCTGTATCCAATCTAGCCTTTACTATTCTCAAACACATAATCATCATACAATATTAGAGTAATAGCCCTCAAATTATTTTCAAAATGCGGGATCCCCAACTTTGTTAAACATATATTCAAATGAAAAGGTTAGAGGAAGCGTAAACATAATTTAATGATTCAAAGAGGCACAATTATTTTTTTGTACAACGTGCCATGCACTACGGCATGTGGTACAAAGCCACAGGCTTTATTTCCCTCTGTGCTATGAGCCATGGTGTGGCATACAATGTGCCATGATGCATATAACAATAAATTCTGCTATCATATGACAGTTTGAAAGACAAACTTTCATATTTGACGTTCGATTGGAGTGATTTAAGCGCCTACATGAAGCTTATAACATATTCTATCTAATGAGATAAGTTTGGACTCGATCTAACGGTCCAATCTAAAATTGGACATTAGGTGCAAAAAGATACTTTTTCTTTCAAAACTTGCACCCTAAGTGTTCAATTCTCATTTCTTGTCCCATTAAACCACTCTGGGCCTTGAACTAAGTCCACAAGGACTATATACACCTAATTGACTCATCACAATACCAATATCACATCAAATACTTAATTTGACTTCTCAATACCATATTACACAACTGTAGACTTATATGAGGCACAACATATAAGCACACAAACATATAGACTTGTTCCACTTTTAGCCATCCGACTCTCACATATGGGGCTTTGTCTCGCCATATAGTAGGGAATCACAATATACTTGACTCTTCTAAATGAGACTCAGCCTCACTATTTGTGTCAAGTTCTCACAATACACATAATTTCACATTCAATTCACATTTAATACAAGTAAATCAAGTTACACAATAGCATACATTTGCTTATTTGGCATCTAAGCCTACCCACGTACCCATCACTATGGTACCCTTGACGAGATGCAACATCATATATACAAGCAAGTATTCAATAACAATTCATATACACATTTACATATTTATATTCACATATTCTTAAGCATCCCAGTTGGCAACTTAATTTTCTAACTACAACTTTATACATTCATGATATACAATGGTAGTCATACAATTACCAATTGAGGCTACTCTTTCTTCACTTTCTTTCCTGGCCTTCTTGTACTCTCTTCACCTATGTACAAAGGTAACGGAGTGAGACATAAGTCCTAATAACTTGGATCTAATCCCAAATACCAGTTAGTAAGAAAAATTATAAACAAGAGATAAAGTAGCATGTGTTTCAATAAAAGTAGTATAATAAGCATATACAAGAATTCATACATATCCATCCATCATGCTTATGCTCATGCATTCCCGGTTCCACTTAGCGGAGCAAGCTCTATGCTCAAACTAAGACTTCTAGTCTTACACAAAACAAGGCCCACCATACCTCTATCTTAGACTAGATATCCTCTTCACATATAGGTGGTTTCCTAGGTCCTTCCTGGCAGAGTTAAGCTCTATGTTTAAGACCTTTAGAACTTTTTAGACTTACACAGAGTAGGGTCATGACCCCTTACCCTAGTCTAGGGTATATTTGCGGATGCAATACATATGTCTCATTCCATACATCTCATACATTACTCACACACTCGCATGCATATTCCTTTTACAATATTACTACTCTATCAGTTCATAAACACAATGAACATAATTATATAAAATACTTGTAAACAATTTCACAAACGAACAAGTAAAAGGGTTACTCTAGTTACCTTTTAACCTTATTATCAAAGGTTATCAATTACATTAAGCTCCCAAGGGTGTAGATTGTCACCCTTTAGTCAATTCTCAGTACTCAGTATAGGCATTGATTCAACTAAACTGAATCCCTTAACACACAAAATAGTCAAATTAACACTTTTCAAATTCATAAAATCCATTATCTACAGTAATTGGCCTTATAGGCTGTTCAAATGATCAAAACAACTTTCTAACTCATTTATTTACCAATTTCACCATTTTAACCTAATTCTTTAGGGTAATTTGAGCCTAAATCCTTATGGTTCAACCATTTATCTCCAAAGTAGTCACAAAAGCTTAGTTTTATATTTGAAAGCCCTTTTTAAACCTTTCCTTTAGATTTTAATTCCTTAAAACTTCCTAATTCAATTTCTCTACCAACCAAACTTAGAGAAAATAGGGTAGAAATATAGTATAAGGCTGTATGATATTTACTCAACAAGTCACTAGCCAAAGCAGACTCCCAAACTCTAGATATTTGATGCCCTAGCAGAGAAGCCTTCCTCCCACACTTTAGGTGTGCTTTCTCTTCTTTCCTCTTCTGATTTCACATGCAGCTTTTGTCATAGCATGTGGAATAGTAAGAAAACTCTCACTGCTACTCGCGCGTTTCACGCCGAATTGCTGTTCTAGCCTTTAATCTTATTAACATAACAACCAACCAATATCATATGTTAATCCAACACTCAAACCATAATCAATCCACTAATTACTAATTTACCCCTGATTAATAACTAGTTTTCCTGGATTGAAATTCAAGATGTTACAAGAGACATCAATAACTACAGGTACTACTTCAACAAATTATTTGCACATTAGGATTGATGGGGCAGTTGAAAGCTTGAAAGTTTGGGTGACCTTTGTTTATTGCCCTTTTATTGTTGCTAAACGAAATGGATAGTGGTGGCAACTGGTAAGATTGAACCCGAGTCCTAATACATTGTAGGTATATGTAACATCTTGATTTTCAATCCCAGGAACTAGTTGCTAATCAGGGGTAAATTAGTCATTAGGAAATTGATTGTAATTTGGATGTTGAGTTGATGTTTTGTGTTGTTTGGGTGTTACATTGATAGGATTGAAGGGTAGAGAGATAATATGGGATAGAACGCGCGAGCACAAGTGAGAATTTTCTCACTGTGGCACATGCCACAGTGAAAGCTGCGTGCACCACAGCGCACTATCCATAAATCACTTAAAGCTAACGTAATCAGCTCGTGAAATTAGAAGTAAGGTTGTTGGAAATGCATTTGGAGGAGTGGAGGAGTTTAGCTTTGCTAGGGCAAGAATTATTTAGAGCTTGGAAGTTTACTTCAATTAGTAACTTGTTGGTAAGTATCACGTAATCCTAAGCTTCAATTCTACCTCTTTTTCATTGAATTTTATCAATTGAGAAATCAAATCATGAGATTCTGAGGTGTTGTAATCTAAAAGAAAGGTTTAAAATGGGATATCAAATATAGAACTAAGGTTTTGTGACTAGTATGGAGTTGAATGGTTGAGCTTTGAGCATTTAAGCTCTAAATGACCTAAAAGTTAGGTTAAAAGGATGAAATTAGTGGAATAAATGTGTTGGGAGATTATTATAGTTGTTTGAGTAGCCTATAGTGCTAATGACTATAAATAATGGATAAGTGAATTGAAAATGGTTCAATTAAACTATTTTATTCATTAAGGGATTCGGTTTAGCCGAATCAATGCCTGCAAAATGTGTTGGGAATTAACTAAGGGGCACTGTGTTATGTAGATTGAGCACCTGTGAAGTTGCTCGTGAGAATCTGCGCCCCTGGGAGCTTAGTGTGATTGGTAACCCTTAGTAGCAAGGGTTAAAGGTAACTAAAGTAACCCTTTTACTTGTTTGTTTGTGAAATTATTTACAAGTGCTTTGATATAACTGTGTGTATTGTATTGTAAACTAATAGAGTAGCAACATTATGAAAGTATATGTATGCGGGTGTGTGCGTATTGATTGAAATAAATTTGAGATGGCATGTGCATTGACATGCATTGCATCCACGAGATATACCCTAGATTATGGTGAGGGAAATGTGGCCCTACCATGAGAAGGTCCAGGAAATCTTAATAATCCAGAGTGTAAAGCTTGATTTCGCCAGGATGAACTTAGGAGAAGAATCCTGATGATTCAAAGCATAGAGCTTGACTCTGCTACGACGGACTTAGAATATTAAATGATCCGCAAGGTTACCCTAAACTAGGGTAGGGGTCGTGGTCCTACTCTATATAAGGTTAAGAGGTCATGATGATCTAGAGCATAGAGTTTGACTCTACTATGACGAACTTAGGAGACCATCCATACAAGAAAATGAGCTGGCTTGAGTAGTGGTATGGTAGGCCTTGTTCCTTGTGACTGAAAGTCTGGTTTAAGTATAGAGATTACTCTACCAGGGGAAACCACGAATGCATTGCATAAGTATAATGAGATTGATGAGAATGAATTCTTGTATATGCATATGTTACTGTTTTATGACTACACATGCTCCTTTATCACTTATTTATGATTTTTCTTAGTAACTGATAATTGGGGTTACCTTCGAGCTACTGAGATGTATGTCTCACTTTGTTACTTTTAAACACTAGTGAAGAGGGCACGAGAAGACCGAGAAAGGAAACGAGGAAAGAGTAGCCTTAAGTGGTAGTAGTATGACTATCTTTGAGTAAAAATGAAAGTATAATGTGTTGATAGAGTTAAGTTGAAAACTAGGATGCATAAATGTGTGTGAATATGAGGAAGTAGATTGTATTGTGAAACTTGCTTGTATATATATATGTATATGATATTGCATTATGCCGAGCATGCCCTAATAGAAGGTACATGGGTAGGCTTAAATACGAATCAAGCAAGTATAAGTATGTTGTAACTTGTTCCACTAGTGTATATATGTATTGATTGTGATTAATTATGTGAATTGAATGTGACTTGTGTTGTGATTTGAGATTTTGATACAAATGGTAAGAACTTCACACAAATGGTGAGGCAGAGCCCCATTTGGAAGAATCAAGTACATTTGTAATTCTCGACCATATGGTAAGGTAAAGCCGCATTTGTGAGAGTCGAAGGATTGAAAGTAGAACAAGTCTAGTTATATATGTGAATATGTGTTGTATATGTGTATTCCTTATATAAGACTACAATTGTGTAATGTGGTTTTGAGAGGCCAAAATAGGCTAATAATGTACTATTTGAGATATATTGTGCTAATCAGGTGTATGTGGTCCTTTTAGAGTTGGTTTAAGGCTTGAAGCGGTCTAATGGGACAAGTAATAAGAATTAAGTACTTAAGGTGCAAGTTTTTGAAAGAAAAGTAACTTTTTACACCCAGATATCTAATTTTAGATTAGACTATTAGATTGAGTCCAAACTTGTTCCATTAGCTAGTATACATTGTAAGCTTCGTGTGGGCGCTTGAATCACTTTAATCGGATGTCAGATGTGAAAATGGTGCACGCCAGAAGTTCATCATTTTTACTGTCAAAAGAAATTCGAATAGGCATGCTGCGGCACATGATGTGCCCGCCACAGTGCATGATGCAATCAAAAATAGAGCACGTAGTTCTATGCCACATGGCGCACATGTTGCACGCAGCAGCACATGGCCCTTTTTCAAGGTTGAGAAGTTATGGCTTTTTGAGTCGTTTGATTATGTTTACGCTTCTGTTATCCCTCTTATTTGAATATATATTTTAAGAAGTTAGGATCTTGTATTTGAAAATAAATACAGGGCTATTACTCTGACATTACTCTGATTTGGTTTTGGTTGATTGTGTGATGTGAAATGGTAAAGCCCAGGTTGAGACGAGACTCTATAGTTTGGATCCAGACTTTACAGTATGCTTGGGTGATTTCAATTATTTTATTGCACATTCTAAAAAGGAAAGGGGATTTGTGAGGCCAAATAGGCTTTCTTCTGGCCTTTATGATTTCATTCAACAATACTATCTGATAGATCTTGAATGGAAGGGACAATTTCTTACATGGTTAAATAATAGGGAAGGTGAAGATTTCATTACAGAACGTTTGGATAGGGTTGTCTGCAATCCTATCTTGTGGTTGGAATATCCTAAAGCTCTATCACTAGTTTTGGAACTCATTGACTCAGATTATTCCCCCATTATTCTACATTCCAGTTTTTCTAAGTTGAGAAGAGATTATAATTTTAGATTCAAACAAATGTGGATTTCTCATCTAGAATTTCTTAATGTTGTTCAAGAAAGTGGGAATTCAGCTTTAGTGGTGTAGGAGGATGTGATTGAGGATCTTTGTAGTAGGCTAAATGTTACTTACTAGGCTCTATTGCATTGGAGTAAAAAGGTTTTTAGAAATAATAAATTAGCTTTTGCTAAAATTAGAGAAAATCTCATGGGAATCTATATGGGTGATTGGGATTTTGCTAAAGCTAAGATGGTCAAAGAGCTTAAAAGAGAGCTTCTTTTTAGATGGAAGAACGAGGAGTAATACTGGGCACAAGATCTAGAGTTAATTGGTTGTAACTTAGTGATCGAAATTCTAGTTTCTTTCATCTTTCAATAGTAGTTTGAAGACAAAGAAATAAAATTGTCTCCATTAGAGATAGTAATGGACTCTGGTTAGAGGATTAGCATCACATTGATAACCAATTTGTAGAATTTTATAAAGATCTTTTTACATCCTTTGGGCATTGTAAATATGGTGGTATGCTAGAATATGTGAAGCTAGTAATTATTGTTCAAATGAACAATTCACTCCTCATTCTAGTCTCTAAAGAGGAAGTCAAGCAAGTGGCATTTGCACTATGAGGTCTTAACGCCCTTGGGCCTGATGGCTTTTGAAGTATTTTTTACCATTCTTCTTAGGAGATTTTTCAATATAAGATTTGTGACATTGTAAATGGCTTCTTCTCAACTGACATGCCTTTGAATCTTTTGAATGACACTTTGTGATAATTCCTAAAGTTGATAGCCCAAAAATTGTAGGACAATTTTTCCCTATAAGCCTATGTAATTTTTCATTTAAAATCATTAGCTCTCGGTTGAAACCACCTTACCTAATATCATTTGTAAAAATCAAAGAGCTTTTGTTGCAAAGAGACAAATCCAAAATAATATTATTATTTTGCAAGAGCTTTTTCATTATCTTAAGAATAGGAGTGGTGATAAGCATGAGCTTGCCTTGAAACTTAATATGAATAAGGCTTATGATTGCATTGAATGGGATTTCTTAAAAGATGTGCTCTTGAAAATGGGTTTTAATCCATTGTGGATTGCTAAAGTTTTGGCTTGTATTTGTTTAGTTACTTTTGCCTTTCATTTTGCTGGTAGAAATATTGCAAAGATCACTCCTCAAAGAGGGCTTCATCAAGGAGATCTTCTCGCCCCACCTTTTTATTATCGTGGCTAATGTTCTTTCCAATATGATTAATGATTTAGCTGCCTATGGTATTTTGACTAGCATTACTCCTGCCAGAGCTTATCCTTAAATTACCCAGAATTTTTTGTTGTTGATGACTTTGTGTTTTTTATTAAAGTTGATTAACATAATTGTGATTTATTGAAGTATACTCTTGATTTGTACTATAATGTGTCTGGCCAGAGGATCAATTTTGATAAATCTTTCCTTTTCTTCTCCTCCAATACCCCTAAACCTATGTGAGTTTATTTTTATAATCTATTAAATATTCATAGTATGGATTGTCCTAACAAGTATCTGGGTTTGTAAATTTTATGGGGTAGATCTAAGTCTAAGGCACTAGGCTTTGTTAACGATAAGGTTAAAAAAAGAATTCATGGATGGAAAAATAAATTTCTTTCTTTTGCTGGGAGAGAAGTCTTGGTTAAAGCTGTGACTAGTGCCATCCCAACTTTTTCCATGAGTTGTTTCATTTATCCTAAAATAACTTGTTAAGACTTGAATAGGCTTATCTCTAATTTCTAGTAGGGGCAGAAAGCTAAGGAAAAGAAAATTCACTGGGTAGCATAGGACAAACTGACTCAACTTAAGTATAGTGGGGGGGCTTCGTTTTAAAGACTTTGGATTTTAACCTTGCTCTCCTTGCTAAACAAGCATGAAAAATTTTAAATGAACTTAATGAATTGTGGATGCAAGTTCTTAAATGGATTTATTTCCCTAAGTCATATTTTATGGCAGTAAAGATAGGTTCTCAGGCCTCATAAGTCTAGACCAGTCTATTAGAGGGCCGTACTCTCCTTGATAACAAAATTTTTTGGACTCTTGGGGATGGCAACCAACTTACTTCTATTTCAATCCTTAGATCCCATATATCCCAAATCATCATTTATCAGTTGATGAACTTGTTGGTAGGCCTCTAAAAATAAGAGTAGTAGATTTTATTCATAATGGTTATTGGAACATTGAGCTTGTTAAAGATTCTTTATCTAGACAAGAAGTGGAAGCTATTGAGAAAATACCTATTTCTCAACACTCCAAACTTGATCATTGGTTTTGGACAGGCTCTAAGAGAGGGGTTTTTTTTAGTAAAAGAGGGTTATAGATGTTTAAGAGTTGAAGCCTTGATTGGTGGGTCTAATGCTTTTAGGAGTTCTTTCAATTTGTCAACACAGTTTTTGAAAACCACTTGGCATCTTAAAATTCCTGAAAAGGTCAAACATTTCATATGGAAAACTTTTAAGAATGCTTTACTTGTTTTGGCTAAACTTTTTTAGTTTAATATTGTTATTTTGCCTCTTTGCCCTTGTTGTCACTCTTACTTTGAATCTATTAGACACCTCTTCCTTGCTTGTGATTGGGTTAGACGTACTTGGTTTAGCTCTTCTCTTACTTTTAATCATGATTTCTTGTGTTTTGAGCATTTAGACCACTAGCTATATTAGTGTTTTGTTGAATCTAAACTTGAAGATTTTGGTAAGGCATTAATTGATATGACTTGCTAGCAAATTTAGAAAGCTAAGTGTGCTCGTTTATTAGAGGATCTTCTATTGATCCTATGTTTGTTGCTAGATAATCTAAATCCCTCTTAATATAGTTCTAGTTGGTGCGTAAGTGGACTCATTTTAAGGAAGTTGATGCTGATTCTAAGGAGATACCTCTTATCTCTCCTCCAAGTTGGTGTGCTCCTACTTCCCCTGATATTAAATGTAATATTGATAATGCATTTAGTTTGAATAGGAAAGCTAGCTTGTGTGTCATCTTCAGAGATGAGATAGGAGAATCACTGGAATGGTGTAGTAGGTCATGTAATTAAGGTAGACTCTGCTTTTCAATATGAGGCATTGGCACTTTCCAAGGGTGTACAAATGGTAACAAATCTTAACTTACCTTTACCCACTTTTGAATTTGACTGTCATGCTCTTATTCAAGCTCTCAACATTGATGAAGCAGTTCTTAATTGTGTTGGATAATGTGCTTTGATGATTAAAAAACCAAGAGAAGAAATATTTGTTATGTGTGCAGATATATAGAATCATGGATAAGACAAAACCTCAAGAGCATGAAGAATCAAGAGAAGATGAAGAAGTTTAGGATAAGTAATTTAAATTCTCTTAGATTCAATGTGAAAACATAGAGAGCTTAATCACTTTTCTTAATCACAAAATGAATGCATCATATATCTCTTTTATATACATTAAGACTCATCTAAATATGTTAAAGCTTGTAAACAATGTCCTTTTTGCGTATGGTTTTTCATAGAAAAAGTTTGCATAGTGAAGAGGCAAAATCACATGTGATTCTGTAGGTCACTCATGAGTTTTTACATGTTAGGCATGCTAACATCTAAATCATGTGAGTGTGAAGAAGTGCTTCACGCGTGATTAAGCATTGTGTTGTATGTTCCCTTATGCTTTGTCTTTGCATGCAAAACCACGCGTGAAAGGCTTCATTGTCCACACAAGTTTTAGCATCTATGCTTCATTATATTGTGACAAAGCACAAAACCACATGTAAGAGAGTAGAGGTTCCACGTGTGCTTTGTCACTTGTTGAACAATCACACTTTATTTTGTTGAGTCTTAAATCTTCTCTAGTCAACTAAAATTGTTCACATATATGATCATTGATTCACAAATCCATATATCTTGATTATGTAAAATCTTGCTTGAGTTATGCTTTATTCCACATGTGAATATGAATCAAACAAGTTTATGCATTAGTGCTTGCAATTTCACCCGTGATATCATTCTGGTTTCATGTAAGTTTTGATCGTATTGAATGGCTTTGGCATTCTGCCAGCCATTTCAGGCATGAGAGAGTAGAGGTTCCACACATGATTTGTCACATAAAATTGATGATAGTTCATTATGTGCAAAACCACACATGAGAGCAAATGGTGCGCTCGCAAGTCTTAACACTCTGATATGTTAGTATATTCATAAATGCAAAACCATGAGAGCGAAATATGGTATCATGCAAGTTTTAGCACCCAGAATTGAATGAATATTCTTAAGTACTAAACCATGCAAGAGAGCAATGAGGTACCATGCATGATTTTGCACACAGAACTGAATGGTTATTTAGAAGTGTAAAACCACACGTGAGAGGACAAGGTGTTCATGTGTGATTTGTCACATTTAGTTTTGTGAAACGTCCTCAGTGCAAAATCACATATGATTATACTAGTCACTTATAAGAAAATGCACCAATGAATAGAATGGCTATTGCAATGGTCTGTCAACTTCCAGAAACTATATAAATGATTCATTTTGAACTAGAACAAGAACTAATGGTCCTTGAGTGAATAAATTTAAAATAGCTTTCAAATTGTGATTTTACTCATTACATTCGTTCATTATTCTTGAAAATAATTATGAAAAGCTCTCAAAGGTTTATAAGCTTTTACTTTATTCTTATATCTCTTTAAGAGATTTTTTTGTAAAAAGCTTTTATTATCTTCTCAGAAATCTTGAAAAGGAATTTTCAAGTGTTGTAACAACTTGTTGGATTGTAGTAGGGTGTGTTATGTGAATCAAGACAAGGTTAGTTTTGAGAGTTGTACTATGGTGGCAAGCAGCCATTGAAGCTTGTGTTTTTAGTTGAAAATCTCAAGTGTGATCTTGTGGACATAGGCCAAGTTTGTGGCTGAACCAGTATAAATCTCAAGCATGTCATCTTCTTCCTTCACTCTTTAGCTCTTTACTCTTTTCAAGTTTTCAAAAGTTTTAAGTGTCACCCAATTAACCCCCTCTTAGCTTCTAGCCTATTCTCACATTTGGTATCAGAGCTTGGACTCTTTGATAAAAGGCTTAATATTCTAAAAGGATCCTATGGCTGGTTTTGATGAAAGTGTTCTCCCTAAAGGTGCTGAAATTAATAGGCCTTCAATTTTCAATGGTAAAAACTATATTTTCTGTAAAAGTAAGATAAGATTATTTTTTAAAGTTTCAAACCTTGACTTATGGGAAATTATCGAGACTGGTCCTTACATTCCATACAAAACTATAAAAGGACAACTCATAAGAAAAGAAAGGAGTGAATTTACAGAAAAGGAAGAAAAACTAGTGTTACTCAACTCCAAGAAAAAATTAATTATTGCAAGTGCCTTAAGTCAACAAGAATATTTCAGAGTGAGTAATTTAGAAACTACAAAAGAGATGTGGGATACTCTAGAGATTGCTCATGAAGGCACTGAAGGAGTCAAGGAGAATAAAATGAGCACTTTGACTCAGTAATATGAGCTGTTCAAGATGAAGCTTAGAGAAAACATCAAGGATATGCAAGTTAGATATACACATATGATGAACAAGCTTGCAGCACTTAAAAAGACATATATTGCCATTGAAGAAGCAAAAAGTGACTCTATGAGATCTATGGCAACTTTATTTGGAAGTCTTACCGAGCATGAAGAAAGACTATCCATACTAAAGGAAGATGTTAATAAGAAGAAGTCACTAGCTTTAAAAGTGACAAAGGAAGAATTTGAGTCTAAAACAAGTGACAACGACAAATCTGATAAAGAAATGGTTATATTTGTCAAGAAACTTGACAAATTCTTTGGGAAGAAAAAGTTTAGGAAGAAGTTCCCAAAGAAGAGAAAAAGAGATAATTTGCTACAAGTGCAAGAAGCCTAGACACATCAAACCTGACTGTCCTTTGAAGTAAGAGAGTAAAAACTACAAGTATAACAAGAAAAAATTCAAAGCTTATCTTTCTTCAATCTGGGGTAACAGTGATGAGGACTTTATAGAAGAAGAAGAAGAAGCAAATTTGTGCCTAATAGCTAAAAGCCATTCTGATAAGGTAAACGATTCAAACTTTGACTCTGAATTTGATTTTACATTTGAAGAGATAAAAATTACTTTTGAAGAATAGCACAATGAGTCTTTTCTTCTTATGAAAAATCATTCACAAGTTAAAAAGAAACTTGCTATTTCTCAAAAAGAAAACTTGTTTCTCAAATCTAAAAATGATGCTTTGAAAAAGAATATTACTGTTTTGGAAAAGAAACCTCATGTATTGATTGTTCTCTTCATATTTCTAAAAAGGAAGATATGAAAAATACACTTGCAAAATTTGTTAAGGGTAGAGATAATTTAAACAAAATTTTGAGTCAACAAAGAAGTGTTTTTTATAAAGCTAGCATTGGCTATAAACCTAATAAGAAGCAAAAATATTACAAGAACTTCTTTGTTCTTGCCAATATGACTAACTCATCCAAATCCACTTGTTCCTACTACAATAAGACAGGGCACACGACTAAGTCATATATCTATAAGAAGCAAGGGTTGAGTGAAAATATGAAGTAGGTTCCAAAGGGGTCCACTAACTCACTAGGACCCAAATAGATTTGGGTACCTAAGAAAACATGACATTTATATAGGTATCAAGGAGGGCCATAAATGAAAAGTTATATCTAGATAGTGGCTGCTCCAAGCACATGACTGGTGATAGCTCTATGTTTTTATATATGGTAGAAACCAAAGATGATGGAACTGTTACCTTTGGAAATAATGAAAAGGGAAGAATTCTCAGTATAGGTAAGGTTGGTAAGAATGCATCCAAATCTCCTTGTATTGATAATGTTTATTTAGTTGATGGTTTAGGACATAATGTAACATCCTGAATTTCGTAATCCCGTGATTAGTTGCTAACTGAGGGTAAAGTAGTAATTAATGTGAGATTAGCAATTCGGATGATTACTTGACAATTTGACTTGTTGGTATGTTGTATGAGCAAATACGAGTGGAAGGAGTGCATTTCAGGTTAAAGCAAGTGCGCATAGTGACTGTGCTATACGCCGTGGTGTATGGACTAGAAATTGCCTTCATAAGTCAAGAAATTTTATAAATTTTAGAGAGGTAAATTTTGGAAACACACGAAAGAAGGAGAGGACAAGGGGAAGCTATTTTAGGCCATTGAAAGGTGCTTTTGATAGACAATTTATCAGATAAGCTACATATAACTCTTACCTTCCATTCTACACAAATTTCTCTAAAAATGAGTTAAGAAAAATTGAATTGGTGAAATTTAAGGGGTTTGATTCTTGGCCAATAGTAATAAAATTTTTTTCAAAAGTTAAATTAGAGCTTTGCGACTAGTTTAGAATTGAACAGTAGAGCTTTAAACCCGTAAGCTCAATTTAGCCCTTAAAGAGAGAAAGTTTAGGGCAAAAATTGTGTTTTAGTAAAATAAGACCGGTTGAGACAATGTAAAGTAGTTATCAGGTAGTAATAGACCTAGAATGGATAAATGGAAAAGAATTTATGGATGAATATACCCCTAAGTAGTAAATATGAATTTTTGATCAAAATAGACCAAATGACTAAAATGTGTTTAGATTGGCATATTGGACATGTGAAGTGAGAAAGGAAGCTTGAGATAAGCTATTATGGTAGTTGAAATCCACAGGTAACCTTTCTATTGATAAAAAGATTGAGATAACTGAATAACTTCCTGTAACACTTGCCCCGAGTATTATTCAAAAATCACACAATTCAAGTAAACTAAGTGTGGTTAAGGAGTTGTTCCAAAAACCAACTTGGGAAATAAATCATTTAAATTAATAAATATAAGCAAAATAATCATTTAAAGCCTTAAAAAAAATTTATAGGTTCTACCTATAGCGCATGGAAGCAAGCTAGGCGAAAGCGGGGTAAAAAGATGCTGTCATGATAGCATTAAATTGCTATCATGATAGCCTCCCAAGCCAATTTCGGGGAGGCGCCGTTCCGCCATTCAACTTTCGATCAAAGTGATTTTAAAGTTCACATGTTATTTTTAATGATTACTAGTAGTACACCAAATTTCAAAAATATCTAACGGTCGGATTAAAAATTGAATATGTTACAAGTTTGGTCATTTTTGCTGTCATGACAGCTAAAAAGCTGTCATGACAGCACCTCTGGACTAATTTCCGGAGTGCACCATTTCATTATCCGACCTTCGATCGGAGTGATTCCAAAGCCCACATGTCACTTTTAAAGATTACTATTAGCATACCAAATTTTGAAAAGATCCAACGGACAGATTGAATTTCGTGCATGTTGCAACATCATCACTGAAGTGCTGTCATGACAGCTCCTCCGGACCAAATTCTAGAGTGCGCCGTTTCTTTGTCCGGTGTCCGATCGATGTGATTCTATAGCCCACACGAAGCTTATAAAAGGTTTTACTTGTAACCCAAATTTTAGAGAAATCCAACGGTCGGATTAAGATTTGGACACCTGGATGCAAAAGTATAGTTTTTTAGTAAAAATCATTTTCAAAATTGTCCAAATCTCATCCTAATGGTCACAAACCTGTGAGAATGCTTTGAACATGTCAAATAGGACTAAAAACACCTGATAGAATATTTAAATGATAGAAAAACTTTTTATACCAAAATTTGACCACCCGAGTGCCATTTCTCAAAATGGACCCTAAACCTTCAAAATGTACAAATCACACAAGAGTGGCCAAAAACTATTCCAAAGATCATGTATTTATATAAATGCACACGCTAAATATTTTCACTTGACTCAGAGATCTCCGTGGGGCCCACGCACCCACTCTCTCTATCCAAGGTGTATTTTTGCCCATAGCACACCATTTGCAATGCAACCACTTTGTATTTGGTTGTAGAATCACACACACACACACATACACACACACACACACACACACATATCAAAATAAATATCTTCTTGTAGTGAAAACTTGGTCTACTAAATAAATCCATCAAAACCACACACCATAACCAAGTTTCCTAGCCATGAGTCTACAAGCAAACAAAAATTTATACACAAGCCATACAATCCACACATATTCACACGTATATATATAATCACATCCTACTGACACCCTAATCCTAAATACATTACAATGTACTTGCTCAAAAGAAAGGGGTTGCAATTCTTTACAAATCACAAGCAAACCCCTAGCTTAGCTCTTTTCCCCGTCCACTAATTGATCCTTCGCTTGGACCTATAAAAATTGTAAAGAAAGGGGTGAGACAAGCACAGTCTCAGTAATAGAGAAATCGATATTCCTTATTACAAGAAAAGACATAGTCAAGTAAATAAATAATAGATTCAAAATAACATATAATTAACCAATTAAAATGCTTGAATGCATGAGATAGGCCGATATAGCCTTTCTTGACCAACAGAATACTCCCTGGCACTCTTTCTCTTGTAGGTAAACCTTGTACCCTCTGTACCTCTACAGGCACAATATATAAACCAAGGCATGATTTGATCCACCGAACCGCCTGAGCAATTAAAGCTAACTCCCTCCCAGAGCCAGCCCGACTTACTCTCCATGTGAGGGCTACCTTGGCCTAGGCACTCAACCTCACACTTCATATGCTAGATTCCCTCTCCTACTGAGAGGTGTCGAACACTCAATCCACTAACCACTTTAGTGTACTGAACCCACAATATGAAAGGAAACACTGAATACTGACAGTGAGCCATAGAATATCACAAGACCACATCCTCCCATTGGTGAACTCCCATCGAGATCATGCCTCCTACCCTTTTTCAACCTTTCTTGAGCATTGACCACTTCAATAGTCAAGGTAGTATAACACTCATAATTCATCCCTTAAGTGGTTCCTTAGCCTATCTAAGGTACCAAACCTAGTTGCACTTCCTTAAGTGCAACTCCTCGTTTTTTTATGATCATAATGCATGCTAATAATCTTATTTCCATAAGTAACATCATTATTAAATAAATAGTAAACATGGATGCATTATTATTAAAGCAATACCCCATAAACCCTTCTAAAACATATTTTATTTGCATTCAATTATTTAAAACATATAATGCATGCTAGATAATATTATCTACTCACAAATAGCTAAACAAAGCAATAAGAAATATAAATTCCCCTGTTACCTCAACCCTTTGGCACCAAAAGGGTTCCTCTTGTACAAAATAGGACTTGGCTTGTTCCTTAACTTTTCAATAAGTTCCACCAACAATTTCCTATAACATATAAGTGATCCACATCACTTATCATGATAAATAGCATTAATGAAGACTATAGCTCATATCACACAACTTGGGTTAATGAGCCATAATCTATCCCAATGGTCCATATATTAAACCAACAATTCACATAATACCACTTAACCACCAAAACCATTTATTAGCCATCACTAGGCTAATTTTCAATTCATATAATTTTTAATCAATTAAAAACCTTCACTTAGTATCACCAACTTTTACCATTAGCCCTTATAATGAAAACCAAACCTTAATTTAAATCTTATTGGGGTCGAATAGAAAAATTATAACTAAATCAATAGACTTAAACCATTGAGGAGCAAAACCCAACCTCTTGGGGTTTAACTTTTTCCCTAAAACTCCATTTTTAATCCAATTACCCACTCAAAACATTAGGGCATCATGTAGAAACTTAAAACAACCTCCCAAGGACCCAAGGAAACTAACGCTTACAAGAATAAGGCCTTTTGAATCAAACTTTAGAAATTTCCTCTTCCAAAATTGAAGAAAATCAAGAGGGAAGGAAGAAGATTGAAGTAAGGAGTTTACCTATTGTGTAGCTAAGCTCGCAACGGTCGCAAAGCCTCCTAGATCCAAGCCTAACTCCCTCTCTTTCTCCTCTCTTCTTCCTCTCTCTCTCTCTCTCTCGTGCGTTTGTTTCTTTCCTTTTCATTTCTATTTCTGCATCCAGTTTGTCTTTAAAATACTGATCTAATACTTTAGAAAAAATTACAAGAAAGGGCCCAATATTTTTTATTATAGCACAAAAGCCCGGGTCAACTTTGGTCATTTTTTCATAGTTAAAAATCAAATAAAACCAAACTCTTGCTGAGAAAAATTCAAACTCTGGACCTCTATCAAATTATTCTAAATTTTAATTTGATTATAAATATTTTTTTTATTTTTAAAATAAATCTAAGTCTTAAAATTTTTGGGATGTTACACTTCCTTTATTTGATTGTTTATTGTAATTGTGTGTTAGTATGCTATACAGTGTATGAAATGATTTTGAACTAAGCATGGTTTATAGCATTGTGTGATTGTTGTATGAAATGGCTTTTGATTGAAATAAAGCATTGAAATGTGTGATTTCAAATGGCATGTATTATATATGCAAGTTATGTTTGAGAAAATGAGTAAAATGGTAAATGGGAACCTTAAATCATTTGGAAAACATGATCATAGGGGTGGGAGTTTACCTAAGTGGAGGAAATGATAAAGATGATATGGCAAGGTTTCCTTAGTACCTGACAGGGTATGGTGTTAGAAACAATTCTCCTTAGTGCCTTATAAGGTATAGTGTTGGAGAATATCTTCTCAATGCCTATTGAGATGTGGTGTTGGAGATGTGAGACTCCTTAGTGTCTTTGTGATATGGTGTTGGAGACAACGACACCCCATTATATGTATTGGGGGGAAACTATAGTCTGTATGTGCGTTAGAACATCTTTGGCTGAGTGATTCTACCACTGCAGGTGAGCTCAAGGCCAATGAGATTGTACATTAGTCTAAGGTGAGCCTATGATTTCTTGTCGGGTTGACTTAGAGGTTCGGTCGGTAGTGATCATGCTATATGATGCTATGAGATGTTATGGAATGTTATGAAAGTGGTGAAAAGTGGGAAAATGAATATGTGTTACATGAATATGAATGGAAAAGAGATATGTGATATAAATGCTATTTTAATGAGATTTAAATGGTATACTATGCTTTACTTCTATATTATTGCATGTGATAGTCAATAAGAGTGAGTTATTCTGTTACTGAGATTTTTATCTCACCCCCATAGTTGCATGTTTACAGGACCAAGCAGTGATCAGGGCAAGGGAAGAGAGTCTGGACCGGCTTGAGTTATTAAAATCGTGTAAACTCTGAGTTAGTGTAATAAACTGGAAAACTTGTGTATATGAGTTGCCATAGGGTTGTATGCATGAATTAAGTAGTTATTTTATGGAATCTTAGCCCAATTATATGTGTTTGTGATGAAACGAATTAGGAGCTATGATTTGAATATGTTTATGTTGAATTTGTTGTTGACATTGGTGAATCTTAAGCCTAAGCGAGAAATTACGATGAAATAAGTAATTTGGGGCTAAGATTGTAATATACATGTGTTATGAATGTGAATGTATATGTTTATGTTGGGAAAAAGGCCAATTGGGCTAAATTATGCCAAGTGATGGCAAGTTGTGTAAAGTTTGTGAAAATGTAGAAATTGGTCATAGAAGGATCAAGTTTCAATATATGAGTATGATTATGATATATTGTGATTTGAATGGTTTTGTAAAATGAGTCTTGGGCCCAAGCTTTTTAAATAAATCTTTTGATTTGTGAATTGTGTGTTTAAAGGGTAACTTTATTAATCTTCTTCTGTATTTGGAGGACATAGGAGGAGGTTACACATAATCTTTTAAGCATAAGTCAATTATGTGACAAGGTTTATGAGGTTATTTTTAATGCTGTGCGTTGCATTGTGAAAGATGAACAAATAGGAAAAACCATCCTAGAAGGGAAGAGAGTTTAGAATGTATATTCAATAAATCTTTGTGAGGATGATTCACTGAACACAAATGTCTCATCTTTATGAATGATGAGAGTTGGCTATGGCACAAAAGATTAGCCCATGTCAACATGAAGCAATTGGACAAGCTCATAAAGAAGGAACTTGTCATTGGACTACCAAAGATAAAATTCAAAGCTGACAAGCTATGTGATGCTTGTATGGAAGGAAAACAAACCAAGACTATATTTTAAAGCAAAAATGTAGTATTCACATCAAGGCCTCTTGAATTATTTCATATGGATCTAATCAGTCCTTCGAGGGTAAAAAGTTTAGGGGGTAATCTCTACAATTTTGTTATAGTTGATGATTATTTTAGGTTCACATGGACTATCTTTATGTCTCACAAGGATTAAACCTTTGAATATTTTGTGGCATTTATAGCTAAAGTATAAAATGGAAAAGGTTTGAAAATTATAAAGATAAGAAGTGACCATGGTGGAGAATTTGACAATTTCAACTTTATTGAGTTTTATGAAGAATAGGGAATTAGTCATGAATTCTTAGCTCATAAAACACCTCAACAAAATGGAGTTGTGGAGAGAAAGAACAGAACCCTAGAAGAAATGGCAAGAACCGTGCTTAATGAGAAGTTAACTTCCTAAATATTTCTAGGTGGATACCATGAATACAGCATGCTACATAACCAACAGAGCACATATTTGACCTATTCTGAACAAAGCTCCTCATAAGCTTTACAAGGGAAGAAAGTCTAACATCTCTCATCTGCAAGTATTTGGTTGTAAAATGTTTTGTACTTAATAATGGTAAGGATAATCTAGATAAGTTTGATTCTAAAAGTGATAAAGCTGTATTTCTCAATTATTCCAATAGAAGTAAAGCTTTTAGAGTCTTTAATAAAAGAACCTTATTTGTTGAAGAGTCAATTCATGTTAGATTTGATGAATCCTTATTAGATGAGAACAAAGAAGAAGAAACTATGAATCTTCCTCTTAATGATCTCTCATTGAAAGAAAAGGAGGAAAATCAAACCAACAATGATACCATGACAAATAATCAAAGTGGAGAGACAAATAATCTTCCAAAAGATTGGAGATATAGTAAGTCACATGCCATTGATAAAGTCATTGGAGAAGTTGGTGATAGAGTTAAAACAAGAGGTTCACTTAGAGAAGTATGTCATTTCAGTGCATTTCTTTCTAATTTTGAACTCTTTGATATTAAAGAAGTTTTAACTGATGAATATTGGCTCATAGCAATGCAAGAAGAGTTAAACCATTTTGAGAAAAGCCAAGTTTGGGACTTGGTACTAAGACCAAGTGATCATCCTGTTATTGGGACGAAATGGATCTTTAGAAATAAATTTGATGAAACTGGTATTGTGGTAAGAAATAAGGCTAGGCTAGTATTTAAAGGTTATAATCAAGAAAAAGTATTGATTATGATGAAAACCTTTGCTCTTGTTGCTAGACTTAAGGCTATTAAACTTTTACTTGCTTTTGCTTGCATTAGAGATTTTAAACTTTATCAAATGAATGTTAAAAGTTCATTTTTGAATGGATTAATTAATGAAGAAGTTTATGTAGAGCAACCTCCAAGATTTGAGGATCCATGAATACTAAATCATATCTACAAATTAAAAAAAACATTGTATGGACTAAAGCAAGCACCAAGAGCTTGCTATGAATTTAAAAGTTTAAAGTTTATTTTGCATATTTTAAGGGTTCAGGATCTAGGTGCTTTTCGAGCAAGAGTTCAAGATCTATTTTGCTCATTAACCCTATTTAATAAAACACACTTTGTAATATTTGTTTGAGTATGAGAGCTACCAAAGCAATTGGGTAGCGCTTTAACCTTGAATTGTTACCGCATCCCTGCCCAAAAGGTAGCGTTTTTAACCTGCACATTAAATAGCACTGGTCCTTGTAACACTTCAAAAATGCTATCAAATGAAGAAAAAAGTGCTACCGCATCGTATTTTTGTAATAGTGCATCCAAAGTTCAAAATAATCCACACAAGGCATAACAGTCAGTGTCTATTGTTAATTTTTAGTTTATATCTGATTTACAACTGATCTTTGATAATTTACACCTAATCTCTATGAGGTCGACAATTCTCGTATACAAAATTAGGTTAATATATTGTTAATCATAGTTTAACAATTAAATTGTGTTGATTGTGGGGTCCAATTAATTATAGTGAAATTAGGGAAGGGAGTAGGTGTGAAGATATTGCTTATCCGATACATTAGATTATCAAAATATGTTTAATAAATTAAATGATGACAAAAAATAAAGTGTTAAGGTTGGTAAGTGATAACTCGATTATTGCTATATCTTCATGCATGCATACATGTGGAAATAAAGAATTCTTTGCTTTTTCTTCAATGTTTTTTATAGCATATACTTTTTCATTGCTTATATTCTTTAATTTGCAAGACTTAATAATTGATGTATATTTTTATTAGAGATATATCAAGTTGTTATACATCTAAATTATTTTAGTGAAGAAATACATTTATTAATATTTATGCTAAATATCTCTTACACACACACACATACTATTGGTTAACGAATATAGACCATATATATTATTGTCACTTGCTGGTATTTATTAGGTAAAAATGACTGCATTAGGAAAAATTTAATTGTTAGATTACTTTTCCACCTTCTTGGTTGAATTATAGGTGTTTATTAGAATACATAAATGCAAGAGGCAGAAGTAGATTGCTAAAATGTTATTTTAAATATAATGTAATATTTGAAATAATATTTGTCCTTTCCTTCCGACATGCATATTCACATATTCCCTATTTGATTTTAACACATATATTAAGATGATGATTTCAACTTATTTGTCTGATCATTTTATTTTAAGTTAGTGGAAAATTATTTAATTATTGAAAGGACTCAGAGATGATTGCTTGAGTAATCAGACCCACTTTCAAATCATTCGCCTCCTAGATGTGAAAACGATCACTTATAATTTTCAAAAGAAATTGTTCCAGCTCGACAGAGATTCACACACACTATATTAGGGAAAACATTTTTATGGTTGGTGGATAAGGTATATCGTTTGACAAATTAACCCGTTGTTGACATTTTGACCATTGATAATTCCCAACAAGTTCAAGCTTCGCTATAGTAGAGATTAATTAAAAGAGTGTCGGTGTTTCACCACCAAAAAAAAAAAAGTGTCGGTGATTTTTCAAATAGTTTTCCGATTTGTTTTACTTTCTTTAATTTATTGAGCTCGAGTCATTTTCTCATTGTTAATTCATTGGCTTCTGTGAAGAGTCTATTTTTATACTCTATTAATACCAATTTGGATTGTTGGGATTAAATAATCACCAATTTTATTACATATATATCCTACTACCAAGAATATAAGTTTTATTTAGAGAAAATGACAGAGAGGTTTTAAAAGAATTAATTAATTTAAGTTAGGTCTCAAGTATTAAATTTTTAAAATTTAAAACTCAATCTCTCAATTTTGCAACTCCGTTGTGATGAATTTATAATTTATATTCTAAATTTTAACAGGTGTATAAGTTGTAAATTCATCACAACAGAATTGCAAAATTGAAAGATTGAGTTGTAAATTTCTGGAGTTTGATATTTGAAATCTAACTTAAACTAATTGATCCTTTTGTTTGTCATTCTCCCTATTTACTTCAATCATCAATTTTTTTTTTTTGCATTTGAATTTCCATCAACTTTATTCTTACAGCACTTAAAACCCCACACACACACACAGATATATATATATATATATATATTATAGAAAAAGGATCTGGATCGCCTCTATGATCGACTCGGCTTAAGAAAATACTTCTTTATATATATCTTTGAACCTGAATGTGAATCTTTGGTAATGGAAAAGAGACATTAAGACTTATAATTAACAATGACTTTGAATATAATTCTCAACTAATTCGGGTCTATTATATGTTCTCTTCTGAGTTTTTTTGGCTTCATTTCTTTGTCATTAGAATATATACACATTTCTGTATATATAATTTGTCTAATGTTATTTATCTTCCATACCTACTGTTTTCTTAAATATTAAGATTATTTGGCAATATGCCTTATCTAGATATCGATGTTAGTCATACTTCCAGCTAGCCTTAGGAGGGTATGGCAAGAATAGTTCTGCAAGTGATGACTATCGAATTTTCATATATTTTGAAAGGTTATGTTAGCAATTTAAAGAGTCATCTAATTTATTTCAATTAATTTTCTTTTATTTAATTCATTTTTTTTAGAAGAATGATAAAGAGGTCCCAAAAGAACTAATTAATTCACCGTAGGTTCCAAATGCCAAATGCCAAACTTCAAGAATTTTCAAGTTTGGATCTCAATTTTATAACTTTGTTATGATAAATTGGCAATTTGTACTTCAAATTTTAATAGGAAAGTCAAATTTGTTTATTCTTCAACCATATTAAAATTTAAAAAGCAAGTTGCAAAATTGAAAGCCAAACTTGCAAACTATCCTTTATCTCTTTAATTCATGAATTGGGACTAAATTTGTTGAAATATTGATGCTATGTCTTTGAATTCATAAATATATGGCTAATGTTGATATACTTGATATGTTTGAGATTAATTTTGGATTAGTTTGTTTTGCTAGACATATTTAATTGTTATATTTCTTTGTTGAATTAAATTGTTACTTGTCAATGTATGTTGGTTAGTACTCAAAATCTCAATTGAACAAAGAATGCATTATGGTTAGGACATAGGTTTGAGGCTATTCAAATTAATCAATTAAATAATTGGGTAATTCTTATAGCCTTGGGTTGTTTATTATATTGTTGCCAATTGGCCACTAGTGATAATGAGTAACTTGGTGTTCAACTTAGAGAATTCTAGGTACTGTTAACCTAATTAATTGGAGAGAAATTAAAACCAAAATTAATTAGGAGTGAGGATTAGGTGGCTAAGTCATCCAAGGGAAGTCTATATCATTAATTTTACTCACACTATTTTTTTACATATTCATTTTAGTCCATTCATTCCAATTTAAATCATTAAAATAAACAAAAAAATAGTAATAGCTTTTATTGGTTTTTTTAGATAGCTTGAACAAAACTTTACCTTGTTATTTTATTAGTGTTTTTAACCATTAGAATTGTAATAACCCAAAAATTTTAAGAAAAAAATTAAATATGTAATCATGTGTATTGATTGTAAATATATTAATTATTGGGACAAATATGTCAAGAAGGGAAGCTAGTGTAGTGGTGGCTGTGCAAGTATTCCCTTGATAGGTCCCAAGTTCGAATCTACTGGAAGCCAAAAGGAGAATTATTTTTGCCTTTTTGCTCTGTGAAATTACCAATATGCCTTTTTCTCAAATCTGATATATTCTCTTCCTCCTCTTTGATTTTTCCAGAGACCTGCAATAGAGAGAGAGAGAGAGAGAGAAGCAGCTCTGATGCTCGGTCTTTCTGCTTCACCTCCTCCTTCATCCTTTCCGACTACAATCTTTGCCGGTGTGATTGCGGTAGCTTCATCCGACACTGATCCAGTAACTCGTGGCTTCTGTTTCCTTTCTTCTCCTCTATTCCAGCTCGCCAAAACTCTTTTTTCTATGCTGTTGGTGACTGTATGGATGGGTGTAAGATGGTTTGCTTTCTTTTTCTTGCTTTATCAATCACCGATCTATTCATGTCTTCTCTTTGCTTAACGATAGTCTCTTTTTCCCTCCTCTGTATAGGCGCGACTTTCTCTTCCTCTCCCTGTTCGTGCGTGTTGGTTTATTAGAGGAAAGAAACGTGATCTCTTCTCCTTTCCTTAGAGAATTTCTGTGCGTGTAAGTGGATGAAGTGATGGAGATGAAATTTCAATTTTTCTCTTTTGGTTCTGCTGCTGCCGTGCTGTGAAAAAAAAAATAAAAAAAATGAATGAAAAATGAAAAAAAATGAAAATGAAAATTTGAAGTTGAGTTAGATATGTATCTTAAAGTTTCATGATGGTATATGTGGGTCTGAATTTTATGTTAAAGTAATTTTATTTGGATTGATTGATTTTGAGGATTTGGTGGGATGAAGTTGGAAGGGAAGGGCTTAGGCATGAGATTGAGATTGGTGCTTATAAGGTGTTCGGTAAGATGCTTGTTTGAAGAGTTTTGCTAGATTTGGACTTTTTTGAAATTCTATTTAGTGGGATGAGAGGCATGACTGATTCAAATTTTATTTAGGTGAGTTTTAACCTGAGTATTGCAAAGAGTTTGATTCTTGAGTTATAGTGTGGTTAGTTGAATTTTTAGAAGATTTATATTGTGTAATTTATAAATTCATACGTACAGTGGTGTTTATCATTTGATTTTGAGAATACATTTAAGATGTTTGAGAAATGGATAAAATAAGCATGATAAATTTAATTGTGGGTGATTGGAAATTTTGCACACAAGGTGTTCGATACAAGGTATGAGAAAATCATATCTTATATAAATAGAAGTTATGATTAGAATAATATGAGGTAAATTGGTGGTAAGTGATGATATTTGATAAACCATTAAGATATGAATTTTGGTTTTTGGAATTTTGAATACTTCAGTTGGTTGAGATTGTGTTGGTAGTGGAATAAAGTGTATATAACTATAGGAAGCAAATTGAGTTTTCACTTATTCATATAGGATATGTGGAAGATGAGTCCTTTAATAAGAATTGAGGAAGGAAATCATTGAATTTGGAATTTAGCAGGTAAGTGAATGGCACCCCATTATTTTTCAATAAAAGTAGTCTGTTTTTGAAAATATTATATTTTCATATAAATCATTTTAACAACTACGAAGATTATTGTGTACTTTGTTAATTAAATCATTTTGGTTCTGAAAATTTTAGAATGATGGTGAAAGTTAATTAAATTATGATATATGCATGTATTTTCTTGATGAAATATATTTTCAAGATCGATGGAGGCATCTTTGTTTATTTTACTCTAGAAATTCTTGGTTACTCAACTAATACAAGCTTATACATTTGCTATGAAACATTATTTTGGCAAACTTTGAGATTTGAAATGATTCATGCGAGTTTGATATCGAGAACGCAAATTGTATTTCAAAAATGATTATTCTCGCATGTTTGAAAAGTGATTTCATGAGGACTTTAAGCAAAGCACTGTCGCTAACGGCAGTTCCGTTAGCCCTTGGTGCGCCTTGTTTAATGACTAGCTAGCTTGGTTTTTGTGAGCTCTGTTCTCATGTTTGTTATTCATGAGCCTTGCACTCGCGTTTGTTTCATGGCCTTGAGCCACGTTTGGTTAGCCTTACCCTCGTAGACTGTGTGTCCATGTTTGTTTCATGGTTTTGACCACGTTTGGTTACTTACCCTTGTGGACTGGTGTGTCCACGTTTATTTTCGTGGCATGAGCCGCGTTTGGTTATTTTACCCTCATGAACTGTGTGTCCATGTTTGTTACTTGTTCTGCAAAAGTCCTTAAAAATATTAGCTTTTAATTGATTTATGAATACACACTTTATTGGTTTTATTTAATAAAGGGTATTCTTATTTATTTATTTAATTTGCTTTATAAGAACAAAGAGTTGAACTGTTTTGTCATTATCAATTTGGTGGTTTAGTACTTTGAAGTTATATGGAACTTCTTAACCTTCAAATTCATGATTATATTATATTGATTGTTCTCAGCTAGTATATTTGAATTTTCAATGTTTGCAGTTAGTAAGTTGCTACTTTTACTCAATTATGAATAAATTATTTTCCTTTAGCATATTAGATTCAAGAAATTTTAACTTATTCATGTTTTATTATTATAATTGATATTTCTAGATCTTGTGAGTTATTATTCTGAATTAATTTCCTTTCAATTATTTCATATAATAGTAAGCTTATTATTTATTCTGTTAAATTCTATTTTTGGGGATGCTATTCACTGGAAATTATTTTGGTCTCAGATTCATTAATTGACGCTAGACCTCTTGCCAACCTTTAAGGGCTTGCAACTGTGTTGGATAAACATTTATTTTTGTAAATCCCTTCTCTTTTAATGTAAATATTCAATTATATGTTTTATTTTAAAAATTTATGCTTTAGGTGCTCCATGTTAACTATAGCTTGTTTTATTATATTGACTGTTTATGTCTGGGAAACATAGTTCTAATATGTTGAATGCATACTATAATAATTTTTGTTATAGATATTTTGAGAGATCTTATTTATAAATGAGGTTCTACCGAAATTTTTTAAAAAATATTAAAACTTTTATTAAAATAATCATTATTAAAGATGTCATAATTTCAATACAAATCTAATTATGTTTTTGAATAGGGAAAAATCACTTAATTTGGGGCTTAAGGGATGTATGATACAATTCACATCCTATGCCAGTCACCCTCTATTTTGGGATGTGACAAGAATTTTAGAATATTAACTCCCTTAGAGATTCGATATTAATTGATCCTAAACTATATTAGAGTTAACTTTGTTAATTTGAGCATATACGACTAAGGGTTATCAAATTTTGGCACTATTGCTAGGGAGTTGGTTTCTTTAACTCTTAGTTGGTTAATTGCATTGTCATTAATTTGTTTTTGCTATATGTGTGTGTTTGTGTGTTTTTTTTATGCCTTGTCTTGAATTTTTTGTTTTTTTCTTCCAGATTTGTTTGTGTGTTGTTTTGTGAATTCTTGGTTAATTTGAGTGGTTCCTTTGATTCTATAGTAGTTGTTATTGTTGTTTATGACAAGAACATCTAAGGAATTATTAATTCCACTTCATAGAGATTTAGAACTCACTCTTAGAAAATTTAAAAAACTCAAAATAGAAAATAGTTGTAGTTATGCTTTTAAATTTGTTGATTCATTTCTTGTTGTTAACAATATGGCTGATAATTTGGAAAATTTGAATGGAAATCATGAGAAAAATAATGGAATTAATATTGGACATAATTTGCATACCAACAATAATCGAGATAGTAGATCCATTAGGGAGAGAACAACCTTAAAGTTTAATTATGATAGATTTGGTGTTGTCTTTTCTCATAATGATACATTTAAATTAAAGCCATCTTTGCTTAACTCTTTGCCTAAATTTCATGGATTGGCAGGTGAAGATCCTAATAAACATCTTTTGGAGGATTTTTTTTACCTGACACTTGAAAGAGTGGCTAAAGATTGGTTAAAGATCTTATCTCAGCACATTGTGTATACATCTTGGACAGATTTGAGAAGGGCATTCTTAGAGAAGTATTTTTCCATATTGAAGATTGCATCCTTAAGGAAAGACATTTATAGTGTACAAACAAGGAGCCTATGAGAATTTGCATAAATATTGGCAAAGGTTCCAACACCTTTTGGCTAAGTGTCTACACCACCAAATCTCAATAGAAAATCTCATGGAGTATTTTCATGAAGGATTATTCTCTCATGAAATATACTTTAGTGGATTCTACTGCAGGATGGTCTCTTTTATATTTGACTCCCTCTAATACTTGGAACCTCATAGAGAAAATGGCTACTAATGCCTAAAAGTTTGGTACTCAAAGCAATTCAAGAAGTGTTAATGAAATGTCTTACTCATCTTTCTATGACTCTTAAGAACTTGCTTCTTAGATTGCCAACCTTATAACCACACAATCAATTTTAAGCAAGCAAATAGAGAGACTTTTAAGTACTTAAGTACCATAAGTGAATCAAGCAATGGTGCCACCCCAAATGAACCTACAACTTGCTACACCATCTTGCTTCCATTGTGGTTCTCAACTTCATATATATGATGTTTGTGAACATAGATTTGTACCTCAAGATGTGGCTAGGGTGTAGCACAACTGAGGCTTACCTCCATTCTAAGGAAACCAAAACTATGATGGATATTCAAATAATTATGATAGAGTATGGAGCGATGGTTCAAACATGAATTTTAGAGGGAATGTTGATGTTTCTCAACATTACAATTATTGATTTCAAGGGGAATCCTCTTGTTCAAGGCAAATTGTTCCCACTCAAGAGAGTAACCTTGATGCTAAAATAGACTAAATGTTAAAGATCCTCACATCTCTTAAAGAATCATTCAATAAACAAATGCAAGGAGTTAGTTCTAATTTTGATGGTAAGATTTTATAGTTGGCTAAGGGCATTGATAACTTAAGTTAAGGCAATTTAATGTGGAAACATATGTTCAACAAAGTACCAATTTTCAAGTTGCTTCCTAATCTATGATGAATCTAATGTACCAATTTTGATGGGAAGATTTTATAGTTGGCTAAGGACATTGATCAACTTAAGGTAATCTAATATGGAAACTTATGTTCAACAAAGTACCAATTTTTAAGTTGAAAGACAAGTCTAAGCTAGTAGGAAGCTTCCTTCCTAATCTATGATGAATCCAAAGAGTTGCAATGTGATATAACTAAGAAGTGAAAAGGTGTTGCAATCTCCAAATTCACCTTAAAGTAAAAAAAAGGGTAGAAGCTAGAAAATGCCGACAAGTATGCTGTCATAACAAGCATGCATGCTGTGACGGAAGGCGAATCTTACATGGTGAACCATACCATGATTATTAGTCATGACTATCATGTGTTATGGCCATAGCATACATATGCTAGGTCATTTGCTATGGTGAATGACTAGTTAGGTACATCAAACGTGCATATTTGGGGGTAAACTATAGTGTTGCCCCAATTTTGATTGTGTTGTTTCCATTTTTATCCCTATGCTTTCCTATGCCTTTTTTTATTGATTTTAACCTCATGCTAAGCTCAACTAATATTTTTAAAAAGGGTTTTTGGCTGGATCCCAACTTTAAATTTTCTTTTCAATGATTTTCAATTTATTCTATTATATAATTCAACCCTTTCCTTTATGTGAGGTTATAGGGTTAAAGGGTTCCCTATTGAATTTTATAATTGTATGGTATATTCTAGTAATGTCAAGGCAGATATTACACAAGATAATATGATATGATCTCCTTGAAAGATATATGGATAAGCTCGTCATTTTCAAGCATAAAATCTATAGGTTCCATGGCTTTAACTTGTGCCTTTATTGCTTGTAAGTCTATGGCCCGTACTTTCTTAGTATAAAACTTGTCATCTTCAAGAGTTCTTTTAACCAAACATCATGTAAACCTAAAAATCAATAAAGTAACCTTCCTTGAGCCTATTTTGGTCTAAAGAAGGGCTCTCATTAGAAAACTCAAGTAAACTACTATTAAGTTCATCAACATCAACAAGTTCATATGGGGAAGTGTCATGCATATCAAGTAAAAAGGGGGATTAATATCGAAATCATTTGTACACTTAGAAACATTCAAACAAGAAGAAGCTAAGAAAGAAGTAGAAAGATATAAACTTTTACTAGAGAGCAAAGCAAACTCATGTGACTCAATCAAATCATCACTTATCAATTCAATGGCATTCAAATCACCATTAGGCTTTGCAAGCACATTACTTTACACATTATCCTCTTTTGCTTCATGATGTTAGATATGGCAACAACACCTAAGATGGAGGGTGAATTGGGTGTTTAGAAAATTTTCAACTAATTAAAGTTTTTCAAATTGAAGTTTTAATGTAGGTAAAAACAATATCATCTCAAACTTAGTTTTCACAATTTTAAGTAGAATGATCATGAAAGACAGCGCATAATATACATGTATTGAATTTGAAAAGTGAGAGTTAAAGATACTACATAATGAGTTTATCTTGGTTGAGCTCAACCACTTGACTTACATCTAGTCTCCAAGCTCACACTTGAAATTTTTCACTATATTCACAAGTTTCAATAGGTGCTTGCTATCATAGTACAAACCATAAGCTTTCAAGGGTACTTGTGAACCATTTATAAGGTATCTCACTATACCAGTGAGACTCCTTAACTCCTCATTTCAAGACAGTGAATACTCTCAAATCTCATAGAGAAAATCCTCTCTACAACCAAGGAAAAAAACACTCTTGAATCTTTTTTACAATAGAAATTGATTGCTTCCTAGTGTATTCTCTCTCATAGGGATGATAGGAAACAATTTAGGAATGCTCAAGAAACTCTCTCAAAAAAGTAGATAATACAAGATAGTCCTAAAAACTAGCTTGAGAGCTTTTTACATGAGTATAGTGTAAAATGAAGATTTTATAAAATTCAATATGTTCAATCAATCTAAGCATTACCCATTAACTTAAATGAAGTCCTTTATATAGAACAAAGATTTTCAAACTATTAGAATCCTTGAGATATGGAATATAGCCATTGAGCACAAGTGTTAGTGATTTAAGATATAAAAGTCACTTTTCTACAAAACCTGTTGAGTCTTGTTGGGCACCTCATTCATGTGTGGACAAAAATGATCTAAATGTGGATGAGCTATATTTCCTTTAGCTCACTTTATCATTTCAATTGTTCCAAGTATGGGTCATTTAGGTTCAAGTGTGTTTGAAGAGATTGAAGCACCAAGCTTCACCGAAGTCATGAAACAAGCGTGGATAATTAAGGTCCAAACATGGATGAGTTGATGCATGGTCACTTTGCCTTACTATCATGTGAAACATGCTTAGGCATATCTAAACCAAGCTTGAATAGCTTGTTCAGTGTTAAAGCTCTCTCTAAGTCAGACTTGAAGATTGCCAAGTGTTTTATCCATTTAAGCATGGACTCAACAGAATCTAAGTGTGGATTGCTTTCTTAAGCACACTTCAATTTGACCATTAAGATTAATAAAGGATGGGTGATAATGTCATCCAAGCAAGAATCAGACTATAGAAGCTTCTTTAAGACATTTCTCATTCCAACTTACCAATCAAGTGTGGACATAAAATTGTCCAAGTATGAATGGACATAAATGTTATGTCTTCACTTATAGTGTTCTAATTCAAGCAAGGTCATGGTTCAAGCTTGAATAAAATCCTCTACGTCCTATATGCACAAGAAATGATCAAATACACATGGAACACTTATAGTCTAAGCGTGAATGGAGTAATATGAATTATGAGTGCATGTATATGTTAGTCAATCATGCATGGACATATTTTGTCCTTGTATGGATGAGGCTTTTTAGTTTAAAGGACTTGTGAGCCTATGGCTTTCTATATGATGTAATCCTAATTCATGTTTAAGCTCTCAATTAGTTTTCACAAAATATAAGAAAGAAATTAAAATGAATATAAACTATGAATGCATTCTTCCTTCTCTTAATTCTTCATTTTCTTGAGTGTAACATTCATATGTTGATTCCATGCTTACTTCCTTGTGTACAACATACTTATAATTCTTCCCATAATAGCTTTCTCATGCTTACCCTTCCTTCTTGATGCTGTCACTTGATTCATAGTATTCTATTTTTGCACGAGCAATAAATACCTTTCTCATGGTTTTGTTATCATCAAAATGCTTAGTTCAACATTCTCCCTCTGTTTTGATGATGACAAACCTCAATCCAAGGTTTAGTTAAATTCAACATATAATGGCTTTCCCTTAATTAGATATCACTACTACAAAAATAAGAATATTTGAAATTATTTTACCCCATAAATGATGGTTATTAACCATCATATATGGGGCCATCATTTATAAAGGTATCATTTATTTGACAGTTATTTAACTGTCATATATGCAGAGGGCTTATTTAATGGTTATTTGAAATTACCGTCATATTTGGAAGGAGCTTATTTGATAGTTCTTTCAAATAACCATCATATATGCAGGGAATAAGGCCCTGCATATATGACGGTTATTTAAAATAACTTTCAAATATTAACATTTAAAATTTTAATACAATTTATTTCATGTGGTTATTATCTATGAATTGTCTTTATCAATTTTATTTTCCATATGCACTTCAATACACACTTTAATCATTAAATAGTAACAAGAGAATCATATAAAATAAAAATATCTTATCCATGAAATTAAAAAAAATCAAATACATTATAAATAAACATCATACAATTGAAAAGATATCAATCACCTAAAAAATCACTATACAAAAAAAATTATCTAATGAATTCTTTGAATTCAAAATAGAAATCTATTAATAAAAAGTTTTTAAATAACAATTCATGACAATATTAAAGAGATCTTCAAGTTAATGATCAGACACCATAGTTCAAGCCATGCCTCTCTCTACCATAGTGTTTGCATGTTGAAAAGATAAGCCCCTGCTGTAACAATAAAAAAATGTAGAATCAATACAAAGAAAATGATGCATATGCTCACATGTGAAGAGAAGACGGAAAAAAGAAAACAAGAATGCACTGAATTTATTCTATGTTTCTAATATGGAAGAGCAAATACCAAAAGCATATAATATATATAAGAATAAAATGTCCTCCAAAAGGAACCTAAAAAAAAACCAAATAGCATTTAAATTAAAAATGCAGCAAAGCAGCTCGATGTCATTGCAAATTTGAGATAGCAATCAACAAGAGAAAAACATTAGCAAAACTCCAAACTTCAAAGTCAAATATAATCTTGCAAAAAAGGCACACTGATAAAGAATTTTATGCACCTTTCCCTACCCGAAATCCATATACTTGATAGCTTAAAAAGCTTGTGTATCAAATGGTCAAATCATGCTCTCAATAATAATACTATAAGTCTATTTCAAACTACCAGACCACGTCACAATGTAGAGAAAGATGATTATTTGTCTTGAGAACTTCTAGAACACATCACACAAATTTCTAGTGATATCGAGCCTTCAAATCTATAGTAGATAACTTGCGTTAGAATATTAATTCTATTAAATACTATAGTCCAAACAACAAACTTTATCTCAGAAGGAGTCTTGATTGTCTCCAAGAAAATTTTGACAAAGGAACACAATGGGCATTTGAATTTCAAATCAAACAATCAAGAATGCAATTTTATATAGCTATTTGTTAAGCTCAATGACTTGGCATATTATAACTAGTAGCTTAGTGCATATTAAGGCCACCTTGAAGTGAAATTTATCTAATGATTTCTCACAATAGTAAAATATCAAGCATAAGCAACCTACAACTTGGTTTATTCACATTTCAAATGTAATACTTAATAATAATATTAACATCAACGGCAAAAATATTTCTCATATTATCATGCAAAATATTATTTAACTAGTTACATGATTACCTTTTTGAACAGAAGTTTATCACTTGACAATTATCATTTCCCCATAACAATATTGGCTCGAGCAATTGAAAGTCTAGGAGGGAATCTACCATTGCAAAGAATCATTAGCTAACATTTTATTTACACAAGATTTTAATAAAATATTAATGTTAGAACAAGATCAAATATTGTAAGGATAGTTTCAACAATCAATGTAACTCCAAACATTTGAGAAACCCCTAAGTACACCATTATATGAGTACAAAACTCAATAAATAGCTCCCTATCATATGGCTCAATCACTAATAATCTATACTTTGCAGCAACTTCATCAATAATTTGACTTGAGTAGCATTCGCCAACTACCTAAAAGAAAGAAAAATCTACTAGAATGAATAGCAATAGAGCTCAATAACATGACAATGGGCATCTAGTCAGAGCACATATAAAAGCACACAAGGTAGTTAAGGTCCTTGAAGCTATAAAGAAAAAGGAATAGAGATAAATTGTCACCAAGTCTCTCTCTCTCTCTCTCACACACACACACAAAAGACAAGATTAACACAATAAAAAAGACTAATAGCCTGAACATCTCTTTCTTCAAATGCAACAGGGGAATAAAAAAATGTATACTTGTCTTTGTCAAAAAAAATTTGAAGATAATAAAATTCCTTTTTACGAGATGTAATGGAGTTTAACTTGATCATGAGCCCCCAACTTTCAATTTTTTTTCTCATACTATAATCTCCTTGAATCAATTCTTAGTGCTTGCCTGCAATCCATTTATATTACATAACTGATTTTTGTTAGGAAAAAAATGATATATAATGACAAGAAAGAAGAGGATAAAATTAGGAAGAATGACATGGAAAGAAAGGGAAATGAAATGAACAAGAACAAAGCTTAGCTAAAATATAGCAGAGAGCATTATGCTAGTGTTGCCTTATAATAATCAAATAAAAAAGAAAGGGACATAGGGAGCTTAGGCCAGGCATTATTGCAAGACAGAGATAGAAAACAAGTATAACGCAATAGAAGTGAGGATACATGTGGATTGGAGTTTCAATCTCAAATAGAGTTTGGTCCTATGACTGCTATGAAAAAATAGAATCAATATCAATTAAATACCAATTCTAATTACCACATACCACCATAGATCGATGATAAATACTCATAGATCAACATAGCCACCAAGCCCTAGATTTGTCATTGATTGCAACTTTGCCACTAAGCCCTAGAATTGTGATAGCAAAATTGAGTTTGAATTATAGAGTATGAGGAGCTTGAAATTAATAGTGAGGGAGAAAAAGAAAGCAAGCAAGATTGAAAGTTGTGTGATGGCTAGGGAGGAGAAGAGAGAGCGTGTGATCTGGAGTGATGGTAAGGATTACAAAGCCATGATTATATTTTGAAACTAGGTATGGGTGGTTTTTGATTATATTTTAAATTTTTCATAACATATATTTCACGGTTTATATATTTAACTTTAAAATTTATTTAACCAATATTTGACAGTTAAATGAATAACTGTCAAATAAATATTTTTCAAACTTTTTGTTTAGCTTATTTAATGATTTTGTATTTAACCGTCAAATTTTTAGTATCTAATATTTGACAATTTTATAAATAACCATCAAATAAGTATTTTCCTAATCCTTGCCTCAACATAGCCACCAAGACCTAGATTTGTCATTGATTGCAACTTTTCCACTAAGCCCTAGAATTGTGACAGGAAAATTGAGTTTGAACTGCAGAGTATGAGGAGCTTGATATTGTAGGCGACACCGATGGCAGACGTGAACAGTGAGCTTCTGATTGCTTGAGTCGTGTCCGAAATAACACTGTCCTTAAGAACTATTCCGGTACACCTGGACGGTGGACCGGCAGTCCCCCAGGATTAAACGAGCACTTCCTGCAGCGGAGCAAAGGAACAGAACAGCAGAGACTATAAAGAGAACAGACGAACAGAAGATTAGAGGGAGGAGAGGACGAGAGCACTTGCTTTTTGTTCTGTCCACACCCATGTATATTTATAGGCTGAGGAATGAGACACAAACGTTGGGTTATAATTACCGGTTAATGCTTCGATTATACACACATTAAATAACGAACATTCATGGATTAATGCTTCATTTACACGCCTTAAACAGCAGAAACGTGCACGTCCATTAATCTAAAAACGTTCAGCGTTCAATCTAGAGATGTTTGGCAGACAAAACATTAACGCACAGAATTCGGTTTCCAGAAAACTGCCAACGCCTCAAGTTCAACTTGAAAACAGCTAAATCAGAGGTTTTTCAGGTAAGCAAAAATAATTATTTATTTAACCATTTTTTGTAAAAATAACCCGGTAAAAGGATCCTAGTGCCTCTTGAACTCGAGCGCAGGGGGGGCGAATTGGCTGAATTCAATTGCGATTGCCCTGAGTTGGCCTATCTCATGTGCGCGAGGCCACTTCTCTTCCAAGCCCATTTTACTAGCCCACTTCATTCCTTAGTATATATACACTAGGAGAGTCTTTCTTTTAATCAATGTGGGACTTTGACACACACACACTTTTGACACACATACAACAATCCCCCACATGTGTCAAAAAGATCTATGTTCGTCTGAGTTATTCACACGGAGGATAATCACTTTGAATTTGGTGTCTGTCGACTTGAACCAAACCTGGACTAATAAAACTTAGCATATAGAAAAGTCGGTGTAACTTTGTTATTGAACCAACAGATCTTGAGCATGTGCTAGAGGTCTTATTAATCGGATTATACCCCCACAGTCTCTGCTATTAACAATGGTTTTGCACGTTATCGGCCATGCGCACGCCTGGTTTTAACAAATGCTCTAGAGATTTCGCCACGATCTCATAGGAGCGGCCCCACTCCACATTTGTATAGGTGTTTTCATTAAGTGTATCTGCAATGAATACACCATCCGTAAGGACTATGAAAACATTAAGAGCTTTCGCTCAGCCTCCGTTCAATGCATTCTAGCACTTTCTCAAGCCATGGGAAGGAACGAGTTCAATGCTAGCAGAACTAACAAGTGACTTGTTCTTACCCATTGAACCTTCTTCATGGAATCTCCAATCACAAAGGTTGGGTTACTATCACTGTTAATTTCAAACAGGCTTAAGTCCCATTCCCCTCGACGTTTCAATAATAAATTTCTTCCCTAAGGGTTTAGTTAACAGATCCGCCAGATTTAACTCTGATCTCACATAATCGATTGAGATGACCCCGTCTTTGAGCAGCTGCCTTATAATATTATGTCTCAATCGAATATGTCTACTTTTGCCATTGAAGGTCTTATTTTTAGTCGTTGCTATTGCAGACTAGCTATTACAATGTAAAGACACTGATGGTGTGGGCTTTTCACCTATTGGAATACTTGCTAAGAAGTTTTTCAACCACTCAGCCTCAGTCTCAGCCAACTCCATGGCAATGAACTCAGAATCCCTTGAGGATTTTGTGTTGATTGTCTGTTTTGCTGACTTCCAAGTTATTGTACCACCACCAAGAGTGAATATATAACCACTAGTGGATTTTATCTCTTCTGAATCCGAAATCCAGTTAGCATCCCTGTATCCTTCCAATACAGCAGGAAATCCACTATACAATATACCATAATTCATGGTACCTCTCAAATATCTCAAGACTCTCACCAGAGCCTCCCAGTGTTTACTGCCTGGACAGTGGGTATATCTGCTCAATCTGCCTACAGCATAAGCTATATCAGGCCTAGTAAAGTTCATCAAATGTAACAGACTCCCAATAATCTGTGCATACTTAGATTGAGCAACTGGGTCACCCTTGTGCTTTTTTAATTGCACACTTGAATCATAAGGAGTACTCAGAGGAGCATCTTCAAGATGTCCAAACTTTTTGAGAATTTTCTCAACATAATGTTCTTGGAAAAGTAAGATTCCATTTTCATTCCTTATGATTTTTACACCCAAGATTACCTTGGCTTCACCTATATCTTTCATGTCAAAATTTGAAGAAAGAAAATTTTTTGTTTCATTAACAACACACATATTAGAGCCAAAAATCAGCATATCATCCACAAACAAGCATATAATCACACATTCATTATTCACAAACTTTGTATAAACACATCTTTCTACTTCAACAGTAGAAAATCCACCAGTTGTCAAAACTTGATCAAGTTTCTCATGCCATTGCTTAGGCGCTTGTTTTAAGCCATACAAAGACTTTACAAGTTTACAAACTTTATTTTCTTTGCCAGGAATCACACATCCCTCAGGCTGTACCATGTAAATTTCTTCTTCCAAATCGCCATTTGAAAAAGCAGTTTTAACATCCATTTGGTGAACAAAAAGTTTGTAAATTGAAGCCAAAGCAATAAGAACTCTTATAGAAGAGATTCTAGTCACGGGAGAAAATGTGTCAAAATAATCTATATTTTCTTTTTGAGTAAAACCTTTGGCCATAAGCCTTGCTTTATACTTATCAATTGAACCGTCTGGAAAATATTTTTTTCTTAAAAATCCATTTACACCCAAGTTTTATTTTTCCTTAGCTCCTTGGGGCAAATCTGATAAAACCCAAGTTTTATTTTTCCTTAAAGAATCAATTTCAATTTCAATTGCTTCTTTCTAAAATTTGGCATCAGGAGAAGAAATAGCTTCATAAAAATTTAACGGTTCATCTTGTACTAGATAAGTGTAAAAGTCATCTCCAAAACTTGTTTCTTTCCTTTGCCTTTTACTTCTCCTTAAAACCAAATCCTCGTTAAAATTTTGTTCAAACTCTAAATTCTCAACAGGTTTAGAAACATGCTTAATTTTCAAAGGAAAAATATGTTCAGAGAATTCAGCATCCTTAGTCTCTATAATTGTATTTTGGTCTAAAACATCACTTTTTAAAACTAAAAAGCAATACGCTACACTTTCTTCAGCATACCCAATAAACATACAATCAAAAGTTTTAGAGCCAATTTTCCTCTTTTTAGGATCAGGCAATAAAACTTTTGCAAGACACCCCCACACTTTTAAATATTTTAAGTTTGGGGTAAACCCTTTCCATAACTCATAAGGTGTTTTCTTTGATTTCTTATGAGGTATCCTATTTTGTAAAAAACATGCAGACAAAATAGCCTCACCCCACAAGTTATCAGGGGCAGAAGAACTCACAAGCAAAGCATTCATCATTTCTTTTAATGTTCTATTTTTTCTTTCTGCAACACCATTAGACTCGGGAGAATAAGGAGGTGTTACCTCATGTATAATTCCTTCTTTTTCACAAAAAATCATTTAACAAAACATATTCTCCTCCTCTATCCGATCTAACCCTTTTAATTCTTTTGTTTAACTGATTCTCAACCTCTGCTTTATATAATAGAAATTTTTCAAAAGCCTCATCTTTGTTTCTTAACAAGTATACTTTAGTATATCTTGAAAAATTATCAATAAAAATAATATAATATTTTTTACCACCTCTAGTCATGGTTTGTTTTAAGTCACCTAAATCTGTATGAATTAAAGATAGTAATTCAGATTCTCTTTGACTAGAAAATGAGATTTTTTACTTTGTTTAGTTTCTGCACATACTTCACATTTTCTAAAATCTCTGTTTTTAATTTTAGAAAGTAGTCCAAGTTGTCGCATCCTATTTATATAACCTTTACTAGCGTGACCTAGTCTAGCATGCCACAGATCAAAGGAATCAACCATATGAACAGGCATATACTCAGAAGATTCAGTCTTATTCATTTCATCAACATTTAGAACAAACAGTCCCTGATTACAATACCCTTTGCCTACAAACACATTATTTTTTGTCATTACAATCTTGTCAAATTCAAATGACACTTTAACCCTAGCTTTCCCTAAAAGAACAACTGACACTAAGTTAGCTCTAACTTCAGGCACATGCAGAACATCATTCAGAGCTAGAGTTTTTCCTGATGTGAGCTTTAAGACCACTTTCCTTTTTCCTTGAACTTTAGCAGTTCGGGAATCAGCAAGGTAAATATGGTCTTCCCCTTCCTTTACAAGATTATAGGTGGTAAATATCTCTTGGCTTGCACATATGTGCCTGGTAGCCCCGGAGTCTACCACCCATTTCTTCACATCAAAAATCAAGAGAGCTTGTGACACCACTACAGCAATGATGTCATCATCACTGTCACCATCTCGTTGTACCAAATTTACATTTGGCTTCTAAGGCTTATCACGGTTTGCTCTCTTCCTACACTGTGCTGCATAGTGTCCTGGTTTACCACAAACAAAACAGTCTCCTTTCTTTTTGAAAGAGGGGTTAGAAGTATTGGGTTTGTAACCAGATTTCCTATTCTAATTGTCTTTAGTTTTAGAATCATACCTCTTATTGTGAGGCTTTATCTCCACCAGGTTGGCTTTAGATGTCATTTCCTTAGTTCGTACTGCACGTATTGCCTTGCGGTTGGTGTCTTCGATGATGATGTGAGTGATCAAATCGGTCAAGGATAGCTGCTTTTGTTTGTGTTTCAGCTGCTGTTTGTAGTCAGACCATGATTCTGGCAGCTTCTCAATCAATATCCCAGCAACGAACTCATATGAAAGGTTGATGGTTTCAGCACGAAGCTCCTCCAACAGCTTATGATATTCATTGATTTGCTCCTTGACATCTTTGTTCTCGGTCATCTCCCATTTGTAGTAGTTGCCCACAACGAACTTTTGTTTGCCGGCTTCCTTAGCAGTGTACTTTGTCACCAGGGACTCCCATATCTTACAAGCTTCCTTGTAGACACAGTAGACATCGAACAAATCATTAGATAAAGTGCTAATGATAGTGTGTCGGCATACCTTGTTTGCATGAGTCCATGCAACTCGCTGGGCTTGATCAGTATCAACAGGAGGCTTGGATTGAGCAAGAGCAGCAGCCACACCATGCATGTCAAGGACGGTGAAGACACGTTCTTGCCAGCATTTGAAGTTCCGGCCATCAAAGACTTCTATCTTTGATATGTCCGGGAACGGCCTCGGTAGGGGGACGGCAACAACGGTAAGGACGTACTGACCTCCAGCCGATCCACTTGGCACACCTTCGGGAGTGACATTTTTAGCACTGTTGGTCGCCATTGGGCTGAATAGTTCTTAAGAATGTAGGTGACACTGACGGCAGACGTGAACAGCAAGCTTCTGATTGCTTGAGTCGTGTCCGGAAAAACACTGTCCTTAAGAACTATTCCGGTACACCTGGACGGTGGATCGGCAGTCCTTTAAGATTAAATGAGCACTTCCTGCGGGAGAGCAAGGGAACAGAACAGTAGAGACTATAAAAGAGAATAAACGCACAGAAGATTAAAGGGAGGAGAGGATGAGAGCGCTTGCTTTTTATTCTGTCCGCACCCATGTCTATTTATAGGTTGAGGAATGAGACACAAACGTTAGGTTATAATTACCGGTTAATGCTTCAGTTATACACACATTAAACAACAAACGTTCATGGATTAATACTTCAGTTACACACCTTAAACAGCAGAAACGTGCACGTCCATTAATCTGAAAACGTTCAGCGTTCAATCCGGAGACGTTTGGCAGACAAAACATTAATGCACAGAATTCGGTTTCCAGAAAACTGCCAATGCCTCAAGTTTAACTTGAAAACAGCTAAATCAGAGGTTTTTCGGGTAAGCAAAAATAATTATTTCTTTAACCATTTTTTGTAAAAATAACCCGGTAAAAGGAACCCAGTGCCTCTTGAACTCGCACGCAGGGGGGGCGAATCGGCTGAATTCAACTGCGGTTGCCCTGAGTTGGCCTGTCTCATGTGCACGAGGCCACTTCTCTTCCAAGCCCATTTTACTAGCCCACTTCATTCCTTAGTATATATACACTAGGAGAGTCTTTCTTTTAATCAATGTGGGACTTTGACACATACACACTTTTGACACACATACAACAGAAATTAATAGCGAGGGAGTAGAAGAAAGCAAGCAAGATTGAAAGTTGTGTGATGGCTAAGGAGGAGAAGAGAGAGCGTGTGATTTGGAGTGACAGTAAGGCTTACGAAATCAGGATCTGAAACTGGGTATGGGTGGTTTTTTATTTTATTTTAAATTTTTCATAACATATATTTTACAGTTTATATATTTAACCGTAAAATTTATTTAACCAATATTTGATAGTTAAATGAATAGCTATCAAATAAATATTTTTCAAACTTTTTGTTTAGTTTATTTAACGATTTTGTATTTAACTGTCAAATTTTTAGTATCTAATATTTGGCAGTTTTATAAATAACCATTAAATAAGTATTTTCCTAATCCCTGCCTCAACTTATATGACGTTTGTTTATTTAATCGTCAAATTTTAAGTATCAAATAAGATTATTTTTGTAGTAGTATATGCGAATTTTAAAAATAAGAGTTAAGATAGTGAACGAAAAATATGACAATAAAGATACGAGTTTACAAAATATTCATATTCATTGATGATAAAGTTAAATTATAGTAAATTACACAAATCAATGAAATTTTAAAAGTGTATAAGTCAAGCATTAAGACAAATTAAAATAGAATTTTAATACAAAAGCTTGACTAAGACAAAAATTCCCCTAAGATTCCTTCTACCCCTTTTGATGATAATCCTAGCTTATCTCCCCCTTTGACATCATCAAAAAGGTTGGGGCTTGTTGAGATATGTCATGTAGAGTCCTCTAACATAAGCTTCAAAGACTTCTGAATCTGATAGAGGTTTAGGAGCAAAAGTGGAAGGTATGTTAGGAGAGTTGTAGGGAATCATTGTCCAAGTATTGGGGTTACTTGGATCCATGGCTGGAATTGGCTTAAGATATTAATCATTAGCCCTAATCTATTGCTACTCTTTAGCTAATTTATTGGCTTCTTTCTTTATCATTGCAACCTCTTTCTCAGCTTCCTCAACCACAATTATTTTTATGGGTTTGTGAGTCTAGGAGGTTTTGGCCCTTGACTTCTTCCTCTGAAATTGTTCTGTATTGATGGGGTAGAGGAGACTCCTTTGGATATGATAGAACTAATTTATTACACACTTTTATATGCTAATTTGGACCATTACTTAAGTGTTATTAGCTAAAAATGCACACATATTGCATTGGAATTGGAAATTTGACTAAGTGTTTATGCTTTGTACACTAGGGGTATTTTGATCTAAAAATTCACTTTTTCATAATTTACATGTTGAGTATTGGGATTATTCCTTTTAATGGGAGAAGATTAGTGGTGCAATTAGTTATTATTAATTCATTTTAGTTTAGGAGTTATTAAGAAAAGACAACATTTAAGGTTGTCTCTCTAAGGGGTTTTAGTTTGTCTAAAGCATTATGTCTTGTGTGTGCACCCACACACTTGGTTATTGTGGAGCCTTTTATTTTCATTTACCCTTAGTTATTTTTTCCATCTAATTAGAGTTAATATTCTTCAATTCATCATATTATTTTATGTCATACATTAAATGAATTGATTATGTGATAAAATGTGACATAGGTACAAAATACATGTGACTTGAAGACATAAGACTAATGCAATCCCACTATGACTAAAAGAGCTAAAAGGAGGGGATGTTTGGCATGAAATACAAGCCATAGGCTCTGCTGAATCAATCACTCATTGACCCAAGCACACTTTCGATGGTAGATATACCCAACTAAAGGTAATCTATCCCACCTATGAACTATGGTTTTCCTCATTTCATACATTTATGATAGAGGCGTCGTTAACTCCTAACCGCACCCTAACAAGCACTAGGGAGTTGCTTGATTGCCCGAATATCCCATAATAACAGTCCCAATATAGTAATGTACCAGATTACCCATTGTACCAGCCCATAATATACTGTACCAGATATTCTATGGTGCCAACTTGACCATATAGATTTATTCACTCACATCTCCATACACACATATCCACACATACCCTGAGTGGACTCCCATCCCCTATGATTATGCTTTTCACATAAGATTCACCACTCTTTTCACATTTCCACACCATACACATTTAAACAATATATATATATATATATGTTCACAAAGCTAGAAACCCTTAAACTTTCTTTTCATAAATCAATTTCATGCTAAACTTGATTTTCATAGTAAACTAATACACAAAACCTCATAAAATAATAATATATTTACTTTTACACAGTTATATGAGCTAACAAACATAACAGACTATATAGTTACCTCAACCCTTCTATTTAATAAAAAGGGTTACCCGTGTTCCACAACCCTATTTGTGTTTCTTTTGCTATTCAACTCTTCGCATTCAAAAATCTACACAATTTAGGCACCCAGAGTCAATTACTCTATTGACTAAAAGTGCCAGTTACAATAATTTAACACCTAATAGCTACCCCTTCACTTATTCACATTTACTCACGTGCATTACAACCGATTACCACTCAATCCAAGCTGTAACATTTACCTAGTTAGATTTATCTCACTATTCTCTCTCTAGATTAGGTCAAATTGTGCCCATAGCTTTAAAGCTTTATCATTTTGATTCAAACAGTCACAAAGCACTAGTTTAGTCCTAAAGGACCTTTCTATTACTATAGGGTAAGAAATTATTTCCTTAAAACTTCTAAATTCATTTTCTCAATAGTTTAAACTAAGAGAAAACAGGATAGAATCAGAGGTTAAGGTAGTACAAGACTTATTCGACAAGTAGTAGGTTAGAAATGTCGTCTTTTCTCCCAAAACTGCTTACCTTAGCTAAGAACTCTTTCTTCTCCATGCCAAAATCCCTTCCTCCTTGTTTCCTTTTTGTTTCTTATGAGTCGCCACGACTTTATTTTTCAAAATTCTATACCATACACCGCAGCGCATAGCATAGTGAAGGTAATCCTCTTTATGTGGTCACACGCTCTATTTTAAGAATTCATTCTTCTGCTCATATCTGCTCATATAACATCCCAATGAGTCAATACAATACTTTACTATCTATAATCTTAATTCCACGTTAACTCACTAAATCAATCCCTAATCAGTGTTAATGTAGAAATAAAAAATTTAAGACGTTACAGTTATAGTATGCACATGTGATAAAAGGACTAGATAGATGCATAAAAGGCTTAAAATAACTATGATAACACTTTATGGCCTTCTTTGGCTTCTTTTTGTGAAGTGTTAGTTATAGGATTATACCCAATTCTTGAACTATTAGAGATGTAACATTGAGAGCAAATCAGAATATTTAGCATCTCAGCGCCCTGATTGAACTTAGCTAAATCCCTTTTTAGGGTATCATTTTGACTTTGTAATGAAATGTAGCTAGCACATGTTTCAGTTTTCTCTTCTATAGTATTCTCATTTTTACAAGTTTTTAGTTTATCTTCTAGTTTTAGAATAGTCTTCTTAGCATGTAGAAGTGTTTTATATTGCTCTTGAAATAAAAAGAACAAGTCATGATATTCAGCTTGGAGCATCTTAGAATTTACCTTATCTGATTGTGACTCAATCATATTATCCTCTTCATCTTCTTGTGCTAATAGGCACAAATTAGCTACTTCTTCTTCTTCATCTTCTTCATCTTTTTAGGAGTTATCTCCCCAAGCAACAAAAGCTTTCTTTTTCTGGGGCTTCTCCTTCTTTTTCTCTTTTTCTTTTTTTTTTCCTACCATTTAAGACAATCCTATTTAATGTGGCCAAGCTTCTTGTACTCATACCATGTGAGGGATTCCTTCTGATTATTTTTGTTGCTAGATGATCCCCTTTTAGAGTTCCTTTTATTTGTAGATTTTTTTAAATTTTCTAACCATTATGTTAAATTCCTCATCTTAATCATATTTTGCATCTAATTCCTCTTCTTTAGTAGTTTTTAAAGTGATCCCCTTTTTCTTTTTATTAATGTCTTCCTTGCATTATTAAAGTATGGACTCATGTTCTTTGGCAATCGTACAGTGAGTAACGTGATAATAATTAGCACGATTGAGAGCACAAGCTATAATAAGCTTGGCCTTAGTATTGAGATTGACAAGATGCTTTTCCTCATCACTCCCTTCCTCTTTTCTCTTTTCTCTCATTAGTGCATTGTCTCTAACTGTTATTGGAACATACAGGCCTTTGGTGATGATGTCTAGCATTTCAATGTTGAGAGCTTCTAAGTACATCATTATTCAATTTTTATGGAAGGGATAGTCCTCACCCTTGAAGGCAAGTGGTCTAGTTATAGACAATCCGTCTATGAGGTTATGATCTATAAAATTATCCACAAGTAGGATCTCTATACTCTAACGGTGAAGTCAAAAATGAGCAATCTTGCTCTAATACCAATTGAAAATTCACAAAAGTTGCGGGTGAATTGGGCTTTATAGAAATTTGGCTAATAATAAAATTGAAGAGATGAGTTTAGAATGATATCACCAATCATAGTAAAGAGTAAGGAAGAGAAGCTTGCATAGATCATTTGTCCTGGTTTAGCTCTAACCACTTGAGCATATATCTAGTCTTCAAGTACTACTAGAGATTTTCTTCACTAACTCCACCAAGATTAATCCAAGCTCTCAGTAGCTTCAATACAATCCTAGACTTACACTAAAGTCTGAATCACTCTCTCTTACAAAGGTAATGATTTATCTCTCTTAAACTCCTTGAGTTTAATATCCTTTATTTTGAGAAAGGAAAATAGAGTGTGTTCGAGATTGAACTATTATTGTCAAATACTCCATTTTAGAGTTGATATATAATCAATGAAGGTCACTTGTAATGAATACAAATTCAAAAAGTTAGTAAAACAATAAATGAAAATAACTCATGTTGTTTATTTTTTTGTGTTCTTATTCACCATCTTCTTAAATGCTTCAATTTATAGTTGGGCTCCATAAATGATCTGTTAGACTCATAAATATAGCCATTAAAGTCATTGTCTTCTCTCTTCTAAGCTTTCTCTGAAATGAGGCAATAGAACAATACTTTATGGAAGAGTTTTCTCTCTCATGACAAGTAAGGAAATTAACATCTCTTTGCATTAAATGTTCTGACAAGGTAGGTGAGAGATTATTTCATAAGAATGAGGCTATTTAGAAATAAGGATTTATAGAATAAGATCAATAAGTGTTTAATCCCACTCAAAGTTGTGTTGATTTTAAGAAGATTAAATAACTAATGCAACTCTCAAAAAGTGAAAGGAAAGGGAATAGAGATAGTCTTGAAATTGCTCTGTGACAAATGTGAGAAATAGAGTATAAAGTCCCAACTCAATCCGAACATTTCCATTCCAAATCACACAATCAACAATACAATCATAAATCAATATCAGAGTAATATCCCTTTATTTGTTTTCAAAATCGCGGGATCCCAACTTCTTAAAACATATATTCAAATAAGAGGGCTAGCAGAAGTGCAAACGTAGTCAAACAACTCAATAAGACATAAATTCTCAACCTTAAAAAAAGGGCCATGCCACGGCGTGTACCACATGGTCTGCTGCATGTGATACAGAGCAACGTGCTTTTATTTCTATCCACATCATGCACCATGATAGGCACATCGTGCACCACGGTGCATATGACATCAATTTCTACTATCATATGAAATCTCGAAAGACAAACTTCCACCACACACCATTTCCACATCTAACGTCCGATTGGAGTGATTCAAGCACCTGCACGAAGCTCACAACATATACTAGCTAATAGAATAAGTTTGGACTCGATCTGACGATCCGATCTAAAATTAGACACTCAAGTGCAAAAAGTAACTTTTTCTTTCAAAACTTATACCCTGAGTGCTCAATTCTCATTCCTCGTCCCATTAGACCATTTTGAGCCTTGAACTAAGTCTAAAAGGACCATATACACTTGATTAACACTACTAACCACATATATCACATCATTTGCCCATTTTGGCCTCTCAATGACACATTATACAATTGTAGACTTATATGAGGAACAATATATACAGCATATATTAACATATATGTAATTAGACTTGTTCCACTTTCAACCCTCCGACTCTTACATATAGGGCTCCGCCTTACCATATAGTCAGGAATCACAGCATACTCGACTCTTTCAAATGGGGCTCTATCTCACCATTTATGTCAAATTCTCATATAAGAACACAATTCACATTCAACACATAATCATTACATTAATTCATATATATACAAGTAGAACAAGTTACATAATTTAGGCCTACCCACGTACCCTTCACTAAGGCATCCTTAGTAAGATGCACATTATATACATATACAAGCAAGATTCACAACACAATTCATATAAACAATTACTTATACATCCTAGTTGGCAATTGAAACTCAATACACAACTTTATACATTCATTTACACATATGGTAGTCATACTACTACCAAATGAAGCTACTCTTTCCTCGCTTCCTTTTCCAACCTTCTTGTGCTCTCTTCACCTGTGTTCAAAAGTAACAGAGTGAGATATACACCCAAAAACTCAGAGGTAACCCCAATTATCGATTAGTAAGCAAAATCATAAACAATAGATAAAGAAGCATGTGTATCAGTAAAAGCAATATCATATGCATATATAAGAATTCATTCTCATCAATCTCGTTATACTCATGCAATGCATTCCTGGTTTCATCTAGTGGAGTAATATCTATGCTCAGACCAGGACTTCTAGTCATAAGGAATAGGGCCTACCATACCATTACTTAGACCAAGCAATCCTCTTCGTGTATAGGTGGTCTCCTAGGTCCATCATGGTAGAGTTAAACTCTACGCTCTGGATCATCAAAACTTCCTAGCCTTATACAGAGTAAGACTATGACCGTCTACCTAGTCTAGGGTAACCTCATGGATCATTCCATATCCTAGGTCTATTATGGTAGAGTCAAGCTCTACGCTCTGGATCATCAGGATTCTTCTCCTAGGTCCGTCTTGGTAGAGTCAAGCTCTATGCTATAGATCATCAAGACTTTTGGACCTCCTCACAATAGGGCTGCGTCTCCCTACTATAATCCAGGGTATATCTCGTGGATGCGATGCATGTCAATTATCAATACTCACATACCTGCATGCATATACTTTCACAATGCTGCTACTATATCAATTCACAATATAATGCAAGTAGTTATATCAAAATACTTGCAAATAATTTCACAAACAAACAAGTAAAAAGGGTTACTCTAGTTACCTTTAACCCTTTCTACTAAGGGTTACTAATCACACTAAGCTCCCAGAGGCATAGATTCTTAAGAGCAATGCCAAGAATGCTCAACCTACACAACACAATGTCCCTTAGTCAATTCCTAACATTTCACATAAGCATTGATTCGGCTCAACTGAATCCCTTAACACATAAAACAGTTCAATTGAACCCTTTTAAATTCACTTATCCATTATCTATAGTCATTATCCCTATAGGCTACTCAAATAACTATAACAATCTCCTAACACATTATTCAACCATAATTTTTTCACTTAACCTAAATTTTAGACTACCTTGAGCCTAAATCCTTAAAGCTTACCATTCAGCTCCATATTAGTCACAAAACCTTAGTTCTATATTCGATAGCCCATTTTAAACCTTTCTTTTAAATTACAACACCTTAGGACTTCATGATTTGATTTCTTAACCGATGAAATTCAATAAAAATAGGGTAGAAATGAAGCTTAGGATTGTGCGATACTTATCCAGCAAGTTATTAATTGAAGCAGACTCCTAATAGCTAGATATGGCTTGCCCTAATAGAGATGGACTCTTCTTCCTCTCCAAAAACGTTTTCCCCTCTTTTCCTTTTTGTTTTCATAAGTTCTAACTTAGCCTTTAAGTAAGTTCTGTACAATGCACCGTGACACACGCAGCTTCCGCTATGGCATATAGCACAGTGAGAAAACTCTCACTTGTGCTTGTGCATTATGCCCTATATTGTCTTTCTACCCTTCAATCCTATCAATATAACATCCAAGCAATACAAAACATCAACTCAACACCTAAACCACAATCAATCCACTAATCACTAATTTATCCCTGATTAGCAACTAGTTTTTAGGGATTGAAATTCAGGATGTTACACATAGCATGATTCATCATGCTTGTTTTGAAAGAAGTAGCCTTACTTTGAAATGTTGAAGAACTGAACATCGAGAAGTATAGGATAATTCTAAAATATATTCCTTATACAAAAAATAAGATTACGTATGCATTGATATGAAAGTCTTTATTTGGGAATAAGAGAAGCTATTCCTAAATAAGGTGTTATGAAAGACATATCAAGAACATCTTTAAGGAAAGAGCCACTTTTCTTGAATAACGATAGCTATACCTAAATAAGCTATTTTTGGATAAGTAAAAGAGTGGATATTTGGGAATATGAGACACACACTTAGGAATAAGCTATTTCAAAATAAAGATGGTATTCCAAAATAAGGACTACTCCATAGAAAAATTACAACGGCTATCAGTTTTGGATTTTTTATTCAAAGATCAATTGAGATACCTTTCAAGCAATATCAAAGGTCCTTAACGAGTTAAGATCAAGTTAAATACTTAATCTTTAGAGAGAAACACTTTAAGAAAGAATACGAGAGGTGTTTAGGTGTTTCTTGGCTGTTTGGGAATAAGGCACTTATTTGGGAATACAAGTACCTAATTAGGAATAAGACACGAGAGTCATAATGTAACATAAAGATGCCCAATTCCCTTACAACCTATTAATTATTAAATAATAAACCTGTAAACACAAACTTCTCTCATTTTGTAATCATCAAAACCAGGGTTCAACATGCACTTTGTTTAACAGTATCCAAATGGTTGACAAGATTTTCTATCCTACTCTTAGACATGTATGTTAAGGCTAAAAGCATGTTTCCCAATTATTTTAATGCAAAATATTAATAAGTTTATGAGGTTGTGCATTGTACAAGTATCATAGTTACATAAATTGGAAAACATGTTACTAAGATCCAAGAAATATCTAGATCAAATGAAAGGATGAAAGTATGCATATTGTGTATTGCTATGTGTCCTTCTAATTCCAAGTTACCATTTAATATTAGAAAGAGGTGGTTTCCTAGTATGTTTGCCTTTATCATGGCCATTAAAAAGAGCTAGGGGTAGAGCTTGTTTCATGTTGGTTTATACTATAAATTAAACTAGTAATGTCACACCTTAGAACAAATAGTATGGTTAGCATGAAAAATAAGATAAATTCACATTCCATAAACCTTAATTAACTAGAGATTAAGCTAAAATATCAATAAATAATTTATATATTTAATTATAAATTTCATGAATTCTTAAATATTTTGTTGAAATTTCAGTAAAGTCTTCCCTATAATTTGGATCTGTCAAAATTTTTACAATAGTGAAACTTGTTAGCCAATCCTACAAAGGAGACTAGCTTTACACCAGCAAATTACATATCAGCAAAATAAAACTAGGACCTAACTATAGTATACGTAGAGCATTAATTACAAAATTTGCATAATACAATATATATTTGCATCAATAAAATAACTAACATGTGCTTCCATCATCCCAAAAAGCAATAAAGCCTCTTAATGATCAATAGGAAGCATAGGGTCAATTACAATAACTAAGATCAAAGAAAGTTTCTATTGAATAGCATCCTAATTGATATTTAAGGGCAAAAATAAATAACAATAATTAAAAAGCTTAAATTAAGAAAATCAATGAGATCTCAAATCTCATAGGCCATATGATTCTATGTAAAAATATAAATCATATATGTATGAATCCAATTAATGATGACATAGCATTAGAATTTCACTTTTGTACTATAATGTATGTTATGAACAATTAAGAAATATGAAACTCTTTTCAAAATCTAAATGTAAAAAAATACAACTCATTCAACAAATATTATTTTGAATAAATAGTAGTTTAAAAACTCATTTCAATATATATTTATTTATTTATTTATTTATTTATCGGACTTAATCAAAACAATTGACAAGTGTGGACCTAAAGTCCATTAAGGTAACTAACAAACAAGTATAGACACACAGTCCATGAGGCTAAGTAACTAACAAGCACTTAAAACCATGAAATGATCAAGCACAGCTAAAAGCCATGGAACAAGTACAAGCATGATGCCTATAAAAATAAGCGTGAGTACAATGCTCATGAATTAATTACTATCCTTTCGATCCACATGCATTCACTTTCATATAGGGCTAACACCTTCTACAAGCACCTTACTAGCTAGGTGTACCAGTGTTCTGAATTCAACCCCTCTTACAAAAATAATCAAGTGTGCAAGGAGTTGAAAAACAACTCAATATTTTCATTTCCAAAATATATCGTTAAACTATCAACTTCCATTTTCTAAACTCATTTTCATCTCCTCCTTGCTTAAATTAATGTATTAAAATTTTCATATCAAAATAGAGTTAAACAATTAAATTTCTTTAAAAATTTAAAACATTTATGCTATATCAACTTTAATCAATTCTTATTCATAACATAAATCATAAAAATTGAATTAACAAGAATGTTTATACAACTTATAAAAGAATAATATCAAAATTTAAATAAAGAAATTTTCAGAAACACTTTGCAAAAAATTATTTGGGACACTACCCACTCACCTGAGTGATTTATATGAAATCTTAATAAGACTAGTAACAAACTAGTAGCTTCTGGTATTCTATCTTGACTTTTTGACACATCAAACACTTAGAGACAAACTCAGTTACATCTCTTTTCATCCCGTGCCACCACCATCACCACTATTTCTTAGTCGCACCTAGGTGAATGGTGAGTTTACTCTTATGAGCCTTTAACATAATAGTCTCTCTAATCTCCTTATCATCCAAAACACACATCCTATCATGATAAATCATGAACCCGTTATCACTGAAGCCAAAAGCTGTCATTTGATTCTCCTCAATATCTTCCCAGATTTCTAATAAGTACTCATCTTCTAACTATGCACCATACAAGTAATGTTGCCATATCTTGAGTGCTAACACAACTATCGCAAGTTCAAGATCATGAGTCAGATAGTTTTCCTCATCCATTAATGCACATCCAAGACCTTTAAGCGAAGCATCCATATATACTACAAATGGCCATTTTAGATTTAGAATAGTCAACATCAGTGTAGTAGTCAATCTTTCTTTCAACTCTTGAAAAGCCTCTTCACATTTGTCAGTTCACACGAAAAGCTGATCTTTCTTAGTCAGTTTCATCAAAGCAGAGGCAATTTGGAAAAATCCCTAAATGAATCTCCAGTAGTACCTTGCTAGACCCAAGAAACTTCTAATTTCTATTAGAAAAGTTGATTTTTCCCAATATAGTACTACATTAACCTTATGAGGATCAATTGTAATACTATTTGCAAAAACTACATAACCTAAAAACTTCACCTCACGTAACCAGAACTTACATTTACTCAACTTCACATATAGCTTCTTCTCCTTCAAGATTTGCAACACTATCCTTAAGTGTTTGGCATGTTCCTCCTCATCAATTGAATAGATTAAAATATCATCTATAAAGACTACTACAAACTTATATAGGTAGGGCCTAAAGATTTGGTTCATATAGTCCACAAAGATCACTAGCACATTTTTCAATTTGAAAAGCATAACAAGAAATTCATAGTGCCCATACCTTGTTTTGAAAGAAGTCTTTAGCACATCATCCATTCTTACTCTTAATTGATGATAGCCAAATCTCAAATCAATCTTAGAATATACTGTTGGTCTAACCAACTGATCTAACAGGTCATCGATTCAGGGGTATTTATTCTTAATCGTCACTTTGTTCAAGTGTCGGTAGTCAATACACAATCTCATGCTACTATCTTTCTTCTTGAGAAAAAGAATAGGTGAACCCAAGGTAATGGTCTGATTAACCCTTTTTCCAACAACTCCTCTAATTGCTTCTTAAGCTCATTCAACTCTATTAGAGCCATCTGATACGGAGCCTTAGAGATGGGATTTGTATCAGGTACCAGATCAATTGAAAACTCTATCTCTCTCTGGTGGCAATCTCAATACTTCATCCACAAACACCTATAGAAATTCATTTACAACTCCAATCATATCTAAAGCACCATCATATACTCTGTGCATTGAAAAGAATACCATGAAGGGTTGACATCCTTCCTTCACTAATTTCTTAACTTGTACTACTGATAAGAATTTAGGAGTCTTTAGAGTGATCACAAAAAAAAGACTATGTAGTTTTGGAATTCACTGTAGTCGCTGTGTACATCAATAATGAAACCATCTTTTGTTACAATATAATGTCGCTTCGTTAGCAGAGAATCGATCCATGCAGAGTATCACATCGATTCCTGACATGGGTAAGTAAACCAAGTCAATACTTATGACTATCTCACCAAATTTCAACTCAATTTTTAAGCAAGCATAACTGGTTTTCACTAAGGCACTAGCCGACATAGACACATTCATCAAGTAAGGAATTTCAATAACATCTAAACTCAATCTTATTGCATACTCATAAAAAACAAACGAGTGAGTGGTACAAGAATCAAACAAAGTAATAATTTATTGATCACTTAGAGAAATTATACATCGGATAAGCTTTGAGGAAGCTTTAGCCTCCTCTCTAGACATCGCAAACACTCAACCTAGAATAGAAAACCTCTAATCAATATTAGAAGCATTCTTGGGGCAATATCGAGCAATGTGCCCTATCTTGTGGCACTTGAAACATATCCAGCACTCCTCAGTGTAATGTCTTCCAAATTTGTTGCACTATAGGGCTCTAACTGGTTCGGCTATGGCAGGAGCAAAGTCTTGTCTAGATGCTTGACTTCATCCACCCATACTCCTATAGGCATTGCTCCTCATTCGAGATCCCTTTGACTGAGACACTTTCTGAAAATTCCTTCTCTTGTTGCCATTACTACCAAACCTAAAATTACTAGAACTGAATCCAGCTCTCTTGTTAACACCTTTAGTAGGAACAATGTAATCACCTCACTATATAATAATCATTAACTCTAATATTAAGGTAATCAAGGGGCTAAGCCCATAAGATTACTAAGTTTTCACAATTTCAAAAGAAGGGAACACTTTAAACAATTGAAATGGGATCCCAAGACTTCCAATAATTGAAATTTCTCCCATATGTTTTCAACACATTCAAATAAAATTTTAATAAAAGTTATGGAAACATGGAAATCAAGAAGATTAAAGCATTTGCATAAAACCAATAAAACAGTAAAAGCTGTAGAATTGGCATGTGCATCATGGCTAAGTGTAATGCCCTTGATGACAGTACCATACAACCCTCCACGTAATTCACTAATCAAATAAAACATTTTTGAAAGCTTTAGGGTCCCAATGTAAAACTTTTAAAAATCTCTTTATAGAAACCATTTAAGTTATTCAAAATAGCACACAATGGAAGTATTAAACATAAATACATCAAAGAGAAACTGAAAACATCTCAATTCATATAAAATGTAGGCCATGTGTTACGGGTTGTGCCATATTAGTCGTGGCATGTGGCACAAAGACCCCAACTGCATGTTCTCCTTTATTGACACATACACTGTGACGCACACATCAGAATTTTGCTGTCAAATTTTAAAATCTGATGCGAACTTTGCATGTGCACCATTTTCTCATTTAATGTCTAATTGAGGTGATTCAAGTGCCTTCACGAAGCTTGTTTCATAATCTAACCAATGACATTGGTTTCATTTAACTCCGGTGCTCCATTCAAAAATTGGACACTTTTGTGCATTTTGATCATTTCATGTCAAAATTTGCCACTTAAGCACAACCAAATGAAACCGCTAGTCATTAGCCACTCCTAAGGCCTTGATCACATCTAAATAGACAATAATCACCTAATTTACCAATTATATAAACAATATGACACGCATATACATATTTGGCTTGTAAATTGCCCGTAACACATAACTTAGGCAAATTCTCATTTTTCATTTTTCCTTCCATAAGTCTGGCCAGACTTCCACACACATCATCCGTACTATAATTTTACACATACACACATCTAGCCACTAGCCCATATAGTCACTTTTATCATATACATATATAAACACACACTGGGCTAGGATACCATGAATCACACATATATTCACATCTACATGTTATGCATAACTTTTGTTCCTATGGTAACTTATATAAAAGTTCATAACTAATAATATACATATTCATTACACCAATTCTTACAAGGCTTTATCAAGAAATCTCTATTCTCAACCCAACTCTTTCCCCTTAGCACCATGAGAAAATATGTTGCTTACACTCCAAAATAGCTAAGTTAATACTAATATAGTACTAGTGGCAACCTAAGTCATTCTTCACTAAGGAGGCTAACTAAGGTTAATTAAGGTTAAACTAGTGAGCTAAACTAACCAAGAGTTGATTAATTTTAGCTAATTAAACTAACTAGACAGATTTAATTAAAAACCTAATTAACTAGTGAAATAAAAATGGGAGTGTTTTAACCCTTTTTAAGGTAGAGTCCTAAGAGTTATAGGGTGTTAGATTCCTTGTTTATTCTTTTTAATTAGGCTTAAATTAATTTTCACTCTCTTGATCAAATTAAACCCCTTACACAATTTTGTATAAGTGTGCCTTCCTAACTAATTCAATTAACTAAGTCCTTGCACAATTTTGTACAAGTCCCTAATCAATTCCTTAGTTAAGTGCAAAGTGATCAAAATTCTCCTTAGGTTCCCTTTATGTGCAGCTTGACCTATGGTAAGTCTAATACATAATTTTACACACGAGACATTTTATCAAACACCAACCAAACATATTTATGCATAGCCAATGTAAGACATGTTCAACACACATAAAAAATATATTTATATGAATTACAATGTATTGGAGAAAATTTTCAGCAACTACATAAAGGGGAATCAAGTGAAAAAACACTAAACCAACAAGTTAAATACCAATTTTGGTCAATAAAAACAAGATATAATAATGCTCCTAATTTTAAGAACAAGATTACATCAACTTAGGTTTAATGGAGAGTGGCCATAACCCTTAACCTTCCTTGAGGCACTTCAAGACTACTCTAGCATCCTTCCCTCTTAACATTCCTTGTAAATTTAGCCTCTAGTCATCTTATAACCCATTTGTGCAAAATCCTTCCACCATGGCTGAACCATACTCATGAACACCTTGAAGATTTTGAAGTCAAACCAAGAAAATGAAGCTTGGGGTTTGAGGAGTGAGGTGGAAGAAGAAGAATAGTGGAGTCAGATTAGGATTTTGATGGTTGGATCATGAGATATGGAAGAGAGAAGATGAGATTGAGATGAAGAACATGAAGAACAATGGAGAGAGAATGGAGAAGGGTCGAGGTTGAAAAATAAAATCAATGCAATAATGAATGTTGAAAATAAAATTAGGATAGTTTGATTCAAGTCTAAGGTGAATGAGCCCAACATTAGTGTTAAGAAAATGGGTGAAAATGAGCTAGGATAAATTTATTATTTACCATGGTAAAATGGACGAAAATTCAAATGAAAATGGTCTGAAAATTGAAATAAATAAAGCTAAAGGTAATAGGAAATTAAAAGAGAGAGTGAGTGGATTCAAAGTATGGTACAATACATGCAAGATCATGCAAGACTTGTACTTTCACCCTAAAACTCAAATGTGCCAAATCCAAGGTGTGTAACCCTACACAAAAAAATGTGACACACAAGATCAAAGTCCAAAGCATATAAATAATAATTGCATTTCTAATTAAAATTAATTTTCAAATATGTGGCATAATGCAATTAAATAATAAAATCTAATTATGACATCATAAAAGAGCCTTTGGGGCATGCCAAATAGCCTAAAATTGTAAGCCCACATATGAATAAAAATAACCTAGCCTAAGTGCAAGAAAACAAATCAACCTGAAACTTTAACTTTCCAAAATTATCAACTTGTGAAATTAATTATTCTCAATCTAAAAACAGTGTGAGAAATTTAATTAGACCATTGTTCTTCTAGACTAAAAATTCATCTTGAATAATTTTCTCAAACATTTTCTCAAAAGTCCAATTTTATGACCAAAATGCCCCTAATACACATAATCCTACACTTAGGCGATTTCTCACAATTAATGCAATAAGCGTGCAATTTGGGTAAATATAACATGATTTTTGGTCAATAATAATAAGGAAAGGTGTGTAATAAATGTGAGTTATCAATTCCCCCACACTTACCTTTTGCACTCCGGGCAAAATTAAAACAAAAAATAAACTCTTTCAAAATCCCAAAACAAGAACAAAATAAACAAAACAACTTGTCAAGGATAATCAAGTTAAAAGTCAAGGAAATTTTTCATAGAAACACAAGAGATGTTGCTACCCTAGCTAAAATATCTCATTAACTACAAGCAAACTATTAAAAAAAATGCAATTTCATAGAGAGAGCCTCATAAGGATAGTGTATGTACTCAAGTACTCAAGTATCTAGGGTTTAACAATTTCACTCAAAGTATTTAGCAAAAATGTCCTACCATAAGCTTGTAATCTCTCTACCTCTCCACTACTAATATGCAAATGTTGTCAAGAATCAAATGAACTTTAATGGGATGTAATGTGGCTATGAAATGGATGCTCTTGGATTTGTATGTGAAAGCTAGGGTTTTGGCTCAAGGAATTAAGTCTTGGCCATAATGTAAATATGCAATAACATTCAAATCTTTCTAAGACTTCATTAAGTGGATATAAAGTAAAAAACAAATGAAAATGTAAGTGAAAAACAAAGAACAGAATATATGACTTTTAACTTAAGTATCAATCCTTTTATTGAAACTTTCTTTTCTTTTTTCCTTTTTTCTTTTTTTTCTTTTCATTTTTCTCATCATTTTTTTCTTGTTTTTATATTTTTTTCCTATTCATCTTAGGTATCAAGTAATAGGAGAATAATGCACTTGTTCTTTAAATGAAATAGAATGATGGAAGAATGAAGAATGGGAAAATGAGTTGTATCCACTAAGTTAAACCAAAGAAAGATCAGAATGTTGAAACGTACTTAAAAATAATATATGCAATCCATGGTAAAATAGGAATAGTCTTTAAGAAATGAACAAAATAAACAAAAGGCTCAAAGGGCTAACAAAAAGGGTGATCAAATCCATTAAGGTTGGCCTTTTAAGTCTCTTAGCTATTTATAATGAATGCCATTATCATCTTCCCTACAACAAATACAATGACACAGCCTTGATTAAAGAAAGACAAGTTGTAGAAGGCATAAATGCTAAAGACAAACTGTACAAAAGTATTTAGGCTTCTTCCAACTAGGATTTTCACCTCTCTAATCAATTGCACACAATTTAAAAGAAAGCTTGTTTAAGATGGTAAAACAACTAAGGTAACATCATTTCAAGAGTTTCAAAAATCCAAAACAAGTTTCTCAAATAACCCAAGAAAAAACAAAACATTTTTTATAAGTTTTCAAATTTTTTTAAAAAAAGCAAAAATCAAATCTTTTTTGTCTCCCCCCATACTTAAATCATGCATTGTCCTCAATGTATATACATACATGTCTTTAAACAATGTTTTCATAAAAGAATGCATGAAAAATGCAAGAGGAAATTTTTTTGAAATACTAGACCTAAATCAAACACCTAATTCAAGAATCAAAAACCCTCTTATTTTGAAAAAAACCAAAGAAAACAAACCTAATTCTAAATCTAATGGAAAAGGTCATATCTCCCCCACACTTAAATCTCAAAATGGATACCACAAAGTACAATCACAAGCAAGAATCAAGTGATCCACATGTGTGCACAAGTGTCAGCAGGCATATACCAGAAAGTGCTCAACATGTGTGCTAAGTGAATCGTCAAAGCAAATAAAAGGTATGAGTTGGAGAGATACGACCTTAAAGCCAGTCATGTAGGTTTGAAATTATGTCCCTCCACATCTTCTTATGATCCCCTCTTATCGAGCTTGCATAGGTGCCTATTAACTTAGAAAGTTTTGGATGAAGGCTCATGTAAGAGTTGTAGGACACCATATGGATAAACTTTAATAATCACAAAGGGGCCTTCCCATCTAGAGAGGAGCTTGACTTGTTTGTGTATGTATCTTGTTTGGTATAATAGAACCAAGTCTCCTTCTTTGAACTCCTTCCTTATTTTCATCTTATCATGTAGGATCTTGTTCTTCTCTTTTATAAATCCTTGAGTTTTCATAGGAGTCTAGCCTTAATTCCTCTAGCTCTTGAAGTTGAAACAACCTTTCTTTAGTTGTGGCTTCCTCATCAAAATTGAGCTTTTTTATGGCCCAATATGCTTTATGCTCTACCTCAACAGACAAGTGACACGCCTTTCCATAAACTAACCTAAAGGGAGACATCCCAATAGGGGTTTTGTAGGCAGTCCTATAGGCCCACAAGGCATCATCCAAATGAAGACTCCGGTCCTTTCTATTGGTATTGACAACCTTGGACAAAATAGACTTGATCTCTTTGTTAGATATCTTAGCTTGCCCATTTGTTTGGGGATGATAAGGTGCAGATACTTTATGCTTCACCCCATACTTAGCTAAGAGCTTGCTCATAAGCTTGTTACAAAAGTGGGAGCCTTAGTCACTAATCAATGATCTTGAAACCCCATACCTACAAAAAATATGAGACTTGAGAAACTTAATGACAAACTTAGCATCACAAACTTTAATAGGCACAGCCTTAATCCGTTTGGACACATAATCCACACAAAGCAATATATAGTTATAACCAAAGGAAGAGGAAAATGGTCCCATGAAATCAATGCCCCACACGTCAAATATCTCACAAAACATAATAAGGTTTTGAGACATCTCATGTCTCTTTCCCCAAGAGGAAAACTTTTAGCATTTCAAACATCTTTTATAAAACTCATATGAATTTTTAAACCAAGTAGGCAAATACAATCCACAGTCTAAAGGTTTTCTACTAGTCTTATTGGCATTAAAAAGTCAAGAATAGAATAAAAATTAACATCATCCACACATCTCCTAATAATGCAATCACTACAAATCCGAAACAACAAAGGAGGTTCCCACAAGTAATATTTTGCCTCCTTTTTCAACTTTTCAATTTAAAACCTAGACCAATCAAGAGGTAGTATACCACCTTCAATGAAGTTTGCAAGATGAGCATACCATGGAGCATGAGTGGAAATAGCATATAGGGTCTCATCAGGGAAAGAATCACACATAAGAGAGTGAGGGTTAGAGTTTACCATAGCTTCCTCAAGATGAGGCAATCTAGACAAATAGTTAGCCACATGGTTTGTAGAACCACTCCTATCCTTAATCTCTATGTTGAACTCTCGCATGGTGGTGTAATTAATCTGTGAGCTATCAAGTTTCCTAGGTGCATATGCAATCATATGTAAAAGTTTACCACCTTTCTGACCAAGCATAGCACCTATAGCATACTGAGACGCATCACAAGATAATTCAAAATCAAGAGATTAATTTGGGGATTTCAAAATAGGAAGTGTGCAAAGTAATTTTTTCAAAATATCAAAATCTTTTTTGCAATCATCATCAAACACAAATGGTGTATCTTTTTGAAGCAATCTAGTTATAGGTAAGGCAATTTGACTAAAACCCTTAATAAACCTCCTGTAAAAACCAATATGTCCTAAAAAGGATCTCAACTCTTTTAAGCAAGTAGGGAAAGGAAGGGAAGAGATCACCTCAATCTTAGCCTTATCCACCTCAATTCCTTTATAGGAGACAAGATTCCCTAAAACAATCCCTTGATTTACTATAAAATGGCACTTCTCAAAATTTAAAACTAATTTCTTTTCTATGCACCTTTACAAAATATCATCCAAAGTAGTCAGGCAAGAAGTAAATGAGTCACCATAAATAGTAAAGTCATCCATGAAAACTTCCATGCATTTCTCAATAAAATCAGAAAATAGACTCATCATACATCTCTGAAATGTGCCAGGTGCATTACACAAACCAAAGGGCATTCTCCTATAAGCAAAGGTACCAATGGGGCAACTGAAGGTAGTCTTTTCCTAATTTAGGGGATCTATAGGAATCTGAAAATATCCACTAAACCCATCTAAAAAGCAATAGTGAGACTTACAAGCAAGCCTCTCAAGCATCTGATCTATGAAAGGGAGCGAGAAGTGGTCTTTTCTGGTGGCATCATTTAATTTTCTATAATCAATACACACCCTCTAAGAGTTTTGCACCCTAGTTGGCAGTAACTCACCGCTCTCATTTTTCAAAACAGTCACACCCCCTTTCTTTGGCATAACTTGAGTAGGAGAGACCTACTTACTATCACTAATGGAGTATATGATTCCTGCACTCAAAAGCTTAATTACTTCCTTTTTAATCACATCTAGGATTAGAGGATTCAACCTCCTTTAGGGCTGCCTAACAGGTTTGGCACCCTCCTTAAGCAAGATCCTATGAGTGCATACTAATGGATCCATCCTAGGTATATCTCCTAAAGTCCACCCAATAGCCTTAATTTTCTTTCTAAGCACAGACAATAAAGTAGTTTCCTCATCAGTAGCAAGAGAGTTAGAAATAATTACAGGCAATTTCTCACCCTCAAGAAGGAAAACATATTTCAAATTACATGGTAAAGGCTTTAAATAAAGAATAGGTGGCTTAATAGTAGAGGGAATGAGCTCTTTAAGCTCCAAGCCTATATACCTCTTCACTTTGGCTTTCTTTTCTTCACTTTCTCCCTCTTGGCCGAGGTTAGTGCTACTTATACTTGCTGAAATTTCCTCAATAATGTATGAACTTCCTTTTGCTTGGCTCACATGGCACGTTTTAGTCATCTCCTTCTTTTGGCATAAATCTCCATTTTATTGAGTAGTTTGCAAGGCTTCTAATCAATTTTTTGAAAAGCTACCATCCTTGAACTTGGGAATCATTGGAACATCAAGCCAAGAAGAGGTAAGCCCACCCTTACCTTCTACAAAACAAGAAAAGATACCTTTCTCTTGATCAAGCGAAATCATCAATTGAGACAAATGAAAGTCATCAACAAGAGAGAGATGTAAAGGGGATTTATCATCTAGCAAATAACTAGCAATCTCTTTGAAAATATCATAAAATGAACCATCCACACAAGTACAGGACATACATGATGCAAAAGATGGTGTAATGGAAGAACTAGTCAAGGCAAAAGCATGTTCATTAACAATATCATCCATCACACATTCAATAGCATTCACACCAAGTAATGAGTAATCCTCATATGGATGTTTCATGGCATCATAAATATTAAAATTTACAAATTCATCACCACATTTCAAAACAAGAGAACCATTTTCCATGTCAATGATAGTCCTAGCAGTGCGCACAAATGGTCTACCTAGGATCAAGATATCTTCCCCACAACCCTTATCATTCATATCGAACACATAGAAGTCTACAGGAAATAATAAATTCTTAACACTCACAATCAAGTCTTCCATAACTCCATGTGGCTTCCTAACACTCCTATCTGCAAGTTGGCAAATCAAGTTAGTAGGATGCATGCAATTAAGTTTAAGAGATGCATATATAGAATATGGCATGACATTAATTGCAGCACCCAAATCAACAAGAGCATGTGAAAATCTTAAATTATCAATCATGCAAGGAATAGTAAAGGATCCAGGGTCTTCACACTTAATAGGTAATTGTGGCTTCATGACTGCACTAATAGAATGAGGTAATTGTACTCTAGCATTAGGAATGAACTTCCTCTTATTAGTGCAACAATCTTTAAGGAACTTAGCATGTTTAGGAAGTTCTTCACAACATCCAACAAAGGCACATTTACTTGAATTTTAGTGAAGAAATCTATTACCTCCTTATCATACACATTCTTGGAATTTGGAGGCCAAGGCACTTGAGCTTAAGGAAATGGAAGCTTCCTCACTATCTCCTTGCTTTGCACCTCCTCTTGAGCCTTTTCTTCCCTTTTTTGAGCATTGGTCGAATGATTTTTAGCATGGATAATGGTGCTGGAATTTTTTTCAGCATCTTCAGCTAGCTTATCTTGGCCATGTTTAGGCATTAGTTCCTCATAGACTTGCTCCACATCATCATCACTATCATCACAACCATCTTTACTTAAATTAGAGCAAGAAGAATTATCAATTATCATACTTTCCTCATTTTTTTTCAGATTTTCCAGCATCAACAACATCATTCAAAACAACATCACCACCATCATTACTAACCTTTTTACCACTCCTAAGTTCAATTGCATTTATAGGGGCTTTGGGATTAACTAAAGTATTACTAGGGAGTGAAGGGGATTGGGCCTTAGAAGAAGAAACTTGATGAGTAGAAGAACTAACATGCTTATAAAGTGCATCAAGCACTTCATCCAACTTATTAAGCCTAATAGAGGTGGCGGCATTAAACTCTTGTTGTGCAAATTGGCATTGAAATTTTGCTTATCATTCTTCATCTCATTAATAATAATATCCAATTTAGAATTAGTAGATAATTGAGATGAAGAAGATGGACCATCAATTGGCACAAGTTGCCTATTCAAGTTTAGAAGGTTACCTTTGCCTTGATAGTATGAAGAATTACTACCTTGACCATAATGAGTATTGTGGCTTTGGTTAGTGTTATACCCTCCTTGATTTGTCTCATGTAAAGCTCCATGTGGATTCCTATAAGAAAGATTGGGATCGATGAGTCCTCCAATTTACATTATAAGTATTGCCATATTGTCCACCTTGATTTCCTTAGTTTCCCCTATAAAGAGCATTCACATCACAAAGCATAATTGTCTTTCATAGGGCAACATGCCTCTACATGCATGGAAGAATTGCAAATGTTGCAAGACAAGGGTACAAGAGCATCACAACTATTAGGAGGCACATTCAAATTTGACACATTAGCTACATTAGCATTGAATGTAGGACCAAGCATTTTGCCAACCTTATAGGCTATCTCATCAACTTAAGAAGGGCTAATGATGAGAGGGCTAATGCTAACCAAAGCTACCCTAGACTCTCTTGTCCTAAATTGGGCACTACTTTGAGCCATTTTCTCTATCAAATCCCTAGCTCTATTAGGTGACAAGTCAACCAAAGCACCATTGGAAGCAATATTTATAATGATCTTATCTCTATCTACTAGACAATCATAGAAATATTGCACAAGATGCTCGCTAGGTACTTGGTGATGAGGACACATTGCTAGCAATCCTTGAAATCTAGTATAGTACTCATAGAAAGACTCATCAAAGCCTTGTACTATACTAACGATCTCTATTCTCATGCTAGATAATTTAGAAGAAGGAAGAAATTTCTCAAGAAATAGTATCCTAGGTTGGTCCCATGTATGCACCTTAATATGAGGAGGATGATTCATGTACCAATCTTTAACTTTACCATCAAGACAAAAAACAAACAATCTAGCTTAGACTTCATCTACATGCACCCCCATTGGTTTCATTGTGCTACAAACAAGATATAGGGACCGCAAGAATCTATGAACATCCTCACTAGGCAATACATGATATTTTGACAATGATTGCATAAAAGAATGCTTAATTTCAAAACCCACATCATTTAGGGAAACATACATACCATATGGATTATCATGCCAATTGGGTGCAGTCAATTACCTAATTGAGACTTCATCGAGGGGGTTATAATGTCCCTCTCCCTCTCTATTAAATGGAATCCCTTGATGGTCATTCATCCCATTATTGTAGTGCTGCCTATTGCCATTTCTAATAGGAGCAATACGGCCTTGCCCTTGATTTACATGAGGTGCACCCACATTGGCATTTTGAGCCCCTTGTTGGACAAGGTTTTGGGGTGGGTTTTGCACTTCATTGTTAAAATTTTGAGGCATACCAAGCTGTCTTAAACCATTAAAATTAGGATCTTTCATATAAGAATTAAAAGCAAGCGAATTTTGTTCTCTCATAATTCGCCGTAAGGTGCTTTCAATCAAATAAAACTTGTTCCCTAGGATCCCTATGGGTCATGCACTAGAAGAGAAACAAAAAGTAAAAACTAATGACTCAGAAAAATGAAAACACAAAGGAAATGAGAAAGAAACACTCAAAAGAAAGAAAAACTTAAAACTAATCCAAAACAGAATTTGCTTGGGACTCAAGCAAGAAAAGAAGACTCAAAATTAAAAATGCAAGGAAAAAGTAATTTTTAAAAAAAAAATAAACACAAAGAAAAAAACAAATCACAACTAAAAAAACACCATTAACAGCAAGCCAGAGTCTAAAAACAAAATTAATATGAGTAGAGTTTAGAAATGCTCATGAAGCTTCAATGCTGGAAAATGTGTTCTATTTTTGCATCCAGTAGCTTGTCTACCCTCCATAGAGCAATCCAATCGTCCAATAAACCTAAGAAATTACATGTAAACAGGAGAGATACAAAGAAACAACATACTAAAATTTTAGAACTTTTGGCTGGACAGAAACTTCCTAGTAATTCATTGAAGTTGGGCTTCAGCACTCTAGAGACAGAATTTCCTCCAAAATGACCTAGTGAATTTGTTTCTCAAATTCAAAAATGTTGGGGACTCTAAAACTGAAAAATTGGGATCTTTCATATAAGAATTAAAAGCAAGCGAATTTTGTTCTCTCATAATTCGCCGTAAGGTGCTTTCAATCAAATAAAACTTGTTCCTTAGGATCCCCATGGGTCATGCACTACAAGAGAAACAAAAAGTAAAAACCAATGATCAGAAAAATGAAAACACAAAGGAAATGAGAAAGAAACACTCAAAAGAAAGAAAAACTTAAAACTAATCCAAAACAGAATTTGCTTGGGACTCAACCAAGAAAAGAAGACTCAAAATTAAAAATGCAAGGAAAAAGTAATTTTAAAAAAAAAATAAACATAAAGAAAAAAACAAATCACAACTAAAAAAAACACCATTAACAGCCAGCCAGAGTTTAAAAACAAAATTAATATGAGTGGAGTTTAGAAATGCTCATGAAGCTTTAATGCTGGAAAATGTGTTCTATTTTTGCATCCAGTAGCTTGTCTACCCTCCATAGAGCAATCCAATCGTCCAATCAACCTAAGATGTAAACAGGATAGATACAAAGAAACAACATACTAAAATTTCAGAACTTTTGGCTGGACAGAAACTTCTCAGTAATTCATTGAAGTTGGGCTTCAGCACTCTAGAGATAGAATTTCCTCCAAAATGACCTAGTGAATTTGTTTCTCAAATTCAAAAATGTTGGGGACTCTAAAACTGAAAAACATTAACACAAAATTATAGCTAAGATACCAAAGAGAAAAATGAGCTAAAAATGATCCAATTTGGACAAGTACATAAAGAGATATGCACTACAAAAATTGCCTCAGTGCTCTGGATTTCTCCAAAATAGGCAGTTTACCTTTGTTGGCTTTAAAAACGTGCACAGAGCATATTACAAGTTCAAAAATCATGAAATTTGGCAAAAAATCAAATTAACACAATAATATTACAACCTACTAAATTTGAGAAGTTTTCTCCTACACAAAAGTTCTGAACGAATTTTTGAAATTCATCTAGAAAGCTGGAGAAACAGAGAAAATTAGTTTTAAGCTCTTTTCGAAATCCAGGCCAACAAAACACACGAAAATTCACAAAAATTAACAAAAATACAGAAAAACACATAAAAACAAAAATGAAATAAAAACACTAATTAAGCCTAAATAAACCTATCCTTGCCTCCCTGGCAACGGCGCCAAATCTTGAGAGCGTATAACCCTACACAAATAAATGTGACACACAAGATCAAAGTCCAAAGCATATGAATAATAATTACATTTTCAATTAAAATTAATTTTCAAATATGTGGCATAATGTATTAAATAATAAAATCTAATTATGACATCATAAATGAGCCTTTGTAGCGTGCCAAATAGCCTAAAAATTGTAAGCCCACACATGCACAAAAATAACCTAGCCTAAGTGCAAGAAAATAAGTTAACCCGAAACTTTGACCTTTCAAAATTGTCAACTTGTGAAATTAATTATTCTCAATCTGAAAAGAGTTTGAGAAATTTAATTAGACCATTATTCTTCTGGACTAAAAATACATCTTGACTAATTTTCTCAAACATTTTCTCAAAAGTCCAGTTTTATAACAAAAATGCTCCTAATGCACAGAATCCTATGCTTAGGTAATTTCTCACAATTAATGTAATAAGTGTGCAATTTGGGTAAATATAACATGATTTTTGGTCAATAATAATAAAGAAAGGTGTGTAATAAATGTGAGTTATTATACAACTACTACCAAAACCTAAAAAATGTAAATAACCACGGGTGAGATCAAAGTCTCAATAACTAATATAGCTTATTAAATGTCTATTACCATAAATATCTATGCCAAAGTAACAAAACCAAAGTAATAGCTTATATATATATATATATATATCAAAGCATATAAAAATTTCCTCTTTTCAAAGCATTTCCACACAATTACCACAATAGCATTCATCTAGCTACTGAACCTCCAATGCTCACCGACACGAAACCATAGGCTCTACTAGATCAATTACATATTAACCTGAGCACACTTTCGGTGGTAGAAACACTGGGTTAAAGGTAATCTATCCCACCTATAAACTATGGTTTCCCTCATTTCACACACTTATAATAGAGGCATCGTTGACTTTTAACCGTACCCTAACAGGCACTAAGGAGTTGCCAAACTGCTCATATGTCCTATGGTAACAGTCTTAATATAATGCTGTATTAGATTACCCATAGTATCAGCCCGTATAATGCTGCACTAGACGTCCTATGGTGCCAGCCTGACCATATAAATTTTATTCACTAACATCTCCACACACACATATCCACACATATCCTGGGTGAACTCCCACCCCTTATGATCATGCTTTTCACACACATTTCACTGCTTTCCCATTTTCACGCACACACACATATTTAGACAAGTCAAAGCCTGTAATCAATAAACTTCCATTTTACAAATCCATTTCATGCTAAAACCATTTATAAATCAAAATCATATATAGAAACTAACAAAACCCTGATTCTACAATAATGCAATCACTTTTACACAGTTATAATAGGTAATAAACATAACAGACTATATGCTTACTTAAACCCTTCTATCGCAAGAAAGGGTTACCTGTGTTATATCCTTACTCAAGTCTCTTTTTGCTATTTACGCGTCACACGCTAGAATCTACACAAAATTGGCAACCAAAGTCAATTGTCTTATTGACTAAAAGCTCTAATTACAACAACTAAGCACATAATCACTATCATTTCCTCTATTCATACTCATTGACGCACATTATGACTAATTACCACTCGTGACAAGCACTAACCTTCTTACAAATCAAATTTCTCTCACTACTCTCTCTCTAAATAAGGTTAACTTGAGCTTATCGCTTCAAAGCTTTATCATTCCGACTCAAACCAGTCACAAAGTACTAGTTTAGTCCCAGAGGACCTTTCTATTACTATAAGGTAAGAAATCATCTCCTTAAAACTTTCAAATTCAATTTCTCAATAGTTAAAACTAAGAAAACAGGGTAGAATTGGAGGTTAAGGCAGTATAAGACTTACTCGATAAGTAACAGGTTAGAAATGTTGTCCTTTCTCCTAGAATCGCTTGCCCTAGTAGAGATTCACCTATTCTCCATGCTTGAACCTTTTTTCCCTTTCTTTCCTTATGTTTCATGAGCTAACACATGAACTTGCTTATTAAAATTTTACACCATGCACCGCGGCGCATCCAGCCTTAGCCGCTGCGCGTGGCACAGCAAGGAAATCCTCACTATACTCACACGCTCTGCTTCAAGATGCTATTCTTCTACTCATATCTGTTCACACATTATCCCAATGAGTCAAAATAACATTTCACTATCCAAAATCCTAATCTCACATTAAATCACTAATTCATTCCTTAATCAGTATTAATGTGGGAGTTAGAAATTTAGGATGTTACACTAAGTGCCTATACATCGTGGCTCGTAAGCCTTTATGCCATACACCATAGCACATTACACAATATTTGATAGCAAACTTCTGCTGTCATATAACAGCACTTGGAGTAAACTTCTGACGCTTTCCAAATCTCTATTCGACGTTCGATTAAGGTGATTTTGTGTCTACACGAAGCTTTCTCCTAACTCTAGCTAATAGCACAAGCTTCATAGTTAAATTCATTTTCTACAAAGAGTTAGACACCCAAACCTATTTTCACTCTTTTTTCACAACTCACAACAATGATGTCCAAAATCATAAACAAGTGCCAAAAGCTTACACCGGCCACACTCAATAGACCCTATTAGACTTGTGTAACATACCACACTCAACCAAATATACATATAATACAAATTTACTACTCAACCCCAAATTTCATAAAACATGAGGGGGAGGAAATGTTGCACAAATCATCAATATCATTTCAAAATACCTCCAAATACACTTTACACTACTTGCACAAGTATTTTGGCCCTATACAAGGTTTACAACTAAAACTCACTAACCTAAAGTGTAAAATACACAAGTTTTACATAATCATAATGCAAGTAGCTCAAAACATTCATGTGATTCCTAATTGAAAAATTAACAACATTAATACACAAAAAAACATCATAATGAGGCACACTAAATAGATTTACTCTACAATCCTAGGCCTCAACACATTTCCCCCGATCCTGGTCCAATAAGCTAAGCCCTGAAAATATTGAGAATTGAATGGTGAGTAAAACCACTCAGTAACTAAATTTCGCTTAATCTATACAATTGCATATCAATTAAAAATAGATGCAAAAGGCAATAACTTTCACATATAATGTATATATGACAATTATATCCACAGTTCACAACAATAACAGCCATATGACCAGACCTAAAACTATTAATACATTTAGGAATAAAGAATATCATGGGGTTGCAAAAATACCAACCATATGCCCCTAGCACATGCCAAGCCACAATAATAGCAACCATGTGGCTGGATCTAAATGCATGATCAAATGCTAGCCTTATACTCTCTTATTACCTCTAACGTGAAACCAGTGGCTATTACATGACTACGTCCTTTACAAACTAACCTAGCCTTCCACTTATGATGAGTTATCGGGCCAAGGTTGAATCACTCACTTGTGTATCACAGTTTTCCCTAATATTAACAACCATAGGGTGTCTGCCCTTAATCTAGCCTCCTCTTGAACTAGTGGAGACTAGTTAGGTTCGAGTCCCTTATAGACCAAGTAGAACAATCCCGAATCAACATGGGACAAGGGCTACCTCCCGATTTTAATGGTTTGTGCCAAGGCAAGCTCCTAATTCCAATAGTAACTGCCAATGCCATATGGATTTACCAAACTACTCCTCTCCTTAAGTGAACTCCCACCAATGATCATGATATGCACATTATCACATATTTATGCAACTTAATCATCAATCATATCATAACTCATTTCATTTTCTCACCCTATCATACTCCACATACTAAACACCGCATATAACGTATATTCATTATTTTCACAATAACATATCAATCATTATCATTTACACTTATTTGCCTTATGTAAAAAGTTCTTCATTTAATAAAGTAATTTCACACATAACACATCACATTGCCAAAATTACATCAATAACTTTCTAAGCATCAAACAATGTCTAAATCATCAATTTTAATAATCAACAATTAATATACAACTATACAAGTTAGGTTTCCCCCGATTACCTTAAACCTTTGAGAGGTTAAAAGTTTACCCCTCGCAATACTAACTTCCAAAGCTTCTTCAAAGCTTAAATGGTACTAAAGATCAACAATCTACAAACAATTCCACAAGGATAACATCATTATCTCATTCTTAAGAATTTACCATCTCTAAACTCCACATTTTTCATTTTATCAATCCTATGAATTCATTAACCATTCATACCAAATATGTTTACTAGGTTCTATTGACCCATATTTTCATTAATAAGTCATTACACTATCATCAATGATCTACAAACACTCCCAACCACCTCATTAATTGTAAAATTTGCATATTAATGGCTCCTCCCAACTAACCATTCAAAAATCATTAATGTAGGGTCTAAATACCCTAAACAACTCCCATTATATCCATTTTATCTAATAGTTTTAGACCCATAGCTCATATGGATCAAAAATTAATCTCCTAACTCAAACCCTAACTTAACTCTTTATAATAATAGAAGTAGAGAGAAGAAAGAAGCACCATATACTCACCTTGTGTGTTAGGAAGCCTTTAAATATCCTCAATGGTCCTAATGTGTATGCCCTAGTAGACCAATTTTCATGTTCTTTGATTTCTCCTCTTCTCTTTTTCTGTTTTCACATGCAAACATGAACCAATTAAATAAAATTTTATCCGTGCGCTACGGTACATGACACAAAGAGGCCCTTCCTCATGAATATGCCTCTGTGTGCCACGATAGACGTTCCTCGGGCTGTGACATATGGCACAAAGGACTTTTCTTCATATTTTCCTCTTTTATCCTTGCTTAAATAGCCCGACTTCAATTTGGACTAGCATTTTAGGTTGAAATCATAATTAAATACACCAATTAGACCCCTTTGGCCACATACCTCATCTATTCACTAATCACCCTTATTAACTTAATTAAGCAAGCTTAGATTTCTAGGATGTTACAACCTATATAAGTAGAAAAACGGCCCCTACCATCTCTCCTCTAGCTATCCTCAGCCTCAATACCATGTTTGGCCACCACCTTCAACTTACTACCCATATCACTATAAGAGATGATGTCATACAATGCTAGTTGTTGTCGGTAATCAGGTCGCATCTTTTCAAGTAACTGCTCAACCTTCTAGTACTCATCATCATGATTCCTTAGGTACGTCGAGTACTGAGACAACTCATTGAACTTGGCAATGAATTGTTCTTCATTCATGCTTCCATGTTGCAATCGATGAAATTTAGCCTCTTTCTTAGCTCTGAATGAGGCAGGGAAGTAATAGGAGAAAAACCTCCTCTTGAACTCACTCTATATCAACAAAGAGCCATCAGCTGGCCTCACACTCTCCCACCACTACTTGGCAGCATCTTCAAGTAGGAATGTAGTAAGGAGTATCCGCTATTCAGACGTGTAGGTCATAACAAAAAAGATAATCTCCAGCCAATCTATCCACTTTTCACAGGCTCTGTTCTCCATTAAACCCTCAAATGATGGAGGATTCAATCATTTGAACTTCTTTAAAGCCAAATCAATAGAGCTCTCCTACTCTTTTCCCTTAGGCCTTACTGGTTCTGGCCTTCTCTATTCACTCTCTTCGTAATAATTATCATTAGGGTAGCCATATGCCTCCCTATCATGCCTCACTTCACCGTGACTGCCTTTGACCTTCTCCATAGTCTTACTAGTCTCTCCCGGTCTCTTCTTAAGAATTTCTTCATGCTTATCAATCCTCTTCCTAATTCTCTTCATCATTGTCCTTAATTTGAGTAGTATATCATCACTGCCCATAGAAGATCTTGGTTCCCTAACTTGTTCACATCCATGTCCCACTTCAATATGTTGCTCACTCGAGACTATATCCTCCTCTTATATTAAGACTTCTCGCTCTTGTCTTGATACATTTACTAGGATATTATTGGTCGTATTCCTTATTTGCACCATTCTCCCTTCTTAAGGTGGAAGTAATCCCACAAAAGAAAAGGATTCGAACTAGCTCAATAGGGGAAAACAACATGTGTATAATGTTAATTGCCAACTTTCTATAAATCACAAGCAATATCCACTCCTAACATAAAAAGCCACAGACCAATTCTCAAAATAAGAGAAACTGATACCAAGTTGTGAAATCCTAGTAAGACCAATAAGATTACCCTTATCAATCCACCCTAATCTCCCAAAATCGCCAAAATCACCAAGTTTGAAAATATTACAAATGAGATCCCAAGTTTTCATAATTTAAAACACATCCATACGTATTTAGCATTTACAAATCAAAGTTTAAAACATATATGGAAGTATGGAATCTGATTTGAATTAATGCATTCGTAAAAGAAGCAAGAAAATAGATTTTTCCTAAAAAAGTGTGATACATCATGGCTTACTATATATGCACTGCTGCTCATTAGCCTCTGTGCCATGAGCCGCGATGCAGGCACCATACACTATGGCGTATTACATGAGTTTGATAACATTTTGCTATCAAATTGATAGCGGACTTCCAACGCATCCTAAATCTCCGTCCAAAGTCCGATTAAGGTGATCTAAGTGTCTACAAAGAGCTTTCTCCTAACTCTAGCTAATGGCACAAGTTTCACAAACAAATTATTTTTGTATCAAAAGTTGGACACCTTTACAAAACTCACTCCTTTTTCAAAATAACACGCAAGAAGGGTGCCCAAATCACAACACATATGCCAAAAGCCTACACCAACCCTTAGATCACACTCAATGGACTATTTAGGGCTTGTGCAACACACTACAATCAACCCAATATACATATATCATAAATTCAACACCCAACCCCCTTAATTCACAAAAACATAAGGGGGAGTCAAATTGGCATATATCTATTAAATATTCATTAAAGACAACCAAATACATACTACTAGAAAATAGGCATTTTGCAATAGATTTTGCCCTTGATTTGAGATAGACTTTCCATCCCAAATGTCATTTGGGATAGAATTTGTGATGGAAGGGTGTCTGTCATGAATTTGCTCGTCGTAAATTTTTTATGACAAAAATTCATTATTCATCGCAAAGTTGAGATGCTATTTTTACAACAGAATATCTATCCCAAATTTAGGATGGATTTTACTGTCACACAAGCATGACAACAAATCTTGTCACAAATCTGTTTCAAAATTTTGTGAAGGAATTTTCATCTAAAATTTGTCCCAAGCTTTATGCAAAGCATTTCCCTCTCAAATCAATTCATCACAAATAATATTAATTTTATATAATTTAATTCCCTCTCAAATCAATTTTATCTCCAATGATAAAATTTGTTATTTAATTATTTATATATTTTTAGTTTTGTAATATTTTAAAACTATAATTTTTATTGTTACCTTACAACTTGTAAAATAATAATATTATTATATAAAAATAATTAAATAAAAAATAAAAAACATATTAAGATCAAAGTATCACATTAAATACTCAAGTATATCACAATCATGCTCAAATGTCAAATAACATCACAATCAAATAAGCACCTAATCGTAATATTAATATTCTTGTTACAATTTCTAAGCTTATCATTGCTGCTCATCTACTATAGACACAAGCTTTGCTTTTGTGGCTACTCAAATTTTAGATAGTCATGTATGATAAGAGGCACCATCCTACACATTTCCTATACCACAAAAAAAAACAAAGAAAATGTTAAAATTTTGAGTTAATTACATTCAAACTATATATCAAATACCAAAACAAATGGTCCAAAAAAATAAAAATAAAAAAAAACCAAAACAAATTTAATTATCAACTTATATTTAGAACCTACACATTACTTTAAGCTTAAAATAAAGGCAAGTTGCCCTGCTAGAATAAATCAAGTAAATAAACAAGCTTGCATGCTTTGACATGAAAAAGCATAGGCATATAATTCCGTTTGAGTTTTGAAGAGATTAAAATTAAAAAAAATCTAAGTATATGCAACAAGTAAACCGAAACTTTGGAAAATAGATCTTTTAGGTAAAGTCCAAGCCAAATGAATCACGTTAGAAGCTCAACTCAACATATAAAGGTCAAGTAATTACCTTATCTTATAGAATTGATCTTGTTATCCTTTGCTTTCTAAAGGAAAGCAGTGAAAATTCCTTTTGGAATTCAATTTCTAAGTCTTTGACTGTAAGAAGCCAGGTTAGTATAGAGTACTAAAACTAAAACCTGGGAAGCAGCTAGGACCTGATATAACCTGAAGATAGGAAAGGCTGTAAATGGATGTTACCTCACCCTCTTATTTTATCTTTTGTACTTTCCCTACTATTAACTACATAGGGGTTTCAATTGAAAGCTATAGTCCTGATACTATGTTAAATCATAGGATATAAAAAGAATCCTAGTAAACCAGCATTTCATAGCTTTCTTCAATCTTTGCTTCGCCTTTATTTTATAGGGGCATAAGGATAGTCTTCCTGCCTATGTCCATACCTTCCACACTTGAAACAAATAAGATTGAATCCCTCATATTCAACTTGAAACAAATCATTAAACACCAAGGACCAATTTCCTCCTCAGATCCACTTCCACACACACTCTGGCATATCTCCCTCTCTCTGTGTTCGCATTATCATCTTCTATTTGTGATAGAGTGTTCTCATCAATTTTCAAAGCTCTTTCAATCTTGTTACCCAGCCACCATATAAAATGTCTGTTATAATAATGCAAGGGAATGTTACAAAGCCCAACCCAAATAGGAGTCTTACCAAGTGAGTTATAGCACGAGTTGAAACTAGGGTTCCATCGCAGAATGACCAGATAATGTCCTAGTTCGACCCATAGGCCTTTCATCAACACACATATGTAGTCGTTGTCATTATCAAACTGAGCTATGAAGTAGTTGTTTTTCCATATCTATTAACTCTAAGTTCTGGATAACCCATAGACGTTGGACCTTCATCTTCAGCATTTTGAGGGATATATATACTCCTCCCCAACAACATGAGAACAAGGGCTTTTTTCCAAGGCTGGCAATATTCTACTAGTTCCTCATGGGTTATATCCACATACGGATATATTTCCCTGAGCTTCATGCTTTCTTTTGTTATAGCTATTTCCTTCACTTCAAGATCATTGAGCAAAACTTCATTAGCTTCCTCATACAAAACATTATCAGTCCCATTAAATCCCACCACAGAGTCCCTATAAGATAAAAAATTGCCTTTTAATAGGAACATTGTGATTCCCTGGTAGATTCTCCTTCGAAGCCCCTAGTCCCTCTATCTTATTCAGACTAGGGCAGAGTCTTTTCTCTATAAAGAGAATGTCTCATATTTGGCATATCCATTTTTCATATCAATCGATAAAGAGGAGAGTGGTCTTATCACTTTTATCAAATAACCTTAGCTTGCTTGATTTTCTTTTTTCTTTCTATTTCTAAACAACTCATATTGAAAAGTGTAAGTATGAAATGTTGTGTTGTATGTGAGATCTTGTTTTCAAGTTCTATTAGGTTCTTAGTAGTAGTCGGCGACCTTCTTGATTCTTTCTTTTACTTCACATAGCTTTTCGTCTCCTTGATAGCTGGCAATTCTCCAAAAGTATGAAAAGCTAGAGGACTTTGTACCAGCCATTCCAGTGTGGTTGAATTTTATTCAACAGCCCAAGGAATGTTCGCCCTTTTTGTTTTGTTATTTCCACTGCTTGAAGTGATTGCTACAACCATGAAGAAAATGATGAATCCCAACTACAGATATATAAGAGCCAAAACTGCTAAGGGCATTCCATCCAGCATAAGCATCTGGATAATCTGGAATGTGACGTGGCATACCCGAAAGCCTTAAGAAATGCATGGGAAAGAGGGTCGGATTAACCCCGAACAAAGTGATCTAAAAATGGATTTGACCTGAAGTTTCAATGTATGTCCGACCAAAGATTTTACCCACCCAATAGTGAAATCTTGCAAATAAAGCAAAAATGACTCCCATAGAAAGTACATAATGGAAATGTGCAACCGCATAATAAGTATCATGTAGAGAAATGTCTAGCCCAAAATTTGCCGAGACTATTCCAGTGAGTCCTCCTATGGTGAATAAAAAGATGAACCCTACAGCAAATAACATAAGTGTTTTGTATTGTATCAAACCCCCCACATGGTAGCGATCCAACTAAAGATTTTAATTCCAGTAGGGACAGCTATAATCATGGTAGCTATGGTGAAGTAGGCACGAGTATCAATGTTTAAGCCCATAATAAACATATGATGAGCCTAAACAAGAAATCCAAGAACACCTATACTGATCATGGCATAAACCATGCCTAGATACCTGAAGATCGGTTTTCTCGAAAAAGTCAAAATGATATGACTTATGATACCAGATCCAAGCAGAATGGGAATATACACCTCTGGATGACCGAAGAACTGAAAGAGATGCTGGTGTAATATTGGGTCTCCCCCTCCTGCAGGATCAGAAAAGGTTGTATTAAAGTTTTGATCGGTAAATAACATGGTAATTGCCCCTGCCAATATTGAAAGTGATAATAAAAGTGGGAATGCTGTTACTAGAATGGACCACACAAATAGGGGTGATCTATGCATAGTCATTCCAGGTCCACGCATGTTGGAGATAGTTGTTATAAAATTAATAGAACCTAAAATGGATGAAACACCAGATAGATGAAGACTAGAAATTGCTGAATCAACTGCTCCTCCAAAATGGTTGGTAATACTACTTAAGGGCGGATAGACCGTCCACCCAGTGCCACTACCCACTTCTACTAAGGCTAAGCTTGATAAGAGCAAGAGACTTGGTGGTAACAACCAGAATGAAATATTATTTAATTATGGAAATGCCATGTCAGGTGCACCTATTAGAATTAGAACAGACCAATTACCAGATCCACCTATCATCATCGGCATAACCATAAAAAAGATCATTAAAAAAGCGTGAACCGTTATTAAAACATTATAAAGTTGATGATTCCCATCAAGAATTTGATCGCCGGGTCATGCTAATTCCATATGAATCAATACTGAGAAGCATGTGCCCATCACTCCAGCAATAGCACTGAAGATGAAATATAGAGTCCCTATATCCTTGTGGTTAGTGGAGAATAGCCATCGGATCAGATTTGTCATCAATTTTTTTTATTTCATTTCCTTCCTTATCAGAGAGGGGCCCCTTAGGGAGCGGGGCTTATTTCTTGAAAAAGGAGGAGTAAGAGGGGAAGGAAGAATGAAAAAGGGGTGGGGAAGGTCTAGAAAGCCCTCACTTTATTGATAGGACATTTTGATCCCCTTTTCTTTCCTCCCCCCGATTCTGGTTCAGGAAAGGGTAAACGTAAGGATCTTACTTTGAAGCAACCTTTAGAGTTTTCCCTTATCCAAATGGATCTTGCAAGAAAATAGGATTTCATATTGAGCTCCAAATATACGCTATTGGGATAGGATGGTTCCTACTAGCTCTCCTCCCTAAGAACTGCACGTGCGAGTTCCCTTGCATATAGCTCAAGTGGCGAAGGCCCTTTCCTTCGTGCTTGGTAAGCGCTTTATTGTAGCCAAGCTTACTACTAGCCTATTGCCTAGAGTCAAGCTTCAACCGTGATTTCTTGTTACTTTTGGGTGCCTTATTCTGTTACCTGAGATTTAAGTCAGCACCGGCAAAGATCTCTTGATTCCTCATAGCCGGGCTAGCTTGGAAGCAAGTTACCTGTTGCCTATCTCACCCCCTTTCTTATTATTAGTAAGATAGGTTGCCTTTTTCCCCTTTCTCTAATAATAAGGCTCGTAAGACATCATTGCCGATCGCCTTCAGCTGGGTGAGCCTTTACTTTTTGGATCATCTTCTGTCCAATGTTAATGTGGTACCCTCTCGTTTGTTTTTGGTTCCCATTGCATTTACCTTGTTTACAATTCAAACCTATGGAAGTAAGAAAAAAAGGCAATCTTATGCTATACTCCGGTGATCTCTTTCCTACCGAGGCACGTAAACCCCCATTGTGTCTCAGATCACAATCCGTGAATTGAAAGGGGAAGCCTACTCATCTATCAGCTCCTCTCATAGATCGGTGCAGTTTTACGAAGCGTCTAAGCACAGTTCACTCATGTTGATCAATCAAGAGCTTTGCCGCCACTCCTTAAGGTTACTTGTTGTATCATACACTTCTTGCATTCTTTCCCATGCTTCATACCCCCCATTTCTTCTTAAGGTAAGGTAAAGGGCCAGGCATGGTGGGGTAGGAGCATTTTGCTAGCAACCTTTTTAGCTTGACCAATCAGTCTTATGTCCTCTGAGTCGCACAATATTTTAACCGAAAGAACTTCTTGTGCAATTCATGCGTTTTTGTTTTTATGACCAGAAATTGTTTCTTGATTTCCATTTCAAATTGTTCTCTAGACTTTTTTATCAATATGAGGTGATTGTAACATAGTATATAAGACTCGTGATTCAGGCAATCCAATCTTTCGTGTGTAAGGCGAAAGCCCCCCAAAATGGTTTTCCAAAAATGGGTGATCAAAAGATCAAATCACTATGCATATCTTGGTGGTTGTTACTTTTGGTGGTCTTTCACTTTTGGCTGACTCCTTTTCCTGTTTTATTGATCAAAAGTATCCAGCAACGCCACACTAGTAGAAAGAGTTAAGCTACTAAGCGAATTTTAAGGCTACCCAACTAATAGGAATCGAAAAGCTATTTCTTATACTTCGCATCAATAAATTTCTGATTTCCCAGGGAAACTAGTGAATTGATAAACGTATTCTAAATAGAACAGTTCTTGGTTCCTAAGAAGCGTCGGATCCTACAGAACTGCTTTAAACGCATATTAATGTCTGTTTCCCATACATCGTAGAGAGCCATGTTTATGGCACGTGCGATATCTTTCTTATCATTCTCATCGAGAAAAATGCCTTTAGAGAGAAGTAAAGCACATGCTCTTTCCACCATCCTAGCCTTCTCATTTTCACAGGTCGTATTGATCGCATTTATTGCTCTATAAATGCAATCCTCTGTCCCCGAGTCAAGTGGATTAGGAAAGGGGCGGGCAACCTCATCTTCCTCTTTCGCTAAAACCTCGAGGTCGAAAGAGGTCCAACCCAAGCTCGAACCTTCATGTGAACCCATATCCACTATGGAGTTGGATCCACCGGATGAATGGCTAGCTGTTGGTAGTACCTGACACATAAAAAGATCCCACAATATAGAATAAAAGTTATGGTAAAGAGTTAAGCTACACCTAACAAAAAGAAAAAGTAAAATGGAGAATCTCACTATATAACGAGCCCTTTTAAAGTAAGGGCTCATTATATAGAAGCAAAAGATACAAACTTAGAGACTGAAAGGAACGTAGTGGAAGAAAATCGAAAGCAAGAAGAGGAAAAGGTAGAACTAGAAGAATTGTGTAAAATAAGTGAATTTATCTAGTTGAGGCATTATTGATCGAGAATAAATTTTGGCTTACAGACTGAACTCTGAAAAGTCTATAGGACTAGTGTTTTGATGAGTGGTTGGTTGTTGACCAACGAACTACATGGGAGAAAGAAAGATGCACTGAGTTACTTACAAATCAGAAAGGTTGAGGCTGACTACGGCCTCAAATGATTAGGAGGGGATAAGATTCGAACTTGCAATCTTCAGGTTATGAGCTTGATGAGTTGACCAATTCCTCTACTTCTTGAAACTGAAAACATATAGAAAAAGACTGCCCATATTGAACACCAACATGAGATAGGTTATGGCTATAGTCAGAACTCAAACTGAGCCAATTGGGTAATTATGACCTGAGTTACTGAAGCCAGACGGGTAGACCTCTAATCGTTAGATCCGGAAAACAGGGTAGCCCCAGGTATGCTTGGGACTGGATGGAATCCTTTTTTCCTAGTAGCGAACCTTTTTTTCATTCCCATAATCATCTTTCTTGTACCTCAAGAACCAAATCCCACATGTATGAATTGGCTTTCATAATAACAATAAATAAAGGGAAGTGTGTCGGGATGTGAGGAGCTAGAAAGCATAGATTAGATTTCCAGGTCTATCTATTATATGTTATTTCATCGATGCGAGTGCTGAGTTGTTTCAAGTCTTAGAAAATCTGATCCTCGCTCAGCTCTAGCTTCAAAGGTATATTATGTAGGCAGATTTTTTGGTAGGTTGAATCAGTCAACTGTCATGTAAAGAATAGAAAGGAGAGACTTTCCAGCCCATATGTGTAGCATCTTACTTTTCCAGCACTATCATTGAACTAGTACCATACTTTCCATTAAAAAATGACTAAAACTCTCAAGATCCGTTGAGAGTTTCACCTCACTAACTTGAAAGAGACTACTCCTCTGGAAGGAACAACTCTATATAAAGAGATGCACTATGATACTGGATACTCGATTAAAGTAAATTGATCTCGTAGGGATGGAAAGCAAAATCGGGCAAGATTCGATCAATCAAAGACAGTTCCATTTGATCTTAGCCAATCTCAGGTTACTGGCTCTCTCACCTCATTTCAAGGCATGATTGGAGAGCTCATTGGGTACTACACCTCAAAGGTGCTTTCTCAATCGTAAAAATGATACTTTCTAAGATGCGATGTTTTAATCATTTATGTCATTTTCAATGCTTGTTCTCATTCCTACTTGCTTCTTTCCCTACTATATAGGGTTCACTGAACTTAATCACTTCCTTTCTCAATAAGAAAATAGGGCAAGAAAACTAAAGGCGTTAGTACACACAGCCATTTTCTTGCCCCATTTTCTTACTTGTTGCTTGTTGCTAACGAGAAGACGAAGGTTTAGTGATTACTTATGCAATTCGACTTATGCTCTTTTGCAAGATGAGATCACTCTCTCTTTCCACTAGGCTAGTGAATGCATGATCAGGTTAGACTTAATTGATTGAAAGAATAAGTTTAGTTTCAAGTTCAGTTACACTTATTAACATGAGGGCTAGTTGAGATTAGGGACGGACTCTAACTACCCCACTGGTCGGAGGGAAAAAGAACTCCATAAATTAAGGCAATTTACACTGAATAGTAAGCTATAAGTCTCAATTCCTCTCTTAAAGAAGTTAGGTAGCGAAAGATTTGAACTCATTCTCTCCATTCAGAGAGAGTAGAGCGTAGAGACAGGTAAAGGCATACAACTGAGCAATCAAGCCTACATTGGAACTCACGAGTGAAAAAGCAATTTGGCTTACAAGAGTGAAATCGAGGGACAACCCTTTCCTTTCTTGCTATTCTTTCATTAGCAAATGTGGCAAACAAGTAGGCTGGTGGTCTTTTTTTATTAATTATAAGTAGAAGATCTTCGCTCACAAGGAAATCAAAGGCTCAAGGTAAAAGGGAAATCTCTTTAGGAAAGCAAGTCCCTTAGCTCTTGGATTCATCGAGAAGGCATGAAGTAGCGGTTGATAGTGAAAAGTGACCTGACCTACCGTACTTTCAGCACAAGCTAGTCAATCAATGAGGCTACTATGCCTACAACTTAAGCCCTCAACCTATGATTGATGAACCATGCGTGAGGGCAGGGCTAGGGCTATAGTAGAATATCTGAGGAATCCATTACTAAACCATAGGATTCAATGAAGAAGAGATTTACCCAGCGGGGATGAAACCCGTGATTGAGTTTCTCCCGTCCCTAAACAAAGCATTAGTAAGCCTTTACTCCGGTTGACATTTTGAAATGACAAATTTAAGATGTCCATGTCTATTAACATCAAGGTGTGCTATCGTGCCCTTATGACGCATGGTCTATCATATGATATAGAAACCCGAAATACAAACCTTCACTTCGATCACCCTCATAGCCCTTGGTCTCATTGAAGACGCTCTTTGGTGTCTGCCCTTCTCTTTTAGCATCCTCCCTTCAATCACTTGATTCCTACTATCAATGAGTTATTAATAACCTCATTAGAGGAAGGTATATGATTAACTAGTAACTAGTCTCTAATGGAAGGGTTAAGCCTAACAAACTATAGCTTTTGAGCCTCTCTTTGTATACTATACACAACGTGGGTACCTAAAGAAAGTTTTAGGTTCCTGTTCATGCACTGGAGCCCTTACTAACCCTTCTTCAAGTATATAGTAAAGCATCTCTCTATTGATCACTTTTGGGGCATCTTGTCTTAAAGGACTTGGCCCTAAGTTTAAAGCAACTCAAAGCCAAAAACCTCACTTTCTTCTCTTATGATATTTCGAGTTAGAAGAAGGAGAAAGAATTCAAAGCATGATTTTTGATTCGATATCTAACTTAGGGGCGAACACCTTATTTATTTATGCCCGTCACCTGTGTTGAATGAGATAGATTACAAATGGAGCCCTTGAGTAAGAACCACATGTTGACACCCTTGTTGGGGTATGAAGTATTAGTTAGTGAGATTTGGGCATTAGGCCCAATTAGACCCAGGGGCAAGCAAGGCCTAGCCAATTTCCATAATGTAGAAACAATAGACTTTGGCATTGCCCTAGAGACGTTTAGCTCTCAATGCACTAATGGAATGCCATAAGAAGGGAGAGTTTACTTCTATAGTTCTAGACAGTCTAAGTTAAATCTCCAAGGTGCTAGATTGTAATTGCCTTGTGCCTTATGGACACTCAGGGCTACTTAGTTATAGAGGAAAGGATGACAAGGATTTCTAACTTTAGTGCATGATCTTGCGGTGGAAACTCGAGCATTGAAAGATGCTTATATCACTCAGGATTCCCAGATATGTTCCCGAAAGAATTACCGATGCCTCTTGATTGAGTAGTTGAGTTTACGCTTTTGAGTTCCATCTAGTGAAACAAAGAAGTGGAGAAGAGAAGGTTAGAGGGAAAGGGGGTAAGCAACAGACGTGGAGGATAAAGCTTTTAAGTTATTCCAATCTAATAGCATTTATCTATGCCCTTTCCATTGTAAGCTAAGTAGACATGTCGGAAAGAAACCTAATCACTACAGGTGAGCATTTCCAACCAGCTATGCTGCAGTTCTGGTGAAAGGTTTTTTCAATATTGTAGTTCAGAATAGACCTTTTTAGATTATGTACCCCGAGGTGGTAATGAGAAATTGGAACACCTACTACAGACAGCTTTGAATAGTAACTATATATAAGTGTTGGTAGGGTATTCATGCCATAGCGTATCAGTTCGTCTTGCCGGCCTTACGAACCTTTTATTCTTTCCAACTAACACTTCTCTTCTAGCTTTATTTCAGGCTTCAAGCCAGGCCTTATAGCCTAGCCCATGCTATGTCAAGTCTAATTAGGTCCTTTTACTAGCTAAACTCTCAAATCGATACAAAAACATCGAATTATTCATGAATGTCATCTATCCCTCTCAGTGTCGTCGGGTCTTGCTTTTTGGTTGGTATCAATTCCTCCTAGTTGTAGGAAGTAAGATGAGGGGGAAGCTCACATCTATGCTAAACAGTTAAGTTTACTACAGTTTGGGAACTCATGCCTTATCGATTGCCTTCTTGATTGTTGCATTGGTTTAGTCAATCTAACCGGTAGAATGCACTTGCTTTGTTATAGTTTATTAGTCTCCTTTCATTGATTCGTAAACTGACGAGAACAACAACTAAACAGAGGTAATGACAACTCTATAAGGCTTCCTTTTGAAAGCAAACTAGTACATTAATCACAAACTAAAAGAGCAGCTTATTTTATCGATCAGGCAACTCAATTGCATCTTTCCTTGCTTAAGGTCTTTCATTCATGCCTGGGAGTTGAAGCAGTAGTTTCATTTTCTTTCCATCCCACCAATATCCCCTATCCTATGAAGGGAGCTACCTTAGCAAGAGATCAACATATTGTAGGTCTTTAAGCTTTTATCCCTGTACATTAAGAGAAAGGAAGATTTGGCTTGTGAAAGGATTGACGAAAACCTCCATTCTTATCTTCAGCATACTAATCTCATCTTGGATCACAACCAAAGGAGAAGGTGAAAAGTTGATTCTTACAGATCATCCTATAGCATGTGATGAAAATTCCTACCGCTTCACTAGTGAGCTACCCACCAAGCCTTTCTTTAGTCCTAGATGAGAGTTAAGCTAATCTAAGCGAGGAGGCTCTAGGATGAGCCCATCGAAGCATGAAGAAAAGAGGCAACACGTGATGGAGAAAGGAGCTTATTCGCTCGACCCTTCACTACCGCTAATGCCCCTTGTGCTATACCCGGATTACTAAGATCTAAGAAGGATGGCACCTGGAGAATGTACATTGATAGTCAAACCATCAAGAAAATCAAAAAGAAAGATTGTCGCTTGGACAACATGGAGAAGATCTTGGCTGGTACTAAGTCTATTTTCTTTGATTGATCAAGGAAGGGCTTACCACCAGATCCCGAGCTAAGAGATGAGTTACTACTTTGAAGAAGCTCTTGGCAACTGGTTAGATGAAGGAAGTCCCTAGAGTGCAATGTCTTTGGAATAATTATGCTGAAGATAGACTTTAGAATTAGGGATTTTCTTTTGTGAAGGAATTCATGGATGGCCTCCTCTCTGGAAGCTGTGAGATTCACTTTCATTTTGGACACAATAGATGGCGAGAATCATGCTTTACCACAATCAGCTTTAGTCTTAGATCTCTGTGCTTCCTTTTCCAATTCTTCTTTAGCCTACTAAAGTTCTCACTACTCTTGCATAATGAGAAAGTTGAAGTGAGCCCTGGGAGGGCACAACTAAGAATATGATCGGTCAGTACTAAGAATACGAATGCAATTAAGACTAATCATTCTAGAAGTTAGAAGAACTTTCTCTATATTCGTGTAAGTCTTTCTTTCTTTAGTTACAGCAATTCGATCAAGATAGTTTGAGTCATTAAATTATGATATCTCTATGACCAGACTGTAACTATCCCAAAGGGGAAAGAGTCAAAGCTCTGAGAATTCATTCCTTCTTATTTCCCCTAGGGACCATAGAAGAAGAATAATAAGAAAGATAGTTTGAATTACTAAAGTTAAGTGACCAGCTAATAAGGTGAGAATCAGAATCAGTTTATTGAAAAATCTCATTTCAGTCAGGTAACTAAAAATAGAACTCTATACATTGAGTGAAGTGAGCCAGCAATCAAACTCCTACGCATTAGATAACAAGCAATGAGCAAGAAAACAGGGCAAGAAAACTAAAGGCGTTAGTACGCATAACCATTTTCTTGCCTCGTTTTCTTGCTTGATTGCTGGTTGGTGAAAGCTGACTCCTTTTTAGTATAGCTATAGAGGGAGAAGTCAAGTTATTATATGCAATGGCCTTAGATAGATGCCTTTCAATTGGAAATGGAGATATAGCTTGAATAAATTAAAACATTTATTCCCAGACCTGAAGGCACGAAAAGAGGACCTAGGCACAAAGGGGTGGGGAGAAAGACTAAAACTTCACTCTACCTCTTCTGAATATCTAGTTCCATACCGTCAGGTCCCGTTTTTGCTCCTAACGAGCTAACATCATAAAATGAACTTAATAACTCTCCTACTATTCATTCCTCCACTTTCCAATAACCTCCATTCAAAGCCTAGTTGGGAAGGCAAAATAATGATTTCCCCGCCTATAAATGCATCTAAGGAACCCCTTGAGCTCTCCTGCTTCTACTAGCCCATCTATTAATAGAAAGTACAAGCCTGTAAAGCCCTTCCTAGCAATAGTGGTCGAAGCCATCTCTTACCTATTCCTTTTTCTAGTGCCATGTGAGGAAGCTATGAAGCAGCATCTAAACCTCCCCGCCCGGGAGGCTCCCATCACTAGCTCTATATAGGCCCTATAGAACCATCTGATCTAGAGCAAGCCTCAAAGAAAGATCTTTCCTCTACCTTTGCCTTTGGGATGCAAGCTATGCTTCTCATAGCCCTCGAACTATCAAGACAGACTGGCAAACTGCATCTTGAAATGTATCTGCTAAAGCATTCTTGGTTATCCCGCCCGGGGATGACTAGATAGAAGGAAGAGAGAGGGAAGTAAGCATTAGAGCTATTCTTTCAAGCAACAGCTATCGTATTGCCCCCCAAAAGCAAAAGAATGAAGAAGAACAAAGCAGCTGCTACTATTGCTAGATCAAATGGTTTAACGTCGCACGAGCAGGTTGAGCGAACCTCTTGTTGTCTACAATTGGAATGGCAAAAGGTTAAGAGAGGCCTTTCTTTATTACAGTGATAGGCCCAAGCGTAGGAGAATGAATCCCAGGGGCACGACATAGATCAATTAGAGGAATCCTTTTGATCAATTACAGAGGCAGGGGATTGAGACCTATAATAACGATAAATCGAGAGGTGCACCATTGCCATTGGACTTGCAACTTAAAGATTTGAGATTTAACCTCGTGTTTTCACATTCTAGAGAGTAGCTTGCTTCCTTTTTTCATAGCTCCAAGGGACCAAACCTGTAGTTATCCAGACAGACATCTAAATGAATTTCATTAGTAATAAGAATTTTTTACCAATCCTATGGAATTTCATTCAAGCCAGCACATTTGATGAGAACTCACCACAATAGTAGTTTTTCTAATGCTAGTAGCCCTTCTCACAAGGATCATTCCCTTTTATCTTTGCTAAGGCTACTTCATAAATGATTTACAGATTATGAAAGGTTTGCCCGTCGGCTAAAGCGACTTGATCCACTACTTTCGCTACAACTTGGAGAAGAAATAGTTATCCTCCTTATCTGTCGTCTCGATGTAACTATGACTTTCTTTTATTCTTTACTGTTGTGTTGATGAAAACCCACCAAGCAAACAAGCTAGGGATGATCGTGCTAGAAAACAACCTTCTAGTTATAGTAGGCTAGAAAGTAGCGACGGAACTTATGCATTAACAGAATTAAGAGTGAAAGAAAGAGCCCGAACACCTTTTTTATTACACCAAGAGTAGGGCCCTAGCTTATCCTTGATAGATATACCAACTGGCATGAAAATAGCTCTAGCAGCTATAGTCTCATCTCTTTAAGTCTTTATTAGGACCCTATACTATAAGATAAATAGCTTTTCTAGATGATATGGTAGGAGGAAAATCTGCCATGATAGTCTCAATTCCAGCTCTCCCCCAGGTCTTTTTGGCATGAAGACCAGGGAATACTAGGAAGTAGTAAACTAGCTAATGGTATACCAACTTCTTAATAGGTTAGTTATCGAAGAGGGGACTCACTCATAATGGAATCCTAACTAATAAACCTCTGGCCACTTCACTACCATCTATGCTAAAGTAATGAAATAATTTAATATATTTCCTTGCATTTTACTTAATTAGATTGCTGCTTAAAGAGAGGACTACAGGAAAGAAAGCACTGAAAAAGATCAATCCAAACTCACAATGGTAACTATCACAAAAAAGACAACATAACATCGGTTCACCCGAAGTAAACCCAAGGTTATAGATATCCTGTACTTCTTCTAAAACTCTTAACAACAGAGTACTTAACAATAGGGTATGACAGACAGAGACACCAAAAAGGCAACAATACAAGAGCAAGCATCTAATTGAAGGGCCTAAGTCACTCAAAGGAAATAAAGTAGGGGGAAAGCAACCTCTTCTACTTAATATATACACTAACCCAATCTCAATACAACTAATGGAGAGGTAAAAATGGAAGCCCACAGAGCCGTAACTAGGTCCAGTCCAACAGCGCCCATTCAGGCGGATACCTTAATAAGGATGATAGATAAGAAAGGTCAACTGAAGCATAGATTCCCACTACTAATCCATTCTTAAATGTGAGTAGCCCTAGCTCCAGCTACAGGCTCTATAAAGCCTAGAGAAAGCCACGAGCTGAGCAATGATATTCTATTTAATTAAGATAGACTTAGCCCAGAGGCATATCGTTACCCATATCCCATGGATCACTCACTACAACAAAGAGTGGTAAATCACCCTCTTCTTCGGCCAGTCGTGGTTCAAGTAAATCAAGAATCTTGTTTTCGATCTAGTAGCTATTGCTGGTCCGTGTCTTAGAGCTAGTTGCTTCTTTACAAAACCTCAATTTGTCATTACATATGATATATTGAGAGAAAAAGATGTAATTCTGATGAGAAAGTGGATCTAGTTTCGAAATCTAGAAAGTGGTGGATACAGTTTACAGTTAGTAAAGCTAGACCAAAAAATGGGGTCTCTCTAGAAAAGAGGTTAGCCTTAATGAAGTTCTAGCTTAGACTAAAGAGTTGTAGGTTTGCTTTCTTAATCTTTGTGGTACTAAGAAATGCCAAAACCCCATAAGTGGAAGGAGCAAAGAATGCAAATAGGTGATGTACTTGGTTTGCCTTCGCTGTACAATCGAATTTGTCAGTTTGCATAATAAGAGCAAGAATGAGACTGAATTGACACTCGCGTACACTTCTTAAAGTGAGCGACTTCTGTCGAAGTTCCAATAGGGTAATAGTAAATCCAATGTAGCTAATCCGACTGGCATTAGTAGACAAATACAAATTAATAGATTAGCCTTATGCTACTGAGAAAACTCTCAGTCAATACGTAGATGTCTCTCCATATGATAACAAGAGGCATAGCCAATTCAAAGTAAAATCCACCTATATGTAAGCAGACAGGAAAAAGATATAGATTTGTATGCAAACCAGACTACCTTTATTGACGGCTTGGAAAGCCTATTTCTTAGAACTAAGAAACAATCAAAGAATAGGAAAGGCATACTCCGCTACTAAGGCAGGGGATGAAGGAAAGACTCTACCTATTCGGCAAAGAATCAGCACTTTCCAGATTCAAAATTTGAATTTCCAATCTTTAGATCGTTCTACTGGCAAGACTAAGAATATTGATTGAGTCAAGTTATTTCCCATCATAAGGCTTTCTATCTATAGATTGAGCCATTACACCAAGGAGCAGATTAAATCAAGTTATACTTAGAAAGAGAAGGAATATTAAGTCTTAATGTTTCCCTAGGGAGAGTTCTGTGAGAAAAGAAGGATGCTTCAACTCTCTCACTTCACCTTTATCTGATAAGGGTGACCCATTATGTTAGAAGGCCTCTCGCTTTGCCTTTATCTGATAGGGGCTGCTATCGCTCCTTTCTAACTTATTCGATAGGGGCAAGCTACTCCTACCTTCCTCTCGCTATCGCTCAAGCATCCAAACCCTCTTGCTTTACTTGAACTACTCCATTCCTTCCTCTCTCTAAGCGCCTACGTAGTCGACTATCACTAATGACTTATATTGTGTATCACAATTGGACATCTTTCTAAAATTAGACATCTTGCCTAAAAGGGGTAGAGACTGAGAAGAAAAGGATTGTGAGACTAAACCACTGGTGTAAAAATGCCCACAGAAAGTACGAAGTTCTTAAGACAACAAGTTAGAAAGGTTGGGTGATTTAGCGGAACAGGCCGGATCGATAAGAGTGGTCAGGAGTGTGTGCAAGGCTGTTTGATTTATAATGTATTAAATACATAAATTTGAAATATTTGATAAGAACATTGAAATATACAGATATTTAGACATCCTAGCATATTTATATAATTTATTGGAAAGCCTTTGTTTTCCTTCTAACAGATATAATAAATTGTACCAAGATTCCCTATCTTGCCGCTTACCGTACCGCCCTTATCTCGTGAAGCTGTTGCTTACAGCTTCTAACCGGCAGAATGACTAACTACAACTTTTTCCCGCTCGAACTGACACACCGTGATCATCGTAACTAGCTAGTTTACGAGGCTTCTCTTTTTAGTTCAGTAAAACTATGACTATATACTTTTAAATATAAATTTTGAATTTGAATGAAATTCCACATATTCAAAGGAATAGTAGTTGTTTAAATATATATATTGGAGAATAAGTTGTTAGATTGCTATGTACTGGATTTCCAACACTGACTCATTATACTAGATTCCCTTTCAACCCCCAACCCCTGTTAGGGACAACAATTTCGTACCTCAACAAGCATTATGAGTAACTTATGTACCTAACCAGAGAGGAGAATTTGCTTTATAGTAAATAGCCTATAATCACTCAATCTTTAGATTATGGGTATGGCCCAAGACTTTCCCATACATGGCGCGACAGGGCACGATAGCCCACACCCAACTGAGAGATCATTGAGAACCGCTTAACCAGTACTTTAAGTGAATGGTCATCGCTCCATAAGGATGATGGGCGCTCAATAAGGCCTTAGCCGATATAAGGGACAAATCCACAGTTAATGCTCGGATCCTGCAAACTTCGCGGCTCTAGAGTGGGATTGATGATATGATAAGGCCAAATAATAGCCTAACCTAAGCCTAAGTAGAAGGCAATGCAATAGGCCCTTATTTATTGATGTTGATTGAGTGAGATGCTTGTCTTATGAGAACTCCGATTGATTAAAAGATGTGGCATCCATTCATGTCACTAACATCTTAGAGTAAGATGAGTTTACCAGTCTCTTTGACCCGATCGGGTTATCCTCGTATTATTTGGTTCTTGCTGAAGTGGAAGATTTGGGAGAAACCTTCTTTACCTATAGATTTGTGGTTAGGTTAAGGCATGCCCTTGAATCTATATCTCAAAGGCTTCAAACAAAGATATATAAATATATATATATATATATATATTTATATTTCTACGGGCATTAGTGGCGAACGCCCTTCGTACTCTACGGGACATAAATCCAACCAAATGAATAAAGGAATAAGAATCAGGAAAAAGTAAGTATCAGTTGTTTAAAAGCTTGGAGGCAGATTGTTGCCTGCAAAAATTTGCTTGCTTCTTCTTGGCATAGTCCTTTAGCATATGGCCCTAAGCATGACAATAGCAGCACCCAATAGACAGGCCAAATGCATGACGGCTAGAAGAATCATGAGAAGCAAAGGACCCAGATATATAAGATCGGGAGTCACCCACAGAGAAGGACTAACCAGAAGCCCCTTGCAAATAAAGACTCGATTCTACAGATCGACACTGGATTTGATGATCACTGTCTTCCTAGAACTGACTTTTGAGGAAAGCCTTGCTTCCAAAGGCTATGGCTTCGCACTTGCTTACTCAATAAAGTAAGGACTAATTCGTGCCTAATTCTAATTGAAAGCGTGCCAGTCCTAAGGATGACTTTCTTTAATGCTGTCACAGAGTGATATCTTAGTTAACAAGACGTCGGGACATTCCATATTTTCTTTCACAGATGGATTCTCAAGGTACAACCAAATGTTGATGGCCTCATTGCCTCTGTTCCCCTTTCTCTTCCATGCTAACTAAACACTACTGGTATACTGGATAGGATTTTTTTTGTTCGCTCCTTACTATGCCAGGCCAGACTAGACTTCTAGGAGTGAGATAAGAGTGCCTATTGGTAGCGCCAGTAGAGCGGATCTAGTTGTTTACGTGATACATGACCATCAATTTGTCTAGTTCCTTGGAATGTTACATTCACCTTCCCGACCAATAAGAGAGGAATCTTCTTTATCAATGGTGATCGGTCATTTCTGCTAAATTTGTCTTTCATTTTGCTTCTCCCAATTATCGAACCTGATCGACTCGACTCTTTTCCCAACCCTCTAGCCTCTTAATTCATTTCATTATTCTTTTATATTGTCACTTGAATGAAGACACCTGATCAGCCTGACTTTGCCAAATACCCATCACTGGCCCTTTTCCTTTCCGAGTCTAGATTTTTCACGTCATTTTAGTCATTGTGGTCGATAGGGAAGAAAGAAATGAATGAATGTTCTTTTGGGAAAATGTATAATAATACACCTATTGAGATAAAAGCTAAAGGTTAGTCTCATAAGTGGACATATCAAACCGAAATAAGATCTCAGATTGACATCTTGATACACTAATTGAGCATAATAATAAATAGAGTCAATGGTGATTTTGCCGTGGGAATAGCCACTTCTTTCTTGCTTGATAGAGGGGCTTCGATTTACTAACGCAGACAAAAAGCACTCTCTGAATCGTGCTGGAAAGTCACCCATCACACGACTCTCAAACCCAAAATGTGATGAATCCCAAGAGACAAAGTCAAAGCACTTGATCTTTTACTCTATACTTTGAGATGCTTTTCCCCATCCCCACTAATTAAGCAGTGACACTGCTCGTGCTAGGCTTATCTTTAAGCCACTATCGTTTAGTTTGAATAAGTCAAGTCCCCTCAGTCGGTTCGCTTAGGTGGTTTTCCCTTATCTTCCCTAATGTTCAGAGTAGTTCTGGTTTGAAAAAGGAGCACCGGCTGAGTGCCCTAAATGAATAAGAAATGGACAACAAAGGGAATCAATGATTCTTATTCAACCGAGTTAAAGTTAGCAACATGTCGATTACACACCGAAGGTTGGTAAGAACTAAAGGATAATGCCCCCTAGCCTAAGTAGGCCTACCAGTGAAACAACTGGTACTTGATCGGGGGTGGGGGTTGGTTTCATGCAAGGCCTTCACAGCAGGAAGAGGCATTTGTCATATGAAAGGAAAGGCTCCTCCTTTTCTACAAATCTATAACTCTCTTTACTGAGCAAGACTCCATCCATATCCCCGAAAGTTTATATTACATTAGTGGGAATATAGGCTAATACATCTCCAGCTTGAATCTCGTTCAATCTATAAACACATGCAATCCCATCTCTAATGGACACCTCTCGATCGATCTCATCTAATGAAAATAAATCACAATCATTAATAGGAAGATTACAACTCTAAGACACCAAATAAATTCCCTAAGACTACTATAACTCATATGATATAGACCACGAAAAATATGAGGGTGAACCATAATAAGAAACATACTTGTCACATTAGTATGCACATAACGAAATAACTAGCCATCTCCTTTCATTACTATAAAAAAAGTCCTATCAATATAGGATTGGCTATAGAAATTGGATGTAGAATATTCAAGACTTGATGAAACTGATCACTCACAGGGCCATAGAGCGTTAGCTCTTTTAAGATCTTAATTATGTTACCAAGGTCCGTTGTCAGCTCCCCAATAATCTCTATTGCTAATTAAGTATATGTCCAATTCTCAGGTAAGGGAAAATTTTAGTTAGTCATTAACTTCTCGAGGTATTTTGAAACTGCTTGGGTCATTTTATTTTAATCAAAGCAAATTGTTAAAGCGTAACATGTGTGCTCCCACTTCAGGTTGCACTGGCAGTTTTCCACCCGCCTTAGGAATATACATGACAGGATTTATTAACCTGTCCGTACTGAAATATTTTCTTGCTCACTAATAGCTTAACATAATTGATCCATAGTTTCAAATAGAATCACTTGATTTTCCATTTTTTATGGGCTTTCAGTCTTAATAAAAATAGGTCAGGGGCGCGTCGGAATAGTCGGTGGCTGCTTAGTCT